>NC_065445.1:10345000-10970000 GCF_917563875.1 Diabrotica virgifera virgifera
GTCCTATATTTCAAGAGAGGCCATTTACTATTCAATTTGCATTCATTTTCAAATTTGCTGCGCGTGTATATGTATTTAGGCAATCCAAACCACGTGACTTCTGGTTCTGGTTAGCATGGCATACAGGTTACAGAGGTTATGTTTGTAATATCATTTCATTTCATCATTTCACTGTTTATCGTCATATTTTGGATTCATTTGGATTTCGTTTGCTGTATTTTGTGAACTTTATAACTTTACCACACTGCAAAGTGATTATTTAAGGAAATTATTATTGGAATGGAGACACCAGATGTTTGGAGAAAGGTAGGGCAAACAATTTTTATCAATGTTCATTTTTCTCTGATATTTATCAATATTGATGAATTTTGCAAGCAATAACATTATTTCTTTTATTGCTTTAGATATTTATTGAAGCTGCAAATAATTGGGGATTTAGATCCATATACAATTCAGTCAGAATTGGATTTTACCATAAAGTGATATAGATATAGATATAGATATTATAGATGAAAGCATACAAAAGCCTTCAGGCACATAAATATTTTACAGCTGGATTTGTTTTTAAAGTTGGAGTAAAGTTGGAAGTCACAAGCAACAACTTGGTAAGTACCTACAAGAATATTGAGGAAATCCAGCTCCTGGATACTACTGGGCAAACTAGAAGATTGAAGAGGACAAAGCCTTTTGAACTACATAGTTTGAGTGATAGTGAAAAGCAGAGCATAATGCTTGTGTGCATGTGTATGTTAGAATAGTGCGGTTAGAAAAGCAGAGCATAGTGCTTGTGTGCCTGTTAGATTAGATAAGAGACGCTATGGGTAAACTCTTCATTTTAAGGAACAGTAGTAATTTAGGTTAAATTAAAATTGCTCATTGGTCAGAGTTATGACCAGATTGTAATTCTAATGAACAATTCAATACAATGAATCGTCATCGTAGTGATGATTATGGAAAAAATATATGATAAGATTTTGTGCAATAAAAATGTTTATATTTATCAAGGATGTATTATTTGGTATGGCTACATATACAGTCGGAAAAATGAAAGAATACCCATGAATGAACATATAAAACACGCTGTATTTTCCTGTCACCGTGTCACAAAGAAAATTGTCCAGTGCAAGTAACAATAATTATTACATGTACTTGTGCTGACCAGTTTTTTGTGTGACACGGTGACAGGAAAATACAGCGTGTTTTATATGTTCGTTCATGGGTATTCTTTCATTTTTCCTACTGTACTTCTGGTATATCGTCGGTGATGTGACAATACCTCCTATATGTTTTTTCATGAATTTTGTAGGAGACGAAAAACTTGTTTGGGTCACCTCGTGTTTTCATATATTTTTTGATTTGGTTTGTAGTAAATTCAACTATCTATTTACTACAAAACAAGTCAAAACTTACGTATGAAAATAGGAGGTGACCGTAAAAAATGTTTTTCGTCTCCTGCAAAACTCATGAAAAAACATATAGGAGGTATTGTCACATCACTGACGATATATTTCAGAGAATGTCTAAAAAATATACTTTGAATGTCCTAAGAACATTCATGGAATGTTTCAACAAGACATTCAGTCTAAACAATATACATTCATGGAATGTTCCAACAAGACATTAAGGAATGTTTAAAATGCTGACACAGCACTTTCCTGGGACTTTCCAGGGACGTTCGTGTGCTTTTGGGGACATTCCAGGAATGTTTTTAATGTCCTGTGTGTACCTTCTAGGAACATTCCTGGAATATTTTGTGTTATTAGGGTTCATTCAGTCTAAACAATATACATTCATGGAATGTTCCAACAAGACATTAAGGAATGTTTAAAATGCTGACACAGCACTTTCCTGGGACTTTCCAGGGACGTTCGTGTGCTTTTGGGGACATTCCAGGAATGTTTTTAATGTCCTGTGTGTACCTTCTAGGAACATTCCTGGAATATTTTGTGTTATTAGGGTTCATTTCAACTACAAAAAATGTCAACTCTAATTCAACCAATCCCCAGTAGAAAGAGTGACGAATTATAACTACCTCCGCACCATAAATGTGAAGAATGGACCAACAACCAGAACATAAGAGCGCGCATAGGAAAAGCTAGATCCACCTATAACCGGATGGAGGCTTTCTTTAAAGCCACAACCTTCCTCTTGGTAAAAAAGTAAGAATGATGCGACGCTACGTATTCTCTGTCTTTTTTATTGTGTTGAATCGTGGACCTTGGACGAAGATATGTACAGAAAATTTTGAGAAGCGTTTGAGATGTGGCTATATCGGAAAATACTTAAGATCTCGCGAACTGACCGAGTTACAAATGACGAGCTCCTCAAAAGAATGAAGCAGAACCGAGAGGTATCGACCAACATCAACTCTTGAAAGTTGAAATACGTCTAACACATCATATGGGATATGAACCAGGATATTATGGCCTTCTACAAGTCATCATGTAAAGAAAAATATTTAGAAAGCGAGGTCCAGGAAGAAGAAGAACATCCTGGTTAAAGAACCTCAGAACCTGGTGTCCAATACCAAATATTCAGAATTAATCTCAGATATTGAACAATATAATAATATCGCCCAGTAGATAGCACGAATTTATTTGTTATTATATTCACACATGTGGATAATTAGTTTAGATACAAATTGGTCAATTATCAACAATATAATTTGGAAATGATACAAAGTGCTGACGAAAGTAAAACTATTTAAGAAAAAGTAAGATTGTTTTGCCTTCGCATTGCAACTGAATAAAAATGGTATACATTTTTATTTTTTAGTCGTATTACTCCGTAGAGTAACTAGGTGCATTTTCCGTTGGAACTTTACCAGCTGCAGACGGGGGATGTGAATTGCATAGTGTAGAAATCCTTCCCTCTCGTCTTCACTGCAGCATCCATTTGACTTGCAAATTGTAGAAGTCTTGGAGGTGTCACCAGGAAAGTGTACCAATAAGTTTTCAATTTAAAAATCTTTTAGTAATATTTTTAATATTTTCAATATTAATAATTTACTATTAGGATTGAAAACTACTTCGTCTTTCAATGCCAGATGGCGCTAGCCACCTACTATCATCACTTTAGTTGCAATGGGTGGGAAAACCTCTTGATGCGAATCAGTTAAAATATGGAGAACAGTGCCTACGTTCTTTCCGATGAAGGCTGCAATAAGAGCCGAAAATCGCGATTCAAGGGACTGGACTGCACTCCGTATTCTAATTGAAAAGTAATATTGTTTTGCCTTCGCATTGCAACTGAATAAAAATTGTATACATTTTTATTTTATAGTCGTATTACTCCGTAGAGTAACTAGGTGCATTTTCCGTTGGAACTTTACCAGCTGCAGACGGGGGATGTGAATTGCATAGTGTAGAAATCCTTCCCTCTCCTCTTCACTGCAGCATCCATTTGACTTGCAAATTGTAGAAGTCTTGGAGGTGTCACCAGGAAAGTGTACCAATAAGTTTTCAATTTAAAAATATTTTAGTAATATTTTCAATATTAATAATTTACTATTAGGATTGAAAACTACTTCGTCTTTCAATGCCAGATGGCGCTAGCCACCTACTATCATCACTTCAGTTGCAATGGGTGGGAAAACCTCTCGATACGAATCAGTTAAAATATGGAGAACAGTGCCTACGTTCCTTCCGATGAAGGCTCCGATAAGAGCCGAAAATCGCGATTCAAGGGACTGGACTGCACTCCGTATTCTAATTGAAAAGTAAAATTGTTTTGCCTTCGCATTGCAACTGAATAAAAATGGTATACATTTTTATTTTAGAGTCGTATTACTCCGTAGAGTAACTAGGTGCATTTTCCGTTGGAACTTTACCAGCTGCAGACGGGGGATGTGAATTGCATAGTGTAGAAATCCTTCCCTCTCCTCTTCACTGCAGCATCCATTTGACTTGCAAATTGTAGAAGTCTTGGAGGTGTCACCAGGAAAGTGTACCAATAAGTTTTCAATTTAAAAATATTTTAGTAATATTTTCAATATTAATAATTTACTATTAGGATTGAAAACTACTTCGTCTTTCAATGCCAGATGGCGCTAGCCACCTACTATCATCACTTCAGTGCAATGGGTGGGAAAACCTCTCAATGCGAATCAGTTAAAATAGGGAGAACAGTGCCTACGTTCTTTCCGATGAAGGCTCCAATAAGAGCCGAAAATCGCGATTCAATGGACTGGACTGCACTCCGTATTCTAATTGAAAAGTAAGATTGTTTTACCTTCGCATTGCAACTGAATAAAAATGGTATACATTTTTATTTTAAAACTATTTACCTTAATTAGATATACAAATCACGCGGGCATCGTGTCAACGATGATCCAAATTAAGCTTCTATAAAACTACAATATCTCAGCTAGAAAAAGAGTCTTCAACTGAAACGCGAATAAGTCGTAAGTCAATACTCAAAGTTCTCCCGGGGTGTAGGTCTCATTAATAAATTCTCGCATTACTATTTGGTGTTTCCATTCTCTCTGAAGAACACTGAGCCCCACGAAATTATACACCTGGTTTAGCTCGAGTTCCCCAATATCACATGTCTACAACCAACATCCGGAACGGCAAAGAAGAAGAGGAAAGAACTTGTGGATAATTTATTGACAGATTTTAGTAATAAAACAATTCTGTATCATAAATTGTATTTTGTTTTTGTGATTTTTAATTATAATTATTGATAAGTTTAGATTAGAAGAAAACACTTACCTGAATCCATTCTAAAATAAGTTTTGCTATGGAGGGAGAAAACTGACAAATGTGCATTAAGGACAAACCTCCGGTATCTAAAATCACATGGACGCCCCCTAACTGTGTCTTTGGCTCCAACATGGCGATTTCCATGCTTACCATTACGGCCTTAAACAGTTGTTCCATGCTCACCTTCTTGGTATCCCAGTGATCTAAAATATATTTAAACCAAATAAAATAAATAAATAATTCTCGATATACACTCGATACACGATATATATAAACACTCCTTAAAATAGAGCACTATGCTGAATTTTTAAAAAGCTTATGTAGTCCAGGAACCGAAGCTTTTCACCTCGCAATTTTTACAGAATGGATCGATTTGCTTGAAAATTTGAGAATAAGTAGTGGATAGTTCAAGGATCAAAATCTATATGATGCCGAAAGGCGCTTTTACCATTGGAGTGGTTGCCACCCCATCTCGTAGGTGGAAATTTTTTATTATATGTTGACCGCAAAAGTTGAAAAAAACATTATTTCTAAGCAAAAAATGTTCTATACATTTTTTTGATAAAAATAGTTTTTGATTTATTCGCTATCGAAAGTGTTAGTTTTATATCGAAAAAAAATCAATTTTCTTCGATATACTCATTTATGATTTACTCAATTTTTGCCGTAGAAAAAATTTTTTCAAACTAAGTTCTTGGGAATTAAATAACCTACAATTTCATATTTAAACATTTTTTCGTATCTCTGATGCTAATCTTTATATTCTGAAGAAAATGGCATTTTTTACCAAACTACAAAAATTCGTTATTCTCTTTTATATTAACTCCAGTCTTTTAAAAACTAATCATTCTAAGCCAGTCAATCTTCTAGAATCTATTAATAATACATAAAATAAAGAAGAATGAATAAGACCAATGACTAAAAACACTACTATAGTCGGTTCGCTAAACTCAGACACCACTGGCTTGGGATTTTAGTAGGTAATTTTTTTGTTTTTCGCCAATCTTGCCAAAATTACTATTTAGTAATTGCTAAGTTTTCAATCTAATAGCACATAAAACAATACCAAAAATATTACTCTACATCCCACCAGATTGAAAACAATAGCAACCTTCTCTGGTAACACCTCCGAGGCTTCTAAAATTTGCAAGCCATAACGGATGCTGAGACTAAAGAAGATGAGGGAATTTTACAATTTATAATTCACGTCCCATCTGCTCAGCGCGGTAAAGTTCCAACGAGAATGGTTCCCTTCGTACTCCAATCAGACTAAACATGTAAATCAAAAATGAATAACCATTTTCAATTTCGTTGCAACACGAAACTACAGCCGCATCATATTATAGTTCAATCAGAGAGTGCAGCAAGCACTCCTACCGGTTTCGAAACTTATTAATCTCTCATCAAGAGGCACATATGCTGCTCTCTTTGACCCAACCAGGACAAACCCCGGCGTGCAGTCACGGATCAACGAACGAAATGGCAGGGATGCCCAAGCAGTCCTGTAGTCCATACAGTTCGGCTATTCCTATTCCGTTCCGCGGAACCTTAAGTTCATTTTACAGCTACTGCTAGCGTAAAGTTGTCGTCCGTGGAGCCTTAGCCTAGACATCTCTGCCATTTCGTTCATTGCAATCCGTGACTGCACACCGGGGTTTGTTCTGGTTGGGTCAGAGAGAGCAGCATATGTGCCTCCTGATGAGAGACTAATAAGTTTCCAAACCGGTAGAGGTGCTTGCTGTACTCTCTGTACTGATTGAACTAGAATATGATGCGGCTGTAGTTTCGTGTTACAACGAAATTGAAAATGGTTATTTATTTTTTATTTAGTAATTATTAACTATTTAGTAATTATTTTTTGTCAATTTTGCCAAATTGGCAAAATTACTTACTAAAATCACTAGCCAGTTGTGTCTGAGTTGACATTGTCTGATGTATGACAACATCTAAATACCCACTACGATGTAAAATCGAAATTGATGGGAAAATAATAAAGCAGGAAGCAAGGTTTAGATATCTGGGAATTGATATAACCAGTTACGGAGATGTTGAAGAGGAAGTACGACAACAAAGCTTAAAAGCAAGTAAAGCGGCGGGATCTCTTAATGACACAATCTGGAAGAACAAACACTTAAGACAAGACACAAAAGCAAGAATCTATAAAGCAGCAATTAGACCTATATTAACATACACGGCGGAGACAAGGCCTGACACATCTAAAACGAGACGACTACTAGAAACAACAGAGATGAAAATACTCCGACGAATATCAGGGAAAAGTCTGTTGGATAGGGAGAGGAGCGAAAACATAAGAAGATCATGCAATATAGAAGACATAAATGGATGGGTGACAAAACGGAAACAGGAGTGGAACGAACACATTAGTAGAATGGCAGAGGATAGGATAGTACGAATAGCACGGGATAAGTCACCAAATGGACGAAGAAGTATTGGCAGACCAAGAAAAAGGTGGTGCGATAACCTAAACAATTTAGGAGGATAATATTGAAGAAGAAACAGGCTTTAAAGCCTACATACAAGAAGGAAGAAGAAGAAGAAGAACTAGCCAGTTGTGTCTGAGTTTAGCGAACCGACTATAATCTACATTATTATGCTTCCAATTGGATTTCTCCTTTTTTTTTTTCAAAAAAATATATTGATTTTTTAACCGTAACTTTTTTATTTTTTATCTTGGAAAGTTTGGTAAAAAATAATTTTATAGGTTTTTACAAGATCTATAAGCCTATTAATTTTAAATCTTTCTAAAATCCTCAGTCGCAAAAAGAGGTAACTTTGAAAGGGTTGGTAAAGGTGGTTTTTGCATGTTATTACAAGTTTTAAATGTCGTAGAAAAAAATTTTGCAAATCAGGATGTTGGGTATTAAATAAGCTACAATTTTATATTTAAACATTTTTTTCGTATCTCTGATGCTAATCTTTCTATTCTGAAGAAAAGGCCATTTTTTCCAAACTACAAAAATTCGTTATTTGCTTTTATCTCCATTTTTTTAAAAACTAATCATTCTAAGCCGGTCAAACTTCTAGAACCTATTATTAATGCATAAATAAAGAAGACCAAAGAAGGTCAATGACTAATTTTAATTAGGATGGTGATTAGGGGGTTGCTTCCGATCACTTTTTCGCGGAAAAAAATAGAGACTGGCATTATTTTCATTATAAGTCACTTAATTTTTGAGCTAGAGACTTTTTTTGTTATTTCTAGAGATAGATATTGTTAAATACTTTAAATTAGTTTGAACAAGTTATCCTCGAAAAATGCATAGATTTCCCGTCTTTTGACTTTGGACTTCTGAAACTACAGTATTTAGCATTTGACGAAGAAGAGCTAACATATAATAAAGTATAGCTCGATCACTATTGGTTTTAAAGAAAATTAAAAAAAAAGGTTGTGTTTATTTTTTCAAAAGGTACATTTTTGTTAAGTTAAGTTGTTTTGATAAAACGAAAACTTTTGGAGTTATTAGCAGAAAACTTATTAAAACATTGATCTTTTCGATATAAAACTAACACTTTCGATAGCGAATCAATCGAAAACTATTAATTTTATCAAAAAAATGTATAGGGCGTTTTTTGCTTAGAATGAACGTTTTTATCACCTTTTGCGGTCAGAATATAATAAAAATTTCCGGACAGCTTGTATATTAGTGCACCCTAATATTTATATGTAGATTTTGGCATTGAATCCGAGCATCGAGCATCACATGTAACACCATTGCCATATCCTCTATGTTTTCATACTATTACATTACATAAAGTTGCATTAAGTTTTTTATGTTTGTATTTTCACCAGTTTTGAAAAAAATAGGGTGCACTAAGATACAAGTTATCCTGAGTTTTATTTGATTATTAAAAACGTGACACTATAGTGATATAATTCATTTTAATAGTAGGAATTCTATGTTCTTGTGTTTTTTAAGTTACAAATTGAATCCAAATTAAAAAGCTCAATGCTATTCATGAGAACGTACCCTTTGAACTAAAGTAATTAAATTAGAACTTACCTAAACTTACGGTCATAATTCTACAACCGGTCGATGTCCTTGTTGGTAAAAACCTGAATACTTCTGTGTCAAATACTTGTCTTATTGATGCCGGTGTGATATCAAAACCGTATTTTGGGTATTTTACTTTAAAATAGTAAAACCTTTTCATTATTTTAAAGGCATTTTCTGGTATATATCTACACGGCCTTAGGAATTTTATCAAAAAAGTGTCGTCGTTTAAAGGTACATCAAAGTCTGGTTCCGCTAAAAAACAATAGTCAATTAGTAATACAAGTCAAAAAAATTGTTTCAGAATGAAATAAACTGTTTTGATTGACTGACGCAATCCACCGAAATAGAGCAAATCGAAGCCTTCTAAAGGTGGATCTACAGGAGGATATTGAAGAACCTCTACAGTGCATGAGAAAAGAAGAAGAAGTGTGTAACAAACCAGCCCTTTGTGCGACGTCTATGTAAGGAATGCGTCTGTCCACCAGCGACACATGCCTTTCCGGGAACCGATACTTAAGCTGTCCTCATAGTTCCCTAATATGTGTGGTGGTCTTCACTGACCGTTGTTTATGTTTTAATGTTTTGCAGATGTAAGACGGACACACAGACACTATTCTTAGTTTCTGTTCTTAGTCAGCTAGCACGCAGATTTTGTATGGTACAGACGAAATACAACGTTCGATCCTTTTATCGTGATTTTCATTATAAACAACCCTAAAACCTGAGATTAATTATTATTAGTAACATTACATATAATATGTATTCGGCTTCCCAATATATTTATGTAATTAGCACAAATCGTGGCGCTGTACCTTTTATACCCATCCCCCTACATGGAAACTTTTATAAGTGCTTGTTTTACTCTTTCGTATCCCTAATGAAAACCGTATCCAAATGTTGAAAGTTTCTCTGTCCAGTAACGGGAGCCGTAACCACGACATAGGCTGAACTTCAGTAAGTGTTACTTGTGCTGAAATTCACCCCACACCTATCCCACATGATTTTATTTGTCTTGAAAATGGCAACACCAGTTTATATTCAGTTTTGTGACTTTCATGTAACGGGTATTAGTTCGTCAGGTAGCTTTAGTGGGCTTGTCTTTAGGAAGCCTTTCCTTGATCTGAGTCTAGGTCAAAGAGTGTTCGTGTAGTGGTGCATCACATAGTGGGCATTCATATTCTCTTGCAGAGTAGCACAGGGCTTGTTCTTTATTTTGAGAACTGTAAAGTTTGCGTCCCATCGAATCCCTGTGAGTTTTCTAAGGAGGTTGTTCCTGTACGCTACTATTTGTTTTTTTTTTGCAATAATATTTATAAGAAGTGTTCTGTCCAGTATCAGTGATATTTTAGACTAAATGTCTGTTCCTAGGCCATTTCAAAGAATATTATTTGGTTTAAGGTTTATTTTATTTGCGTCAATATTGCGATGGTTAAGACATATAGAAATAATCAAACAAGAAAAACTATCAAAAATATTAGTAAATGCAGAGATGATGACATGAGTGACCAAAAAGAATAGGTGGACCAAGAAAGAATTGATTCCATGAAGCAGAAAAGGACTTTAAAGAGAAAGGTGTTAGAAATTAGAGGGAAAATATAAGGACCGTAAAGAACAGAACAATTGTCAAGCTATGGTCCTAAATGGACTGCGAAAGCACTATATGTAATAGGCCTGGATCGCACGTACCTAAAAACAGTTTATTAATAGCAATCTGAAAATTTGTTAATAGCTTAACGGTGTCTAGTCGGACAAACTTTGATGTACGGGAACACTGGAACAGGGAAAGTTTTAATTGTGGAACAGGTTACAGGTCTCGAACGTAAGACTACGAAAACGTCTTACTTATCTTGTCGGACAGAACTTCCAATTGATTTGTTACCCTTTCATTAAACTCTCATGCAAAAATCAGACTACTAAATTTCTATCACCAACATAAAATTACATAATTCTTGTCATTTCACATGTTCTACGTGTCGGACTTATTAAAATGCCCAACATATTTGTCGGACAAACATTTTTTCATATATTATATAAAGTTTGCTATTGAATAAACTTAAAAACAACCTGCTAATTTTCACAATAATAAACTTGTCAGGATGACAAGTTCCACAATTAAAATTACATTCCACAATTAAAACGTTCCCTGTTCCAGTGTTCCCACACATTAAAGTTTGTCCGACTAGACACCGTTAAGCTATTAACAAATTTTCAGCTTGCCATTAATAAACTTTTTTTGGTACGCGGGATCCAGACCTATAATATATTCTATTAATCAAATCGAAGTTTTTTAGCCATAGTTTTTGTCAAAAGTTCGATTAATTATTATTGTACGTATACTAGTATTGAGTACTATTGTATTAAGTTGACAAGTTGTTACTTGATCTATAGTAACAACAAAGGTACCTCATAATGATGAGGTACGCTCATCGAAAACTATAAATAATTTAATGTCAGTTTAGAAACTAATGTTTCTATTTAATGACATGATTCGCAGTATATTCAAGTGGAAACATTTACTGTTACGTTCATAAGAAGTGTGACCGCAAACTTCATAAAACTTGAAGATTTATTGCAAACTATTATGTTGTATGAAACCCACAAATACATTGTATTTAAGATACGAGAGTTACATGAAAAATTCAGGGGCTTTTGTAGTGAAGAAATTAGACTTTTATTTGGAAAAAAATGTCAAGGCTATGGCCTTGACAATTATCCAGTAACCAGGACTAATATAATTGGCCAATATAATTAAAAGTGCTAAAAATGTTGCTGACGCTATGACACTAGGGGCCGGTTGTTCGAACGCTAATCAAAAATGGAATCAACTGATCAGTATCAAATATTTAATTATTATCAACTTTAATTGGGTTGCTGGATTGTCACTAATTGATTAGTTATTATTTGATTATATTATATTAGTTATTGATTGATTATCTGTTGCATAAATGTCAATTTGATTCGCGTTTATGCAACGCATCACAATTGATTAGTGTTTTACGTGTATTTGATATCTCGATTTGATTCCCATCAAGAAAATTGATTACAATCAACTCATTGGCGTACGAACAACGGATTTTATTATTCGATGGTTGCTAAGGGGACTTGATTATAATCAACTTCTTGATTAGCGTTCGAATAACCGGCCCTTGGTGTCACTTTTCCAAACTTGCACGGCCCCAATAAGAATCTTACTGATGTTTTAAAATTTCATCATACCCTAACGTAAGATATTTATATATCTTACATAATCAAAAATCAAATCAGCATACAAGAAGTACGTACATTAAATATATACAATATATTTTCTATCTGCATAATTTCTATCTGTAAATATCTTTGCTCAATACTTTAATGTTTATCAACTAGCTAATATAATAATGCATACTAATGACATTTGAGAAAGTCTATACTAAGCATCCGATCTAGGTGGGTTTGGATAAAAGCCACTAATTTTAAATCATTCATATACAGTGTGGAAGCCAGTCATGGAATAAAATTGTTTGAGTAAAATTTAGCATAACGACCACAACAAAATATCATAATGTACCTTCTCATACAATTTTTCAAGATCTAAATTCGTTAAAAGAAAAGAAAGGATGATTTAGATTTGATTACAGTACAGCACCTCTACTATGTGCTTATACGTATTTCGGAATAGCCGTTTCCTCATCGGAGCACCTGGGTAGAGGCACTGAACTGAAATCAAATCCTTTCATCCTTTCCGGGTAATTATCAAAATAATTACCAAAGATGCTACTACCACCATCTATGAATCGAAAGTTGAGTCAGGAAATAAAATTCGAAACTATTTATCCTCTGATTTCAGTTCAGTGCCTCTACCCAGGTGCTCCGATGAGGAAACGGCTATTCCGAAATACGTATAAGCACATAGTAGAGGTGATGTACTGTAATCAAATCTAAACCATCCTTTCTTTTCTTTTAGTTTATACTTTATTCACTTTTGTGGATATAAAGGGAAATAATTCGCTTAAATTATTATCACGGTGAATGACAGGACGTGAAATGTATTTTTAGATTTCCCTTGTCGAGTATTTCGCCACATTTTGTTATGCTTTATTTTTTCCATCTTAAAAAGCTCAGAGGATAAATAGCTTCGAATTTTATTTCCTGACTCAACTTTCGATCTAAATTTTACAAGAAATTAGTAAATAAACAATTTTGAGCAAAATCCAATATGTACTAATATTATGTATGTTCAGAAAATATTGTTCTGAAGCTATTTCCTTATGGTATTTTTGTAATTAACTATTCTAAATGGGAAATAAGCCACAATTTAACTAAAAAAAAAATAAAAATGTTTTGGTCGAAACATTAATAAAAAAATTTTTTAGTTAAATTGTGGCTTGTTTCCCATTTAGAATAGGGTTAATTCCAGAAAATAGTTTGACATACCTTCAATGAATTCTCTAATTTTTTTTAACCCATATGCAACATTTTCTGGCGTTTCCCTTATCTCCTCTTCTGCTCTCTTCTTGTCTTTGGGTCCGAGTTCTTCTGCATCTAGTCTCATTAAGTGCTCTCCAAGTTGTATTTGAGGAATGTTGTTTTCGTCTATTTCTATACATATCACCATTTTGGAATTTTATTTAAACAGGACGGTGACAAAAAAAGTCGATCTGTATCTGTAACAAATTTATTTATATATTAATAAGCAGCAAACTCGACTACTTATAAAACAGCAAATAAAACTCAACCAAAAAACTGGATATTATTCAAACCACATCTCTACAACTAATCTTTGGACCCTATAGAACTACTCCAATAAGAAGCCTTTAAGTTCTAGCAGAAGAAATACCACTATAGCTCACAAGGCAATACCTATCAATATCCTACATTATAAGCGCAAAGGGAATACCTTTCTCGCAAGCTTAGTATCAGAAGAACTACCAGAACAATACACAAATTACACTACCAAGGCAGTACCATTAAGCACCCATAAAAAAACACCAGACACCCCTGGACACTTTTTTATCAACAGTAGACCTCTCCTTACTTAATCCTAATAAACAGTCACACATTTCTGCTGGTATCAGGCTTCAGTATC
The DNA here is from genome assembly GCF_917563875.1 of Diabrotica virgifera virgifera. Lineage (NCBI taxonomy): Eukaryota > Metazoa > Arthropoda > Insecta > Coleoptera > Chrysomelidae > Diabrotica > Diabrotica virgifera. Next base: position 10,358,785 of record NC_065445.1, read on the forward strand.
CTGCCATTTACTCAAATACTCTATTTACAAATTTGTCTTCACTGATCACTGATGCCTCCAAAAGTTAAAACGGAATAGTCGGTTATAATATGTTTTGTCGTTGGGAGATGGGTCAAAAATAGTTTAATAATAGCATAGGAATGTTAATAATAAATTGTATGAATAAAAAAATATATAGATAGAAAAGTAGGGTCTAACGCTAACGTTTTGTTTTTATTGTATCCCTATGAGCATTCGAGAATCTGGTCAAGTTTGGAGCGTTGTAAAACCTAGATAAATAAATAAAATTAAACAACTATATAGTAGAAATTTGAAAAACCCTCTACAAAATTGTTATGATGTCATTTTATTGTAAAATGAACTGAAAAAAAGTTATAACCTCCAAAAGGAAACTTGTTACAAAATTTTTGTAATAGAAATAAAATCGTAGAAAATTTAGTTTGCTATATTTTTATGTCTAATTAAATTTTCTATGACGTTGCTAGTTTACGAGATACAGCGCGAAAACCTTTTGCGCCCCTTCTTCCAAGATGGCGGCCGAAGGACAAGGGTGGCGACCCCATAAACTTGAACTTAAGCTTCTACTGATCCCCCTAAACATTAAAAAAAAAATTTAGGTCTTTTACAAAACGCAAGCTAAGACCTAAAAAATGTAACATTTCAATGGACTAAAACTATACAGTGTGGGCCAAAGAAAAGAGTCCACCTTGATATTTAGCAGTATTCATTAGACTTTAAGGAAATAACGAAATAGGTCGATTTTTGATCTAAGGGGGACACATTGTTACGTTAAATACATCTGTCTTTTGTCAACACCATCCCTTCCACTTCTCCCACCCCTTATTTTTAAATAGGGAATAGGGATCGTGTGCTAGCTCATTTGAAAGGTTATTCAATTCTCTATTCAGTAATATAAACATTAACATAATGATTTATAAAGAGTGTGCAAGAAAAAAATTTTTAATTAAATTAATTGACATAAAAAGAAGAATGTATGTAATTTATTTAATTCAAAATACATTCTACTACTGTCACAAAACAGAAAAAAATGTTTTTTTATAAATAACCCATCTGCCTTTTGGTAAGTTGAATATTGAATTTAAGCATCAAACAATGTTTACTTATCAAATAAATATTTTTTTCTGTTTTCTGTCAGCAGTAGAATGTATTTTGAGTTAAATAAATTAAATACATTCTTCTTTTTGTGTCAACTAATTTACTGCAATATAATTTTTCTTGGACACCCTGTATAAATAATTATGTCAATATTAGTATTACTGAATATAGAATTGAATAAACTTTCAAATGAGCTAGCACACGACCCCTATGCCCTATTTAAAAATAAGGGTTGGGGGAGTGGAAGGGAGGTGGTTGACAAATGACAGATGTATGTATAGTAAAAACGTGTTCCAATTAGATCAAACATCGACCTGTTTCGTCATTTCCTTAAAATGTAATAAATACTACCAAATATCGAGGTGGAATGTTTTCTTTGACTCACTCTGTATAACAAAAAAAGTTATTTATATGATTTTGGTTACTATTGAGTTACATAATAAACTTGCTTCTTTCTTGAGGAAAATAAAAATAAAATTATGATAATAATATTATTATAAAGCATAAATTGGAACAAAAAATGCGAAGGTTGACAAGTATAATATTATACATATTAAAAATTTAAGTGAGCTACACGTGGTATTTCGGGAAACTTCAAAAATTAACTTTATTAAAGGAAATAAAGACATGACATTTATCTTGATATAAAAATATTAATTTCATATATAAATCTCTCTTAATTACATATAGAGGGTGGCCGGACTAAAACGAAAACGAGGCAGTATCATAAACTACATGTTTAAAAAAATCCTGTGACAGGAGAATTTTTGATTAAAGGGGGCACACATTTTTTCGGTTTTGTTGGGAGGTATTTTCCTTGAAACGCCACGCTGGCAAGGCGGGTTGGTGAATTTTTAATTCAGCCGCTCATTGTGAATACCGACGCTGTTTGAAGCCGCCCGCTCCTGGTCAGACGGTTCTAGGTTTGTGATCTTATACTATCCCGAAAATCAAGGGTTGCCAGTATTCTTCGTCGCCTTCGATGCCGTTCTGCACTTCATCCGTGACCCTGGACAAGGGAGCCTTAGCAGGTGCTAGCTTCCCGGGTCAAGAAGCTCCTGGAATCTGCAGAGGGCAAAGATTGATTGACTGTTCCTGATAGGACTATCCAATAGAATTTAAGGGATTCCAAAGAAGTTCCTACCCGCCACCTGTTTGTGAGCGTGAGAATAGAAACTGTCACGCTCACAAAACCAACAGCACTAAAATATGCAAGTGGCACAAAGGCGCATGGAAAGATCGATTTTCGGCGTGACAAAAAAAGACAAAATAAGGAACTGCTTGTGGTATTCTCTTCCGTGTATTTCCTATAATTTCCACCAAATAAACAAAGAAAATATACATGTAAAAAATGATAACAAATTGATCATACGTGACATATCTACTTTATGACAAAAATACGTTTTTACAAATCCAACACTATAAGATAGACTAGAAATTAAATTGTGGAAAAAACCTTGATATAATAAATACAACTTACAACTGCAAAAGTATAATCACATTCGGTAGAATGAAGATTGGTCACGCATACTATTCAATATTTATGTACTTAAGTAAAATCAAATTCAAAAAATTTTTTATGAAAGTTTCTAACAACGTGAGAGATTTAAAAATGGACTACATTTTCTTTGACGAAAACATACAATATACAGTGATGATGAGCGTGCTAATAACCGGCAAAATAGCGCAAAAAATGGAAAACATAACACATTGCGAAACAAAAAGAGATGAAACTAGTGGAGGTGGAAATGATCGATATATACGTATAAATTAACATTACATTACATAGTTTCTCACCTTTAGACGTCTGTGACAGAAGTCATCATTCTCTTTGCCTTATCCCTATACGGGGTCGCTTTTCCTAATTGCATTTCTCCACACAATTCTATCTTGGGCCATATCAATGTTAATTCTCTTTACCAATATGTTCTGCCTTATCGTCTCCCCCCAGGTCTTCTTTGGTCTTCCTCTCCTACTCCTTCCAGGAATCTGCACTTCAGCTATTCTTCGTATTGCGTGATTAACGTCTCGACGTTGAACATGAGCAAACCATCTTAACCTATGCTCTCTCATTTTGGTATCAATTGGTGCCACACCCAGACTTCCCATAATATACTCATTTCTAATTTTATCCTTCTTTGTCACTCCACTCATTCATCTAAACATTCTCATTTCCGCCACATGCATTCGTTGTTCCTCTTTCTTTTTCACTGGCCAATACTCAGTTTCGTACATCATACCTATGAGAATAAATCAGTTCACCATCCAAAGATACCATTTTATTTGTAGTAACTCCATATTTAAATGAACATTCCAAATACTCGGTTTTGTCCTACTAAGTTTTAAACCGTTTTCCTCCAGAACTTGCCTCCATTGTTCCAGTTTTTGTTCTAAGTCTCTTTCACTATTTCCTACTAACATGACATCATCAGCATACATTAAGCACAATGGACATACGGACTAAGCACAGGGCCTTGGTGCAATCCTACTTTCACATGAAATTTATCAGTATCTCCCACACCTGTCCTAACACTAGTCGTTACTCCCTCAAAGATATCCCTCACAATCTTTACATATTCACCAGGGACTCCTTTCTTATTAAGTGCCCACCACAGAATCTCGCGAGGAACTCTATCATATGCTTTCTCAAGATCAATTAATACCATATGAGCGTTTGTTTCTTTACTCCTGTATTTTTCCATCAACTGCCTTATAATGAAAATTGCATATGTTGTTGATCTGCCCTGCATAACGTCTGTGACAAGAGTATTGTATAAAATTCCACTGTCACAGTGACAGTTGTCATACTCTTGTTTATAGCGTTACTTGTTTATAGCGATCATTTCCATCTCCACTAGTTTCCTCTCTTTTTGTTTCGCAATGTATTATTTCCTCTCTTTATGTTTTCCATATTTTGCGCTATTTTGCCGGTTATTAGCGAGCTCATCACTGTATACTGACGGCCAAAAAAATACAACAGCTAGAAGAACATATATTTTTTTGAATATTTATTTATGGAAATATACTTTATAATATTCTTATTACATAATATAATATTTAGTTTATAATGTTTATAACATTACAAACAAATCTGCAACGTCATTTTCGTCAAAAAAATTAATAATGAGTATATTTTGATTTTCTATACACTAAGTTACTCTACGGGGCAGTGATCATCGAATTAAGTGGTCTATATCTTATTGCGAAATACTCATTAAAATCCAGATTCTTCTTAAGGCATGCAACAGATCTTCTAAGTTTGCTGGAGGACGTGGCAATCAATTTAGGTTTTGACCTACCATATCCCACACATGTTCGATGGGTGACAAATCAGCTGATTTTGATGGCCACTCCAAAGTGTCTACACCAGATTCTTGTATGAACTCCATGGTTTTACGGGCAATATGAGGTCTTGCATTAGACTGTTTAAAGATCGCGTTTGGAATTGTTTGTAGATAGGGATGTAAAACTGGTTGCAGTACTTCACCAATAAATCATAAAAGTATCAAAGTGTGGTTTATATGAATAAGAGGTGATCTGCTTCTTAAATATGTAGTACACCATACCAGAATGCTTGATTATCTTGCTGTTCAATGCTGTATGACGTTCAACATCTAAGTCTATAATTCGTCTTACCTCAAAAACGTCTTAATCTTATGCGCCCATCAGAGCCACCCAAACAAAACCTGTAATGAATCTAGGTCAACTTCGGAGCGCTGTAAAACCCAGAAATATAAATGAAATTAAACAAATTTGTAGTAGAAAAAACCCTCTATAAAATTGCCCTGATGTAATTTTATTCGAAAATGGCCAGAAAAAAGTTATACTCATAACAATTTTCCTGAAGTTTATGAGACACAGCGTGAAAATCCTTTAAACCTCTTTTTCCAAAATGGCGAACGGGGACAAGGGAAGTGACCCTGCAAACTTGAACTTAAACGTAACCCCACTACACACCATAAAAATAAAATTGCTTCGTCTGAAAAATACAACCTTAAATGTAACTTTTTTAATCGACTATTTATAGAATATAGAAATCCATATACATGGAAATTGCGAGGAAAAAAGAAGGAAGCAGCATGGGAGACTTTAAGTTAGAGGGGGAGGATGGATCAGGGGCAGAATTTGAGAGGGTGGACGAATATATTATGTATTTGGGTACATTTATCGATTAGACATGTAAGGAAGTTAAGGCTGACCAAGAGTAATAGATGTGCTGGGGCATAACAAAATAATTAAGGCTAAAGAAATATCACATAATGCAAAATTAAGAGTAGATAAAACGATAATTAAGCCCACAATGCTATACGGGGTTGAAACGAGGATTACGAATAAAACCATACAGAATAGATTTTATGCCTGGGAAAGAAAGATACTTCGCAGGATAGGTATGTAGTTAAGGAACAATGAATAAGATGAACGAACCAAGAAGTGTACGTATTAACTGTATGCTAAGCCGCCGATATCAAATATAGTTAGAAAACGCAGACTAGAATGCCTTGGTCATCTATAAAGAATGCAGGAGGGCAGACAAGTCAAGAATATTGGTTGGAGAGCACCTGGGGCAAAAAAAGAGGGGAAGACCAAGAAGGAAATGGAGAGATGCGATAATGGAAGACGTCAATGAGTTGGGAATCAGAAATTGTAAGCAGACAGCTAAGAACAGATAACGATGGAAATTATCCATCCAGCAATGGGCCAAAAAGGCATGTTATACGAGTACATACATTTATAGAATACGCATATAAAGTATCTATTTTCCTTTCAAGGAAATACCGCACTTGCCTTAAAGACAAAATCAAAAAGAATAATAATAATAATCATGAATGAGTTTAGTATTGTTAAGTGGACAAAAACGGATATAGAGAATCTTCAGCGAAAATTAAGAACACACCTCACAAAGGCACAAAAACGCCATCCTAAAAGTTCCGTAGAAAGAACAATATTACCACGGAATCTAGAAGGAAGATGACTTATGTATATAGGTGAGCAATTAGATAAACAAATTGCTAATTTAATCTACTCTACATCGCGCTATTTGCGCAGTAGATGACACAACACCGATTAAACTGAGGAAACCAGAAATGCGCATAAATCACATCACTAAAGACGAAAAAATGCGCACCTGGATGGGTAAACCTCTGCACGGGCGACATCCCAATGAGGTCAGCCAAAACTATGTCGACAATACAGCGTCAAACTATTGGTTGACATCAGGAAAGATGTTCTCTGAAAAGGAGGGTTCATTACTGGCCATTCAGGATCAGGTTATACCAACCAAAAATTACCTGAAATATATCATCAAAGACCCTCAGGTCCAAAACGACAAATGCCGATATGGATGTCAAACCCAAGAAACCACCCAACATCTTACAGGGGGCTGCCAGGCATTTGCTGCAACTGAATACAAGGTAAATTTACAAAAAGATCGCCAAGTACAGAGATTTGGAAATTAAAATACGAAAACAATAGAGAATGCAAAGTACCCAGACGATACCTATTATTATATCTACCACTGCAGTCGTTCCGAAGACCCTCCTCGAAAGCATAAAAAAGCTGGGGCTAAATGAACATCTTTATAAGACCATGCAGAAAGCTGTACTAGTTGCAACGGCCAGATGTGTATGAAAATTTTTGGGAGATACACATGCATTCCAAGTCACGTAGAGGACTCGATAACACGGAAAGAGTCCCACCAGAGCTCAATCCTTTTGATACCGTAGGGATCTAGGATGAGTCAATTTTCCCCTTAGAGGGAGTGTGAGCCGTATGGCTAAATCTGGATGGATTACAAAAATTTAATGAAAAACATTTTGTAAAAGGTATAAAAATTTTTATTAAAACCTCTTTAAGGGCTACACCACAGAACGTTTTCGATGTTTAACATAATTATCATCAATGTTAAGAACTGGTTAATTCCAAGCTGAGCCACCAAAGAAATACCAGGGTGCGAACCCTCTAAGACCTGTTAGATGGCCTAGGGTTAGGGTTAAGGTTGCCTGTTAAGTTACCATCAGTCGTCACAGTCGTCATATAGAGACACATCTACTTGCTTTGCAACCCACCTGATGGGAGAGCCATACTGTGCCCAAGGGCGTAATTCTTTATAAATATTATCCATGTAATTATACCATATTAATTATGCCATGGAACTTTAAGTAAATATGTGATTATAACATATTTTTATACCATTTAAGGGGTTCGCATCATGGTATTTCTTTGATGGCTCAGTTTGCAATTAACATGTTCTTAACACTGATGATGATTTTGTTAAAAATCGAAAACGTTCTATGATATAGAACTTAAGGGATTTTAATAAAAAAAATTATCCCTTTTACAGAGGAATTTTCATTAAATTTTTGTGATTGATGGTATACAACCAGTTAGAGGAAAAATTATTTCTTTTCCTTGTGGATTTTAATAACGAATTAGTAAACAAAAATAGTTTTGGTATATCGAATTTTTTTTTCTTGTGAAAAAATTATGAAGTAAGATAATGCCAAAACCAATTATGAAAGTACTTACCGAGTTACGACAAAAATGCTGCAACAGGCCCACTGATGTAACACTTTCTACTAGTAGTAGCCTACTTTTTCACCGCATCTAAGAGCAAATCTTACTCGACACTACACAGATTGCGGACACACAAAGAGAGTGAGTGATAGCCACTCGGTTGCCTTATCTGTAATGCACAGTGCGATTCATACTTCCTCGTTCAAGAGATGGTTGTAGAAGGAGAACTCTTTGTTTATTGGAACAGCGGGGTCAAGCAAATGCATTATATTATATCGGTAATCGGTAAATAATCAAATATGCATTACCTGTGTATATTAACTAGTCAAGTATTACTCCAGGGAAATAAGCAAAAAATAGAAAATATTCGGGGCACTGCAATGTTCAAATAGCTGACAACTTTTTTAGTTATTATTGTAGACATATAGGATGAAAACCTACCTAATCAACCATTTTTAATGGGAAATAAGCCACAATTTTACCAAAAAAATGATTTTATTAACGTTTCGAAGCCCAAATCGGGTTTCGTTATCAAAATACAAAATACTACTAAAATAAACAAAAATGTTGTTGCTAAGTAAAAAAATTCTTCTAATGATTTATTTAATCTGACTCATTTATATTGACAATTCAGACGTATATTATACATTTTGAAGTAGAAGACTTTAAAATGATATCGCCAATATTTATGAGTTGCGTTCCTGGGACGACTTTACTAAAAGATAGTTCAATGGATTACATGAAATCAATCCCAACTCAAGAATATCTGTCACAAAAAAATCATAGCATGTGATCTGTCTTTAAAAAGACAATCAAATGCAACGATACCAGTAAAATTCTCGCGTTAGAGATTCCATAGTAAATCACGAGGGAAAACCAGGAAAAAACCTCGTGATACCATCCAAATATGATAGATGATAGAGCCAAAATTACTTATTCTAACGAAAATTCATTTTTAGAAGAAAAACAATTGTTAACATCTGTTTTATTAAAAAATGATTATCCTTTATCGTTTATAAATAAGGAATTGTCAATATTGGATCGAATGGAACAGAACAACTTAGAACGGGATCCTACAACATTCACAAGAAATAATACGAGGAAAAAATCAATACCATAAAAGGACTATCCGAAAAACTTAAAACAATAGGAAATAAATTCAACATTTCAACAACATTCAAAACAACAAACACATTGAGATCTATTCTATCTAAAACTAAACCTAACAATGAACAAGAAAAAACAAAGAATTGCATTTATAAAATACCTTGTGAATGCGAACAATTTTATTTAGGTGAAACATCAAGACCATTAAACGTTAGAATAAGTGAACATCAGTCTTATATTAAAAATAGAGAATTTGGTAGATCTCAAATATGTCAACACGCATGGGATAATGAACATAGAGTTCAGTGGAGAGATTCACGTATAGTCCTGAGAGATTCACGTATAGTCCTGAAAGACTCAGATAGTAAAAAGAGAAAAATCAAAGAAGCGGCTCTAATTATGCTAAATGAATCCAATTGTGTCGCAAATTCCTCGATAGAATGCAGTAGGATGTGGTTACCCATACTGAAAGAGGAAGTCAATAGAAAGAAAATACCACGATTAGTAAGTCATTAACGTATCGATATTTTAGTATTACTTATTGTATATCTATGTATTATTAATATTATTTATAATTTAAACATATTAAAGTCAGAATTTGGTATTAGTTTTTTGAAAGTAAATTAAATGTAAGACCAAATACTTACGATGTCGGGATAGTATCAGGAGTTTTTTTCCTGGTTTTCCCTCGTGATTTACTATGGAATCTCTAACGCGAGAATTTTACTGTCATCGTTGCATTTGATTGTCTTTTTAAAGACAGATCACATGCTATGATTTTTTGTGACGGATATTCTTGAGTTGGGATTGATTTCATGTAATCGAATGAACTGTCTTTTAGTAAAGTCGTCCCAGGAACGCAACTCATAAATATTGGCGATATCATTTTAAAGTCTTCTACTTTAAAATGTATAATATACGTCTGAATTGCCAATATAAATGAGTCAGATTAAAGAAATTATTAGAAGAATTTTTTTACTTAGCAACAACATTTTTGTTTATTTTAGTAGTATTTTGTATTTTGACAACGAAACCCGATTTGGGATTCGAAACGTTAATAAAATCATTCTTTTGGTAAAATTGTGGCTTATTTCCCATTAAAAATACTTGATTATCAAAATGCCACAAGGAAATAGCTTCAGAACAACATTAAGAATACCTACCTGTTTTTTGCCTACAGTTCGAAGCAGTTTTTTAGTTATTAACAATTTAGTGCAAAAAACGCGATTTTTTCGATTTTTTGCGCTCTATGTAAACGCTACATTAGCCATATAACATTACCAATTTAAATTGTTTAGAAGATTGAAATAGAAAATTATATAATAACCTTAAAAATTAAAAACTGGAGAAAAAAGCACGAAACAGATCAGAATGTAGAAGAATCCTGGAATAGGCCAAGGCCCAGAAAAGGTTGTCGATCCAGAGATGATAATGATGATGAGAACATTGAAAAATATTCAAAATGCTGATTTTTGAAAGATAAGAAGTCAAATTGTTGCTTTGCAAACTGCAAAATAAGTGAAAATCGTTATTTGTTAATAACTTTTATTAAAACTAACGTAGAACCTTGGTGTTTCACCCAAAGCTGAGTATTGGGGTACTTAGCAAACCCCTTAAAAATTGAGACCCATCCATCAATTAGTTTAAAAGTAATTGTATTTGTTTATCCCAGAGACCCTACAAGTCCATGAGTTCAAAAACTAAAAAAGCGACTTACAACTATTATCATTTTCTATATTTCGGGATATACTTAATAGATTTTGATCTCTTTTTTAAATTTGTATGTACTTTTTGTGTACATTGCAAATATGCAATTTGTCTAAACATGTATTAATTAATAAACAGTCTAATTTGTTTAAAAAAATTTTGAAAAAATAATTTTTTCACAATCATTATTAATTATAGAAAAAGTTAATGTATACTTTAATAAATAAATCATCTTCAATAAATGATTGTTTATTAAAAATAGTTTATTTATTAAAGTGTATTTTAACTTTTTCTATGATTATTAATGATACTATGATTATAAAAATAGATTTTTGGAAGAAAATTATTTTTTCACGAGTGGTTCATGCAAATTATACTGGTAAACCAGTCGAAAACTAGTTATGTGAATTTGATGTGGCCCTTTTGAGGTTTTTTAAATAAACCTTTTATACAGGATTTTACTGTTTTTTTTTTCAAATTATACTGTTTATTAATTAATAAATTTATAAATAAATTTCATATTTCTAATGTACGTAGAAATTACATACAAATTAAAACTATAAAGATCAAAATCCATTGAATAAATCCGGAGATATAGAAAATTTTATTAGTTTGAAATTGCTTTGTATTTGAACTCGATGGAGTTGGAAGTTCTCCATATTAATCCCTATTACTCATTTTTGGACTACATTTTTAAAATGTTATTTATGAGGTTCCTTGATTATTATAAACAAACTAGCTGTGAATTAAAAAAACATGGCTTACTCTGGCCAACATTGACTTAGGCCAAATTTTTTTATTTGAAAATTCCTGTTAAAATACTAGCTTTCCGAATGAAAGGCATTGGGATATTTAACTATAATAAATATTTTTGAAGTTATACTTCTTTAGGCGCGATTGAGATTGAGGGTGAATTTATATTGATCTGCGCGCATGCGCACACCGACAGTTTGGTATTAGTCTTTATACGGGCTCTGATTGGGTGTTGAAATGATCTGTCAATAATTGTTCAATATGGAGGTTATCGGTAAACAAAAATGTTGTATAATATATTAGTTTTTATTGTTGTGAGGACAGAAATAAAATCAAATTTATAATTTTAGTGACTTTTTAAATAGTTTTGAAAAGCCACAGGTACGTAATTCTAAATTTTTCAGTTGTATTCCAATAAAAAATTATCTTCATACCTATTTGGAAAATGTAAAAAAAATAATGTACTTACCTAGTACTTGCTATGCTATACCCCTAGTAGGCAATGCTTTAATTTACATAATCTGATTACGAACAAACTTTCTACAAATTTTCATCTAATGTATCGTCTTCTTACTCTATATATTGTTGTATTTTAATTCGACAAAAATCAAACTAATAAAAATGCATATAAACAAAATGTCAAAAAGTTGTTCAGTTTGTGTATATTCCCACATGACGTACACGCGAAAGGTGGTGTAGTTTGAAATCGCTTCGACTCTCGTACGGCGGGATACACGGGAGGTAGGTTCAAGTCCAATGCAAGTTATATCATTTTTTTATTTTTTATAGATTTTTGAGGGTTTGGAAGTACCCCAATAACCAACTTTCGATGAAACACTAACATTCTAAGTTAGTTTTAGTAATAGTTTTTTATGATATGTGTTAAAAGTACAATTTTAAGGCACGCATGTGAAGATTTTTGAAGCGAATTTTGCAATTCACATGAGTGCCTAAAAAATGTACTTTTACTTTTAACACGTATATCATACAATATTTTTTCTACAAACGAGTTAAAAATGCAATAATACAGTTTAAATTAAATTTTAAAAAACTTTTTAAAAAACCTTTAATAAATTGAAAGGAGATAGTTTTAAATTGCATCGTATATTACGGACCTTAGCAATCATTGTTGACTTTACGGAAGTTTTGAAGCATCTGTCATCTGTCAGACGTAATAAAATAAAAATTTGATTGCCCGAAAACTGCTACCGGTGCAGCGAAAATCACCAACAACATCCGAATATATTGTGGCCTCAACTTCGACTGGAAATTCAGTTATTTCTACTCATTCCGCCTTAACCATGGAAAATGGTAAAACTTCAGTGCAAGAAATTAATTTGTCAAATTACGCAAATTGTAGGTATTTACTATTAATATTATTGTTAATACATGAAATATAAATATTTTGACGTTTGACTTTAAAGTGACATTTTTAGAGCTCCTATGGAGTGCTAAAAATTAGGCATTCCAAATCACGTGATATAATATGGCTGCTGGATGGCGAAACTGTCATCCATAGGCGTATCAAATGTTTAAACCACTTCATATTTAATTTGCTATCACAATTTCACAAATTTCGCTACACAATTAACAAAAAAACAAAACCAAACAGGATATTCTTTACAAATTTGTCAATATTCAATGTAAACATTAGATACGAAATGACCACCCCCCTTAACTATGTCTATGGCCATGTCAGTTTAGCCATCCACCGGCCACCACTGACAGTTCATTGGAATCCCTAATTGCATTTTTAACAAGTTTATAGAAAAAAGATATTAACAAACATCCGTTTTCATTTATTTTGCAGTTTACGAAGCAACAAATTGACTTTTTAAGTTTAAGAGTAAACAGTAGCGATCAACAGGTAGCAACAAAATATAACTTCGGGAGATAGTATCATAAACTTTGGCAACAGTGGTAATCTTTGACATTATCTAAGATTAATATTTTGACAATATCATAGTCGCGCTAAATGGAAGTAATAGAAAACTATTTTATTATTAATAAATAGATATTTATAAAAATAAACCAAAATGGGTGAAAATTTTATGTTAAGATGGGTATTTAGAAAGGTATTTGCATGAAATATCTAATAATAAAACAATAATAAATAATCATTTTTTGTTGTGAAGCGAAACAAATTTCGATTTTCGCATAATTTTGGCACGGTTTTAATGGACTTTTTCTTGGAAGGTTTCACTTTATTTTTCGTTTGATTTACTTTTTCCATTTTGTTAAACTATTAATAATATTTTTAGAATAAAAAATCCTCCTAAAACTTTATATACTCGCATTAGAATTCGAAATATTTTTACGTAAAATATACTTACCTACCTATATAATATAACTAAAACTCACAATTAACAACAATCTATTCTTTCAAAGAGGCCAACAACTTATACAACAACAACAAATATATAATAAATTAACTATCAATAAACACTACTTTCCTATGAAACAACAAAAACGAATTCTTAAATTAACACACTACTGCACTGAACAGATATCGATAAAGATGACAGAACATTAGAGAAAATCTGACGCAGGTTTGTCAAAATGACAGTGATAATTTCTCTATGTTGCCTAATTAGTTATTTAGTTATGATATGTTCAATTTCTTGTTAGAAATAAAAAATTTTAGTAGTTCCAAGATTACACAAAATCTAGGCATGGGATAAAAAAGTTTATTTGAAGAATTTTTTTTTCTTCTTAATGGCGGTACAGGCTCGTTTTTTCAACATTTTATTTAATTACAGAGTAATTTCCACATATTAATATATTTTTTCAAATTGGGCTCTGTACCGCCATTCTTTATTATATTACGAATACGTGTGCCAAATATCTCGACAAAATATTCAAAATTAGAGCCGCAATCTTGGAACGCGTTTGTTGCTACCTGTTGATCGCTACTGTAGCCTCTTAAAAAATCAGTATTTTGAAGCTTTTTCAATGTTCTAAAAAATCAAATTTTTTAATTTTATGTCATCTACATGTTTAGCTTTTTAATGGTGTGCAAAAAATGGAAAAAATCGCATTTTTTTGTACTAAGTTGTTAATAATTACAAAACGGTAAACACCCGGAGCGATAAGCCACCGAGGTAGACAGAGTTGGTCTTTTGCAATTAACACTGACTAGACGGTACTCCCATTATAAAGCCTAAAATAAATTTTACCTGAAACCGGGCCTTTTATACTATTATCAGTTAATCCGAGTGGTAACTAATTGAATTTAACCATTTACTGTTTAACATACCACCTGAATTTTTCAGTGTCCTGAGAAAATCCTTATTTTCCTGGTCTATATATATAGGGATTCGCGTACGTAATGATAATAGTAAAAATTGTTTTCGTTGAAGATTTCCAAGAAAAAAAAGTAATTATTTATAATTATGAACAAAACCAGTTTTTAATATTACTGACGAAAGTCAATTATACGATGAAAGTATAATAAAAATAATCAGATACTAAACCTAATGCTATTTTTTATTGCAAATCGACGTTTTACAGAACTCAACCTTATGAATATGTTTAGGAGCCATGATATCCACTCCAGTATAAGCTTTATATTTGGAAACCTTGGAAGACTCCTGTAAATCTAAGACGAAGTTTTTATAAAGTTTATCGAAATACAATAAGGAGACAATAGAGAATAGAAAGTACCCAGACAATACCTATTGTCCTTTCTACTACTGGAGTCATTTCGAAAAACCTCATAGAAAACATCAAAAAGCTGGGTCTAAATGAACATAGGTATTCCGGCGTTTCAAGTCAACTAGGGCTCGATAACACGGAAAGGGTCTTACCAGAGCTCAATCCTTTAGATACCCTGGGTATTTGGGATTAATGAATTTTTCCTTAGAGGGAGTGAAAGCCGTATGGCTAAATTTGGATGATATAATAATTTATGAAACTTTAGTTCTAATATAATTATTGTAAAAATTATTTAATAACATTCAATATGTCTGATTGATCGTTTTTCCCTTCAAAATGAAGTCATTTGTCATAAAACCATGATTTAGGAATTTTACCGAGGAAGACAATAACAAAGCGGGTCAACAAAGCTGAATTTTTAGCATGTTCATTAAAATTGGATTAAGTATATTGCTTAAGAATTTACGAAAACACAATTAAAAATATGATAATATAAACCTTCATAAAACTGACCACCCATAAATAATTAACAAGGGCATGGGGTAATATACATTGTAAAACACAATGGGGTATTTAATGCATTAATTGATCATGGTAATACGTCTAGACATACAATGTGGTATCCATTTAAGAATAGAAAATAGAATAAGAAGTGAAGATGCCTTATTTCAAAATTGTTTTTTTGCCAAAAACGACATTGATCTTCTGGACAATAACTAGATGATGGCTGTTATATTACTGCCAATAATTCATATTAAAATATACATTTTGAAAGAAAAAGTTGCAAATAATTTTATTTTAACATTAAACACAAAGAAAAGGGATCATTATTGCTATTTGATGACAATCTTCCACCGGTCAAATCCACGCCGCTATCGTAGATCTGACAGCAGCCTATAGCACGGTAAGCACAAGACATTACTATATAGGGTGAGGCAGATAACTGGCCTATTAGAAATATCTCGAGAACTAAAGGCAACAGAATTATGAAAATTGAAATAAAGGGGTTTTGAAGGATGATCTATTAAATGAAAATATTTTCATCTCTTTGCAACTTCCGGTTATACCGGAAGTTGCTTATAACTTCGTTTTTTTAATAGGACACCCTGTATATTTTTGGATTCTCTTCGATGCCTTCTTTCTTAAAATATGAGGTTTTGTAATATTATACAGGGTATTTTAAAAGATAATTACGTTTTTTTATTAATTTCGTAGCAATATTTACACCCTGTAGAACTGTAGTAGTTTGACATCTAAAACTCTACTTACGTTCAAATGATTTTTAATATACTCTACTATTATTAAGAATCATTAGTATAGCTAATATTTTAATTTTAGTATACAGGGTTGGTCGAAACTCGGAATGAGTATTTTCTGAGTTTTCTTAAATGGAACACCCTGCATTTTTGTATTGTAGTGAAATAATATTTTATAGTACTTTTTTATTTCTTAAGCATTCCCTATACCTAACTGCGTTAATTTGTGAGTTATTGGTGATTCAAGCTAAACATTAATTGCAACAAAAAATACGTCAAATTTTATTAGGTTGGCCGTGAAAATACTCAATCCCAAATAATTTTTCAGAAATAAATACATATTAATTCAGACTGGTCCTTAAAATTACCAATAATGGTTTAGCTATCAAAATACCTACGTAGTTAAGATTGTTGGTGCGATTAACAATTAAGCACAAATTAAAGCAGTTAGGTATAGGGAATGCTTAAGAAATAAAAAAGAAACATAAAATATCATTTCATTACAATACTAAAATACAGGGTGTTCCATTTAAGAAAACTAAGAAAATACTCATTCCGAGTTTCGACCAACCCTGTATACTAAAATTAAAAATTTAGCTATACTAATGATTCTTAACAATAGTAGAGTATATTAAAAATCATTTGAATGTAAGTAGAGTTTTAGATGTCAAACTACTAAAATTCTACAGGGTGTTAATTTTGCTACGAAATTAATAAAAAAACGTAATTATCTTTTAAAATACCCTGTATAATATTACAAAACCTCATATTTTAAGAAAGAAGACCTCGAAGAGAATCCAAAAATGTAAAAATATACAGGGTGTCCTATTTAAAAAAACGAAGTTATAAGCAACTTCCGGTATAGCCGGAAGTTGCAAAGAGATGAAAATATTTTCATTTAATAGATCATCCTTCAAAACCCCTTTATTCCAATGTTCATGATTCTGTTGCGTTTAGTTCTCGAGATATTTCTAATAGGCCCTTTATTTGCCTCACCCTGTATAATCTACAACAATCTCAATGATCTCTATCAGGTAGGGGCTTACATTCTTTACTGCAAAACAGACGTTTAGTTATACTTCTTTAGGCACGAGGGTGAATTTTTATTTTCCCGGGCGCATGCGCACACCGACAGTATTGTATTGGTCGCACAAACGTTATACGGGATCTGATTGGGTGTTAAAATCCTCTATCAATAATTGTTCAATATGGAGATTATGGATAAACAAATGTTGTGTATATTAGTTTTTATTGTTGTGATGGCAGAGAAAAAAGCAATTTTATAATTGTAGTGACTTTTTAAATAGTTTTTAAAAGCGACAGGTACGTAATAATTGTAAATGTTTCAGTATCCTAATAAAAAAAAGAATGTGTGTGTACTTTGTACGCACGTAAGAAGTTATACTTCTATTATATGATTTAAACGAAATTAATATACTTTTTATTTATATTTTGTTTAAATATTAAACTAATTTATACTTACTACTTCTCAAACATTTTTATTAGAACAGTGCCAAAAATTAAAATAATAAAAGTATAAAACACACACAAACAGATTAAACAAGACACAAATGATGTCTGAACATTAATTGTCGAAAAATTTTTTAACTAAATACGTATTTTCTGAAAATACAATTATATAATAAATATACTTACAATCATAAAATGTATTAAAAAAAAAACAAAAAAGAAAGTTTATATTGGGACTCGAACCAGCGCTGATAAGAGCGGTTGGTATTGGAATTCATTCGCCTTCTCCGCTTAGCCACGGACACTATGTGTCATTATTTACGAAGATCGACTAACTAAACGGATTAAACTTGTGATATTTTGATATTTTGAAAATTGATCAAATTATTTTAATTTTGAATTGAAATGATTTAGAATTGAAAAAATACAACAAAAATACAACATGGTAATCAAATTATATAAATAAAAGTATTACATACTATGTATTTTGGCAGATCAAATAGGTAGGTTTATACCCATGATACATTAACAATTATTACGTACCTGTTGCTTTTAAAAACTATTTAAAAGTCACTACAATATTATAAACTTTTTTGTTTCTGTCCTCAAAACAATAAAACTAATATATTATACATTTGTTTACCTTGACCTTTACCTCCAAACCACAGCTGCCATATCGGATAATTTTTGACATGTCATTTGAACATCCAATCAGAACAAAGTTATAATGCGCATGCGCCGGGCTGATAGGTTTTAACATATAAAAAAATCACCCTCTATCGCCGGTAAAGAAGTATAATTTCAAAAATACGTACCTACCTATTTGGAAAATTTAAAATGAACCTACCAAAATAGTATGTAATGCTTTGATTTGCATAATTTCATTACCATCAAAATTTCTACCAATATTCACCTAATATATTGTTATTCCACAAAATATTCCTTTAATTCCACAAAAATCAAACTAATTTGATTAAATTCATATAAGTAATAAACAACTGTCAAAAAGTTTATGGTGTAAACGTTCAGTTGGTGTATATTCCCACATGACAGATACGCGAAGGTGGCGCAAAGGGAAAGCACTTTGATTTTCGATCGGCGGGATCGACGGGAAGCGGGTTCAATCCCCAATGCAAGTTACTATGATTGTAAGTATATGATTACATAATTTTTTTAGAAAATACGTATTTAGTTAAAATTTTTGGCAACAATTATTGTTCAGAAATCATTTCTTTGTGGCATTTTTCAATGTGTTTGTGTGTGTTTTTAATTTTTGGTATTGTTTTAATAAAAATTTTTGGAAAGTAGTAAGTATTAAAATTAGTTTAATATTTAAATTAAATATAAATAAACTATTTAAAGTATATTGATTTCGTTGAAATCATATAATAGAAGTATAACTTCTTACGTGCGTACAAAGTACACACATTCATTTGTTTTGTCATACTGGAGAACAAAATAACCAGGAAGAGAGTTGAAAAGGAAAGTGTCTTAACACCAATAGTTTTTAATTTATATACAAACGACTAACCCGCGCTTACTGAAACCAAGCTCTTCTTCTATGCTAACGATCTTGCAACATGTGCTCAAGAAAACAGTTTTAAAGAAGTAGAAGATAAACTTTACACTGCCTTGAAAACGATGCTGCGTACTATCTGTATAATTCCCAGAGACCCGATCCTTCTAAAAACCAAGTATGTGCCTTCTACCTTCGTGTTAAAGAAGCTAAACTAAAATTCTAAACTGCGTGGAATGGTAATACATTAGAACACACAGACCAACCTTGCAGCAATCTTGGAGTAACTCTGAACCAGTCCCTCACCTACAGACAACTCTGCCACAGTGTAAAGTGGGACAGTAAAACCACTCTCCGAAAAATTGGAAGTAAAATCTTTAGTCGCGCATGGTGACCGCGCAATGTTTCCAGTCGCTTTTGCCCCACTCTCTAATTGCTAGTCGCGTAGAAACGTACGGGTTTTAACAGGGAAAACCCGCATCCACCACTGTTGAATTATCAATTGCGTACTGCCGGTATTACTTCTTGAGATCAAAGTGCCGACATGGAAGAGGTTTTACTCTCCCTCTTTATACTGTGACTCTGCATAAAATTGAGAGGGAAAGTAACAACTAGGAACATCATACTCAGGAAGTCATACAAGGAAAGTGAGTGGGGTGCATGTCTTGGCGTCTTACGCACAACAGCACAGGCACTGTGTTTTTCAATTCTGTATATGCGTGTTCCGTTTGGAACAGATCTGCCCACACTAGTTTAAAAGTCCAATAAAATCAAACAAAAACAAGACAAAATGGGGGAGAATATACCAAGACGATGTGAACTATGACTGTGGAGAAATACAAGATATGGAACATCCTCTTACATGCAGAAACTGTCCTCATCTAAGATTTGTGGGTCGATAACGAAGGTGAAACTGACGTAGTTCGATACTAGGCCGAAATTATGAGAATGACGTGTCCCGACACGATAAGGTAAAGTAGATGACAATATCAAGAAAAACTCATTGGAGACCTTTCCAATTCTGACCTACAGACATAGAACAAATTAAAGAAGAAAAAAATAGAAAATGATATAAGGCTGATCGATTTAAGAAATTATGGAAGAAATAATTCTAATATTAAATATAATAGTAAACTATCTAGTAGGTAAATAGATAAATTGAAGAATTTTTCACAAATAAACAATTCTTACAACATGTAGGTACAAAAACCATCTTGTTTTTTTTTTATTTTGATGCAACACAATTTCATAACCATTTGTTGCTGTGCAATGAGAAAGGAGACACTTACCCAATCTAATTTAATGATTTCAACGTAATTATCATTATAGAGTAAGCTTTTATTTTTATTTGTAAAAATGCCCAACAACGTGGCTGTTATTAAGCACATGTCGATACTACGATATTCTACAGCCGAATAGAAGTTTGAAAGGTAGAAATTCAGTATTGATTTTATTATTATAGAAGACTTTTCCTGCTTTCATTATTTATAGAAGACTTACGGTTATTATAATACAGAGTGGGCCAAACAAAAAGTCCACCTCGATATTTTGCAGTATTTATTAGGTTTTAAGGAAATAAAAAAACGCGTCAATTTTTTATCTAAGGGGGACACATTTTCATTAAGGGGGACACAAGTGGAAGGGAGGGGACACCCCCTCCCATCCATAGGGGAGTAGTGTGCTAGCTCATTTGAAAGGTTATTCAATTCTCTATTCAGTAATATCAACATTAACATAATTATTTATACAGGGTGTCCAAGAAAAAATATTTTAATTAAATTAATTGATACAAAAAGAAGAATGTCATTTAATTTAATTCAAAATCATTTTTCTTGGACACCCTGTGTAAATGATTATATCAATGTTAATATTACTTAATAGAGAATTTAATAATCAATCAATTGAATAATTCAAATGAGCTAGCACACGACCCCTATTTCCTATTAAAAAATAAGGCTGGGGGAAGTGGAAGAGAGGGGGTTGACAAATGACAGATGTATGTACCGTAAAAATGTGTCCTCCTTAGATCAAAAATTGACCTGTTTTTTTATTTCCTTAAAATCTAATAAATACTGCTAAATATCGAGGTGGACTCTTTTGTTTGGTCCACTCTGTATAATTATTATAGTAACTATAATACAGGGTCTTCCACTAGGGACTTCCAAACTTTGACAGCTGCTAACGACCATATTCTTGAAGCTGCATCTGTCAAATTGACTATCATTGATTCAGTCCGTTTTAACAAATCACCATGGATGGATATGGGTTGTTTTAAAAAGAAAACTATTCGTAGTAGTGGATAAAATTGAGTGAGAGTGTGTAGAAGAATCCGAGACAGTCAATTTCACGTCGCTCAAAAGAATTTGGGAGACATGGAAAACGTTGAGGAACTTCCGAACTTCTAACAAAATGCTAATGAAAGGGTAAATATAGAACCAATACAATTGGCTAATGGCTAAAATATATTTCAGAGAATTCCAAAAAAAAACAGAATCATCTAAAGTCGATAAAGGACTTCGATACAGATGCTGCCTGTCACCAACCTTATTTAAACTTTATACAAATGATACTAAAAAACTGGAACAAAGAATGTGGACATATGGAAGTAAATATTGACGACAACTGTATCCATAGCCTTTTTTGCCGATGATCAAATTATTTTAGTAGAAGACAACGACGACATCGTCTACATGATAAAAAAGATGGAAGAATAAATTGACAGCTGGGGTTTGAAAATTAATTATGATACCACGCAATAAATGGGAAGGGCTATTATTGGAAAGCCGCAGAAGACCTGGAGATATATAAATAACCAAATAGAAAGAGAAAAAGAAAAAGTCCTAGATTAAGTTGGAACGAACAAATAAAAACAGCACTAGAAAAAAAGACCTCGCTGAAGAAGATATAATATATAACAAGAAGAAATGGAAATTCTGTGTTGTGTGGTATGGTAAACGACAAACACAATATGCTGGGTAAAGACAAAATGGCCGAAACAATGTTGACTTAACTTATGATATCAATAGATTTCGATTTGATTAAAGAGAAACAATATTACTTAGTTCTACGACTACGATGATAGAAGAGACGACAGGTAGAATCTTTCATAAACCACAAAATGAAGAAGAAATAAATGCTTCTTCATCAAGGCAAGTACTATGCACTCATTTCCATTAACCACCCACTGCTTGTAAACCTCAAAATACTGCTCATTGCAAGAACTATGGCTGTAAAGTATCTGGAGACTAAAAATTGCACTAGAAATAAGGCGTCAAATTGTTAGAAAGTGTTTTAAATAGTATTAGTATGAGGCTATGTTTATGAATAGGGTCAAATTTTGCATATTAGTTACTATTTACAGTCAACGAGACTTATTAACTAAAATGACTATGTATTTGCTTTTACTTTATAGAAGTAACCACTTAGGCAATATCCTTTCAACAGGCCCAACAACAATGTAATTACTGTTGATTTTGAAACAGTTTGTAGATAAATATGAGCGAATGCAATTTTTATATGAGGATAAGAAGGTAATTACGTAATTAATTGGTCCACAGTATAAAAGATCTATTGCACAAATAACGATTAAATTCTCAGATAGGCTTGGATCCCGCGTACCAAAAAAAAGTTGATTAAGAGCAAGCTGAAAATTTGTAAATAGCTTACCCCGGCATTGGTCGCTATATGAGATTTTCTCTCGTGGTTTCAGAATATTGCACACAACTCTTTCCCTGGTAAATCATACATGCTGTAATTCCTTCTAGTCTTCTAATTATCCTTCCTCTACAATCGAGTAGACTCGTCTGCTGAGATGATGGTTCAGTTGACTTAGTATGGCCCGATTGTTAAGTCAGTACGCTTCACGTGAGATATTCTCTCATCGCGCGACCACCGTGTATAATATTATTTAGCATTATAGCATAATTTTATATTGTAGCATTATTTTATTTTGTATTGATTTGCAATATGAATCGTGCAAAGATAATTTTAGAACTTGCCTGTTGCAGGACAATAAAATAAAGGTACTACCTAGTAAAAATTTATATTGAAATATTAAAATCGATATTATTTCTACATTTTTAGATTAAAATGTACAAGCGCATCAACAGTCACATTGTGTAAAGCTAATAAAATAACTGTATTAAGTTAAAAATCTATTTTGAAAATTTTATTTCGTAAAAAAGCCAAAAGTTGGATATGTGAGACAAAATATCACGCGCGACCACTCACGTAAAAGCCAACCTAGCGACCAATGCCGGATTAACGGTGTTTAGTCGGACAAACTTTTTTGTATGGGAACACTGGAACAAGGGAAGTTTTAATTGTGGAACGTGTCATCCTGACAAGTTTATGATCGTGAAAACTAGCAGGTTGTTTTTTAGTTTATTCAATAGCAAACTTTATTACCAGAGAACGGCAGTTCTCGACAGTGGCGCACACCTACACCTACCTACAAGCGACACTATATATACACGAGATTTTCGATTTTCTAAATCTGACTGAAATGAAAATTGGGCCAACTCCCATCTTAAAGTTCAGGGTAAGACTCACCCATTCATATGTCAACCATCCATTTTGGTCCAAGGGTGTGGATTTTACTGCCCTTCTTATTTAGGGTCTGTTTTTCGTTCTCGTCCCCAAAACTCCCAAAAACTTCGAAAATTTAACCTTTGCGGCTTCTAATAGAAGCGATCATTACCTTTCCATCGCATGTCTAATTTTGAAAATCGGTTATACCGTTCAAAAGTTACCGCTCAGAAATATGAGTCAATTTTTATTTAAAAAAGGGAAAATGTTTGTGGATA
Organism: Diabrotica virgifera virgifera; assembly: GCF_917563875.1. Classification (NCBI taxonomy): domain Eukaryota; kingdom Metazoa; phylum Arthropoda; class Insecta; order Coleoptera; family Chrysomelidae; genus Diabrotica; species Diabrotica virgifera. Next base: position 10,382,682 of record NC_065445.1, read on the forward strand.
TGTATGTATGTATGTATGTGGAAAAGTTAAACCGATCTGAATTTTTTTTTCTGTGTTTGAAGAGGGGGTGAGGGCCGATTCAGAACCGGTGTAGTTTGTGAGTTTTGACTACCCATAAGCCAGCTATAGGACTTGGTAGGTACAAAACGGCATATTTTTTGGCGGTATATATCTTCGGTTCAAGAAGAGACAGGAGAACAGTAAATACAGCAAATCAATAGCGTTGAGTTAAGCTTTTAAATGGTGTTTAAGCTGCCAGGATCAGACATACACACGGCTCAGTATAGCCGAAAAACTGAAAAACTAAACTTTGAAAATTTTGGTTTTTCGACAATTACTCAAAATTTCAACCTACGAATTACGCCAATAACTGAGCGTTTGTAGAAGGACTCTAAACGAATCTAACGGTGTATACCATATATCCGGGAAAATTCTAATTTTTAAGTTATAGGCTTCATAAGTATGATCAAATCTATTTCTTATGAGAAAAACGGTTTTTCAAGCTCAATAATTCTTGTAATAGCTTCAGTTATCATACTTGACCTTAGATGCATAAGATACTACTTGTCAATACGTTTCAAACTCATGTTTAGTGAACAAAATAGGTTAAGCCGTTTAGGAGTTATTAAGCTACAAAAGTATAATCCAATTAACGATTATTCCCTAAATGGTTTATGTAGTTGTATTGGTTACGACGCTAATTTGATCTGGCAGCTGGCAATCCGAGTTCATTTACCGGCCATCCCAATTTATTTCGAATAGAAAAAAATCTAGTGTACATTCGATGAACACTAGATCATTTGGGAGATAATGCGACAAAAGCGACCATTTATAAAGATTAAAGTGTAATCGAGAAACACTGCATTCAACTTTATACATTTAATTTATAAATAACTTTGAAAAACTCTTGATACAAGAATAAAAAACCGCTAAACGCCGTAAAAATGAGTGGCGCATACAATATTCCAGCTACAAAAGATCTGATATGAATATTACGTGGCGCGAAAATGTATTTTCATTTTAATGCAAAACAAAATTCTAGTTTTATTTCTAGTAAGATTTTTTCATATTTGCTAAATTTGAAGTAAACTGTATCAAAGTTACTCTTTTGTGGCCCGTTTTACTTCAAATTGGGCAAATATTATGAAAAAATCTTTTAAAATAAAACTAGAATTTTGTTTTGCGTCAAAATGAAAATACATTTTCGCGCCACGTAATATTCATATCAGATCTTTTGTAGCTGGAATATTGTATGCGCCACTCATTTTTACGTCGTTTAGCGGTTTTTTATTTTTGTAATAATATATGAAAAAATGTTTGTCCGACAAATATGTTGGGCATTAAGTCCGATACGTAGAACATTTCAAATGGCAGGATTTAAATTGGTGGTAAATAGCAGTCTGATTTTTGCATGATAGTTTAATGAAAGGATAACAAATCAACTGGAAGTTCTGTCCGACAAAATACATGGGACGTTTCCGTAGTCTGACGTTCGAAACCTGTTACCTGTTTTGTTCCACAATTAAAACTTCTCCTGTTCCAGTGTTCCCGTACATCAAAGTTTGTCAAAGTGAAACTTTTTTGGTACGCGGGATCCAGGCCTAAGAGTAGCTACTTTCAAAACATTGAAGATGCACCAATTAGCAACAGACTAATAATTTATCTAATATAATTAATAAAACCTACCGCAATTAAAATTGCTGAAAATTAGCACCTAGGTCCGGTAAAACAACAAATAATTTACTCAAACAACACGAAACAACAATTGTTAACAATCGATACCGATAGACTGATTTGGTCGGTAATTTATTCTTTTCTATAGTAGTTTAGTTTCTCGACATTAACGATCCAGGACCGGTGCTGTATGTAAATTATATTTAAATACGCAATTTGTAGTTTTATGGTTTAATATTTTGACACTTTATTACGTGAAGATTGTTGTTGTTTATTTGGGTTTATATGACTGCGGACACTAAATCTCTTCGCCAATTTTACTATTTTTTATTTAATTAGTCATTTTTTCGTATCTTATCCTAAAACTAATACTAATATTAATCTCTAATAAACAATTCTACTAATAAATAATTATTTTTGTATTTTTTATTTAAATTTTTTTTTGTATTTTTTTAATGATGTTCTCAGAGTTCCACAGCAAAAACTGCAACACTCTTCTTTAGCCCTCTACTTAATTCAAAAGCTTTTTACTATGGACTATCCAAGTTCGTCATTCATTTTTATCTACATATTTTTTTATAATCACGTATTTTTTATGGGAAATAAGCCACAATTTTACTAAAAAATGAATTTATTAACGTTTCGAAGCCCAAATCGGGTTTCGTTGTCAAAATACAAAATACTAATATATTTTTTTATATTTTTTTAATTTTATATTTTTTTGTATTTTTTTTATATTTTTTTATATATCTTTTTTATATTTTTCTTTTTTTTTATTTATATTTTTTTCTTTTCTTTTTTCTTTTAATATATAACAATTTAAAAGAAATACTGACTCTATATTTTACAATTAAAATTTAAGTTTAATACAGTCGGAAAAATGAAAGAATACCCATGAACGATCACATCAATCACTTATTTTGTATTTGTTGTATTTTTCTATAACAAATGTTTGTTATTTATAGAAAAAGAAAGCAAATACAAAATAAGTGATTGATGTGATCGTTCATGGGCATTCTTTCATTTTTCCGACTGTATCTAAAATATGTTTATACAATAGTCGGTATACCAACTCATTATTTTCTAATGTTAATAAATAATTTAAATTAATTACGTGCAGATTGATCTATGTACTTTACCTCAGTCTATCTGTCAAAAAATCATTATCTTTACGGAAATGTCTTAGGTCTACAGGTTTTTGAAGGTTATAAAAGGTATACGAAGGATATAGGCGATCGGAACATCCCTAATTTGAGGCTTAGAAATCGAAAAAGCGACCATGATAGGTGAATGGCAAATTTTAGTGATTCTTTATATTTTCGAGGTCGTTGAATCCGAATATGAAGTTTATTTTTATCTAGAATTGGTGGAACATGTCCAAAAATCAAATTTTATGCAAAAACTGCGAAAAATAAATTTTGATCATTTTTCATATTTACCTCGCTGTATTTTTGGTCGCTGTAAATATTTCCTTTTGAAAATTTTATTATATCATCCTTCGAGTATTTAGATGACAACGAGATTTGTCCAGAATGTTTACACAAATTAAAAGAGGGGTTGTTAATTTTTAAACATTTTGTCGTCAGATTTCGTTAGTTTCATGTTTACTTAAAACAGTTGAGTGATAAACTTTTTAGTTTATAATTTTACCTAACACAGCAATAAAATATAGTTCATGAAGAAGTTTTCTGTAAAATTTCAAGTCAAAATATGTAATAAGAAAAAAGTTATGTGATTTTATAGACGAGTGGTACTCTTCCAAAAAACGCTTATTTCTCGAGATACTGACCACAGTGTGGTGAATAGCTAAATTTGGTCTTACTTTATGTTTTTAAATACTCCAGGCTGTGGGTGAAAAATAGGTCGATTTCAGGATATAATTCAGGAATTTTTGAAACCTATCAGGTGTTGTAAAGGACGATGCCAGGAATAACTTCTACTAAAATGTGACCAAAAATATTGTGAGCTTTTTTATTTATTGCGATTTTCATTTGTTAAATTTGAAATTTTTAAAGATTTTTAATTTTGCAGCTTAGGATATTGATTCTAGAGAAAAACGTTTTAATAGAAAGTTGTAGTAAATTAAAATACCTACAATTTGAGCTATCATAAGTTTAATTTCGTTTATTGGTTATTGCAAAACAGCCTGCGAAATGTCCAAAATGGCCGTTTTTTACAATTGCATTATTTATTGTACAAATAATTTTTTTTATTTTTTAAAGCTTTAAAATGAAGATCTTTCAATTCCAAACATAAAAAAAATTGTAAGGCCGGATTAACGAATTTGTTGCTTAGATTTTATAAATTGATTACCCCAAGAGGTCAAATGTCGAAGGCTATAACTTTTTGAAAAAAAATCATAGAGGGTTGGTGAAACATCCAATCTCCTTCTAAAGAGTCGTGTTTTCATATTCTGATGTAAATAAATGCATAAAACATTTTTAAACCTCTAATTTTTGGGTTTGAAAATAAGGGGGCAATTTCGTTATAAACATTTAGAGCTGAAGCGGCCCTGTACATTCTATGAGTTTTTAACTTACAGATTATTGTTGCTGAAGACAAAACGAAGATTTACAAAAAAATTAAAAAATTTCTACGACCAACTGAAGCCGAGCTAAATGTTGGGTTTGGAAATAAGGGGGCAAATTTCGTTATAAACATTTAGAGGTGAAGCGGCCCTGTACATCTTCTGAGTTTCTAACTTACAGATCATTGTTTTTGAGGACGAAACGAAGATTTATAAAAAAATAAAAATTTTCTACAACCAACTGAAGCCGAGATAATTGTTTCTTTTTTCTTAAATCGTAGTGCCTTTATTTATAACAATTAATAAATTATTTTACAGTCATTGACTAAAGAAAGACTTATATTATCTTAAAATAAAAATTATTATAAAATATAGTTACATTTAATTATTAAAAATTATTTTTAAAATCGGTGCTTTTGAGAGCGGCCGAATTTTGCAAACCGCCCGGCTCGCTTCAAATTCGCGCGCTCGAAAAATTTTTAAGTAACTTGTATTAAATTTTGACCGAAAACAATTTAATAATATTACCATTATAATATAGTATATTTACCACTGTATTTGTTTTTCTTGATAAACTTTTATATGTGAAATCTCATTTCTGAAAAAATAATATTACAAAAATGATACATATGTATCAAATATATAACTATATTTTTGATTTTTTCATTGTTATATAAATATAATAATAATAATGTTACTTCTTATTATACAATATAAAACTTTTGGGATTTTTCCATTGATTTTATAAAACTTTTACTTCTTGTAGTGACTATCCGTTTTGGATGTTGGTGACCATCATGGCAAGTTGTTGTGTTGAACGACGTACGTAAATTTTCTAGCAAGGTAATCCTTCGCCTTCCTGGTTCTCAGTTTCCAAATGGGGTTTGCCAAATTGCCATGTCGCCAACATCCAAAACGGATAGTCACTACAAGAAGAAAAAGTTTTATATTGTATAATAAGAAGTAACATTATTATTATTATTATATTTATATAACAATGAAAAAATTAAAATTATAGTTATATATTTCATATATATGTATCATTTTTGTAATATTATTTTTTCAGAAATGAGATTTCACATATAAAAGTTTATCATGAAAAACAAATACAGCGGTAAATAGACTGTATATTATAATGGTAATATTATTAAATTGTTTTCGGTCAAAATTTAATACAAGTTACTTAAAAATTTTCCGAGCGCGCGGATTTGAAGCGATCCGGGCGATTTGCAAAATTCGGCCGCTCGCAAAAGCACCGATTTAAAAAATAATTTTTAATAATTAAATGTAACTATGTTTTATAGTAATTTTTATTTTAAGATAATATAAGTCTTTATTTAGTCAATGACTGTAAAATAATTTCTTAATTGTTATAAATAAAGGCACTACAATTTAAGAAAAAAGAAACAATTATCTCGGCTTCAGTTGGTTGTAGAAAATTTTTATTTTTTTATAAATCTTCATTTCGTCTTCAGCAACAATAATCTGTAAGTTAGAAACTCATAGGATGTACAGGGCCGCTTCAGCTCTAAATGTTTATAACGAAATTTGCCCCCTGATTTTCAAACCCAATATTTAGCTCGGCTTCAGTTGGTCGTAGAAATTTTTTATTTTTTTGTAAATCTTCGTTTTGTCTTCAGCAACAATAATCTGTAAGTTAGAAACTCATAGGATGTTTAGGGCCGCTTCAGCTCTAAATGTTTATAACGAAATTTGCCCCCTTATTTTCAAACCCAAAAATTAGAGGTTTAAAATGTTTTACGCATTTATTTACATCAGAATATGAAAACATGACTCTTTAGAAGGAGATTGGATGTTTCACCAACTCTCTATGATTTTTTTTTCAAAAAGTTATAGACTTCGACATTTGACCTCTTGGGATAATCAATTTATAATATCTAAGCAACAAATTCGTTAATCCGGCCTTACAATTTTTTGAAGTTATACTTCTTTACCGGCGATATGAGGGTGAATTTTTATATGTTAAAACCTATGATCCCGGCGCATGCGCATTATAACTTTGTTCTGATTGGATGTTCAAATGACATGTCAAAAATTATTCAATATGGAGGCTGTGACAAAGCTGTAGTTAGATTATTTATGGTTGTTGCGTTTTAAAATTTTGTGTGAAAAGAAACAACAAACAAAAGTTAGTTAATAGTTATACTGCCTTTTTAAATAGTTTTCATATACCTATATTTTTGGACTTTTGGACTATTTTGGACAAGGAAAACTCATTCTAATTCGGTAAGTAGTTTTTATTATAATCATATTGTAATTATACATTTGGATTAGGTTGAAATACAGTAGAGCGTCGATTATCCGAACTAATTGGGGGACATAGGTGTTCGGAAAACCGATTTGTTCGGATAATCGAACTACAATATATTGATACATATTTATAGTCATACATATTTATCCACAAGTGAATAAAAGCCATATTTATATACCTACATATTTATTTATATATTGATAATGACAACTAGCAACTAAAGAAAAAAGTGCAGTCTTTGCAACAACATAATTATTTTTTGATACAATATTGAAGAAAATTGAAAATATTTTAAGCGTCAATTACTAACGCTTGCTCGGTATTCGAGTGCGGGACGCGGGAGTCGATAGTTCGAATAAGCGGTCGTTCGGTTGATCGACCTTCGGATAATCGACGCTCTACTGTACATTTATTTTCTCAAGAATGGGGATTTTAGAGAGAAATCCCAAATTAGGTCCTATTTTTATTTTTAAATTATGATTTTTTGGCGTAGATTTATTTATCTAGTAGGTATGTAATGCTTTGATTTACATACTTAATTTGATTACCAACAAAAGTTCTACCAATCTTCATCTAATATATTGTTTTCTTACTGTTTTGTTATATTTTAATATTTTCTTCCACAAAATTTAAACTACATAATTTAATTATATTCAAAACAACTGTCAAACAGTAAAACGTTCAGTTACCCTATTTTTCCACATGACAAATAATGTGGAATTGGACGAGTGAGTCTAGGCTTCGATTACGAATCAAAGCGACCCGAAATTCACGGGTTCGATTCCCGATGCAAGTTTTTATTTTTTTATTTTTTTATGCATTTTATGATTGTAAGTATATTTGTTATATAATTTTTTTTTCAGAAAATGCGTATTTAAAATGTTTGCCAACAATTATTATCGTTCAGAAATCATTTTTTCTTTGTGGTATTTTTCAATGTGTTTGTGTGCGTTTTATTCCTTTATTTTTGAAAATTTTTGGTATTGTCTTAAAAATCACATAATATGTAGTAGAAGTATAACTTCTTACGTGCGTACAAAGTACACACACATTATTTTTTTATGTTTGGAATTGAAAGATCTTCATTCTAAAGTTATAAAAAATAAAAAAAATTATTTGTACAATAAATAACGTAATTGTAAAAAACGGCCATTTTGGACCTTTCGCAGGCTGTTTTGCAATAACCAATAAACGAAATTAAACTTATTATAGCTCAAATTGTAGGTGTTTTAATTTGCTACAACTTTCTATTAAAAAGTTTTTCTCTAGAATCAATATCCTAAGCTGCAAAGTTAAAAATCTTTAAAAATTTCAGATTTAACAAATGAAAATCGCAATTAAAAAAAAAGCTCACAATATTTTTGGTCACATTATAGTATAAGTTATTCCTGGCATCGTCCTTTACAACACCTGATAGGTTTCAAAAATTCCTGAATTATATCACGTTTTTTCACCCACAGCCTGGGGTATAATAGTAGTCATATACAAATGATACGAACTGATCAGTGTGACGTGTACAAACCTAACTAACATTTCAGAACGTCAGTTGAATGATTACAATTGTTAACAAGGCTAACCTGACCAAAGATGTATTTCAATTGATCGAGCTTACACATACTTCGTTTCTGGTTAATATTCCAAATATTCAAGCCGGCTCTGACATAAAAAAATTCATCAGTCTTAATCACCTTTGACCCACCGCTTCAGATACAATAGGTGTTATTGGACTTTATGAAGAAAGTGTAGCCTAACTGTTTTACTCATTAACTTTAATATTTTTCCAAAGAAACCGCCCATAATGACAGAACCCATTTAGGAAAATGACGTTCTTTAAAAACAACAACAACAACTTGGAAAATACCAGATGATTTTATTGATCTGGTAAATTTTTAACTTTTGATGGAAAATTAAGTAATTAATTATCACAGGAGTGTAAAATATAATACCTCGGGCTAAAATGGAAAATGAATGAAGATAATGAAGTGCTTAGCAAGTTTTTTTTGAACATTTTGGAATTTGTATGTCTATTAAGCTAGAATGACCATTTCATAGGGGGTCCATGAAACTTACCCCATATTTTTTTGCTATTTTATTGCTAATTTATTACGCAAAACAACAATTTATTGCTTCAACCCCTTCAGAGAAACAGGTGGCTATTCCAGCTTAATATTAAGCTAGAAGAGCCAACATTCATATTTCCGGAACGAAAGTAGATAGAGGGTAGCTTCCAGCGGCATATGTTATTGCTAATTAATTGCTGAAAAATTGGGTATACAAGAATTTACAAACTCACCCCCTTCAAACCCTACCGTTATCATCATTGACCGGAATCCACAAAAAGTTAAAATAACTAGTTGAAAGACCTAAAACCAAGTGGGTATTTTTTGCTTATTAATTGCTACAGGTTTAAGCCAAAAATGAATGTTTTGCTTCATCCCGTAACGAGCCACAATGGCTACTGCAGTTTAATACCTAAGGCTACAATACCCAACACTCCTATTTCAGGAAAGAAAGCAGATAGAGGGTCGCTTCTGGCGGCATATTTTATTTTTAATTAATTGCTGAAAGATGGGATATACCAGAATTTACAAACTCACCCCCTCCAACCCCTACCGTTATCATCGTTCCACGGATTTCACAAAGAGTGAAAATAACCAGTTTAAAAACTTAAAAGCAAGTGGGTATTTTTTCTAATTAACTGCTGCAGGTCTACGCCAAAAACGAATTTTTTGCTTCATCCCCTAACGAGAAACAATGGCTACTGCGGTTTAATTCTTAAGCTACAATACTTAACACTTCTATTTCAGGAACTAAAGCAGATAGAGAGTCGCTTCCAGCGGCATATTTTATTGCTAATTAATTTCTGAAAGATATGGTATACAAGAACTTACAAACTCACCCCCTCCAACCCCCACCGTTATCATCATTCCCCGGATTTCACAGAAAGTCAAAATTACCAGTTTAAAAACCTAAGACCAGGTGGGTATTTTTTCGTAAGCAACTGCTGCAGGTCTACGCCAAAACCGATCTTATTGCTTCATCCCCTAACGAGCAACAATGGCTAGGTACTGCGTTTGAATACTTAAGATACAACACTCAATTCTCCTATTTCAGTAACGAAAGCAGATAGCGGGTCGCTTCCGGCGGCCTATTTTATTGCTAATTAATTGCTAATTTATTACGCAAATTACAAATTTATAGCTTCAACCTCTTCAGAGATACAGGTGGCTATTCCAGCTTAATATTAACCTAGACCTGGCAGCAGTTGCTTAGGAAAAAATACCCACCTGGTCTTAGGTTTTTAAACTGGTAATTTTGACTTTCTGTGAAATCCGGGAATGATGATAACGGTGGGGGTTGGAGGGGGTGAGTTTTAAGTTGTTGTGTACCATATCTTTCAGAAATTAATTAGCAATAAAATATGCCGCTGGAAGCGACCCTCTATCTGCTTTCGTTCCTGAAATAGGAGTGTTGGGTATTGTAGCTTAAGAATTAAACCGCAGTAGCCATTGTTTCTCGTTAGGGGATGAAGCAAAAAATTCGTTTTTGGAGTAGACCTGCAGCAGGTTAATTAGAAAAAATACCCACTTGCTTTTAAGTTTTTAAACTGGTTATTTTCACTCTTTGTGAAATCCGTGGAACGATGATAACGGTAGGGGTTGGAGGGGGTGAGTTTGTAAATTCTGGTATATCCCATCTTTCAGCAATTAATTAAAAATTAAATATGCCGCCAGAAGCGAACCCCTATCTGTTTTCTTTCCTGAAATAGGAGTGTTGGGTATTGTAGCCTTAAGTATTTAGCCGCAGTAGCCATTGTGGCTCGTTAGGGGAGGAAGCAAAACATTCATTTTTGGCTTAGACCTGTAACAATTATTAAGCAAAATATACCCACTTGGTTTTAGGTCTTTAAACTGGTTATTTTCACTTTTTGTGGATTCCGGGGAATGATGATAACGGTAGGGGTTGAAGGGGGCGAGGTTGTAAATTCTTGTATACCCAATCTTTCAGCAATTAATTAGCAATAAAATATGCCGATGGAAGCTACCCTCTATCTACTTTCGTTCCGGAAATAGGAATGTTGGCCATTCTAGCTTAATATTAAGCTGGAATAGCCACCTGTTTCTCTGAAGGGGTTGGAGCAATAAATTTTTATTTTGCTTAATAAATTAGCAATTAATCAGCAATAAAATAGGCCATCGGAAGGAACGCTCTATCTACTGTTGTTCCGGATATATGAATGTTGGCTATTCCAGCTTAATATTAAGCTGGAATGGCCACCTGTTTCTCTGAAGGAGATGAAGCAATAAATTTTTAATTTGCGTAATAAATTATCGATAAAATAGCAAAAAAATATGGGGTAAGTTTCATGGCTCCCTTATGAAATGGTCATTCTAGCTTAATAGACATGAATTTGTTTCGAGTTATAATTTTTTTTTCTTCTTATATTGGGGCGAGGTCCTGTCATTTCTGTTATCTGCCTTCTTGTGATGTTGATATTCAGCTGCCATACTCACGTATTGGTGGACTATTAAATGGACTACTTGATTGTACTTTGTGTGTTTTCCTCACTTTGCAATTTCATCTAGACCCATCCGTTCTATGTGGAGGTACCCATCTATGGGTCATTTCACGAATATACGACCCTCTTGGATTATCGCGACAACGAATATTTTAGTGTACAACATAGGAAGTACGAAAGTAATTGGCTCTAATAATTATTCCAATAAACAGCAATGTAATTTTTAATTTACTTTCATTCTTCTTATTTTACACAGCAAAATATTCGTTGTCGAGATAATCCAAGAGGGTCGTATATTCGTGGAATAGGGTATAGCAACATTCTGCACTCCAAATTATCTTGGAGTATCCTCATCAGATATCCTATGATTTAATGCCATCCTCTGCATATTCTTCGTAAAATTATAATTTCGTAATTGTACAATTTAGTATTACTTCTACTTGTCATTCATCACTAAGTAATTCCAGTGGATCTAGACATTTGCCTTGGGAGGGGAAATTTGCCTTAGGGGGGAACTTCTAATGAAACACCAACCAAAAGACATAAAAAAGATAAAACTAAACTGCATAAAAGACGTAAATAATAAGTTATTTATATACAATTAAGTTCCCTTAATAACTAGCTTGTTTATTGGGTTGAATTTGTCTATATGTAGTTTAAGTTTCATATATCAGCTAATATGTTTTTATGTTTTAACATTTTTTTCTTTAATTTTGGACCTTGTTAGGAGCGGGGGAAATTTCCCCTTTTTGCCTCCCCGTAGATCCGCCACTGAGTAATTCTTTAATGTACTCCTCCCATCTTTTTAGTTTATCGATAAGATCTTTTATTTCATATACATTCAGGATGGTGCAAATGTTTGGAATACATTTTTGTTATTTCGTAAGCCGGCGACTTTGAGGAAAAATCCCGAAACAGGTCGATTTTTGTTTTTACATTATTATTTTTTGGCACATATATCATACTAGTGACGTCATCCATCTGGGCATGATGACGTAATCGATGATTTTTTTAAATAAGAATAGGGGACGTGTGCTAGCTCAATTGAAAGGTTATTTAATTCTCTACTCAGTAATATAAACATTAGCATAATTATTTATAGAAGGTGTCCAAAAACATTTTTTTGAATTAAGCTAATTGACACAAAAAGATGTAATTTAATTATGTAATTTATTTAATTCAAAATATATTTTACTGCTCTCAGAAAACATAAAAATATTTGACATATAAACATTGTTTTTCGCTTAAATTAAATGTTCAAACTAGCAAGAGGCAGGTGGTTGGCAACTCCAACATTGAATTTAAGCAAAAAACAATGTTTATTTGTTAAATAAACATTTATTACTGTTTTCTGACAGCAGTAAAATGTATTATGAATTAAAGAAATTACATAAATTCTTCTTTTGTGTAATTAATTTAATTCAAAAATTTTATTGATACTCCTGAATGTATGAATAATTATGCTAATGTTTATATTACTATATAGAGAATTGAATTACCTTCAAATGAGCTAACACGCGACCTCTATTCTCATTTAAAAAAATTATCGACAGCGTCATCACGCCCAGATGGATGACCTCACCAGTATGATATATGTGCCAAAAAATCATAATTTAAAAATAAAAATCGACCTGTTTCGGAATTTTTCCTTGAAGTCCCAGCATACAAAATATCGAATTTATTCCAAACATTTGCACCATACTGTATATTTTCAATCTGTACAAGTACCTAATCTTAGTACAGATTGTTTATCAATAGATCTACTGCAAAGGGCAAAAAAATAGTTTTTATTACGACACAAAGAATGCAACAACTCGGGTACATTCCTAAACTAAAGAGAAAATCTAACAATAAAACACTGAAAACGTTTGTTTTCTATACTTCCACAAAATTTATTACAACTAAGTGACTACAGCTGTTTCGGCAGAGTGCCTTTCTCAAGTGAAAATAGCCAGACACATAAAAAAGAAAGGAATAACACCAGCTTTCAGAACTAACAACAACTTAAGTAAATATATTAAGAACAATAAAAGCCGAAAGAGAAAGCAACTACAGAGTGGTGTCTACAAACTAACTTGTGGTGACTGTCCGAAAACTTACATCAGTCAAACTGGCAGAACCTTTGACAAACGGATAGCAGAACATAAAAGGGCTGTCAATAATAGAAGAACAGACACTTCTACATACGCACTTCACCTTCTAGATCATAATCATTCTTTTAATGAACAGTTTCAAATTCTGCATATTCAAAATAAAGGCCTTAAGCTATCTTTATTAGAATCTATGGAAATTAATAAACTGAAAAATACAGATATAATTCTGAATGACCAACTTGAGACAAACAGCTCCCCACTCCTCAACCTCTTCAGTTAAAGACTTTAAATAGGCAAACCATTGTAAACTAAATCACTTGAGAAAAGCACTCTGCCGAAACAGCTGTAGTCACTTAGTTGTAATAAATTTTGTGGAAGTATAGAAAACAAACGTTTTCAGTGTTTTATTGTTAGATAAAATGAACTTCCATCAAGTAACGTTCGAATCCATCAATTATTTAAAGAGAAAATTATTTTACATTGAAAGCACATTGAAAGAAGAAGAGGTACAACAAAACAAGGTGATCAGAAATGTTGAAGAGCGATATGAGTCAAGTAGATATATATATCAACTGAAGAAGAAATACAAAAGCTTGAGAAAGACAGTTAACCATTTCCACACCAGTATTTTTTTCTTTTGTTGAAGTGTCCAATATTGGTATAAAGTGTTCTGAGATTTAATTTAGACATGCCAACTCAACTTTTAAACAGGTTGTTAACTGGGCAATTTACAATTTTTCTTTACCTAATTTTCTTTTCCACGTGTCTTTAACAAGTTTTTATTATTCAATGCTTATTAACTTTATTATCGAAATATTGAATGTTTTATGAAATATTAACTTAATGATGTCTATAAAAATTCCTTTTCCTTTCCATTTAAAATTAGTACTAGCAATTCTATGGAATTTGCACATTTCATTACGAACTGCTTTATGATTATTTGTTTGCCTGTAAATAATAGAAAATATAAATAGAATAAATATCAATATACTTTGTTTTTAAAAAACTATTATTACAAAAGTCTAGACAGATGAAAAAACCAGTCAAAAAAATATTTTGTCTTATTAGTCCAGGAACCTAAGCTTTTCACCTCGCAATTTTTACAGAATGGATCAATTTGCTTGAAAATTTGAGAATAAGTAGTGGATAGTCCATGGATCAAAATCTATATGATGCCGATAGGCGCTTTTAACATGGGGGTGGTTGCTACCCCATCTCGGGGGTGGAAATTTTTTATTATATTTTGACCGAAAAAGTTAATAAAAACATTCATTCTAAGCAAAATTGTTCCATACATTTTTTTGATAAAATTAATAGTTTTTGATTTATTCGCTATCGAAAGTGTTAGTTTTATATCTAAAAAATCAATGTTTTTCGAAGGTATACTCATTTACGATTCACTAAATTGTTGCCGTAGAAGAAATTTTAACAAACCAAGTTCTTGGAAATTAAATTACCTACAATTTCATATTTAAACATTTTTTCGTATCTCTGATACTAATCTTTCTATTCTAAAGAAAATGGCATTTTTTACCAAATTGCAAACATTCGTTATTCACTTTAAGCTTCAGTTTTTTAAAGCCAGTCAAACTTCTAGAATCTAATAATAATATATAAGTATAGAAGAATAAATAAGGCCAATGACTAAAAACACCACTAACTTACATTATTATACTTCCAATTGGATTTCTCCATTTTTTTTTTCAAAAAATATATTGATTTTTTAACCATAACTTTTTTATTTTTTATCTTGGAAATTTTGTTAAAAAAGAATTTTGTAGGTAATTACAAGATCTATAAGGCTATTAATATTAAATCCTTTTCAAATTCTCAGTCACAAAAAGAGGTGGCATTGAAAGGGTTGGTAAAGGTGGTTTTTGCATGATATTACAAGTTTTAATTGTCAACAGCTCACTCAATTTTTGCCGTAAATAAAATTTTGCAAGCCAAGTTCTTGGGAATTAAATAAGCTACAATTTCATATTTAAATATTTTTTCGTATCTCTGATGATAATCTTTCTATTCTGAAGAAAAGGGCATTTTTTACCAAACTACAAAACTCGTTATTCGCTTTTAACTCCATTTTTTTTAAACTTATTAAGCTAAGCCGATCAAACTTCTAGAACCTATTATACTACATTCGCTCTCGCGAGATTTTTTTTGACACTGACGTTAGTAATTTCTTTTTTGAAAAATTCAGTTGTCAGAAGTGACTGGAAATTACTACAAAACCAACGCACCTGCTCATATCCAATATTATTAATAGTAAACAGACATAAAAATAATATAAACCTTACGCCAATCAATATTTATTTATTTAAATGATTATAATGTATTGATAGCAAATGAGAAAATTATTTATTGTACAAAATAAAAATATTTTGTAAAAATAAACTTCACAAAATTTTATGAGATTAGTAGACACTCCCACTATTTCTAATAATTCTTCTTTTTTTAATGAAAGATTAAGTTAATTTGAGTTGATTTTAGCAGTTAATAGTGTGAGGTAGGAATTTTTGTGTTGTACGTTTCCTATTCCGAATGTCTCAAAAAAAATCTCGCGAGAGCGAATGTAGTATAACAATACATACATCAAGAAAACCAAATCAGGTCAATGACAAATTCTAATTAGGGTGGTGATTAGGGGGTTATTTACGATCACTTTTTTGCTGAAAAAAAATAGGGACTGACATCCTTTTCATTATAAGTCACTTAATTCTTTTAGCTAGAGAGTTTTTTTATTTTTGAAGGTACATATTTTTAAATACTTTAAATTAGTTTCAACAAGTTGTCCTCAAAAAATGCATAGTTTTCCCGTCCTTTGACTTTGAAACTACAATATTTAGCATTTGACGAAGAAGAGCTAACATATAATAAAGTATAGCTCGATTACTATTGGTCTTAAAGAAAATAAAAAAACGGTTTTGTTTATTTTTTTAAAAGGTACATTTTTGTTAAGTAAAGTTGTTTTGATAAAACGAAAACTTTTTAAGTTATTAGCACAAAACTGATTAAAAACATTGATATTTTCGATATAAAACTAACACTTTCGATAGCGAATAAATCGAAAACTGTTAATTTTATCAAAAAAATGTATAGACCGTTTTTGCTTATAATGAATGTTTTTACCAACTCTTTCGGTCAAAATATAATAAAATTTCCACCCCCGAGATGGGGTGTCAACCACCCCCATGGTAAAAGCGCCTTTGACGCTTTTATCCTTAGACTATCCACTACTTATTCTCAAATTTTCAAGCAAATCGATCCATTCTGTAAAAATTGCGAGGTTTTGTACTACTTTAAGCTTCATTACTTGGACTATATTTCATATAGTCGATTTCAGCGTTCATAATTGTAACCCTGCACCATAAAATTAATATTTTGAATACTTCCTTTATTTCATGAATCAATAATTCTTTCTCGCTAATTTAGGATTGAGAAAAACCAACAGAATTTACCTACGATGTTACATAGGTTTTGAGAAAGAGAGATATTATAAAACTTTATTAGACATTATGAATAGTAAGTTCCATTCAGATCTCTCTTGCGCCCTTCTTCTCCATTGTCTTATGTTCGTCATGTTTTTGTTGTTTTTGTATCTTCTTGTCTGTGCACATCTCCCAGCCATGACAGTCTTTAACTTTTCCCCAATCTGACAACATCGTACCCCTCATTTAATTCGTTAAGTTTGTCGTTCCTACTGATTCTCCATATGCGGTCCTCCACTTGCACCGAACCGTATACCTTTCTCAGTATCAAAAATAAATAGCCATTTTCAATTTCGTTGCAACACAAAACTACAGCCGCATCATATTCTAGTTCAATCAGAGAGTGCAGCAAGCACCTCTACCGGTTTCGGAACTTATTAGTCTCTCATCAGGAGGCACATATGCTGCTCTCCCTGACCCAACCAGGACAAATCCCGGCATGCAGTTACGGATTACAACGAACGAAATGGCAGGGATGCCCTAGCGGCAACTGCTTGTAAAAGACTAAGTTTTTAATCTAATAGCACATAAAATAATACTAAAAATATTACTCTACATCCCACCAGATTGAAAACAATGGGAACCTTCTCTGGTTACACCTCCGAGGCTTCTAAAATCCGTAACTGCACACTGGGGTTTGTTCTGGTTGGGTCAGAGAGAGCAGCATATGTGCCTCCTGATGAGAGACTAATAAGTTTCGAAACCGGTAGAGGTGCTTGCTGCACTCTCTGACTGAACTAGAATATGATGCGGCTGTAGTTTTGTGTTGCAACGAAATTGAAAATGGTTATTCATTTTTGATTTACATGTTTACTCTGATTGGAGTACGAAGGGAACCATTCTCGTTGGAACTTTACCGCGCTGAGCAGATGGGACGTGAATTATAATTTGTAAAATTCCCTCATCTTCTTTAGCCTCAGCATCCGTTATGGCTTGCAAATTTAGAAGCCTCGGAGGTGTAACCAGAGAAGGTCCCCATTGTTTTCAATCTGGTGAGATGTAGAGTAATATTTTTAGTGTTATTTTATGTGCTATTAGATTGAAAACTTAGTCTTTCTCAGTATCTTCCTCTCGAATGTCTTGATTTGGGCTCCATATTTTTTTGTCATTATTCACAACCATGGGTTACTACAGGTTTAATCAATGTTCTGTAGATAGTCATTTTATTTCGTTTGTCTAATAAATTCGATGTCATCAATGTTTTGATCTATCTATCTATCTGATTTTATCTGCTCGGGTACAAAGAAGGAGCCTCCAGGAAGATAACAGTATCAATGAGACCACTGCAATCAGGCATATCCTGGGAAATGATTAGTTCATTAATCGGCTAACGATTCAACTACCAATTTAACATGGTTTTGTCAAATCGGCCCTTTTCAGAACAAACTATTTTAATAAAGTCAATAAATATTAAAGGCATATCTATAGATAAGGAAATTTTACTATGAGACAAAAATATTTTCTAAATACAAATATTACCTGCTTCTAGTGCAGGAAACACATGAAGGGCTGAATTCTCCCAAACCTAGGATATTGGGTATGACGATGATCACTGGAAGACTAGTGCAGCACATAAGATCGAATGAAATTTACTGTTTTCTGAATCAGATGGAATTAAAACAAAGATGAAGGGTTTTTTGGATCGTTACACCACATGATAAATATGGAAGTGCTATATTTGCCCGACCTAGCTTGAACATCTGCTATCAATGGCCTTAACAACAAAGAAAATATTATGTTGTGGAGAGAACTTGCAGATTGAGATGAGCTAGTAAGAATGAAGGATGGAAAGTTAACATTTAAGTTAATCAAATGGAGACCAAGAACTTCTTGTTCATGTACATGCCCTTTCAGAACCTTGGTTACCATCTTAGCTATCTTAATTGTATTTACTGTCTCCCTAAATAGCATGCTTGTATCAATATCATACCAATTTCGCAAACATTTCAACCATGAAGTCTTTCTTCGTATTGGACTGCGTTTGCTTGCTATCTATTTTCCCTTGCCTAATATTTTATAGCATCCTATACTTGAGACCTCTCATTACATGTCCTAAATACACCAGCTTTCTTTTCTTGATGCTTTTTATAATATCAGTAGTCTTGCTAGAGACATTCTAGTATTGTAGAATTTCGAATCTTCTCCACCCAAGATACTTTAAAAATTCTTCTATAGCACCACATTTCGATCGCTTTTATTCACAATCCAAGACTCGACACCATAAAGTAAGACCAAGAACACGTAGCAGCAAAGTAGGCGGATCTGGATAATTGGATCTGGAGTATTTTGGTTTTTCGTATGTTCAGATTACGACCTGCTTCCTTACAGCTCGCAACGACACTGTAAAGTAATGTTTGCAGATTTTCTTGAGTAGAAGAGAACTTGAGTAAAGTACTGTGTCATCTGCATAGGCAGAAAGTGCATTTTTGAAAATCCTCTTGAAGTAAACGTTAAAAAGCAGGGACGAAAAGAGGCATCCCTGCCGTACTCCTCTTTTAATATTAAGAGCCTGTGATTCCAAGTTTCCAAACCGTCTGCTAAAACTGATGTTATTTAATTCCAATAGAATTTGCAATTGTGCGAATTTCCATGCCATCCCAGCCAATGTCTCTTAGAACTTCCCTCATAGTCCAAGTAATGAAGCTTAAAATAGGTCAAAACCTCGCAATTTTTACAGAATAGATCGATTTGCTTGAAAATTTGAGAATAAGTAGTGAATAGTCCAAGGATCAAAATCTATATCATGCTGAAAGGCGCTTTTACCATGGGGGTGGTTGTCACCCTATCTCGGGGGTGGAAATTCTTTATTATATTTTGACCGCAAAAGTTAGTAAAAACATTCATTCTAAGCAAAAAACGTTCTATACATTTTTTTGATAAAATTAATAGTTTTCGATTTATTCGCTATCGAAAATGTTAGTTTTATATCGAAAAAATCAATGTTGTTAATAAGTTTTCGGCAATAACTCCAAAAGTTTTCGTTTTATCAAAACAACTTTACTTAACAAAAATGTACCTTTTGAAACAATAAACAAAACCGTTTCTTTTAATTTTTTTAAGACCAATAGTAATCGAGCTATACATTATTAAATGTTAGCTCTTCTTCGTCAAATGCTCAATACTGTAGTTTCAAAGTCAAAAGACGGGAAAACTATGCATTTTTCGAGGATAACTTGTTCAGACTAATTTAAAGAATTTTAAAATATCTATTTCCAGAAATAAAAACAAAGTCTTTAGCTCAAAAATTAAGTGACATATATTGAAAAGAATGTTAGTCCCTACTTTATTCAGCGAAAAAGTGATCCGAAGCAACCTCCTAATCACCACCCTAATTAAAATTAGTCATTAGTCTTATTTGGTCTTCTTTATTTTTATATTATTAATGGGTTCTAGAAGTTTGACCGGCTTAGAATGATTAGTTTAAAAAAAAAATGGAGTTAGAAGCGAATAACGAATTTTTGTAGTTTGGAAAAAAATGGCATTTTCTTCAGAATAGAATGATTAGCATCAGAGATACGAAAAAATGTTTAAATATTAACTTGTAGCTAATTTAATTTTCAAGAAACTGGTTTGCAAAAATTTTTACTACAGCAAAAATTGAATGAGCTATCGATAATTAAAACTTGTAATAACATGCAAAAACCACCTTTACCAACCCTTTCAAAGTCACCTCTTTTTGCGACTGAGAATTTTAAAAAGAATTAATATTAATAGGCTTATATACCTTATAAAAACCAACAAAATTCTTTTTTGCCAAATTTTCTAAGATAAAAAATAGATAAGTTACGGTTAAAAAATCAATATATTTTTTTGAAAAAAAAAGAGGAGAAATCCAATTGGAAGCATAATAATGTAAGTTAGCGGTGTTTTTAGTCATTAGCTTTATTCATTCTTCTTTATTTATGTATTATTAATATATTCTAGAAGTTTGACTGGCTTAGAACGATTAGTTTTAAAAAAACCGGAGTTAAAAGCGAATAACGAATTTTTGTAGTTTGGTAAAAATGTCGATTTCTTCAGAATAGAAAGATTAGCATCAGAGATACGAAAAAATCTTTAAATATGAAATTGTAGGTTATTTAATTCCCAAGAAATTGGTTTGAGAAAATTTTTTTACGGCAAAAATTGAGTGAATCGTAAATTAGTATATTATTGAAAAACACTTATTTTTTCGATATAAAACTAACACTTTCGATAGCGAATAAGTCGAAAACTATTCATTTTATCAAAAAAATGTATAGAACATTTTTTGCTTAGAATGAATGTTTTTATCAACTTTTGCGGTCAAAATATAATAAAAAATTTCCACCGCCGGGATGGGGTGGCAACCACCCCCATGGTAAAAGCGCCTTTCGGCATCATATAGATTTTAATCCTTGGACTATCCACTACTTGTTCTCAAATTTCCAAGCAAATCGATCCATTCTGTAAAAATTGCGAGGTGAAAAGCTTCAGTTCCTGGACTATCAATACAGAGAGCTTAACACGATCAAATGCTTTTTGGAAGTCAACAAAACAACAGTACACGTCTACATATATATCAAATCTTTGAGCAAATACGTTCATCCCAAACAATACCTCTCTCGTTCCGAACCCGTTAATTAAACCACACCGTGTGTGGCTTAGGTATTCCTCACATTTCTTATAGTGATACGACCATGATGTATTAGGTACCTGTTGAAAAATTTTCAATAAATAGCTTAATAAACTGATGCTTCTATAATCAGCCGGAATCTAATCTAGATTTTTGCTGTTGTCTTTTTAGGTAGAGCTATGAACAATGAATTGGAATTAGGCAATCCAAACCACGTGATTTTTAATGACAGGACGTATGGCAGGCAATTCAGCGTTGCCAGAGTTGTTAAAATTGTACCAATTTGATACAATTAACAACCAAACTTTTGATACTAAAGTCTCCTAAAGTAAAAACCTAAAATTTTGTGACATAAGAAATTTGCTTCAAATAATATTAAACGACGTTTTTTTAAGTTTTTGTACAAAATGTGTTGGTTTAGTACTTTGTGTCACTATTCCAGTCATTCCGGTGCATTTACAAAAATTTCTCTGGCAACACTGCACACAAGCGATTTTATTGGATACTTTATTTAAATTAAAATTTCAAATTTAAGATACAATGTGGTATTACTAAGTACCTAAAATAATAAAATATATATTACCCCGATGATTTTACCTAAAATCTATTTTAGGGATGCTCAATATTATTTTTTATTAAACTTATAAAACATAAAATTTGTTAACCTAGCTTTCTTCAATCTTCCAAATTACTTAGTTAAAACTTTTTAACTACTTATTAAAGTTTATTGACGTAAGCAATATTTGTTACTATGTCACAGAAGTATTTAGCAATACTTACATGGACATAAAATACGAAAATTACTTTAAAATACTAAAATAACACTATACTATCATATGCCTTCAATGTATTGCATGCCAATCGCCAGACATATTGGAATAGTTTGACAGATCGTTGGATTCCCTAATTGGACCAACCTTTAGGACCAATCGTGTGTGATTGATTTCAAATTTCATTAAGACCTGTCGCTTAGCCATTTTTTGATGATTTAACGGCCAAGAACAGATAAACGGAACAGAGGAAAACCACATACACGATGTCCTAGGAAAGCTTGGGGAAAAATTGGATCCAAACTGCACAGATCTGTACACTCTGGATACAAACAGGGAAATAGATGGCCTGTCTTTCAGTGGAATTCAATCGGACTGATGATGGTGATGAATAAAAATATATAACGTTAGAAAAATATCATTTATTTACAAAACAAGAAATATACATCACAATTATTTTTAAAAAAATTTGGTTAGGCGCTTAATATTTCTAAAATAGTATTAAAAACAACAGTTTGAAGAAAAAGTGTGTGCAAGTATGTTTAAAATTAAAAATTTAAGTAAAAATTTAAAATAACCTAATCTAGCAGCTACCACTGCCATAACCTAGGACATAACAATATAAGAAAATAGTATTTTACATTTTTTTCATTATGCTATAGTTTCATTCTTCAGTATGACATCTTCAAGCAGAAAAATGATCAAATTATTCTGCGCAAAGAATATCAGACTGTAAAAATTATCACTAATTAAATACTTATCTTACAACAAACTTTAACATATAAGAAAATGTTTCTAAAACTCAAAATATAGTCTTAACCAGTCTTTGGTCATGGAATAATATGGAATGTTCAGTACGGAATATTTGGTGATTTTTTTAATATATATTGGTATAAATAATAATATAAAAGTTAAAAAAAGTATATTCGTATATAACAGCCCATTTCCCAACGTTTCCTTGTAAAATAAATCAAAATAGAGAAATGAATGCACCTTCATTAAAAAATTGTCGTATGTGTTTTTGGAAACGATTATTAGGTATTGACCAGGGCGCATCTGTAAAAATATTAGTACATTTGGACGTTGAGAGGTGACTCAAATTTTTTTGCAGAAATTGCTTGAAAATAACTTAAATAATAATATTTTAGTTATCCTCCCTCTCAAAATGGTCCGGAACATTGTTTAAATAATCAAAATATCAAAAAATGAAGGAAAAATTCGATTTTTTTCTTCGTTTTTTGATTACAACTTTAAGAGTATTCATTTCCGAGAAAAGTTGTATTGACATAAAAGTTGTGTAATTAAATTTCCTACAATATAGAGTTGGTTGGAAATTTAAAAAATAGTCACCTTTGTTGCAAAATAGCAATAATTGGGAAAAAACTGTACAAAAACAAGTATTCGCATTTTACGTTTTTCAACCATTTATGCTAAACTTTGGAACTTCAAATTTCACCCAGAAAAACTATATGATAGATTTAAGCAATACTGTGAATTTCATTAAGATCGGTTCAATAGATTTTGCAAAATAAATTTTGCAATCCAGCTTTCGCAAAAAAAATTCAATTTTTCAAACTGTTACAGGACTAAAAATAAAGCAGATTATAGCACATTGAAATTTTTTTGCTTATAGAAAAATGTACTGTACCTTTCATTTGCAATTTGCAAAACTAAAATCGATTAACCACCACGGCGTCAGGAATTTTTTAAAATAAACATTAATTATTGGTGTTGCGCGCAGGACACCGGATAGTTTGCTCTGATTGGGCATTACAATGACCTTTGATAATTATTGATACATTTTAATTTTTATTACATTTCGATATAAATAAATAAATTTGTTTATTGCAAAATAAAAACACATACTCTATCCTTTGAAATAACACTTTTTTTAGCAAAAACTTTCTTTGTTCATATATTTTAACTTGAGAATAAAAGTTTATTATTTTTAAACATATAAAATGTTTTAAACAATATTTCACAAACAATAATAAAATTAGTTTGATTTTTGTGGAATTAAAATATTAAAATACAACAAAATATAGAGTAAGAAAATAATATATTAGATGAAGATTGGAAGAAATTTTGGTGGAAATCAACTTCATGTGAATCGAACACCGCTGTCCTGCGCGTAGCACCAATAATTAATGTTTATTTAAAAAAATTCCTAACGCCGTGGTAGTTAATCGATTTTAATTTTGCAAATTGCAAATGAAAGGTACAGTACACTTCTATAAGCAAAAAAAATTTCAACTTGCTATCTGCTTTATTTTCAGTTCTGTAACATTTTGAAAAAATGAATTGTTTTTGCGAAAGCTGGATTGCAAAATTTATTTTGCAAAATCTATTGAACCAATCTTAATGAAATTTATAGTATTATTTTACTGTATCATAAAGTTTTTCTGGGTGAAATATGAAGGTTATAATTGTAGCATAAATAGTTCAAAAAACGTAAAATGCGAATACTTGTTTTTGTATGGTTTTTTTCGCAATTATTGCTATTTTGCAACAAGTGTGACTATTTTTTCAACTTTTAACTAATTCTATATTGTAGAAAATTTAATTACGCAACTTTTATGTCAGTACATCTTTTCTGGGAAATGAATACTTTTAAAATTATAATCAAGAAACGAAGAAAAAAATCGAATTTTTCCTTCATTTTTTGACATTTTAATTATTTAAACAATGTTCCGGACCTTTTTGAGAGGGAGGATAACTCAAATATTATTATTTGAGTTATTTTCAAGCAATTTCTGCAAAAAAATTTGAGTCACCTCTCAACGTCCATCTCAAAACAGATGGGCCCTGGACTAGTATGCCATTCTTGTCAAAATTCGTATTGAGTGTAACTAGAGAATTCACATACATAGATGGCAATGCACTCAGTGGCGAAAATATGTCAGTTGTCAAAACTGACCATTTTTTTTTTAATTCAACATTAAATCGTTGCCTTATCTTTTCTTACGTGAGCTAAGTTACAAAAATTATGTCTTTTTAATGTGACGACAAAAATGCGACATGATGTTTTTTATGCCCATTTTAATTTTAGCTTATCGACTAATTTTTTTCGAAAAATTTATACAACTGAATATTAAAACAAAAATTAACATTATTTATGATTAAGAAACGTTTTACAAAGAAACATTTGGGGAAATTTTTTAACGAAGACTTAGGAAGGACAACACCCTTTTTCCGCTTATTACTTTTTGTATCCAAAGGTGCTCATCAACTTCATGTGGTCCATGTGGTCTTCGATGACAGGATACCAGTCTTTGCCGGAATAGTCAATGGCTGGCAGTTCTCCATCGTAGTTCTTGGGCAAGTGTGATGGTGCCATATACTTGTGAAGAGAGGACATTTTCTTTCCGTGGAAGAAGATCTGCAATTAGAAAATAATGAAATAGTAACTGTGAAGTATTCAGTAGAATATGCAATTTCTAATTAAAAAAATCAGAAGGCTGTTAGATCAGCTGGTACAAGCACAGAAGCCCTTAAGCTCTTAAATACGAAACCCACAATACACACCACAAAAACCACGTGGGGTGGCTTTTGGTCGGAAAAACTGAAAACACCCTATTTGGGCAAGATTCAGGAACAAGAAGACGTAGATCTCCTTAATCTGCAAATCTTATGTTGTTAATAGTTACTCCGTTAATTATTATTCCTTCACTTTCAAATAGCAATGCTTCTTCAAAAATGGATTCACTATTTATACACATTGAATGGTAATAGAGATATAATACATCTATTACAATCTAAATTATTATCTACATATTACAATTTGTGCTCTTGATTCCAGTAAATGTTGGTTATTATTCTTACGTCCATTTCCTCTACATTTTTTTTCTTTATAATTTGGAATAATTTTTCATATCTTGTTTTGTCATATCTTTTCAACGCCTCTCTGATTCCTAGTTCGTTTCTAAACCCACACTAACCATCATATATTCCTTCTTTCGGTTTTTTAATTATACGACCATGTATTATTTCAAGAATGATTTGAAAATAGGGATGGGAAAAACCTACCGGTTATAACCTAATACCGGTTTTTTTATTACGCAATAATCGGCAGTGCCGGTTTATCCACTGGGCGCTTGGGGCGGGCGCCCAGGGGCCCGGGCCCCGGAGGGGCCCGAAAGGACCCGTTTCTTTTATTAATAAAAAAAATAAAGTTTGCTAAATAATCTAGGTACATATTTTCCGTAATAGAGAAAACGACGACCAAATACCTGTGATTTCAAAATAGTCTGATTTTAAGACTGATGACTTTATAAGAACTGTGATAACTTTTAATCCAAAAAGTAATTCCTTAGAAAATTGGAAAAAATGCATGAAGCTGGAGACAAAGCTTATTATAGAAGATTATATAGAGCTAAATGAAAGCAACTTTTATAGAATAAAACCCAATGAAGGTAAAGAGAAGAGTTGAAAGGCTGATATATGACGGAAGTGTTAAAGGTGTTTATTGTTAACGGTGCAAATTATTTTATATTGAAAAAAATAGTTTAACTGATTTTGGATGTATCCACTGGCAACATTTAAATAGATTACTCAAATCTCACGAAGAAGGTAAATTTCATCTGAACTGTATAGTTATATTAATAACAATAAATTAATGTCATCATTAATTGGAGTTATAGACGCTGGCTTGAAAGAGAAAATAGAACGCGAAGCTGACTATTGGGTAAAGGTCCTAAGAAGAGTTGTTGTCACCATTAAATTATTTGCTTTTCAAGGACAAGCTCTCCGTTGATCCCATGAGGATTTAACGAGTCGTCATAAAGGAAATTACTTAAGTTTTCTTTTGGCCTAATGCCCATTGGCATGGCGATGGTGCTGTATGGATTTTTCCAGTTAGGTACCTAGTGTAGTGTGTGTGTTGAGTAAGTGTCTTGTTACTTTTGCAAAGTCGACGTCATTGTCTTTGCAAAGAGACGCTAATTGTATCCGAACGTCTGCGGTCCCTCCGGTGAGTACCGATCCCACAAGGATAGAAACTATTTTCGTTCATTAATTTATAATAAAAGAAAAATTCTCTACTCTGGTGAGATTCGAACTCACGACCATTTGAGCTTTCGATCCAAAGGTAGGCGCTCTTACCACTGAGCCACAGTACTTTTGACATCTTCTTATCTGAACATTTACAGCGGAATGCGATTAAAGGAAAAGATTCAGTTAGCTGTCTGACAAAATTTGCAATGAATTCCAGTTAAGCAATAATAAAGACAAAAAATTAGCAGTTAAAATTGAAGCCAAGGCAGTGCAGAATAAAATGGATACTTTTGAGACAGCTCTATTGACACTGATTTGGGCAAGAATTTTAAAACGAGTGAATGCAACAAAATTAAATTGACCGTCTACAAAACACTAATAAGACCAGTGCTAACATATGGCTCAGAAACTTGGTCACTTACTCAGAATGACCAAGAACTGCTCAAACGTTTTGAGCGAAACATTTTAATACGAATATATGGTGGCATAAAAGAACAAGGTTTGTGGCGCAGGCGTTACAACTCTAAGTTGTATAGAAATTTTGGAGAACCTGACGTTGTACAATTCATTAAGGAAGCACGCCTTAGATGGATAGGTCATGTAATCAGACGAGAGGAAGATGCCATAGTCAGAAAAATTTTTGATCGAAGAGGGCCGATAGGACAACGAGCAAGAGGAAGACCGAGACTTAGGTACCAAGACAACATAGAAACTGATTTGAAATCTATTGGAATTAGAGCATGGAGAAGAGTTGCCAGAGACAGGGGCGAATGGAGGATTGTTCTGAAGAAGGCTTTGGCTCATAAAGAGCTGTAACGCCACTGATGATGATGATGATGATGATGAATGCAACAAGTAAAACGTTAAAAACTGTGGACTTGAACGTGTCAATTGGAGTAGAATTAATGGCATCTGTTTTGAGCTTTGTTGGAGACGTAAGAACTAACTTAAGCAAAATTGAACTAGAAGCCAAAAATATTTTGGCGAGGATATCTCAAACACATCCTTTAGAATTAACCTTCAGAGAACAAAGAAAAGAGAAACATTTTTCGATGAAGCAGGTGACAGTGAAACATTTTTAAAGGGGCAAGGGAGATTCAGAATTGAAGTATTTTTTAATGTTATATGCGACAATATTACTCAAGATCTTTTAAAGAGAAATGAATGATACAAAGGTGTTACATCAGCTGTTAGATGTTTTTTGAGCTAAATAAGTAAAGAAGGAGTGAAGACGTCAATTGATTATTTATGCGAGAAATATAAAAAAGATGTTGATAAAACCAAAGAGAACTTGCATAATGAAATTGCTCATTTTATAACGTTATGTCAAAATTTAAATAAACATTTTAAACATTTGGTTTGGTGTCATACATCATACAGGATGTAAAAACAATTTTTCCCTATATTTTAACTTTATTGAAAGTTTATTTTACGATACCAATTTCTAATGCATTAGTCGAGCAGTCTTTTTCGGCCCTAAAAAGAATAAAGATATATTTAAGGTCAAATTTGGGTCAAGAAAACCTAGACGCATTATCATTATGGTAGTATAGAAAATGAAGAACTGGAGCAACTGAACGTTGATAGTATTATAATATAGCAGTTGGATAATCTCAAGTCATGAAAAAAAGTGATCTAACTTTTATCTTATGTATTTTTTAGAATATGTTTGTTTGTTTGTCATGCGCTGTTTTGTGGAACTTTTTTTTTATATATTTTTAAATGATTTTTTGGAATATTTTTTTGCTATTCTTTATGTTTGCTTTACAAAATTTATTGTGTAGATTTTACAATAAACATTTATAGTTAATGTATGTGTTTTCTTGTTAAAAACTGATACCGATCAGCAATGAAGGGGGCCCCTAAATATCCAGCGCCCAGGGCCCGAACTTAGGTTAATCCGACACTGATAATCGGTTTTACCGGTTGTTTTTTTGTCCCGGTTATAACCAGTTTTTCATTTTAAAGTGAAAAACCGGATAAGTGGAAAAAATAATGAATTCCGAAAAAAAATCGGAAAATTTTTAATTTCACACGCACGAATGAGAAATTTTAAGCTGACCGAAACCGATTTGACAACATTGATGACTGATTTCTATACTGCTATGGATTGACATCGATTAGAATGGAGTATCGCAAACTAAAGCTCAATATAAATGTAACCTATTGGCTATTGACTAAAAAACCGAAAACCGGTTTTTGGAATAACCGGTTTTTTTGACCGGATATAACTGCCAGGTTAAACCGTAGGTGAAAAAACCCGGTATAACCGAAAACCGGTGTTTTGTCAACAACCGCCATCCCTATTTGAAAACATGACTTATTGCATTGGTGATATTGTTCTGTGTTCACTGCAGAAGGTGGAGAGTATCTAACCATTGTTTCGGTATATGTCTTGTTTTGCATATTGTGTTAAACAAGTCTACTATAATGTCTAAAGGTTTTACCATTAATGCTTTTTAGATGTCTATACTGGGATTTCCTCTTCAAATATTTTTAAAATCCCACGATCTTTTACTTCTACTTCCATCTGTTCTATTCTATCGTCTTTCATGTATTCTGTCCATCTCTTTAATTTTTTCATCAGTATTCAATACTAGTTTCCTATTTGTATCTTTCAGTATTCCCGGTTTTCTTTTTGTATTGTTGTGAATAAATTGTTTCTTTTTGTAGGTACAGTGGAACCCCGATAGGTCGGCACCCGATAATCCGGAAGTCCGGCCAACCCGGACCGATTTTTATCAGACAAACATTTCAAATATAAAAATGTATGTAATATAATATTTGGGAGATGGGTATTTGTGTAATTTGAACTACATATACGATAGTAAAAATGACTCATGGCACACGACGTTCATTGTGTTATCGAAAACAACAGGCACCTGTAGTATCCTTTATTTATTTCAAACTGTCTTAGCATTGTTTAAAAAGACTAAAAGACTATTAAAAATTATTTTTTAAACAATGGTCTTCATTTTCACTGTTATTAAATAACATAACATCGTTGCGTTGAGACCGTATTGTGTGTAGTACAGTCGTATTGTTCGCTTCCGTTCTGTAATCGTTCGTAAATCTATTCAGATTTTGTGTTGGCGTGCTTTTTTTGTCTACGTAATGGCAACAAAACGTAAAAATGTTATAGTGACAATGGAAAAGAAACTAGAAGCATTAGGTAGAATTGATAAAGGCGTAATTTATACGTAATTTAGATGTGTACTGTGCATATATATATTTCATGTTATTTCAATTATAACGGAGTTTATCTGTAAGTATACCGTATTTTATTAATGTTTACCATTTTCTCCGGCTAACCCGGATTTTCGGTAACCCGGATCGGCTGCGGTCCCGATTAATTCGAATTAACGAGGTTCCACTGTATGTGGTTGGTGTCAAAATTTCTTTTTGACGTTTATCTGTGTATGTCTATACTAATACCCACTTTGTATCTTTTTCAGTATTTTGCAGAACTTGTTCTTTAACAGTTATTAATCGATTATTTATTGATGTCATCTATTAGGAATTGTCTTATGAGTGGGCTCCTTAATTTACTTATATCGATGGGTACATTTTTGTTGTTCTTCTGTTTATTATCTTCATTTTGAGCCTAAATTTGGTCACTACTGGATTATGATCTGCAGTGTGGATTTACATATGTGCTGAATGGGTTATAGCACAAAACTTCAGAATTCTGGGGGCGGCAAATTGGTAAAACAATAAAAAATGGCGGGGAGGAGGGTGGCAAATTGTGGATAGCCCAGGGGCGGCAAATCTTCAAATCCGCCTCTGATGATCTGATCATATGTCGGCACTCGGATATGTTTTTGCTGATATAATTGCGTTCCTGTATCTGTGTCTAACTAATGCTTCTATTTGGTTTCTTACAATTCTCTCTTATTGATCTGCTTGTGATTTCAATGTGTATAGTCTTCTCTTTGGTAGTTTAAACAATATATTCGATATAATAAACATCATATAGTTGTATTTTAATATTAAAAAAAATCAATATCTTACCCTGCCCTTCAGCTTTGGTTTCAAGAAAGGCTTGAATAACTGCCACACCATGTTGAACACAAAAGGTTCTTTAACCATATGAACTTCTTTTAATCTCAAAGGCATCGCGTCTTGGATGAAGGTGAGCAAAAGAAGGCTGAAAGCGGGTCCGAGTCCACGAACTTGTTTCATTCCCATACCGTCGTAGTCCATGATAACTACCACTCCTCTAACCTGCGTCTTGGGTTCCAACACGGCCATTTCGTGGATGAGGTAGAACATGCGGAAGATTTGGTCTGACGTTACTTTGGATGGATCCCATGTTTCTAAAAGTTTCAAATAATATAATTAGTGTTGTGTACTAAAAAAAAAAGAAACAACGAAAGCAAAATAATTCTTTCAAACGTAAGTATTACAAATGTTTATTGTTTTTTCTGTCATGACCCTTGGTTCTGAGCTATATTCTTATCTTGCTATTGGTCGTATGATGGTTTTATATATTTTGAATTTGACTTCACTATGGATGTCTTTGGATCAAAACACCTGCGACAGAGATAAGTATGCTTTGTTTGCTTTTACGTCTTTGCTGCTCCTAGCTGTTCTTCTTCTTTAAGTGCCGTCTCTTTTAAGAAGGTTGGCTATCATTACCACTATCTTCACATTTGATAGTGCTGCTCTAAACAGCTGAACAGAGTTACAATTTTACCATTGTCTCAAAGTGTTTAGCTAGGAGATACGTCTTCGACCTATGCTTCTTCTTTCCAATATCTTTCCCTGTATAATGATCTGCAGCAACGCATATCTCCCACCTCTCAATTTTGTGATTCAAAACTTTATTGTTAATAAACTCATTGACCCAACTTATTTTTAATAGTTTTCTATAAGCCCACACCTCAAATACTTCTATTCTGTTATTTATATCCTTTTTTAGCGTCCAAGTCTCTATTCCATATACTAACACAGAAAATACATAATATCTCACTATCCGTACTTTAAGTTGCAGACTCAGATCATTGCTGCAAAGTACTTTTCTCATATTATTGAATGTTGATCGTGCTTTTCCTATACGTGATTTGATCTCCTGTGTATAATCGTTGTTTTTTTTTGTTACGATTGTTCCCAAGTATGTATGTATATCTGTCCACCTTTTAAGCGAGTCCGTCCCTAATCCATAACGTCTCTTGTTGTTGTGTCTTTGCAATGGTAATGAATTTCATATTTTTGATATTTTAAGTAAGTTCGGTCTCTTCACTACTATCTACAATCTTCAATTCAATCGTCAATTCATCCAATTCATCAGAACCTACAATTCTTCAACCGACTCTGCGATTACTAACATATTTGGGCGTATCTAATGTTAACTTCTCCATTAACTTAAATTCTACTTGATGTTTCCTTTAGTGCTTTCCGAACTATCCCTTCATATAGCTTAAAGATCAGCGGAGAAAGTATGCATGCCTGCCTTACCCTTCGTTGTATTTCTCTTTTTTCTGATAGTTCGTCGTCAACCTTTACAGATTCAACTTGATTAAAGTAAAGGTTTAATTTTCTAATATCTTCCATATCTAGATTTTTATCTTGAAGTAGCTGTAGGAGGCGATTATGTAGTACTTTGTCAAATGATTTGTTGTAATCAAGGAAACAGATATAAAGAGGTTGGTTAACATCCATACATCTTTGAGCCAATACATTAAGGACAAACAAGGTCTATCTTTTACCTTTTGCTTTTCTGAAACCAGAGGTGTCATTGTATTGAGTGTTACTAAAATCTTACTCCGGTTTTCTGAAAATCATTTGATGTATAATTCCAAGCTGTCGTTCTCAGTTATCTGCACGACCAGCATGGGAACTGATTTTTAACTTGCATATCCAAATTTTGCAATTTTCGTTGTTTCGTTGCTTGTATTAGGACTTTAGTTTCTCTAAGTTG
The DNA here is from genome assembly GCF_917563875.1 of Diabrotica virgifera virgifera. Taxonomy (NCBI): domain Eukaryota; kingdom Metazoa; phylum Arthropoda; class Insecta; order Coleoptera; family Chrysomelidae; genus Diabrotica; species Diabrotica virgifera. Next base: position 10,415,531 of record NC_065445.1, read on the forward strand.
ACGACTAGCCCTATTTCTTTGCATATTATCTTTCAAGCTCCAAGTAAAGCTCTGTGATGTATCTTAAGGTTCGGTGCATCAAGTTTACATCCTCTGTGTACATCAAAATTTGTTTAGACTTATTAAACAATATATTTTTGAGTTCACAGACATTTTTCTGATAAGATATTCCATACATACATATTATATTAAACAGATTCGGGACCAGTTTGTCTCCCTGTTTTAGCTACTTAGTAATCTGGAAGGGATATGTCAATTGATTTTGGACTCGTACTTGCGCTTCTGAGTGAGTCATAGTGGCTTGAACTATTTTTACCAATTTCCTTGGGATACTAAATTTTCTCATAATTAAGTATATTATATCTCTGTTTATGTTGTCATAGGCTTGTCGAGAATCTGCAAAGATTTGGTAGATATTTTTGTCGTATCCAGGCTTTAGCTAATATCTGTTTTACGTTAAATAGCTGGTCAATAGTAGACCGTCCTGGTCTGAATCTGGTCTGGTATTCGCCTATGATTTGCTCTGTGAAGTGACTCAATCTCCTGTTTGTAATCTACATAGAAAGTTAATCTACACTTTGTCAAAACTGGGAATGACTTTGAAAATTCTACAAAAGGCACGCCCATTTGATGCGCAGCAAAATTACAGGAACTATTTTGGTAGGCCTCTTTCTCTCCGAATCCTTTCTCTCTCAGCTCTGTTCTCTCGTCTCTCTCAGACAGGCAACATTTTGAAAGACTTTCCTAGTACATATTGACAAGTCGTACATAAACATACTAAAAAAACTGAAAATGATTTAACAATAAAAAACTGAAAACGTTTGTTTTCTATACTTCCACAAAATTTATTATATCTAAGTGACTACAGCTGTTTCGGCGGAGTGCCTTTCTCAAGTAATATAGTTTACAATGTGTTTGCCTTTTTAATCTTCAACTGAAGAGGTTGAGGAGTGGGGAGCTGTTTGTCTCGAGTTGGTCATTCAGAATTATATCTGTATTTTTCAGTTTATTAATTTCCATAGATTCTAAAAAAGATAGCTTAAGGCCTTTATTTTGAATATGTAGAATTTTAAACTCTTCATTGAAAGAATGATTATGATCTAGAAGGTGAAGTGCGTATGTAGAAGTGTCTGTTTTTCTAGATAATAATCATTCTTTCAATGAAGAGTTTAAAATTCTACATATTCAAAATAAAGGCCTTAAGCTATCTTTTTTAGAATCTATGGAAATTAATAAACTGAAAAATACAGATATAATTCTGAATGACCAACTCGAGACAAACAGCTCCCCACTCCTCAACCTCTTCAGTTGAAGATTAAAAAGGCAAACACATTGTAAACTATATTACTTGAGAAAGGCACTCCGCCGAAACAGCTGTAGTCACTTAGATATAATAAATTTTGTGGAAGTATAGAAAACAAACGTTTTCAGTTTTTTATTGTTAGATAAAATGAACTTCCATCAAGTAACGGTCGAATCCATCAATTATTTGAAAATGATTTATATAAAAATGTGAAAATATATTGTATTTTTAATACCTCCAGCGAAGACGAGAAGCACTCTCCTGCCTTTGTGGTCCAAATTGGTCAGTATATTCACTACGTTATGTTCTGTAAAAGCAGGTTTCTCTTCGTCAGGTAACAAATTTTCTAAAAGGCCTTTATGTTTTTCTTTAAATTCAGCTATTCTCTTCATCTAAAAATTAAAAGGGAAAATAAGTCAAGAAAATAAGTTAAGAAAATAATATGTTGATAAGGCAAGATTCATGAGCAGGGGTCACTCATTTGGTTGTAAGTGAAGAATCTGACCTGACGAAAACACTACCGAAAAATGAGCATTGAGTTTTAAGGATGGTTTAAGGTGGGATATTTTGGTTTCTATTTTGGTCTATGGTCTGAAGGGCAGTAGCGACGCGTGACTTTTTCTAAAGTGTTACCAAACCCAGATGTAAAAAATCTTGTTTAAAAGAACCTCGCAAATATAAGTTTTTCTTTATATTTGGAACAATGTTAATAACAGAATCGTAAAAAGAGGGTTCTATCATTAATCCATTTAAAAAGCGTTAGGTACTCAATGAAAATTAAAGAAAATGACGACACTCGATTTTGCAATTGGGTATTTCTTTGGCATTTTTTAATCCGTTTCATTGTTGAAAAACTTCTTTCAACGGATGCACTTGTAGCCGGAATTATTAAAAATAGGTTTGCCAATTTAAAGGGTTCCTGTAATGCATTATCAAGTTCTGAAGACGTTAAATATTGATACAATTCTCGTACATTTTTTTAAATATAATCTGGATCATTATAAAGAACTGTCAATTCTGTTTTTTAACTTTACTGTGTCAAATTTTTGTCCATATAGCTGTACAAATTGATGAAAGGAACTATCTGAAAATGTTTTACTTTAAATTAGAAAACCTATTTTTAAGTTGGATAATCATAGTGTCAAAAATTAAAAAAAAAGTCGTCAACGACACTCATCCATGATTAATTGCACGCACACTGTAATAGGTAAGTAACCATTGTAACCATTCAAAAAAGTGGTAACGTGCCTACTAATATCCACAGCGCGCGTACGCCTTCGCCTTTCAAAATTTTCATACAAGAGCCGTCTCCGACCGTCTGACCGATAGCCGATGGACCTTCATTTGTATCCACATTTAAAAGTGGTAACATTAAGCGCCGGACTGCACTTGCGATTTTCTAGTCTCGCAATTGTTTTGTCGCGAAGATTGAATACATTGTTTCATATACAAGTCAATCTACGATTATTTAGTCGAAAATGGATTGACTTGTATTTGAAACAATGTGTTCAATCTTCGCGACAAAGCAATCGCTCGACTAGAAATCACAAGTGGAGTACGGCGCTTATTGTTACCACTTTTAAATGTGGACACAAATGAAGGTCCATCGGCTATCGGTCGGACGGTCGGAGACGGCTCTTGTATGAAAATTTTGAAAGGTGAACCTGCAACCGAGTCGCATAAATTCGCCAATATTTTCGTGCGTCTAGTTGGCTTTTTAGTGAATTACTATTAACCCTCATATTTCTATTGAAAAAAAAAATAAAATGGAATTATTTCACAGTAGTCATAAAATATATATTTGCAAGATTTTTAACTGTTACCAATGGTAACAGTGGTTGCATGGACGCTTCGCTGGTGCTGAAGGGTGTAATTAAACTCAATGTAATTAAACTCAGAATACTCCTTTCCAAAGATAGTCGCTTTTGTGTGCGGTTCTGACTGAGCAAAGCATAGTTGTTTGCCTCGTACTCAGAGGCCGTACAAAAGGTATTCCGAGTTTTCGAAAAAGCGCGTTGTTCTGCGCCTATAGTGGTCTGCTGAATACCATAACTATGTATAACATAGATCAGGGGTCACCAATTAGCGGACCGCGGTCCGCATCCGGACCGTAAGCTACTTTTGTGCGGACCGTCATTAAATTCAGAATATAGCGATTGGCAATTTTGAAAATGTTTGGCCATGAAATTGTATATTATGTTTGACGCAACTTATGTGTGCGAAGCCGCTTTATCAAGAATGATCTTTATTAAAAATCGGTGCAGATCTCAGCTAACAAATGAATATCTCAACTCCCCAATGAGAATCAGTCGCACCAAACTTACTCCAAACTTCAGACAGGTTGTACATAATAAAAAATGTCATTTTTCTCACTGATAATTTAATTTTGTAAAGAATGAAAAATTTTCTGATTCGGTTTTTTTTGTGGATTCCTGTTCAAAAATGTACCCTTAAACAAATGAGAAGGGTCGCGGGATGCCGGTCAAAACAATATTTTTATAGAAATTCAAAATTACCTTTTCTCCCCGAAAATTGTATTTAAAAAAGGTCTCTTGTTATTTTTTTCAAAAGTTGACGGTTTTCGAGTTATACACTCTGAGCTTCGCTGGTGTCGCTCCTAGCGGACTACTAATTCAACTTTCACCGGTAATTTTTAAATTTATTATTTAATTGTTATCGCTTAATATTTACAACGCAAAAAAGTAATTAAATTGTAATCGATTTTTTTAAGATTTTACTAATCATTTTGACGTTCTATTGATAAAATATGAATTTCTTACTTCGGACACTTTCACAATTATCGTGTAGATGGCGCTAAGATTAATAGAATAATTTATAATTACATATTACGGAACATTAAAAAAACTTAATTTCAGTATTTAAAACGTAAGTATATTTAAGGTAAAAATATATACTTACCACAGCTTTGACCAACTAATATTTTTTATAATTAATGTTTTTAATTTTAATTTTAAATTAATCACTTTGACATTTATGTCAAATTTCCGGTAAAGGTTTACAGACTTGTCACTACTGGCGCTCGCGAATTTGTAAATATCCCCTCTACGTACGAGCTCACAGCGTATAAGCGATTTAAAATCTGAAATATGTGAAAATACCTACGCATTTTCGAGGTTTGAAAACTCATATGTAAATTATTAATTTTCAGGTTGCCGAGTGCCAAATTGAAGTTTATAAATTCAATTTCAAGATTCTAACGAGTAATCGGGACTTACTTCAATATAGACTGTTGTTAATTATGCGGGTCCACTCGACTTTTAAGTCTCCGCACATCGCAATTTATGGTGCGGCTCTGTCGCACTTATTATACATATTATATTTACTTATGCAAAAAATGCGCAACAAATACTTCACATTTATTAAAATTTTATAATTTATTATTAACATATTTTTTTCTTAATGATTTATTTATTTATTCAATTAATTATTGCCAATGTGTTAATTAAATACGCCAATAAAAACAAACGGTCGAAATTAAAATAAGCCCCGATAACTCATCAGAATCTTTAAATTGAATGTTTAAACTTCAATTTAGGCACTTGACAACCGCAAAACTAATAATGTTCACATGAATTTTCAAGCTTTGAAAATGCTTATTTTTGCATTTTTCAGTTTATAAGTCGCTTAAAACTTGAAATCTATCAAGTTTTAAGAAAAATGACAGAAAATCTTTTTTGTTTAAGATGACCCAAAAATGCTAAAAACATATTTTTGGGAGCAAAAAAGGTGATGTTTTGGATTTATTCAAAAACTGTTAAAAACAATTTCTGCCTAAACATTTCGCACTGCACCCTTCTGATTTGTCTACCGAATTGAAACAACTAGGCAGGTAGTGTTAACTCCGGACCGCGGAAGTGTCATAGGTTTTCGAAACGGACCCTCAGGAAATATAATTGGTGACTCCTGACATAGATACTCGATATGACAGCTGAAGCGGAGTCTAAAGTGAATTATTTCTTTAACTTGTTGTCTGGATGTCTAAAGAATTTAAGTTGGATTTTGTTGGGGTGTACATTACTCTTCAAATATTGTTAGACGTGGAGTAACTTTTCTCTGTTTCTTAATACCGCTTTACAGCTTGCAATTCTACCTGCAAGACGCAAGAAAGTTGCCTAAAGGCATGCGCAGTATGTCGTCAGTTGATTATTGTATGCAACACTTCTTGCAATTGCACGATAATCGGTTTGGTGCCATTTTCTCTGCAAGCTGTCATGCAAGTCTAGGGGAATTTGTAGGAAGTTTGAATTTTCCACAATATCAAATGTCATAATCACTGATTGACACGGATTCACGAATACATGCCGATCAGCTGTTTTCTGTTTGTGAAACATATCAACGATGGGAATGAATAATGAAATGGCACTTTATGAGATTTTATAATAATTGTATATTAAGATACGGAAGCTTTCTCCTCTAGCTAAGTACCTTAAGAATAATTAATTTGTGTTTCGCAGAAATAGTATCTCGAAGTATAGATTTCTTTGTGATTATGTGTTCAATTTTTCCCAAGAGTTTATTAAAATGTACCTTCATTCATTTGTAGAAAATTAGAGTAATTTTCATCATCTACTTGAATAAATTTTTCTGTTAGAGGCATATTACCCCTCTTCGCCTCTTCGTGTTTAACTAAGATCTTACCCACCATCTCCGATCTCGGCGTTCTAAATTAGTAACTAAAAGGCTGGCTGCAGCAATAATAATTAATACTTAAGGTTGCTGCTAATACCGCCTTTTTCCTTTTATGTTTGGCTATTTTTGATAGTCTTGGCATTTCGAAATTTACCAAATTAAATAAACAGCAATAAAGTAATTAAAAAAACACAAAAGTTTATAAGTTAGGTTAAGGGTAAAACTTTCAACATTAATTGCATGCAAGCCGGGTTGCAAGCTGTACAATCGCACATATAGACCATGCAATAGACTTGCATGAAAGTCTTGCATGCAAGAAATTGCAGCAAGTTTTCTTGCCAGCTGTAAAGCGGTTTTTATAGTTTCTTGACTATATGTTTTGTTTTGGTTAAAAAAGTTAGTTTCTCTTGGCAGCTCTTTTGTACACAGTGACCATATCAAAAACATGGATCATATTATAGCAATCAATATTTCATATATAGTCCAAAGAAAAACATCGTTTACGTATTTCTGCAACTTCATGCTTATTTGTCTATTTTTATAAATATATATCAACAACTCATTATAGTGGTAATCAATTACATAAGGTTTCCATCCAATTTATCTTTCGAATTACGTGTAACAAAATGTTAATGAATAATATAATATATCGTTTGTTAAATTTCTGGCCCAATTTTATTTGTAATTATTACAAAAAATATTATTTAAAATGCTAATTTTTTAATATATTATGTTACGCAATAACAAATGTTTGTTTCACCCTAATAATTTCATCCTCCATCATAATTTGAAATTTTAAAGAAGCCAGGCATGACCAAATATTTTTATTATACAATCAAAATTGACACCCGAGGAGATAAAGAAAGGTCAGATTTGTCGTATCAGTCAAATAACTTTCGGTGATATATTTCTTATCACCGATAAAAAATTCAAACAATTCATGTTAAAAGGTTTACCAAAATAGTTTTTGAAAATGAAATACATTATTTTTGTTTTTTGAAACCTAGTACCTATAGTAGGGGAGGAAAGTATGCTAAATTTGCAGTTACTCGAGCGTTATGGGGACCTATTGCGTTGTGAAGAGTAGGTTCTAAAACCAAAAAAAAAAAGTTAAGTTAAGTTTTCCATAAAGTGGGAGACTTTCCATTTTTTAATTTAATTTTATATTTCCAACCTTATGCTATGCCGATGATGCAGTACTAATTGCTGATAACGAGGATGACCTACAAAGGCAGCTCCACACCTTCAATGCCTATCACAGCAAACAAACTTAATATGAGAATATCATTAGAACAAACTAAATGTATAGTGATCAGTAAAGAGCCGCGTAGATGAAAACTAGAAATAGACGGCAAAATTGTAGAACAAGTAATGAAATTCAATTACCTAGGAGTAGAGATCACTAGTGACAGGGATATAAGAACAGGGACCAAAAGGCAAGCAGCAAAAGTAGCAAGAGAAACCTCCGAGAAACCATATGGACAAACAAATATCTGACCACGGAAAGCAAAATGAAAGTATACAAGACAACAACAATACCAATACTGACATATGCAGCGGAGACAAGGGCCGATACAAGAAAGACGAAATAACAAATCAACAATATCGAAATCAACATCTAAATACCCACTATGATGTAAAATCGAAATTGATGGGAAAATAATAAAGCAGGAAGCAAGGTTTAGATATCTGGGAATGCGAATAGATATAACCAGTTACGGAGATGTTGAAGAGGAAGTACGACAACAAAGCTTAAAAGCAAGTAAACCGGCGGGATCTCTTAATGGCACAATCTGGAAGAACAAACACCTAAGACAAGACACAAAAGCAAGAATCTATAAAGCAGCAATTAGACCTATATTGACATACACGGCGTAGAAAAGACCTGACACATCTAAAATGAGACGACTACTAGAAACAACAGAGATGAAAATACTCGGACGAATATCAGGGAGAAGTCTGTTGGATAGGGAGAAAGCGAAAACATAAGAAGATCACGAAATGTAGAAGACATAAATTGATGGGTGACAAAACGGAAACAGGAGTGGAACGAACACATTAGTAGAATGGTAGAGGATAGGATAGTACGAATAGCACGAGATAAGTCACCAAATGGACGAAGAAGTATTGGCAGACTAAGAAAAAGATGGTGCGATAACTTAAATAATTTAGGAGGCTAATATTGAAGAAGAAACAGGCTTTATAGCCTACACACATGAAGGAAGAAGAAAAAGAAGCAATATTGAAATAAAAGTAGTATGATCAATACTGGGGATATCATTAAGAGACAGACAAAGGCCTACATACATGAAGGAAGAAGAAGAAGAAGAAGCAATATTGAAATAAAAGTAGTATGATCAATACTGGGGATATCATTAAGAGACAGACAAAGCAACAGAAGCATACGCGGACAATGCAAAATTCAAAATATTAACAGGTGGATAAAAACAAGAAAAAAAACTGGAACGAACGTGTAAACCGAATGAGACCAGATAGATTAGCGAGCATCTGTAAAAACAACATGCCATACAGCAGAAGACCCGTTGGAAGGCCGCCGAAAAGGTGGAAAGACAATGTACAGTCAACAACAACTGTAACAGAATAACAGAATAAGAGGCAGACAAACAGGAGTAATCCTAGTCGGACCAAGAAGAAGAAGAACCCGTCATTGATATTTTTATTATTTGTTTTCAATATTTTTTTTAATTTGTCTAATGAAACGGTTTATTTTGATATTTATTTATTCCTCATATCATTAATATTTTAATAAATGTAAATTGGACAGGTTTCTATGAATCTAGTGTAGAGTTTGAACTTTGAGTTTTCCTTGTTTTGGTCCAATCTGCACCTCCGCCTCCCACTGAATTTAATTTTTAATATTATAGACCACTTGAACTTTGTCCTCTGATTTCATCGTTTCATTGAACTACGATATCTAAGTTCCCGATTAAAGTATTGTACTAAAAATTGATATTTTTTATTTTTCTCATTTAAAAGGCACGTTTAGAAGTACTAATGTGAAATAAAAGTGATTTATGACAGTTTGGGGTACTTGTACCTTCACCTTCACCTCTCTAGTGATTAATCGGTTGATTGTTGCTAGAATGGTGTTTTGTTATAAAATCGTAACCATGGAAACCGAAAAAAAAATTGAATTATTCTTTAGATGTATTCTTTACAAACAAGAATTTGTTTACTTGTCACTGATAAGTTTATGGATTTGGAGTTTGCTGAAGACTATCATAATGAAGACTAAGAATCAATTATACAGGGTGTTTCATTGGGAAAAGGAAATACTTTAATGGTGAATAGAGGTTACCGAGCCGGTTCTAGATATAGTACATTTTTTGCCCTACCGACTTTTATAACCGAGTTACAGGGTGTTTTATCGATTTTGCCCATTTCTTTCCTAAGCCATAACTTTAGAACCACCCTGTATATTTTTTTGATATTTGGTACACATATGTCTCATTCAAAACCCAAACGACCGACATACTAACCATAAGAAAAATCCAGGTCCGGATTAACAAAAAATTATAAAGTATTTGTGACCTTAAAACAACACTCTGTATATTGAAATTTTGAAAATCTGTTTGCATATTTGAAAAGAGCACAAAAAAGTAAGTTTAATGGTTCGCTTCAATTTTTCGGCCAGAAAATTTTATGACATTAATTTTGAAATTATATTGAATTTTTTAAGAACTTTGACATTAAAAAGCAGATATTATTAACTTTTAGTTATAAATTGTTAAAGTTAATGAATAAATACTCATTTTAAAAATAATCAATACTTATTTACCACATTGGAACGACCCAATTACTAATGACAAGAAAAATCCAGGTCCGGATTAAGAAAAAAATGCAAAGTAATTGTAACCTTGAAACAACACCCTGTATATTGAAATTTTAAAAATTTGTCTGCGCATTTTAAAAGAGCATGAAAAACTGTGATTAAAGGCTTATTTTAATTATTTAATTTGATTTAATTACATCAATTTGAAATTATATTGAAATTTTAAAGAACTCCTGAGATTAAAAACCAGGTATTGTTAACTTTTAATAATAATTTGATGTTAATGAATCAATACTTATTTTAAAATACTTAATACTTATTTACTACGCTGGCTTCATATATTCTCTGGATTTGTAGCTATATGCACATCATTAAAAATTAGAATTGCGAGAATTGGGATATTTTAATGATTTAGTAAAGAATAAAAAAAACTGCTACATCTAATAAAACAAAAATTCGTTACAATTCAACAATTTAACATAAATTAAAAATATTTGAACTGTAACAGTTGCTGAAAATGTCCGCCATTTTGTTCGATGCATTTCCTTGCTCGTTTTAAAATATTTCGAATCGATTTTCTAAGTACATTGGGATTGTTCTTCATTTTTCTGGTAGCTTCTTGTGACCTTGACAGAATTAATCAATATGATTTCAAAATTGCCGTAACTAAATTATCTGCGCAAAAATTTGACATGCACCTTTAACGCAGTTTTTATACTCTTTTAAAATGCACAAACAAATTTTCAAAATTTCAATATACAGGGTGTTGTTTGAAGGTCACAATTACTTTATATTTTTTTCTTAATCCGGACCTGGATTTTTCTTGTCATTAGTAATTGGGTCGTTCCAATGTGGTAAATAAGTATTGATTATTTTTAAAATGAGTATTTATTCATTAACTTTAATAATTTATAACTAAAAGTTAATAATATCTGCTTTTTAATGTCAAAGTTCTTAAAAAATTCAATATAATTTCAAAATGAAAGTCATAAAATTGCCTGGCCGAAAAATTGAAGCGAACCATTAAACTTACTTTTTTGTGCTCTTTTCAAATATGCAAACAGATTTTCAAAATTTCAATATACAAATATATATATTTTTTTGTTAATCCGGACCTGGATTTTTCTTATGGTTAGTATGTGGGTCGTTTGGGTTTTAAATGAGACATATGTGTACCAAATATCAAAAAGTATACAGGGTGGTTTTAAAGTTATGGCTTAGGAAAGAAATGGGCAAAATCGATAAAACACCCTGTAACTCGGTTATAAAAGTCGGTAGGGCAAAAAAGTACTATATTTAGAACCGGCTCGGTGACCTCTATTCACCATTAAAGTATTTCCGTTTCCCAATGAAACACCCTGTATATAGCAATAGTGTTAATATAAAATATTTTAAAAATATATTCTTTTTCTTCCTAGACGATCGTTTGATTCGGACCACCATGAATTTTCAATAATTTCTCTTAATATGTCTCCATTTATCTCTATCCTCTTAAAATTTGAAGCAAATATTTAGTGGAGCTCTGACCTCTTTTGTGATGTGGTCCACACACATTGTTGGTTGATCTTCCCCAGTCTCTCGTTCTTTGCACCTTCCACTGTAGTTTCAACTTCTCCAGACCATCTGTACACACCACATGACCAAATAAGCGGTAATTTCTTTTTTCAGTCACAATGTTTCGAAGGTTATTTGTAACGTGCAGCTGTCTAAGAATAATAGACTCAAGAAGGTTCTTCTTGCGGTCCAGGATATTTACATCTTTGTCAGCAAAACATTTCTAACGCATCTATAGTGATAGAAAAATGGAGAAGACCATTGTCTTTACAAAGCCTATCGACGGTTAAACTGCAAAACCTCGTAAGTCAGCTTTATGTAACTTTAGAGGAGAGACGAAAAACATTTTTATGTAAGATTCAATTTATTCGTTTTGTGTGTGTAGGGTTCTTTATAGGTAACGATTCCATTACCATTAAGTAAAATTCAGTAATATTGTTTTGTTTGTCAAAGAGCGACTTACGAGGTTTTGTAACTTAAAATCTTACTTATGAGGTTTTTGTAGATGTCGCTAGTACCAATAAATTTAAATATTGACTTACTAGCTTTCGTAGTTTAAAAGATATGTAAAAGTATAAACCAACAAATTATTAAAGTAATAATAGACCAAAAATCGACTTACGAGGTTTTGCAGTTTAACCGTCGTTATCTTTGTGTTCATGGTGATTATGTGGCTTTTCCATACTTTGGTGAGCTTTGTCATTGCTCCCTTGGTCATAGCTGACCTTTCGCTGGCTAGTTGTTATTTTTTATATCTATGATCATAATCTTTTTTTTTTATTTATTTATAGACAGCCCTGCTTCCAAACTCAGTCGTTATATTCATTTTAACAGCTTCGTTCTTAAACATAGGTCTATAGTCTATAGTGTATAATATAGGGTGTGGCAGATAACTGACCTATTAGAAATATATCGAGAATTAAAAGCAACAGAATTATAAAAATTGGAATGAAGCGGTTTGAAAGAGTGATCTATTTAATGAAAATATTTTCACCTATTTGCTACTTCCGGTTATACCGGAAGTTGCTTATAACATCGTTTTTTAACGTATATTTTTACATTTTTGTATTCTTCTCGATGTCTTCTTTCTTAAAATATGTGGTTTTTTTTAATATTATACAGGGTAGTTTAAAAGATAATTAGGTTTTATTCTTAATTTCGTAGCAACATTCACACCCTGTAGAATTGTAGCAGTTTAAAATCAAAAACAAAAAGTATAGCTAATATTTTAATTTTGGTATACAGCGTTGGTCGAAACTCGGAATGAGTATTTTCTGAATTTTCTTAAATAGAACAGAAACACCCTATATTTTAGTACTGTAATGAAATAATATTTTATGGCACTTTTTTATTTCTTAAGCATTCCCTATACCTAACTTCTTTTATTTGTGCTTAATTGTTAATCGCACCAACACTCTTAACTACGTAGGTATTTTGATAGCTCAACCATTATTGCTAATTTTAAGGATCAGTCTAGATTAATATGTGTATTTATTTCCGAAACATTATTTGTGATTGAATATTTTCACGGCCAACCAAAATTTCACGTATTTTTGGTTACAATTAATATTTGGTTTGAGTCACCAATAACTCACAAATTAAAGCAGTTAGGTATAGGGAATGCTTAAGAAATAAAAAAGTACCATAAAATATCATTTCCTTACAATACTAAAATACAGGGTATTCCATTTAAGAAAACTCAGAAAATACTCATTCCGAGTTTCGACCAACACTGTATACTAAAATTAAAAAAACTTATTAACAATTAATAACAATAGTAGACTATATTAAATTCCATTTGAATATAAATAGAGTTTTCGATGTCAAACTAATACAATTCTACAGGGTATGAATATTGCTACGAAATTAAGAAAAAAACGTAATTATCTTTTAAACTACCCTGTATAACATTACAATATTTAAAAAAGCAGACATCGAGGAGAATCCAAAAATGTAAAAGTATACGGGGTGTCCCATTTAAAAAAACGAAGTTATAAGCAACTTCCGGTTTAACCGGAAGTAGCAAAGAGACCAAAATATTTTCATTAAATAGTTCATACCTCAAAACCCCTTTATTCCGATTTTCATGATTCTGTTGCCTTTAGTTCTCGGGATATTTCTAATAGGACTTTTATCTGCCTTGCCCTGTATATCGAAATAAAAATGCAGCTGTCTAGACCATGGGCCTATAAATAAAGACACACGGGCATTGAAGCGAAGAAGTCTATTGCTACAACGGCATGTGCAGAATAAGGATTAACCACGAGTTATATCAATAGTGCAAAGAACCCTCCATACAAAGATTGCGGTGGGCAGGTCGCCTTATAAGAATGGATAATGACAGAACACCTACTAGAACGCTTAGTAGAACTATGGTGGGACGTTGGCCAGTTGAAAGACCAATCGAGAGGTGGTTAAACGAATACATTTTATTTCCGATACAATGATGTTCAGTTTATCTTTTACTCTCTTTCATATTCCGTCATGGGACAAGCCTAAGTGCTATATTCTGATAAACTAAAACGTACCAATTAAAGGATAAGATAAATACAAGTCTACTACTACTACTACATGTCGGTTTATAATGTTTTTCGCCGTCTCCAACTTCCGATCGCCACTTCGTCTGATTGTTCCATAGGTCTTCTTCTGTGTTTCTTTCTCTCAGCCCTTTGTCTATTCCTTCGCTTCAACTTTGTCTCAGTCTAACTCGTTGTCTCTTTCCCTCTAGTTGCCATTTTAGTATTTCCTTTGTTATTCGTTGTTCATCTATTCTTTGTATATGTCCGAACCAGATAAATTATTTTGTTGATAAGTCATTCGTGATTGTTCGTTTGATTTCTATTATTTCTCTAATACGTTCTTTGGTAATCTTTTATCTTCTAGATCAGGGGTGTCAAACTCAATTTTGCAGAGGGCCATATATTAAATTCAGAATGTGTCGGCGGGCCAGATTCAAATAAAAAAAATGTACTGAATTATTATAACATTTTATTTAATAGTATACTTATAATATACGGTTGTTAAAAATCATATCAAAGTTATAAAAGAGGGTAATTATTTTGAGCTCGAGGATCCAGATACCTGACTTCTCTTGTTTTTGACAAGCTCATTGATGCCAGGTATCATATTCGTTGTATTTATTTTAAGAATTGATTGGAGATGTTCATTTGTAAGTCTTGTGCGATGTTTGTTCTTATTTATTTTCATGACGGAAAACATCTGCTCACATAAATAGGTGCTACCAAACATGCACAGAATGCGTGCTGCATGCTTTTTTAATTCCGGGTAGTTATCCAAACTCTTGAAATATTGTGTATAAAATGTAAGTGCGTTAACCTCTTTAAATTTTTCTTTCAAAATACTGTCCGATTGAAGATCTATCAACTCCATTTGCAAATGAACTGGTGCCTGTGAAGCTTCAAAATTGAATGGATTGTTGAAAATTGGGAATTCCATTTCATTCATTTTGTGGAAGTCTTCAAAACGATTGTTGAATTCCGTGATAAGATTTTGCAGAAGTTGAGAATATTGATCCAATTTTTTTTTGATCCACTGTGCCAAATGATTTTAAATGAGGGAAATGATCCAAAGTTTGATTTTTTACCTGATTTTCCCACAGCCTCAACTTTGTTTCAAAGGCTTGAATACATGAGTACATTTGAGTGACAATCAGATTTTTACCCTGTAACTTTACATTCAGATCAGTCAAGTGTTTATTCATATCTACCAAAAAGGCACAATCAACCCACCAGTCATTGTCATAATCAATTGGGTTGCCTTTTTCTAACATGAAAGCTTGAATAGGGTCACGTAATGCAAAAAATCTTTCTAAAACTACTCCTCGACTGAGCCAACGAACTTCGGTGAAATAAGGGACATCAGAAAACTTTTCGTCCAAATCTTGTAAAAACTGCCTGAACTGTCGGTGATTTAGTCCTCTGCTCCTTATAAAATTTACTATTTTAATTATAGGTTGCATGACATGGTCCATTTTTAAATGTTTGGATGCCAATGATTCCTGGTGAATTATACAGTGAAATCCCACAAAATTTCCTGATGTTTTCTGTTTTAATTTAGTTACAACGCCCGAATGTTGGCCAACCATGGCAGGAGCGCCATCCGTAGTTGTGCTGCTAAGTATATTCCAATCGAGTCCATATTCTGCCATCAAATGCTCCAATGCAGAATAAATATCATTTGCTGTTGTAGTACCTGTCAATGGAACGCACTTTAATAGTTCTTCAGTTATTTCAAAGTTACTGTTAATACCTCGTATAAAAACAGCAAGTTGAGCTGTATCAACAGTATCAGTGCTCTCATCAACAGCCAGTGAAAAGTTTGTAAATTCCTTAATTTTCTCCTTCAGTTGAAGAACCAAATTTTGAGATAAATCATTTATTCTTGAAGCAACAGTGTTTCTTGATAGCGAAATATTTTGAATTATTGACTTTTGAAATGGAAATGAAACATCGGCAACTTTCAACATACAGTCTTTAATAAAATCACCATCAGTGAAAGGTTTTGATCTCTTCGCGATTTCTAATGCAATAATAAAACTTGATTTCAGGGCATCTTCGCTCTCAGTATTAGCTTTAGTAAACATCGATTGTTGACCTTGAAGTTTAGATTTTAAAGATGACAATCTGTCCATTCTTATTTTTTCAGTGTAACAATCGAATTTTGATTTATGATTCGTATCACAGTGTCTCTTCAAGTTAAACTCCTTACAAACAGCAACTGTTTGATTGCAAATCAAACACAGTGGTTTACCTTTCCATTCTATCAAAAAATATGCATTTTCCCATTTAGACTGAAAAACTCTACGTTCACTATCAACTTTACGTTTTTGTGACATTATGCCGAAATCGTAACAAATATGGAACTCGACACAATTATGGATATCGCACACGCACGACACAAACAAATGTACAATACCTTCTCAACCACTACTTCGCAACTGACTCACGTGACACATCATCTCATTGTTTGATTTGCTTGTCTAGAAAAAATGCTTAGAAGAAATGCGTACAATGTGCTTCCCCGTTTAGGATTTTGTCCTCTTCAGGGTTTGAGGTGAATGTTTGGTGTTGGCAGCAAAAGCAAACAGTCCGAAAAACACACTGGGGCAAGCGCCGTGTCCTGGTGTTCTTGGATCCTGGGTTATGCCGGACGGTGGTGTCCAGAAGGCTAGAAGCCAACAGAGAAGAAAGTTTGGTGGATTGTTGTTGGTTCCATGGACATTTACGTGTACTGTCCGTGCTTTGCTCTCGACCAGTCTCCCTAGAAACCATTGTACAACGACAGGCGAACCTGCGTCCCTCGTCGGCGGTCAGGAGGTGGCTTTGAGCGCAGCGTGGACAGTGTGCGTTCGAGTGGAGAAAATAGTTGCGGCTATTTTCTTGGGACGAACAGGTATAATTGTGCAATGAAGTTGGGAAACCGCAAAAAACCAACTTCTCCCTGTTCGGGGTAGGGAAGAGGAAATGTTAGAGGTGGGTACGGTAGGCTAACGGGGTAGCCTCAAGGATGTTTTCGTACTCCACCGGGAGTTCGTCAATGCATGTTTGCATTAGAGCGGACGGTACATGAATCTTTTTGCGTTTGGGCTTTCGGTGGAGTACGTAGCACGTGACACGTCGACGCACTTCTTTTATATCGATAAGGAAGGTTCTAGTCTAGACTCGAAGCGCATGGAAAATTCTATTGTTCTCAACAAAAATAATAGGGTGTTTCCGCTAAGAGATGGTGTTACTGTCTATCTCTCTCGCTTGTCTAGGCACGCGCTGCCTTTGAAATGACTTATAAATGTAGTGTAGTGTACGCATTTTAAAACTTCCGTAGAGCAATCGAGTGAAGTCTAAAAGCTCTAAAAAACATGATTCTTCTTTCTGTGACACATTGCGATCGCGGGCCGTATTGGTATGGCCCGGGGGCCGGATGCGGCCCGCGGGCCGTATCTTTGACATGACTGTTCTAGATCTTCCTGATGTTCTTCTCCAAAAATCCATTTCCATTGCTCTCAGTTTTGCCAGTGTTCTTTCTTTCAGTTGCCATACCTCACAGCTCTAGTGATGATTTTCACTACAGTCTCATATATTCCCTTTTTATTTTCTTTGCTGATGGATTGGTCCTATAAAATATTGTTTAAAATTGTAATGGCTTTCTACCTAACGTCTTTCTTTCTCCTATGGCTCTGTCTAATGTTCCGTCGTGCGAAATGTTGATACCTAGATATTAGTCCAAGTAATGAAGCTTAAAATAGGACAAAACCTCGCAATTTTTACAGAATGGATCGATTTGCTTGAAAATTTGAGAATAAGTAGTGGATAGTCCAAGGATCAAAATCTATATGATGCCGAAAGGCGCTTTTACCATGGGGGTGGTTTCCACCCCATCTCGGGGGTGAAAATTGTTTATTATATTTTGACCGCAAAAGTTAGTAACAACATTTACTCTAAGCAAAAAACGTTCTATACATTTTTTTGATAAAATTGATAGTTTTCGATTTATTCGCTATCGAAGTGTTAGTTTTATATCGAAGAACTCAATGTTTTTAATCAATTTTCTGCTAATAACTCCAAAAGTTTTTGTTTTATCAAAACAACTTTACTTAACAAAAATGTACCCTTTGAAAAAATAAACAAAACTGTTTTTTTTTAATTTTCTTTAAGACTAATAGTATACTTATATGTTGACTTCTTCTTTGGCTCGAGCTATACTTTATTATATGTTGGCTCTTCTTCGTCAAATGCTAAATATTGTAGTTTCAAAGTCAAAATACGGGAAAACTATGCATTTTTCGAGGACAACTTGTTTAAACTAATTTAAAGTATTTAAAAATATCTATCTCCAGAAATAAAAAAGTCTCTAGCTTAAAAAATTAAGTGACTTATAATGAAAACAATATCAGTCCCTATTTTTTTCAACGAAAAAGTGATCGGAAGCAACCCCCTAATCACTACCCTAATTAAAATTAGTCGTTGACCTTATTTGGTCTTTTTTATTTATGTATTATTAATAGGTTCTAGAAGTTTGACCGGCTTAGAATGATTAGTATTTAAAAAAATGGAGTTAAAAGCGAATAACGAAATTTTGTCGTGTGGAAAAAAATGGTTTTTTGTTCAGAATGGCAAGATTAGCATAAGAGATACGAAAAAATGTTTAAGTTGCTTATTTGATTCCCAAGAACCTGGTTTGCAAAAATTTCTTCTACGGCAAAAATTGAGTGAGCTATTGACTATTAAACCTTGTAATAACATGCAAAAACCACCTTTACCAACCCTTTCAAAGTCATCTCTTTTTGTGACTGAGGATTTTAAAAAGATTTAATATTAATAGGCTTATAGATCTTGTAAAAATCTACAAAATTCTTTTTTACCAAACTTTCTAAGATAAAAAATAAAAAACTTACGATTAAAAAATCAATATATTTATTTGAAAAAAAAAAAGGAGAAATCCAATTGGAAGCATAATAATGTAAATTAGCGGTGTTGTTAGTCATTGGCCTTATTCATTCTTATTTATTTATGTATTATTAATAGACTGTAGAAGTTTGACTGGTATGGCTTAGAATGATTAGTTTAGATTAGTTTAAAAAACTAGAGTTAAAATCGAATAACGAATTTTTAAAGTTTGGTAAAAAATGCTATTTTCTTCAGAATAGAAAGATTAACATCAGAGATACACAAGATGTTTTAATATAAGATTGTAGGTTATTTAATTCCCAACAACTTGGTTTGAAAAAAAAATTTCTACGGCAAAAATTGAGTGAATCGTAAATGAGTATATGTATATCGAAAATCATTGATTTTTTCGATATATAACCAACAGTTTCGATAGCGAATAAATCGAAAACTATTAATTTTATCAAAAAAATGCATGGAACATTTTTTGCTTAGAATTAATATTTTTATCAACTTTTGCGGTCAAAATATAATAAAAAATTTCCACCCCCGAGATGGGGTGGCAACCACCCCCATGGTAAAAGCGCCTTTCGGCATCATATAAATTTTGATCCTTGAACTATCCACACCTTATTCTCCAATTTTCAAGCAAATCGATCCATTCTGTAAAAATTGCGAGGTGAAAAGCTTCGGTTTCTGGCCTATATTTTTAGTTCTAGGTAATTACAACTAACTATGACTTATAATGAAAAAAAAACAGATGAAGACCACAGGATCTGTTATTCTAGGCCATTGTTCCTATTAGTTTAATTTAATTTGATAAAATAATCTCCCTTTTTTGTAAATCATTTAACGTTTTGCTGTCTATTTGTGTTTGACCTTCCAAAAAGTCCTCATGAATATTTGCTAGCGGTTTATACCCATAAAAACACTTTGAAGTCTTGCATGATATCTCCAAATTTATTCTTTTGGCAAATTCAACCTACTTATATCTAATTCATGACATAATAGGTAATTGAAAAAAAAAACGTTTGGTTACTTTAAATTTGATACTAATTTGTTAGCAGATACAATAGCATGTCCTAATACAATTAAAGTGAATAAAAAAATACATTTTGAAGATATTATTTCCATTATCTGGCATCGAGTTATCTCGATAAGTATCAATTTTTTTCCTTGGCACTAATCTAAAAACGATTTGCATAAAATAGCTTGCATTTATCTAAAGTACTAAGATCTAGCAGAACAAATAAAAAGATTATTGAGGTATTTTAATAAGAATAGGTACTTGATAATTTAAACAACAATTTAAAGATACTAAAATTGTATGGGAGTGTCCAAAAATATGTATATTGCATATTATTTTACAACATAGAAGCATGGACGATACTTATAGACGAAGAAAGTTAATACAATGAGAAAACTGGAAGAAAGATTTTACTATTCTATTCTCAACAATTCAAAATGGCTTCTCTGTTATCTAGTGTTTTAGCAGTGTTTATTAGTAATTTTAGTTCACTATCTCTCCTCCCCTCCCGCAAAAGCATCATTTATATTTATTTATTTTTTCGGTGAGTGGCAACCAATTTAAAAATTTCAAAAAATTGAGACACATAGTTGAGACTGCCACAATAGACCCGTAGATTATTACAAAATATGTCTATATTTTTATAGACCCGTAGATTGAGTGTACATAACGTAAAAATGCATCTTTTTTGTCGAAAAAAGCGTATAACATTTTTTTGACACACCAGAAGGTGCCAACCTTCAAAAACTCGAAAAGCTGTTTTTTTTTCGTCGTTTTGGGGATTTTTCCCATTTTATAGACTTAAAAACAGATTAAATCAAGACTTTTTATGGTTAATATATAATTTAAAATAAATGATTCCTTTTTGACATTAAAAAATTGGTCGAAATACCTTAAAACCCACAAAAAAACATAATTTTCAGGGTTTTTGCGAGTTTTAAATCCCAAAAACATGGTTTTTGGGGTTTTAAGGTGTTATTCCCAATTTTTGAATATCCTAAAGAATTTATTGCCTTCAAATTATATAAAACATATAAAAAACCTTGATTTGATCTATTTTTAAGTCTATATAATGGAGAAAATCCCCCAAAACCACTAAAAAAACAGTTTTTCGTACTTTTGAAGGTGGCACACCTTACGGAAAAATCTGAAAAAATCAGAAATGTATATCCATATCCAAAAAAAAGTTATACGCTTTTTTTCAAAAAAAAATGCATTTTAAAGTTATGTAGGTCAGGTATACTCAACCTACGCGTCTATAAAAAATAGATAAGTTTTGTAAAAGTCTCTACTATGCTTGTAAATTTTTTTAAAAAAGTGTAAAAAAGTTAAACAAATTGAATTCTGGGAGTGAGGGCAATCTACCTAATTTAAAGGGGGTATCTTTTAGTAATATAATTACTAAAAATACTTAGTTCTAAATTTATTTTCCTAGAGTTGATCAATAAATAGAGTTTGAGATAACAAAAAATAAAAAAGATAAATTCCTATATCTAAAGTAATTCCAAATTTATTTCAGATAACATTTAAAAATATGTATCTATTTTTGCTTGCTCGTTGAAAAGGTGCGTGCGTAAAGCAATTGTATGTTGTATGCATATTCAACTATGATAACATTGATAAAAAATTGTTTAAAACTCACAATGTTTAAAAAAAATATTGTTAAGTTGTTACGAATAATATGTCTACTAATATATCTATGACAAGTATAGGCGTAACCAGGGGGGTTTTGGGGGTTATAAGCCCCCATTGGGATGTACTTTGAGCTCTATACGCTTAACACCATAATACCCCTCGGAAACCTTCCAGTAGTTGTAACCCCCCCCTTTCCAGTAGTTGTAACCCCCTTAGGACATCCTGGTTACGCCTATGGTGACAATTGGCGAAGAGAAATAGAAAATAGGTAATAGAAAACGACAGAATCTAAAGGCAGGAACCAACGCTGTTTACGATGCGTGGACTAGCGTAGAACCCTCAATATATGGTCAGCGCGGGCAATCCCATCATTTGTCTGGTAATCAACACGGTTCAAAGAAGTCAGAAGCTGATATACAACAGTTACCTATCCCTCCAACCCTTCAGATGCGCCTAGGGCCTTGTAAAAGCTGTGCCATAGTACTTTCACTATGGAGTGGTCTAACGAAGTTGTGTTGGAATTTTCATCATTATATGAATTAACCAACTTACTAAAACCACTTCCGCCAACCCTGGGGGAGTACAACAGACTCAAATATAACAGTGTAGGATAAACTAATATCTTTCAAGAAGATTTAAAAATCGTAAAGATTGGAAGAATGAAGAAAAAAGCAAAAAAACTGGAAATGATGGAAATAAGTAATAAAGAACTGCAACCAAGAACTATTTGACCTGAAAAAATAGAATATAATAACTTGTAATTTTGTAATTTGTTCTTAAAGTTTTATAGTTCATATTATACGCTTTGGTGTAGTAACTTCCAAGTCCTAAAGGATTGTTGAGCTGAACAAATAAACAAAAGTAAACTTACCAGATCGTATGCGCCTTTGGGGTCCCATTTGCAAGGCCTAAGGAAAATGGTCAGGTACTCATCGGTATCTTTAAAATTAAGTGATTCGTCATTGTTCAGGTATTCTCTCAACTTCTCTATTCCCGTTTTCATCATTTCTGGAGTCTCTCGTAGTTCTTCCTTGGCGAGGGCTTGGGTTTCCTCGTCCAAGGGGCCCTGGTTCAGGGAAAAGGGCGATGCCATCTATAAGAAAATTGATTTTTGAATAAATGATAGTTATAGCTTATAAAAATAAGTTCAATATAACTGGCAGATATCGTTTTGATGATAAATACCTCGTTGTGCATCACCTAACCTAGTAATACGTGTGTTTTTATGGTTTTTATGGTAAAAGAAGATGAAGATGAGTGATTGGAGTCCTTATATGACGGTGGGGACTGCAAGGTAACAGTTAGTGAGACAATAAGGCAACAACATAAGTTGCTAAATACCGGAGAAGACCAAAAAAAATCAAAACATTGATGTTAAAACATGAGTAAGAAGATCTATTTGGGGCATGAATAGCAGGGAAAATTTGTTGGAACATGAAAGGAAATTCTAATACAATTTGAAGAGGACGATGGCTAGTACCATTAGAGGTATTGCTATTGAAATATTTGGAATAATGTCAGGAAAGAAGTAGAAAAGGGAAAATTATATAAACAGTAATAGGTTAGATGTATTCGGGATAAAATTAATCAAATACCAATTCACGAAAAGAATATCAAAAAGAGATGGAAAAAGTACTTTGACAGTTGTTTATTGAATGGAAAATTTCACAGAAAACTAGATGAGTTAAAGGAGGCAATAAAAGCAATGGTCACCAAAATAACAAACAAGGAAGTGCTTCAAGTGAGCAAAAATAAAAAAAGCAGTTAGATTAGATAATATTCCTAAATGTCAGACTATTGGAGAAGCAGTATGTTAGTACCTGTTTACAAAAACAAGCGAGATATACAACAATGTACAAATTATGGGACCATACAACTACTTAGTCCCACCATGAAAATATGGGAGAGAGTAATAATTGATAGACGCATACGTGAAGAAATCGAAATATCCGATAATCAGTTTGGCTTTATGCTCTGGCAGGCAGATCAATAACAATAAATGCACTTTTCATTATAAGATAGTTGATGGAGAAATAGAGCAATAAAGACACAAAAGCTCATATGGTATTCATTGATCTTGAGAAAGCATATTAGGATAGGGTTCCTCGACAGACTCTGTGATGGTCACTCAATAAGAAAGGAGTCCCAGTGAATATGTACAGATTGTGGGAGATATCTATGAGGGAGTAACAACTAGGAGAGACTTATAAATTTCATGATAAAACCAAGTCTCGCTGCTTAGTACCTATTTTTTCCGATTAGTGCTGAATCAATAGCACAGCGAAACAGCAGGGTACCATTTCCTAGTGCTGCTTTATTTATGCTGATGATGAGGTGTTAGTAGGAAATAATGAAAGCACCGTAAATTAAAAACTGAAACAGTGGAGACAAGCTCTTGACGAAATTGTTTGAAACTTAGTAGGAAAAAATAGAGTATTTGGAATGTTCATTTAAAGATGAAGTTAGTACAAATAAACAAATAAAATTATATCTTTTAATGGTGAAATAATGTGAAAAGTAATAATTTTAAGTATCTAATATACCTATCTAAGTATCTAGTGTACCTAATAGGGAATTATGGTTGGTTGGATGGATGAAGTGAAAGGAAGCGAGTGGTGTGTTGTTTGACACAATATTCCAATGAAATTAAAAGGAAAATTCTATAAAACATCCATAAGAATTGAATCTTGGTCAGTTAAAAAGAAAGAGGAACAACAAACGCATGTAGCCGAAATGAAAATGCTTAGATGGATGAGTGAAGTGACTGAAAAGGATCAAATCAAGAATGAGCATATTATAGGACGTCTAGGGGTAGTACCAATTGACGTCAATCAGCTTATATTAAAAGTACAAAATCAAATTGACAACACAGCATCAATAGCATTAATAAGCAATATATAGCATAATGTATAGTTAAGGGAAAACAATGTCGTGATTCATTTTATTTTTGAGTATCTTAATATGCATTAGATAATTTATTAGTAAGATAAAACAATATACTTTATCTTTTATACCGAAGTAAACGATTCTGGGTCAATAAATTTGAACTTAAAAACGATAAAATAGACGAAAATAATTACAAAATAGGTTTCATATTCAATATTCATCAACTTTCTGTGCTGTTGCTTGTTCTATCAGCAAAAGCTGTTTTTGCAAGTACATGATAAAAACATATATTACGTAAATGTTTTGTATTTAGACCCTTATCAGAATAAAGGCTTCGCTCGAAAAATAATTGACTTGTAAAAATAAATTAAAGTACGTGGTCACCAATGGTGAGTCACCATCATGCATAGAAAGGCAATATTACAGGCCTTACAAATTTTAATAGGTTTGTTCTAGCAAACAGTCAAACTAGTCAGAAACCGTCAGCAAACAGTTGGTCAGTGAGAAAACGTAATACAGTCACCAGTGCTATCCGCTCTACTCGCGCTGGTCGACTATTCGCTGATGGTTTCAAACCGTTTGAAACTGATGCTAGAACAAACCTAATAGTCTAAGATCCGATCCGAATATAAGTTGACCTGCACCCATACGCTTTCCGGATGAAACATTTTTTTTATTAAATTTCATACGTAGACAAATATTTCTAACATGGGTTGCCTATCAAAATCGTGTCATAGCTATCCTTAAGTAAGGGGGGGGGGGGCGTAGTGGTTGAAATCAATATTTCAAGCACATGTTTTTTAAAGTATGGTAGAATTATTTTATTTTTAAATTAAATAGGCATATTCAGTACAACTCATAGAGTATTCAAGAAAAAATTCAAGGAAAAATATTGAAAAATAAGCCAAGGGTGGCAAATTTTTAAAGACACCTCAAAATATAATGAATTTTGCGGTGGACATCAGAATTCATCATTGAATCATGGTAAACAAAAAATCCAAAAAGATTTTATTTATTTAAAAAAGCTGTTTTTAGTTTAATCGACTTTTGAATTGTTGATATCACTCAGAAGTCAAGACAACGATTTTTTTTTTGCAAGAAGTGTGAAAATCAACATATTTATTATTGTTAAACAAAAAATAAGCATGAAACAAAAAATATATCGACAGCGTTACCTC
Source organism: Diabrotica virgifera virgifera (assembly GCF_917563875.1). Taxonomy (NCBI): domain Eukaryota; kingdom Metazoa; phylum Arthropoda; class Insecta; order Coleoptera; family Chrysomelidae; genus Diabrotica; species Diabrotica virgifera. The sequence goes on from NC_065445.1 coordinate 10,440,960, forward strand.
AAGAAATGTCTAAAGAAAATACATGCAAAATTCTAGGTGGGTCGGTCAAGTAGTTTTTGAGTTACACTGTGTACAGACTTTGAAAAAAGCAGTTTTGAGGAAAACGCGATTAAAGTATTGTCAACTTTTATTTTTAATTTGTTTTTTGTCTGTCAAATCGTAAAATGATGCACACCGGAATATCTTTTTGAATCGCGGAGTAATTTATAAAAGAAAATGGAAACAGCTGGTGATCGTTGTTCACTGCGTTCAAGCTGTGGACTCGTGCTGGCGCGAACCTGCTGCAAAGCGAGTCGAACGTAGGAATATTCAACACTATTTCCCTACCTCCCTACCTTCGACGCGCTTTGCAGCAGGTTCGCGTCAGCACGTTTGAACGTAATGAACAACGGTCAACGGCTGTCCTCATTTTCTTTTGTAAATTAGGTACTCCGCGATTAAAATGGTTAACTTTTGTTATTGATTCATCACTGACAATTAGTTGCATAGGGCCGACGTCTTGTTTACTAACCACAAGTAACTTTGTCTTTGTTGCATTTATGTTAAGTCCGTTATTGGAGCATTCTCTAGTGACTCGATCTATAAGGAATTGAAGATCTTCGATATTTTCAGCCATGATTGCGGTGTCGTCTGCATATCTGATGTTGTTAATAGTTTCTCCCCCGATTCGAACACCACATTGTCCTTCCAAGGCTTCATTAAAAATTATTTCTGAGTATACGTTAAACAAAGTTGGGGATAACACACAACCCTGTCTGACACCTCTTTGAATGCAAATTTTGTCTGTTTCTTTGCCGTCTACCAGAATAGAAGCTTCTTGATTATAATATAGATGTTGTAAAAGTCTCAAATCTTTATCACATATTCCAATCATTTCTAGATATTCAAACAACCTATCATGTTGAACTCTATCAAACGCCTTCTCAAAATCTATAAAGCAGACGTAAATTGGTTTCTGTACTTCCCATGATCGTTGAAGTAATGTTAACATTGAGAACAAAGCTTCCCTTGTTCCCAATCCTTGATTGAGGTAACCAAAATGACCTCCGCCGCGGAGATGGCACTTAAAAAAGAAGAATCAAGACCTTTCTCTGGAGCTGAGGATAAGAGCCTTAAAAAGCTATGTGTTCTCGGCTTTGTTGTATGGAATGGAAAGCTGGATACCAAAAGTAGACAATATAAAGAAGTTGGAAGCATTTGAGATGTAGCGCTATAGAACGATTTTGAAAATACCATGGATCCAACGAGTTACAAATGCAGAAGTGTTAAGGCTACAAAAGGATTGCTAGGTAATAAAGAACATCAAAACAAGAAAGCTGGAATATTTAGACCACATTACCAGAGGTGCCAAATATGAGATATTAAAGCTCATAATGCAAAGTAAAATTAAGGGTAAAATATCCATACGTAGAAAAAGAATTTCCTGGCTGAGAAACCTAGGGGAGTGGTATAGTTGCAGCTCAGTAGATCTTTTCAGAGCAGCCGCCAACAAGGTACGGATGGCTATGATGATAGCCAATCTCCGATAGGAGAAGGAGCTACAAGAAGAAGAAAGTTGTTTCTTCGTTCATTTTCAACTATTTTGACCAATAATAATGCAAACTTAGGACACTGTTTATAACAAAAAATTTCTTTTAAAAGCACAAGAAAATTTTTTAAAAATGATGAGTACAACGAAATTTAAGACCAATCAAATAAAAAATTCTAAAATTATCAAAAATAATAATCAAAAAAACAGTTATTGTTTATATCGTATCACTCACCTTTGTTATTGTTCCTCACACTTTCACCGTTAACAAAGGGATTAATAGTATAAACAAATATGACTTGTTCCAGAGGACACAAACATACAGAGTGTTTTTGTTGGAGGAGATACCCGGCTTTTAGTAGATTCTTTATCTACTGGATAAGACAGTTATTTGTAAGAATCAAAGTTCATGATTCAGAGTTTCATATAGATATAATATTGATATTATTAACATAGGCGTGCGAGATACATTGTAATGAATTTGCTGCTTTTTTTACTGTTTAATTCATTTCAAACAATGTGTAAAGGTTTTTCTAAATTTTTATAGGTTGTGAATATATGAATTTTAATTAAAATATGTAAATTTACTAAAGTTTTGTTCCATCCCAAGACATTTTTAGTTTGTTATCAAATAAAAACAGTAGAAATAATATTAAGCAAACAAAGAGGGGCAGAAGACGAAAAAGTTGGGAAAGGACTAAATAGTATATTACTTTATGAGGCGGAGAAGCATGACTTTTCTTGACGCGCCCGATATTACGCGCCGAACGAAGTGAGGCGTGTAATAGAGGGCAAGTCAAGAAAAGTCGCTTCTTTGCCGAATAAAGTGTACTATTTTTTCTTCAAACGTAGCAATTTTCAACCATAAATAGTATAATTCATACGATATTTTTACTCGAAATTAACTGTGACAACTATCAAAGTCGTCTAGATGTTAGAAATTAAAATAATTAAGTCGTCGTCGGTGGGATTTGCGTCTCCCTGGTTACAGTTGTTTGAACGTTATCTTCTACAATGTGGTCACGATACTCTATGATAAAATCCGAGTTAGTTATTAGAAAAAATGTGGATATAAGCAAATTTTTAAAGTTACGTGTCTTTCTGAAAAAGACAAGCGAAGGATATACTGCAAAGAAGTCTAAAGTTTTCACTAAAGACGAGTTTGATAAATTTTTGTTTGAAGCGCCAGATAAGTTGTATTTAGGATTAAAGGTAAAAAAAATTATATTGCAAAGCATGTAGTATACTCTACTAAATTATAAAAATATTTCAGATTGTTTTGTTAATTGGGGTTACCGGCGCCTGTCGATGCGACGAAATGGTAAAAATGAAGACTGTGGACATTGAGGATAAAGAAAATGTAATAATTATCAAAATCCCAGACAGTAAAACACGACAAATTAGATCTTTTACGATAATTGGTCAAAACTACATTAAACTGTATAAAAAGTATGCATCACTGCGGCCTGAAAATTTCACAGAAAACCGATTTTTTATCAAGTACCAAAATGGAAAGTGTTACCGAAGCGTCATGGGAATACATTCGATCAGAGCAGTAGCCCAAAAAGTAGCTAGTTATTTAAATTTAAACGATGCAAGCGCATACACGGGTCACTCTTTACGACGAACTTCAGCAACACTTTTAATTGATGGAGGCGGAAATCTAGAATGCCTCAAACGACATGGGGGCTGGAAATCAAGCACGGTTGCCGAAGGATATATAGAGGATTCAATAAGAAATAAGAACGATAATGCTCAAAAAATTTTAAACCCTCATGATTCGCCAACATCGGGAATGATTGCTGAAAGTTGTGCTCGACCATCAGTATCATCAACAATTACCAATGCGTATCAAGAGTCGGAAACATTTTTGCACGGTTTCAATTTTGAAAATGCCTCATTAACTAATTGTACTTTTAATATTACTATAAATAAAAATGATGTTTAATTGTTATTAATGACATTTGTATTGTTGCTTTGTGACATGTTTCATATTGTTGCCATGACAACATTTTTCCCTCCACCGTAAAGAAATGGGAAAAAAAACTGCTGCCGGCGGAGACATCAAACTTTGACAGGATCAAGTTAGATAAGTAATGTCATTATTTGACGTTTGAAGAAAAAAATATTTAAAACCTTCTTCTTCGTGTGCCTCATACTTTAAGGACGTTGGGGATCATCACGACTCATTTTATTCTGTCTGCAGTGGTTCTGAAGAGTTGTATTGTTGTTTTTCCACTGCACTGCTTTAAATTTTTTAACTAGGACGAGCGTCGTCTCTCCGGTCCTGTTTTTCCTTTCACTTTCCCCCAAGTAGCTCATTTTTCTTTTCTCCATATTGTTGGGTATTTCTTTTTTATCTTCCTTAATGTTAAGAAAGGCTTATAAAATTATCCAGGCTTTGGCCAAACTTTTCACCGAATGTATTTACCAAGGAAAAACTCCTTCTCAATGGAACAATGCAGTCATTGTTTTACTATACAAGAAGGGTGAAATAACAGATCTAAAAAACTACCGTCCTATCAGTTTGCTATCACACATAATATATGGTTCATTCCACGAATATACGGCTGTTTTGGATTACCGCGATAACGAATGTTTTTACAACATAAGAAGTACGAAAGTAAATGGCTCTAATAATTATTCCAATAAACAACAATGTGATTTGCAATTTACTTTCGTTCTTCATATTTTGCACAATAAAATATTCGTTGTAGAGATAATCCAACACAGTCGTATGTTCGTGGAATAGGGTATATAAACTTTTCACAAAAATTTTCAAAAAAAACTGTAGTTAGACTTTTATCAGCCTAGAGAACAAGCTGGATTTAGATCTGGATAAAGCACTAACGACCACTTATTGGTAATAAAAAACCTAATATAGAAGTCTGCGGAATACAACAAACGATTGGCACTAATATTCGTGGACTACGAGAAAGCATTCGATACCATAAGCTAGCAGAAAATGTTAAAAGCATTGACAGAATGCCGAATAGACCATCGCTACATTAACATGATAAAATATATCTACCAAAAGGCAACTGCTAGTGTAAGACTGTTTGAACAACAAACAAATACATTCTGTATACAGCGAGGAGTACGGCAGGGAGACACCATCTTACCAAAGCTATTCACAACCTATTTAGAACACACTTTTAAGAAGGCAGATCTAAACGAATATGGTATCAACATAAATGAAGAGAAGCTCAGTCATTTGAGATTTTCAGATGACATCGTCCTTATAGCCGATCGTATGGATGATGCAATAATAATGTTGAACAAATTATATCACGCTTCCTTAGAGGTAGGACTAAAGATTAACGTCAACAAGACGCAAATAATGACTAATCTGGTGCTAAATCGTAATATTGTTGTTGATGGAATGGATATTGAGCAGACTGCATCTTATAAGTAATTGGGACATGAAATTCGGTTGGGAAGAGATAACTAGACGTGCGAGCTCCCACGTCGCATAGGAGTAGCCTGGGCAGCGTTTGGTAAACTGAACTATGTATTTAAATCGAACTTCCCCATATGCCGCCTCAAAAGGAAAATCTTTGCTCAGTGTGTGTTGCCTGTACTCACTTATGGAGCCGAAACATTAACACTAACAAAAAAGGTAGTGAACAAGATTCGCGTAACTCAGAGGGCTATGGAGCGCCAGATGTTGGGTGTCTCCCTGAGAGACCGAATCCCAAACGAAGAAATACGCCGTAGAACAAAAACAACAGACGCTTGTAACCCTTATAGTAGGGTTATATTTTTTTTTGGTACTAAAATTTGATTGATGAAGAGAAAGGAGTAGTGAGAAACGGCTTAACAAGTTAAAATTAGAATGAAGATAACAAATTAATTATGAGGATGAGGATGAGACGTAAAAGCTCAGGAAGTGGAGATCGGCTTATTTTCGTGCTGTTGTTTAGGGGAGAAAGAGATAGTGATAATGGAAGAAACCAGAAAAATTAAAAAGTAATGAAATACTAAAGAGAAAAGAACTGACCTATGATCAATAAACCAAAGATGGGCGCCAGAAGTAAATGCCTTTTAGAGCCTTTACTTCGTTGATAGAACAGTGTGGGAGACTAGAAAAGAGAGAGAGAGATATAGAGAGTGAGATATATAGAGAGAGAGATATAGAGAGAGAGATATAGAGAGAGAGATATAGAGAGAGAGAGAGAGATATATATAGAGAGAGAGAGAGAGAGAGGGGGAAAGAGAGAGAGAGAGAAAGAGAGAGAGAGAAATAAGGAGAAAGATATAAACAATCCAAATAACTTAATCCTGAAATAAAATATTATATGAACCCATATAGTTGAGAGATATCAGGTGCAGGTGAAATGATACAAACCCAATAGGTATACCTTATTTTTATTGTGTAAAAAAAATACCTAGATATATGTAAAGTAAGATTTTGGTAACTAATGTATATATATATATATATATAATGTAAAATTTCTAGCTAAAAATATAAATAATGTATAATAATGTAAAACATTGGCTTGCAAGATGAATATATAATAGCAAAATTTAATTAATAATATAAATAATGAATATGAGTAATGTTAAAATTTTGGATGCCAAGATATAAGCAGATAACGTAAAATTTTCCGACTATTAAATGATTTCTATGAGTTTACGTTTCTTTCAGATACAAACAATAAAGAGACAGAAAAACAATAGTGAGTGCTAGTCAACAGAACCAGATGATATTCTTCATAATACCGTATTAATATACTTGTATATTATCTACCACAATACCTAAGTTATTATGTAATGAACCCTATAGAGACCAATGCTCTAGGTCTATAAGTACTTATGTTCCCTTACATGCATTGAGATTTAGATGAAAAATTGACAAAATATTATTTGTTGTGTAGACACAACCGATAGTAAAAGATATGATAAGGGAAGTTAAAAAATAATCTAATGCTTAACAACAAATGTAGAATAAATATATAATATATTGCGGAACACAATTCGGTCTATAAATGAGAACATTAATTAAGTACACTTATCTTTGTTCCAATCTAGATGAAATTCCTTCAGCTCTAATTCCAAGTGTTGGCTTATGGACGTGCCGGTTTATCAGACGGTAAGCGGCTCTATGAGTATACACATCTTAGGGAAGATTTACGTTCCAGATAATTAATAGGAATGTTATTCTTAGTGCATTTTCCATATAAGTTGTCTTTGTGGGATATTAAAAGCTTGGTTCTATTTTATAATTCTCTAGGTACGGCTAAAAAGAGAGGTTCTCATTAGGTATCTAGAAATTTTTTCCTGGATACAAGGTGAGACAGACCGGTTACAAAAGATAACCGAACATATTCTTCCACATAAATGGGAAGGTCATTTATCCAAAATGAAATTACATTATTACTTAAGTAATATATTTCTAAAAGTAGCTTTGCTAGATTTGACTTTTTAAGGTATAAAATTATTCATTTTGATATATGTGTTTCCTAAATTTCCAAAAGAAATTTTAAAATAAAATCACTTACCAGACGTTCATTTTAGGAATATTATATCTTTACAGATATATTTAGCTTGCTTTGTAATTGCAATTCCAAAATAGATTTATTGAATATCTCCTATTCTTTTATGTATGACATCTGCCGTTTTTTCTCCAACACATATTTGTCTGTATTTGACCTTCTTAAGTCGTTGGTTAGCTAGCACTAATTCTGTTTTCATTTTCCTACCTCGATCGTAAGGTAACTTTTTGTTATTCGATGTTAATTATTACGGTTGTCGGGAGTGGCTACTCGTAAACGTAGCGGAACGCTACATTCCCCCTCCACTCGATATAATTTTCCTTCAGAAAATTATTCTGGCAAAAACCAAAACGAAGTTTATTCTTGGCAGGGTTAGTACTTTAATATGGGTCAGGAGTAGTAGCTCCTAGCAGTTGTAGCTGTAGTTACAGTCACAACCACTCCACAAAGTTAAAGATAGGATTAGTATATCAACTAACTAATCTAATCTAACCTAAAACATTAATTTTGAATTTGGCTCAAAGTGGGTAAACATCCACATTATACCACATATTTACACAAGGGAAATAAAAGGCAACACTTCTCATGCTTCCGAGCATGGAAGAGTGCGGGCACAAAAGTATGACACACTTGTGTGGATCCAACACAAGAGTGCATCAAGGTAAGTTCCCAAGATTCCGGAACCGGTATGGTTTACGGAGATCGCGAGAAAGGAACTTTTCCTTCCTTAACGTAGACAAGGACTAGTCTGATGATCTGCATCCAGACTTTATTTACGAATGAACCGTATACTAGGTATCTTAAAGTTTACTAATAGTTATTCTTGTTGTACCATTACTTACATCAATTAAACTTATTAAATCGTTCACATTAAAGGCTTAGATTACACGTAACCCCAAATTGTGATCAACGTGAACTAAAGGTACTAGAAAAAAATATTCCTGACTAAAACAAAGTATCCACCCAACTACATAAAGAACCATTAAATTTGGCCTTACTCACTATCGGACTCACTATCGATTTGGATATTAGCACCTAAGTTAATCCAAAGATGAACAGAAAATTTATTGTTGACATATTCAACCGAGAGTAACCAGGATATTCTCCAACCGATTCAAAACATGGTATCAAAGATAACTTAAGGTAAGGAAATAGAGATGTAACATAACTCTCTTAGGTAAGATAAGATAAGATAAAGTGAAGTACGATACGCTAAGTTAAATATATTATATATCCAATGCAGATATAAACCAGGTAGTTTAGAATGCACAGCAAAACAAAAAATGGACAAACAAAACAGTTCCACAAATGGATAGCCATTATCGTATCCATCCAAATATGGTTCCGTCAGTATAATTCATAATCCATTCCCGAATTGACTTAATATAATCACAGGTAATAATCATTGAAAGGTAACCTAAAGATAACCTAACTTAATATCTGTATCCGATAAATCTATAGCCTAAGGCTACAGCTGATTTCAGTGTACGATATACCAAAACGTTTGATAATCAGTGTATTTTTATACTAACACATGTATAAGCATCAACACAAGTAAGTTCTTAACTACAATTTCTCAAAGGTAAAACTAAAATTTAAGAACCAAAATCAAACAATTTCATCTGAAACCGTATATTTATAGATCAGTTCCTAAAATCAATGACAGAAGAGGTCCGAACTGGACTACTATAGTGGACCAATGCGTAAGAAAACGAAAATCAAATATTAGAGTAGTCACTAAACAACAGCTAATGAATGTATTTTCCAAAATTATTGATATAACAACCATCAACGAAATTAATATTAAAGGTATTGGGTTATCGCCTTGTACAAGAAAAAAATCCATTGTATAACTTGATGAAGACTTAATCTATGCTACAGAACCGAAGATGGTCAACGACCATATTCGCCACATAGCGACTCCAGGTAAAAGTACATCCATCACAAAATATAGCATGGATTACGAAATCCGCTAACGATCTAGTCCGGAATTTGATCAACGAATTCGAACCCACGTATTATGCTTAGATACACCTATATACCCATATACAACAAAATTTACTAATAAAAGTGAAAAGACAATATTTAAAAGCAATTTACCTATAACAGTCTAATATTTTGAGAAGTGATAATAATGGAATACCCTGTATAATGCATTTATTACACCAGACAAATGTTATGACATTCCCTGTGCAAACGCTGAGTCCATAATATATGTGAACAACTTAACTATTAAAGGTAAAATCAAGAGCAGAGGTAAAAATAATAATTACCAAACAGCAAAAATAAGAGTTTTTTTAGGAAACTAGCAAGTTGCAGACTGCGATAAAAAATTAATGCAGAACGCAAGTTAATACCTAATCATCCTCTGAGGTCGAGGACTCAGAATCCATGACTGTTTTATCAGGTAGGAGATCTTTGACATGAAAACGACCAATTCGTTTATTGGACGAATTGTCTTTTAGTTCATAGACAAGAGGCGATATGACTTTTAAAACCGTACATGGAATATACTTCTGACAAAATTTCGCCGCTATGGCATCATTTTTACTTGATTTCACAAAATTTCGTTTTAGGACTCGGTCTCCAGGATAAAAACGTAACGGTCTTTTCCTTAAATTATAATATTTCTGGGAACGTAAATAAGAAGATTTCAATCTCTTCCGAATATCGGCAAATATAGGGGGCAGGTTTTGGAGATCCTCTAGTCGATGAAGATTCTCAGAAACTTGTGGTAAAGTAGTTGCATTATCGGAAATTAAACCAAAATAATCGCCTGAGAGAGGAACATTTCGACCAAAGTTAAGATACGCGGGAGAACATTTAGTGACCTCGTGAGTGGAAGTCCTTATGGCTTGGGCAACAGAATGAATGTATTGATCCCACGACCTATGGTCCTCAAATGTATAAGACCTTAAAGCGGTAACAATACTACGATTTACACGTTCTGAGTGGTTCGCTTGAGGGTGATATGCAGCATTATAGAAAATCTTCTGCACCCTATATTTGGACATAAGAGTCTTGAAAGCGTTCGAGATAAATTGGGGCCCATTGTCACAGGAGACAATTTGAGGAACACCAAATACTAAAAATACTTGTTCTTCCAAATACTTAATAATTGCTGGGACTGTGGCTTTCCGAAGAGGGCAAACCAAAGGAAATTTGGTGAAATAGTCCACTACTACGAGACAATAAGTATTTCCTGTATAGCTACGAGGGTATGGACCAATTAAATCGAGAGAAATCATCTGCCAAGGGAAATTAATATTTCTAAAAGAACCCATAAGACCAGCTTGTGGTAAGTTACTTGGTTTACAAGTAGCACAAACTATGCATTTAGAGATGTACCTTTTAATGGATTTGCGCATGCCAGGCCAATAATATAACTCAGCAATACGGTGGTAAGTTTTATAGAAACCAAAATGGCCAGCAGTAACTTCGTCATGACACATACGCAAAATATTTTCCCTGTTTGGCGTAGGTACAACTATTTTCCATTCGGTCATATTCGATAATACCTCAACAGGACTTAAAATGTGTTTGTACAGCACATTGTTCTCCACCTTAAAATCGGGATATCTTTGTGGGTCTTGAGTAACCTTATCGACCATATTTTGATACCACGCATCAGGAGTTAATGAAGATAGATCTAAAACATTAATATCAAAAACACGGGAAAGAGCATCAGCAACCACTACTCCGGCTGTCTTTCGATGGACAATCTTATACGAATAGGCAGTCAGTTTACATATCCATCGGGAAAGTCTCTGAGAAGGGTTTTTCATGCTGTGAAGCCATACCAAAGAACTATGGTCCGTAATTATCGTGAAATTACGACCCTCTAAATAATAACGAAAAGCTTCTAAACCCTGAATAATAGCTAAGAGTTCTTTCTCCGTAGTTGAATAGTTTTTCTGCGCCTTATTCAGTTTCTTACTTGTATAAGCTATTGGGTGTTCAGAGCCATCTTTCACCTGAAATAGCACGCCACCAGAAGCGGTGTTAGAACAATCGGTCATCAGATAAAAATGTTCGTTAAAATTAGGTGAGATCATGACTGGAGCGCTCGTTAGTGCATCTTTAACGCGCCTAAACGCTTCATCGGCCTCAGGAGTCCAAATAATCGTTTGGCCTTTTTTCCTATCCTTCAGAAGATCAGTAAGGGGTGATAGTAAGGTAGAATAAGACGGAACAAACCGACGATAATATCCACACATGCCTAAAATTCTGCGAACTTGGGTGGTAGTTTTTGGGATGGGAAAATCTCTTATAGCGGCGACCTTTTCAGGGTCTGTCCTAAGACCCTGGTTATCAACCATATAGCCTAAAAACTTCAAACTTGGTCGACAAAATTGACATTTATCAAGATTAACCGTTAAATTGGCCTCTTTTAACCGGACAAATAATTTATTCAAAATTTCGATATGAGTAGAAAAATCCGGGGTGACTACCAAGATATCATCAAGATAATAAAACACGTAGGGCTCTAACTGAGGACCTATTACTATATCCATGAGACGACACATAGTTTGGGGAGCAGATACTAACCCAAAAGGCATTGTTACAAATTGAAACAATCCTTTACCATTGACGGCAAAAGCGGTATATTTCCTACTCTCAGTACTAAGAGGTATTTGTAAAAAAGCTTTTGAAAGATCTATAGACGATATGAACTTCGAGTTTTGAAGTTTGCTCAAAATAATATCAATTCGAGGGATCGGGTAAGCATCCCGATTTACTGTGATGCTGTTTAACTTACGTCCATCAAAACAGACCCTAAATGATCCATTCTTTTTTTTCGTGAGCCATAATGGACTACTATAGGAAGAGGTAGACGGTTCGATGATATTAAGTTTAAGCATTTCATCAATCTCTTGGTCTAAATCTTTTTGCCACGCTTGGGGTATCGGATATTGGTATTGCCTAAATGGTGTGGGATTATTCACTTCAATAGAATGGGAAAGCAAGGTAGTACGGCCTAACTTATCCGTAGAGGAGATAGAATTAAACTTGGAGATAGTTTCTTGTAACTGATTTTGTTCCTCATTTGATAAACTAGAAAAATCTTGTACGGCATTCAAGCTCGAAATATTAAATGAAGATATAGACATAGAAAAATCAGAGCAGTTAAGTGTGCTATTAAAAACATTAAGAAAGTCCATTCCAAGGATAACTGAATTTTGCACTGAGGGGATAACATAAAAAGTAACATTTCTGCGGATATTCGCTACAGAGACTTCTGTTACGAATTTTCCCGTGATGGGTTGTATAGTGCCATCAGCAGTCGATACTTGAAGAGAAGAAATCGGGTTAACTTTGACTTTATCGTTGTCTATTAAACGAAGAGATAAAGAACCTAGTAAAGATATGTTTGAACCACTGTCCAGAAGTGCTAAACAAGATTGACCTAATACTTCGATAGGGAGATACGGACGATTATCGTTATGTTTCCTAACTAATAGAGAATTTAAATCTAAGGTTGTTTTATCAATCACTATGGTGTTGCCAGAATATTGAGATATAGGTAGACAGGTATCTCCTTCCTTACTTCTTCTGGAAGAAGAAGGTAAAGGTAACGGAATTAACGCAGAGTTAAGTTCTTGTTCGAGACAAGGAGATGGGAGATTTAATGAAGATACTGAGAAAGAAACACTATCATTATCTGATTCGACATTAAAGGGTGTCTGCTTCAGAAAACTTAATCTTGAGATAGGTTCTTGTTTGAAGTTGTTGTCCTTTTGGACGAAATACCTTTCCCTTTTCGACTGGTAGAAAGTACGGGAGGGCTTGACGTGTTGAGTCCTGTATTGTTTATGGAAGTTACGGAATTCCCTGATGGAGAGACTGTCAGAGGAGGGCTCAGGGTACAATCCTCTAAACGACCGTTTCCCTGACAATTCCTACAGTTGGGTTTAGTGGTATTTTCAAGGCCACACCCAAAACAAAAGGGACGCAATCTGGGGTTTGGGCATGCAGAGAAGGCATGTCCCTGAGTATAACAATTCCAACATACGATCGTGGAGGTAACGGTAGATACATTGTGTTTCGGTACTTTATTTTGCCATGATCGATTTCGTGAAAAGGAATTCTGACTAGAAGACGGGAAAGGACGAGACGAAACTACAGTTGAGGGTTGATTAGACCAAGAAAATGTTTCTTCTAACCGCTTACATTTTTCCGTAAGCTCGTCGATACTACGGATTTCTACAAGAGCTAGTTGAGAGTGATATGAGGGTAACAAAGATTTCATGATGATTCTTACCTTTTCGGATTCCGTGAGAGGAATGTCAAGACGACTACACAACCCAAGGATGTTGTTGATAAACATAGTAACGGGTTCATTCTGGAGTTGTTTCCGCTTTTTAATGTCATCCAAAAGATCATCTTGGTAGGAATATGGTAGGAAATCAGCTTTAAGTTTTTGCACCAGATCTTTCCAGCAAGAAAGGTTAGAGCGATTATTCATAAACCAAGTGAACGCAGGACCGGTAAACAACTCAGCGGAGGCTGCAAATAAGTCATCCTCTGGAATACATCTAGAGATTCGCAAACATTCAACTTTCTCTAAGAAAGCGACAACAGTATCACGATCACCTGTACCAGAAAAAGAAATACCCCATTTATGAACTTGGGCAGATTTAGAAAATGGGAAGGGTGACGCATTGTGTATGGGTGCATTTGGAGTGGAGGTAGCAGCTGGGTTTCCCCGAGCATCGAGGTCACCTTCAATATCCAAGATTTTGACTGCGACGGTTTTCTGGTATAATTCCTGTTCATCGGTATCACACTCTAAGCGACTTACTCGTTCAGATAAATGAGCTACTCTAGACGACAATCTAGCAAAGGTAGGATCCAGTATTGTACCCCTGAATATCCCGATTTTCTGGGTAAGGTCTTTCAGTGTGTCCTCAATCTCCTCCTTATGTTTGTCAAAGGGAATACAGGAGGAAGAAATTTGCCGAAAACTCCTATTTTCCTTCTCCTGTCGCAGAGCTCCACGCAATATTTTGCGTTTAGCCTCGACGGTAGGATATTCAGTAACATCAATACTTCGGATTTTAAGCTCGTAATCTAACTCTTTTAACAGTAAATGATCAACTTTAAAAGTGGACATTTTAAAAAAGAAACTTTCGGTATCAAGACTAAACACCCCAATGAAGTTTAGATAGATAAACTCAATAAAAAAATTTTACAGCTGGCACAAAGCCCGCAAATTTAATCGCATATAGTAATCTAAAATTGAGATAGAAATCAGAACCTAATAAACATATACCTATAACCCAAAATATATAATTGTGTGGATACAAGTGCCAGTACAGGATATCATAATAATTATAAGATACCAAAAAATATGTAACGTATAAGAATGTAAAAATTCAGTTTATTAAATATTAACGTCACCTTCAATAAATATTTATATTACCTTTTAACTTATGTTCGTATACCACCCAACAATTAATGCTATATCCTCAATTCTAAAATAATTTCCCTTACACCTGTATACTCTCTCAAAAAAAAACAAAATGATACACTGCTACTATCAACTTTTTCTTTTTTTTTTTTCCAAAACAACAAACAAACTGTAAGTGATAATTCGCAATAACCAAATTGAATAAGAGAATGTAGTGTAACTAACACTAAATCACCACCTAAATGAAAACAACAGCCCCACGTTGGGCGCCACTTTGTAACCCTTATAGTAGGGTTATATTTTTTTTTGGTACTAAAATTTGATTGATGAAGAGAAAGGAGTAGTGAGAAACGGCTTAACAAGTTAAAATTAGAATGAAGATAACAAATTAATTATGAGGATGAGGATGAGACGTAAAAGCTCAGGAAGTGGAGATCGGCTTATTTTCGTGCTGTTGTTTAGGGGAGAAAGAGATAGTGATAATGGAAGAAACCAGAAAAATTAAAAAGTAATGAAATACTAAAGAGAAAAGAACTGACCTATGATCAATAAACCAAAGATGGGCGCCAGAAGTAAATGCCTTTTAGAGCCTTTACTTCGTTGATAGAACAGTGTGGGAGACTAGAAAAGAGAGAGAGAGATATAGAGAGTGAGATATATAGAGAGAGAGATATAGAGAGAGAGATATAGAGAGAGAGATATAGAGAGAGAGAGAGAGATATATATATAGAGAGAGAGAGAGAGAGAGGGGGAAAGAGAGAGAGAGAGAAAGAGAGAGAGAGAAATAAGGAGAAAGATATAAACAATCCAAATAACTTAATCCTGAAATAAAATATTATATGAACCCATATAGTTGAGAGATATCAGGTGCAGGTGAAATGATACAAACCCAATAGGTATACCTTATTTTTATTGTGTAAAAAAAATACCTAGATATATGTAAAGTAAGATTTTGGTAACTAATGTATATATATATATATATATAATGTAAAATTTCTAGCTAAAAATATAAATAATGTATAATAATGTAAAACATTGGCTTGCAAGATGAATATATAATAGCAAAATTTAATTAATAATATAAATAATGAATATGAGTAATGTTAAAATTTTGGATGCCAAGATATAAGCAGATAACGTAAAATTTTCCGACTATTAAATGATTTCTATGAGTTTACGTTTCTTTCAGATACAAACAATAAAGAGACAGAAAAACAATAGTGAGTGCTAGTCAACAGAACCAGATGATATTCTTCATAATACCGTATTAATATACTTGTATATTATCTACCACAATACCTAAGTTATTATGTAATGAACCCTATAGAGACCAATGCTCTAGGTCTATAAGTACTTATGTTCCCTTACATGCATTGAGATTTAGATGAAAAATTGACAAAATATTATTTGTTGTGTAGACACAACCGATAGTAAAAGATATGATAAGGGAAGTTAAAAAATAATCTAATGCTTAACAACAAATGTAGAATAAATATATAATATATTGCGGAACACAATTCGGTCTATAAATGAGAACATTAATTAAGTACACTTATCTTTGTTCCAATCTAGATGAAATTCCTTCAGCTCTAATTCCAAGTGTTGGCTTATGGACGTGCCGGTTTATCAGACGGTAAGCGGCTCTATGAGTATACACATCTTAGGGAAGATTTACGTTCCAGATAATTAATAGGAATGTTATTCTTAGTGCATTTTCCATATAAGTTGTCTTTGTGGGATATTAAAAGCTTGGTTCTATTTTATAATTCTCTAGGTACGGCTAAAAAGAGAGGTTCTCATTAGGTATCTAGAAATTTTTTCCTGGATACAAGGTGAGACAGACCGGTTACAAAAGATAACCGAACATATTCTTCCACATAAATGGGAAGGTCATTTATCCAAAATGAAATTACATTATTACTTAAGTAATATATTTCTAAAAGTAGCTTTGCTAGATTTGACTTTTTAAGGTATAAAATTATTCATTTTGATATATGTGTTTCCTAAATTTCCAAAAGAAATTTTAAAATAAAATCACTTACCAGACGTTCATTTTAGGAATATTATATCTTTACAGATATATTTAGCTTGCTTTGTAATTGCAATTCCAAAATAGATTTATTGAATATCTCCTATTCTTTTATGTATGACATCTGCCGTTTTTTCTCCAACACATATTTGTCTGTATTTGACCTTCTTAAGTCGTTGGTTAGCTAGCACTAATTCTGTTTTCATTTTCCTACCTCGATCGTAAGGTAACTTTTTGTTATTCGATGTTAATTATTACGGTTGTCGGGAGTGGCTACTCGTAAACGTAGCGGAACGCTACACGCTGTCGAAAAAATCGCGTCGCCAAAGTGGAACTGGGCAGGACACGTCGCCAGATTGTCAGACAACCGATCTTATTCTTGCAATACCGTCTCCTATCGGAGGTTGGCTACCATCACAGCAATCTTAACTTTGTTGGCTGCAGCTCTGAACAACTGTATTGAACTGCACCCATACCACTCTCTTAAATTTCTCAACCAGAAGATCCTCCTACGGCCCACATTTCTCTTTCCCGAGATTTTTCCTTGGATTATGAGTCTTAGCAGGGAATATTTTTCTCCTCTCATTATGTGGCCTAGATATTCCAGCTTTTTCGTTTGTATGGTTTTTATGACTTCACATTCCTTCCCCATCTTCAGCAAAACATATTGATTTGCTACTCCCTCTGTCCATGGTATTTTCCACATTCTCCTGTAGCACCATATCTCAAATGCCTCAATGTTTTTGATGTTTATGTTTTTCAGTGTCCAAGCTTCCATGCCATACAGCAGAACGGAGAAAACATAGCACCTTAACATTGTCGTTCTTAAGTTTAGATTTATGTCCCGGCTGCATAGGGACCTTTTCATTTTGACAAATGATTGTCTCGCTCTCTATTCGCCTCTTAATACAACCGATGGACAAAACGTATTGTCGAGTGGAGGCCGCGAGAAAAAGCACTACGGAGCAGAGGACGCCTGCTAACCAGATGAGCCGATGATTTGAAGCATGTTATCGGTAACTGGATGCAAGCCGCACAAAACAGAGAAAGATGGAAAGAGCTGAGGGAGCAGGCGCGGATCCAAGGGGGGTCAATGGGGTTAATTGCCCCCTCCTTGAGACTTCGCCTGGTGTCGCCTTTTTTTAAGAAAGATAATTACGATTAAAAATAAATAGTGAGTTTTGTGTCCTGTGTACAACTGAATAACGGAATGAAACATAAAACAGAATTTCTTCTCCAAAATACGTGTTCTCGGTCTTACTGTATGGTGTCGATTCTTGGACTGTGAATAAAATCGATCCACTTACCTAAATCGCCTTGAGGCTTTCGAAATGTGGTTCTATAGAAGAATTTTAAAAGTATCTTGGGTGAAGAAGATTCGAAACTCCACAATACTAGAACGTCTCAGCAAGACTACTGAGATTATAGAAGGCAACAAGAAGAGAAAAGTGGAGTATTTTGGACATGTAATGAAAAGTTTTAAATATAGGTTACTACAAAATATTATGCAAGTGAAAATAGAAGACAAACGCAGTCCAGGACGAAAAAGCATTTCGTGGTTGATATAGGGTGGCAGTGAATAAAATTAAGATAGCTATGATAGTAACCAACGTTCTGAAAGGACATGGGTACATGAAGAAAAATAAAGTAACAGCCCATATCGAAAAAGAATCCTGCGTACGCGAGTGACCAGAAAATTTTTATTTCATTGCCCCCTCCTTGCAAGGTTGCTGGATCCGCCGTTGTGAGGGAGACCTATGTCCAGCAGTGGACGCGTACGGGTTGATGATAATGAATGATAAGAAAGTACTAAAAAATCTTTAAAACCTTCTTCTTCGGTGTCTCATACTTTGAGGACGTTGGTTGGGTATCATCACAGATCATTTTACTCTGTCTGCAGTGGTTCTGAAGAGTACTATTGTTGTTTTTCCACCGCACTGCTTTAAATTTTTTAACTAAGACGTACGTCGCGGTCTCCCCGGTCCTGTTTTTCCTTCCACTTCCCTTGTATAACCAATCGCATCAACTCATATTTTTCATTTCTTCGTATGTGACCAAACAGTAGCTCATTTTTCGTTCCTCGATATTGTTAGGTATTTCTTTTTCATATTTCTTAATGTTTCCGTGTTTGTTAGGTATTGTGTCCATGAAATTTTTCACATTCGTTGATAACACCACATTTCAAAGCTGGCAAGTCTTTTTTCAGTTGCGTCCGTAATTGTCCAGGCATCAACTCCATATACAGGGACAGAGAATACGTAACATATCAATACTCTAGTCTCTAGTTCTCATTTTTATTCCCAGTTTTCCATTGCATAATTACTTTTTTCATATTTCAATGCGTCGTTTTATTTCAAGGCTACGGATCCTTTGTTCATTTATTATATCCTAAGTAGTTTATTGTGGGTACTGTCCCTAAAGCTTTTCCTTTAACGAAGATTGTTTCGTCTTCAATCTTGTTCTTTCTGTCAATCATAATTTTTTGCTTTTTTGTATTCAGAGCCATTATATACCTCTCGCAGTACTGCATAGTGCAATCAACC
Organism: Diabrotica virgifera virgifera; assembly: GCF_917563875.1. Lineage (NCBI taxonomy): Eukaryota > Metazoa > Arthropoda > Insecta > Coleoptera > Chrysomelidae > Diabrotica > Diabrotica virgifera. The sequence goes on from NC_065445.1 coordinate 10,459,966, forward strand.
ATAATTTTCAGCCCTTATCTGTTGTCCGCAAGGAGTATTGCGTTGCAAATTAGAAATTTGGGATGATGTAGAATTCTTCGAGGAAGTCTACAAGTCTCTTCTTAAAGATTCTCTTGTCCACTTTACCTAGAGTGATTAGAATAAAACTAGGTTGGTAGAATTCTGTGCTGGTTTGGGGTCTTTCTGATACCTTTAGAAAGTTTTTGAGGCATTTTATGTGTAAACCATGTAAGCCAGGAGTTTTTTAGTAACTTTCGGCTTTTTTTTCTTCATTTTCTTAACAGTTCTTCAACTATTTCGCAAAGTGATCCATCCGTGAGATCTTCAAAAATCTTCTACATTCCATCTAACTCCATAGTATGACTCTCCTTACGACCATATCATCATCATAATCACAATTATGACCATAGTCATCTAAAATTGTTCCTAATGATAATCCATAAGAGAGTTTACAAGCTATGCGAAAGTAAAATTTCCCCGATCTAGTTCGGATTCATAAATGCTTTTAGTACGAGCGAGAGTTTGTTCTCAATGCAAGTCTTATTCCAGAGATGTAGAGACGTCAATTGCGACGTATAGGTACGTATGTCTGGTTGATTACGAGAAAGCGTTTGATCGAGCACAGTATGCCAAGCAGGAATTAAAAACCGATAATTTAAAAAAAATTAGAAATTTTGACTGGAATCTAAAAATGTAATTCTAGGAATCAAGGTTGTATTTTGTCCCCTCTAATTTTAAATCTCTACTCTGAAAGCATATTCATGGAAGCTTTGCATGAAACTGATAAAGGTATTCTACTTAACTGGTATTAATGCCCAAACAACACCAGGCATGTATATGACACCATAGTATATCCAAACAATCTAGAAGACCTACAAGTCCTTATGAACAAATTCACATATTACAGTCAACACTATGGACTAATAGTCCAGTCGGGTTAGACGAATAACAGGCCTAACCTTGCATTAGGAGCTGCCCCAAATTTTATTTTTTTAATCTTTAGGGGGGTCAATAGTAGTATAAATTTAAAATCTCGACTGAATTCCGCCATTGCGTTAGCCGCCATCTTGATTTTAAACGAGAACCGTTTTTGCTCAATATCTCCGCCATTTTCAACTTTTCGACAAGTACAACAGCCAAAATTGTTAAAAATGTAATTTTCTATCATTTCTATTTTTACAATTTTCTCGTGCCATCAATATTTTCCGAGTTATAGCGGAAAATAGTGACAGTTATATATATAGAACATAATTATTGAATTATCTCGTTATTGTTAGTTTTACGACAAAAACGTTCCTATACAAAAATAGAGAGAATTGAATTCTACACAATTTTAGTTTTTTTTCATTTTTTTGCTAAAGTTAATATTTAAGGTAGTATGTACGCGATAATGGCGCTAGCGTAAAACCCGATTGATTTTGTAGCAATTGTTTTTGTTCAATATCTACGCCATTTTCAACTTAAATTGTTCCAAATATGATTTCCTACAATTTCTTTTTAACAATTTTCTTCGTGCGGTTGATATTTTCTGAATTAAGTGGGAAAATAGTAAAAAGTGGTGGGGGGAGCATAATTACTGAATTGAATCTTTTTTCCGAGCTGCCCCAAATTTTATAATTCTATCCTTTGGGGGAGATCAATAGTAGTGTAAATTTAAAATCTCGACTGAATTCCGCGGTTATATTAGCCGCCATACTAATTTTAAAGGAGAACCGTTGTTGCTTAATATCTCCGCCATTTTCAACTTTTCGACAAAAACGGTAGGAACTAAAATTGTTGGAAACGCAATTTCCTACAATTTCTTTTCCACAATTTTTTTATGCGATCGATATTCTCCGAGTTAAGGAGGAAAATAGTGGAAGCGGAGGGGAAGCATAATTAGTGAATTGTCGCATTTATTATTAACTTTACGACATAATTGTACATAAACAAAAATAAAGAGAATTAAGTGTATTTTATACAATTTTTGAAACTTCCAATGAAACACCAACCAAACTAAGTACATAAAAGATATAAATAATAACTTATATGCAATAAGTTCACTTAATTTTATTAACTAGCGGGTTCTATTGTTTGAATTTGTCTGTCGATAATTAAGTTTCATGTCAGCTAACATATTTTAATATTTCAACAATTTTTTTTTTTAATTTTGGACCCAGTTGGGGAAATTTTCCCATCCCCCCTCTTAGACCCGCCACTGGTTCTCTCGAAAAATTGTAGTAAATCGTAATTGCAACAATTTCAGTCCTTACACTTTTTTTTCAAAAAGTTGAAAATGGGGAAGATATTGAACAAAAACAATTGCTTTAAAATCAATCGGGTCTTACGCTCGCGCCTTTACCGCATACGTACTAGGTACCTTAAATATTGATTTTATCAAAAAAATGAAAGAGATCAAAATTGTACAAAATTTAATTCTCTTCATTTTTGTATAGGTTAAAATTTGTTGTAAAAGTAATAATAAACGGGATAATTCAATAAATTAATAATTATGCTTTAACTGTCACTGTTTTCCCCATAACTCGGAAAATATGGACCGCACGAAAAAAATTATAACAAACGAAATTATAGATAATCGCATTTTCAACAATTTCAGTTTGTATATTTTTTGTCGAAAAGTTAAAAATGGCGGAGGTATTGAGCAAAAACGCTTCTCGTTTAAAATCAAGATGGCGGCTAACGCAACGGTCAAATTCAGTCGAGATTTTAAATTTATACTAGTATTAACCTCCCCTAAAGATTAGAAAAATACAATTTGTGGCAGCTCCTAATGCAAGGTCAAATGGTATCCCGACTGGGCTAAAAATATAAACGTAAATAAGACAAAACTTATGGTCATTAAAAAGAAATAGTTAACAGGAGGCCAACTCTTCGTCAACCAAACCCCTCTAGAAAGAAGGACGCACTACAACTACCTCGGAACCATAATAAATGAAGAATGGACCAACAATCAAGAGATAAGAGCGCGCATCGGAAAAGTCAGATTCACCTTCAACCGAATGGGGGCCTTCTTCAGAGCTACAACCTCTCTCTTGACTTAAAACTAAGAATGTTGTGATGCTACGTCTTCTCTGTCCTTTTTTATGGTGTTGAATCGTTGACCTTGAACGAAGATATGTGCAAAAAATTGAAAGCATATAAGATGTGGCTGTATCGGAGAACACTTTATCCCGTGGACTGGCCAGGTCTCAAATGAAGAGGTCCTCAGAAGCATGAAGAAGAATCGAGAGGTACTGACTACCATCAAACCTCGAAAGTTATAACACTTCGGACAGATTATGCGAAAATCAGGTATAAACTCCTACAATCCATTCTTAATGAAAAATATTTGGAAAGCGGGGCCCAGGAAGAAAAAGATAAAGATTGTCATGATGATCGCCAACATTCGCCACGGTACGCGAACATTCGTCACTTAAAGAAGAAGAACGACCATATCATTACAGAAACCAAACTCATAGTCTATTTTTCTTGTAGTGGCAATCTGTTACTTTGCAAACTGCTGCTCTGAAAAGATTTGTGGTTGTTGTGTTGAACCACGTACGTAGATTTTTTAGCCAGGAAATCCTTCGCCTTCCTGGTCCTCGTTTTCCTTCTACTTTTTCTTGCAAGATTAGTTGCAGCAGTCCATATCTCTCACTGTTCCTCATGATGTCCAAGTGAGAGTCCAAGATTCAACTGCGTACAACAATGTAGGAAAGATATATATATTGACATAGTCAATAATATCTAAATATACTTGTTGTTTGGAGTGTACTCATAATAATCGCTTTATTGTATAATAACAAGAACTTTAACTGAAGTTTTTTAATTATTTTTTCCACCTCTTTGTCTTCTACCATACCTAATTTATACAGAAAAAAATAAATTAGCTAATTACAAAATGCAGTATTTTTATATATTTAATAAATACTGCAGTTGCATTATTATGATTAAGAAATCCTTATAAGTCTATTTGCTCGAGTTATTAACGAGTATTTCATCATTTTTTTTTTTTGTTTTTTGTATTGTTTAAACGACAAGATTATTCCTGGTAATTTAATTATAGTGATGATTACAAAATTTTATATCCAGAATTATTGAAAAATTAACCCATTTTAGCATAAAATCTAAAGCGGTTTTTAATCGATTTTATCTCATTGATTTTAACCTTTGGAATTATAGTCCTTGGGCCAACCATTTAAAAAATATATTACCTCCCTCATGACTTTTTATTTATTCAGTTATTCATGTTGAGTTGGACAACTTTTTTATTTAGGAACAAATTTGGGAGGGGGCGTTTTGGGAGGCTCTATACAGAGGTTTATAAACTTTGGTGGGTACGACAAATGGAGTATATCCTTAAAAATTTGTCGGACAATATTACCAGTAAATTGTAAGTAATTTTATCAAAAAATTCTTCAAAAAACAGGCATTATAAAGAGTCATAAAATTAATACCCTCACAGCTGATTTTTGCAGGATTGTTTGATAAAAATATATAGAATTAACTAGTAATATTGTCACAAACGAGAACGTGGCTCAAGAGTTTCAAAAAATAAAGAAAGAAAAAGCTGTAGGACCAGATGATATTCCTGTGGAAGTATGGAAAGCATTGGGAGAGACAGGAACAAGGTGGCTAGCAGGTCTATTTAATAGAATTATGGAAGTTGGACAAACACCAGACGAATGGAGAAGCAGTATACTGGTACCTGTTTACAAAAACAAGGGAGATATGCAACAATGTACACACTACAGGGCTATAAAACTTATTAGCCACACCATGAAAATATGGGAAAGAGTAATTGATAGACGGATACGTGAAGAGACCGAAATATCCGAGAATCAATTTGGCTTTATGCAGGGCAGATCAACAACAGATGCAATTTTCATTATAAGGCAGTTGATGGAAAAATACAGGAGTAAAGAAACCAACGCTCATATGGTATTCATTGATCTTGAGAAAGAGTCCCAGAGAGACTGATAAATGTCATATGAAAGTAGGATTGCACCAAAGCTCTGTGCTTAGTCCGTATATATTTTCATTAGTTTTGGACCAGATAACAGCGAAACTACAGGGTAACATTCCATGGTGCTTAATGTATGCTGATGATGTCGTGTTAGTAGGAAATAGTGAAAGAGACTTAGAACAAAAACTGGAATAGTGGAGGCAAGCTCTGGAGGAAAAAGGTTTAAAACTTAGTAGGACAAAAACATAGTATTTGCAATGTTCATTTAAAGATGGAGTTACTACAAATAAAATGGTATCTTTGGATGGTTAACTGATTGTAAAAAAGCAATAGTTTTAAGTACCTGGGATCGGTATTACAGAGTAATGGAGAAATAGATGGAGATGCATGCAGTAGAATTAGGGCTGCATGGATGAAGTGGAAAGAAGCGAGTGGTGTGTTGTGTGACAGAAAAATTCCAATGAAGCTGAAGGGAAAATTCTATAAAACAGCCATAATACCGGCTATGATGTACGGAACTGAATGTTGGGCAGTGAAAAAGAAAGAGGAACGACGAATGCATGTTGCGTAAATGAGAATGGTTAGATGAATGAGTGGAGTGACAAAGAAGGACAAAATTAGAAATGAGTATATTAGCGGAAGTCTAGGTGTGGCACCAATTGATGCCAAAATGAGAGAGCATAGATTAAGATAGTTTGGTCATGTTCAACGTCGAGACGTTAATCACCCAATACGAAGAATAGCTGAAGTGCAGATTCCTGGAAGGAGTAGGAGAGGAAGACCAAAGAAGACCTGGGGGGAGACGATAAGGCAGGCCGAAGATAGAATTGTGTGGAGAAATGCAATTAGGGAAGCCGACCCCGCACAAGCATAAGGCAAAGAGAATGATGATGATGAACTAGTAATATTGTCGGACAAACATTTAAGGGTACTCCGTTTTTAAGACTCACCAAAGTTTAGAGATGTCTATGTTTACAAAATGCCCCCAACCCCTTCCTCCACCCCAAGGTTGTCTGACTCGATATGACATGTATAACTGGATAAAAAAGTCTCCTGAGGTATGTAATAGTTTTTTTTTAATTGTGGGTTCATGACCTATTACCTACTTCTATATAGTAGTCTAAGAATAACAAAAAGGATATAGAGAACTCAACAATTTATACATGGTGATTCTTTGGGGAAGTCTTTCTTCATCAACAACAAAGATACTGGAAAAGGGTGATTAATAACTACGTGGCAAACCAAACATTCAATGTTTTAAATAGGACACCCTTTATATTTTCCCAATTTATATTCCTCTCATAATCTATATTCTTACAATATGAAGTTTTACATTACTATACAGGGTATTTAACGAGTTATGGCCATATTTATTTCGATATCTCTACGAAATAAACACGCTGTATATAAAGAAGTATAGTAAAGAAGTAAGAATCATTGACAAATATTTGTACCTATACAGGATGAAAAGTACAAAAGAAAATTCTTCAAGAAAATTTCTTCATATTCTCTTTTTTAAGATTTTGACAATTTGTGAAGAACCAGTTGGCTTATTTTATTCTTTTATGCTATAGAGTTATTTTTCCTTTTTAGGTGTATTTTCTTTCCTTCCCTTCCTAGAATTCTATATTCTTCTTCTACTTATCGTGTCCTATGGCGTTGTTGTAATCGTCGGTATGCATCTTTTTTCTTCCTGTTATCCTACAGTAGGTACCAGGTGCCAGATGTATGTAGAAAAAGAGAGAACTTTTACAACAAGCCTTATTGAACCTCCCTTTAAGCCTTAAACGTACTAGAAACGTACTAAAGCTTGAAACCTTAAACGTACTATAATATAAATACAATATTGTAAATGGAGGAAGCAAGAGTGAAGCAAGTTATCGGAGAGGCCTTAAAATCAACATTTCAAAGACAAAGTGGATGGCAGTTGGAAAGATTAATATAGATCAAGGTCAGCTTTCTCTTGATGGAGAGGATTAGAACGGGTAAATCATTTCAAGTACCTTGGCAGCTGGTTAAATGTAAATTGTGACTCTGATGAAGAGATAATAACTAGAATCGAAATATCACGGAAGGCTTTTATGACCTGGAAACCAGTTTTATGTAACAGAAACCTGTCGATGAATATTCGAAAGAAGGTGCTGAAATGTTATGTGTGGTTTATCCTATTGTATGGTTGTGAGACATGGACGTTAAAAACCACAATGCTAAACAAAATAAAAGCATTCGAATTGTGGTGCTATCGACAAATCCTAAAGTTATTCGTGGGTTTCGCACACTTCCAATGAAGATGTTCTTCACATGCTGAATTCAGAACGTCTGCTCATAAGCACCATAAAGAGAAGAAAAACAGAATACTTCGGCCATATAATTAGAGGACCTAAATACCATCTGCTTCGCCTTATAATACAAGGAAAAGTGGAGGGAAAGAGAAGGATTGGTCGTAAGAAACTTTCATGGCTGCGTAATATTAGAAAAATGGTGTGGCTGCAAAGTAGAAGAATTATTTCGCGCAGCAGACGATAGAGAGAGATTTCAAGAAATTGTAAACAGGATGACGGCCAACGTCTGAATACAGACACGGCACCTAAAGAAGAAGAAGAAATAGAAGATGCACAAAAGAATCTATTAATACATTACAAGTAGATAAGTATCAAAAATTATCTGTAAACTCTGGATCAGTTTAATAAACAGATTCTCCAAGATCAAGCCAAAAATGAATTTATTGTTAATAACTGGTCATTATTACAGAGTATAATTTTAAACAGTTGAATCATTACACTGTAAATGTCTGTTATCACTGAAATTGATAACAAATTTATTAAACGATTTGAATTGTTTGGAAGAGTGCAACTGATATTTTTTTATCCAACAGAAACGGAGGCAGAATTGTTTGCTGAAGTGTAGAAAAATACAATTTTTATTTTAAAATAAAAGCAGGACTTTTCTTTATTTCTTCTTCTTAATTCCAGGGTATAGGCATTTGTTGAATTTTTCTTCATCAAATTCCTCTCCTTCTTTTCAATATGTTGCAATTTTGTCCGATATTTTTTTATTTTCTCACTGATCGACTAAAAAGACTAAATAATAATATATAATTGTCAATACCTGATCATATACTATGCGAGAGATTACAAGTTGCTCTCAGACTAATAGAAACATGGTGTAAGGAACACTCACTGTCTATAAATCCAAAGAAGACAGAGATGGTCCTCTTCACCAGAAAAAGAAGGATCACGGGCTTAATACCCCCTAGGATTCTAAACTGCAGTCTGAACTTCTCTGAAGAGGTGAAATACCTTGGTATTACCCTTGACAGGAAGTTAACATGGAACTCTCACTTAGATAGTAGAGCTAAAAGAGCATATATTGCCTATGAACAGTGTCGGCGAACGGTCGGACGCACTTGGGGCCTTTCGCCCAGGGTGGTCGCCTGGATCTACATTACTGTCATTAGGCCAATGCTAACTTACGGAGCCATTGCTTGGGTACCAAAAGTGCTACAGGCAACAGCGATCAACAAACTAAACCATATTCAACGGATGGCTTGCCTAAATATAACAGGTGCCATGAAAACAACACCAACTGCTGCAATGGAGTTGCTCATTGGCATTACCCCTTTAGACATATATGTCAGAGAGGTGGCGCTGATGACGATGATGATATTACGCTCAGTGGGTGCAAACATTGATGTAGGAATGGGGCAATTGAGATGTCGTTTCTGGCGGGGTGAGCTGGAGGCACTGCCCCAGCTACATGCGGGCCATGGATGCGACTCAATTAAACCTACGTTTGTCTTCGACAAACCCTACAAAATCGAAACAAGACAACATAGGGAGTCAAACGTGGCAAATGCATATTGCATCTACACCGATGGCTCCAAAACGGAAGAAGGCTCAGGATGTGGAATATACTCCAGTTCATTGAACCTTAGTATAAAATGGGGTATGGGAAAAAATGCCAGCGTAGTTCAGACTGAACTGGCTGGTATCTCCATAGCCGCAAAAGAGATAATCGGGAAAGCTATAGCCGGCAAAACTGTAATAATCTGCACAGACAGCAGACAAGCGCTACTAACCCTGAACAGACCACGTGTCATATCAGGGCTAGTAATGGAGTGTCATGAATCACTAGCCCAAGCTTCGGATAGTAACAACATCATCCTGAGGTGGGTTAAAGGACACAACGGAAATAAAGGCAAAACCTGATGCTATTACTACTACATCGTCTGCATATCTTAGGTGGTTTAGTTTCTTTCCATTTATGTTTATTCCCATGTTTGTCTATTTCATTGTTTTGAAAACATCTTTCAGTGCTAATGTAAATAGTTTAGGAGAAATAACATTTCCCTGTCGCACTCCTCTGTTAATTGGTACTGTCATTGTTGCTTTCTTATATATATTATGTATTAGCATTCTGTATCTGGAACCTATTCTACAGTTGATTATAGCTTTTTCTATTGCCCACATTTCCACGCTGTCAAATGCTTTTTCGTGGTCAACGAACGCTAAGTGCAGATCTATATGGTATTCGTTAGCTTTCTCTATTGCGTTTGATTGTAGAGAAAGTAAATGGTAAAAGAGATGAAAGAAGAAGACGAACCTTCTGGTTACAAAATCTAAGGGAATGGTTTAGTCTGAGCTCTAACCAACTATTTAGAGCTGCTATAAGTAAAATTAGAATTGCCATGTTGATATCCAACCTTTGCAAGAAGATGGAACCTTAAGAAGTCTTGAGGCATTTCCACATTTTTGGTTCGGTCTGTATAATTATATCATCTTTATTCATAATTTATTCTTCATTCTCCCAAAAAAACTGCATATAAATGCAAATTTCTACTTTAGTATAGTATAACTAGACCCAAACCCAGACATCTAAATTGAAAGTTATCCTCCAACACCAAATTGTTCTATATGGTCCACATAATGTTCAGAAAAAAGTTCACCATTTTGAGCTTCGGGTTTAGGGGGGCAGGTAGGGGAGAAGTCGGCAAATTAGTAGATTCTTTAAGTTTTTCGTCAATATTTCTAAAACTATGCGGCTTAGCGTGAACAATTTTATATACAAAAATGTTCTACATTGAATTTTAGGTATTTAGATTAAACAAAAAAGGTCCTATGCATAACCCTTCTAAAATGAACGGTTCCAAAGTTACGGAGGTAGTATAGTATAATTGGTCCAAAAGAAGGCCTAACCCCGTCATCCAAAACAAAAGTTTTCCTCCAACACCAAATTGTTCTATATAGTCCATATATTGTTCAGTATTAAGTTACACCATTTTGAGCGTCGGGTTTGGGGGGGATGGGAGGGGGGAAATGGGAGAGGAGAAGTCGGTAAATTAGAAGGTAGTTTTTTACGTTTCTCGTCAATATTTCTAAACCTAAGCGATTTAGCGTGAACAATATACCATACAAAAATGTTCTACATTAAATTTAAAACGAAAATTTTACTGTTGGAAAGATATTCATGCGACATTGTCCATAGAAAGTTCAGAGTGAATTTCTTCGTACATACCAGAGATTTATATGGCCTAGACCTGTAGAAGCCTCTTGAAGGTGGTGGTAACATACCACCGGCCATTGAAAGAGCAAATTATATTTAGAAAACACAATCCTGTTAAAAAAATTAGTTTCCTCAGTAATAATATTATAATTTGCCCAAAAAATGTAAAAATATGAAAAACCTCCACTTTCCACTCTCCGTAACTCCAGAACCATTGATTTTAGAACAATTATGCATAGGACCTTTTTCGTTTCAACTTTAATGTAGAACATTTTTGTATAGAATATTGTTCACGCTAAAACGCTTACGTTTAGAAATATTGACGAAAAACGTAAAAAACTACTAATTTACCGACTTCTCCCCTCCACCTCCACTCCAAACCCGACGCTTAACATAGTGTAAATTTTTACTGAACAATATGTGGACCATATAGAACAATTTGGTGTTATAGGAAAACTTTTATTTTGGATGACGGGATTAGGCCTTTTTTGGACCAATTATACTATACTACCTCCGTAACTTTGAAACCGTTTGCTTTAGAAGGATTATGAGTAGGACCTTTTTTGTTTAAAATTTAATGTAGAACATTTTTGTATAGAACATTATTCACGCTAAACCGCATATTTTTAGAAATATTTATCGAAAAACTTAAAAAACTACTAATTTACCGACTTCTCCCCCACCTCCCCCCAAACCCGACGCTCAAAATGGTGTAACTTTTTATTAAACATTATGTGGACCATATAGAACAATTTGGTATTAAAGGAAAACTTTCACTTTGGATGTCTGGGTTATGCCTTTTTTGGATCAATTGTATCATACTACTTGTCTATGGTGAAAGTTCCCAACCTCCTATGTCAATTTTTTACTATTTTGTTTTATTACCCTAAATTAAAGAGAAATATGTATTTTTACTATTTACAGCGCCTATGTCGTTATTTCAATAATTAGCTTATAGATGGCCATATATGAAATAACGACATAGGAGCTTGTAAACAATAAAAATACATATTTCTCTTTGATTCTAGGGTAACAAAACAAAATATCCAAAAATTGACATAGAGGTTGGGAACTTTCACCATCGTTGTGTTGTTTTCGTTCTACTTATTAAAATAAAAATCAAAATTAATCTATAGAAAACATCACGTTCTTTACTACAATCAATCGAAATAGCTGTAAACAACAATTTTCCACTTATTTTAATAAGATTATTAGATTAATAAATGTTTATTAAAAGGTGACATGTTACGAAAAAAAAACGTGATTATAGAGTATATGTTAACATTTATACAGAGCGTACAAGAAGTACAGCAACTTACTAAAATTTATATTTTTGGTAGGATTTAAGGAAAAAGAGCTAAAAAGAAAATAAAAAGAAAAAAATATCAAAAGAATTGAGTAAATAATATGCTGAAAATTTTAGAAAGAGCTGCGCAAGAAAATTACTTGAGGACAAAAAACAGCAATATACGAATTTTTACAAGGAAACAGTAAAAAGTAGTAAACAATCCCAAGATAAACAAGGAAATATAATTAAAGCAGAACATGAACTAACACAAAGACGGAAAGAACACTTCGAAGAAATATAGGTACTCCACAGACTAGGCAACACCAGATATAGACAAAGTAAATGAAATACAGCAGTTAAATCTTAGCACAGATGAAATTTTAAAGGAAGAAATACAAAGCACACTGCAACAGCTACCGATAGATTTAATAAAGACCGACTCAAAGGAGTAAGCAGAAATGTTACACAAACTCCTTAACAAGATACGGACCAAAGAGCTACCAAAGGAATGGACGAACGAGGATGTAATCATTAAAAACGCGAGAATTGGCAAGCAAAAACACTGATGAGCACCACACCCAAAATAATGTCCAAGACCGTACTGGCTGACTGAAGCTAGAGCTAGACAAGAAACGAAGAAGCAACCAAACAAGCTTTCGCGCCAAACGCTTCACTAAAAGGTGTGGTGCTATACAGGGTGATTGATTAGTAGGGTAAAGCTCAATAGCTCCGCTATAGTAATAGATAGCAATAAAAGTTAAAAACAAAAATTTTAGCCACCTTTGAGCTCCACATTACAAACTTAGTTAGAATGTTACAGGGTGTTAGATAACACAGTGGCAGACCTAACTTATGTTTTTTTAAATGAAACACCCTATATTTTATTTTATATTCGAAATCCTGTTAACTTCTCCATCACAAAAATATAAAGGTTTGTAATGTTATACAGGGTATTTACAAAGTTATAACCAATTTTATATGAAAATCGTAACAAGTTCAACTCCCTGTATAAATAAAAATAAGCACAACAGCAATGGTATATTAATGCCATATTTTTTTACTTATTGTCAAAATTTTGAAGAATTATTGATATTGCTAATTTTCTTTATATTAAATACAGGGTGAGTCAAAACGCAAGTACATTATTTTCTCAGTAATGTTAAATGGAACACCCAGTATTTTATATCATTATTGAAAAGTAACATTACCGTACTTTAATTTTTATATAACATTCCCTATGCCCAAATTTATTAGTTTTCGAGATATTTTCATTTTTCAGAGCAAATTATTTTAGGTGTTTAAATTTATCTAAATTTTAAGTAAGCCATGACTGAATTGACAATTGAAGATTACCGATTATCTATCGGTAATCAATTAAAAACTAACTTTTTATGTAAATGCAACAAATAAACAAAGAAAATTAGTAATAAATTTTACAAAAAACGCACAAACACAAAATACAATATTATGTGAAGACAATTAAACACTACTTTTGTATGTAAATGTAACAATGTAACAAATAAAGAACGAAACATAATTTATCAGTAATACATTTTGCAAAAAAACATGTTTGAAAAAATTAGAAGCTACTTTTATTAAAATATTTTTAATATTTAATTACATAAGGTGTTCAAAATTATCTCCTAACACATTTATGTACGCCTAAAAACGATCATTGAATGAGCTACTTTACTCTACGGAGCATTTGTAATAGTCCTGTCGCCAGGGCGGGTACAACGGCCTCCTTAATTCAGATGGACTTACCCAAGTCTTTTTTATGTATTTTGACCCGTAGAACACGAATTTTTTGGGTAACAGTTGATCCGGATATCGATAAGATTGTTATAAACAAAGAACTTGAGGAATTGCATAGCAGCGGTTTTTCGCAAAACAAAACATTTTTTTGTATTTTTTGGGTGATTCTCAGCAAAAAATGATCTTACAAGTTTTTTCGTAGGATGCATAGTTTTCGAGATAAACGCGGTTGAACATTCAAAAAATCGAAAAAGCGCAATTTTTGAACCGGAATAATTTTTGATTAAAAAATAAAATAGCAATTCTGCTTACTGCATTTGAAAGTTCAAGTCAAATTACATCGGTTTTGATTATTTGCATTGCTAAAAATTAAGTTTTTATTTGTCAAACAAAGCTATAAACACATAGTGTTTCCCGTGCCAAATGCATGCGTGTACGTAATATACGTAGAAATTCTGTATGCGCGCCTACTCGTTTGATTTCAATTTAGAAATGCATTGAAAACGCCATTCAATCACTATGTGTTTATAGCTTTGTTTAACAATAAAGAAATTATTTTTTAGCAGTGAAAATACTCAAAGCCGAAAGGATTTGACCTAAACTTTCATTTTTTAAAAGTTCAACCTCGTTTATGTCGAAAACTATGCATCCTACGAAAAAACGTGTAAAAAGAATTTTTGCTTAGAATGACTCAAAATATACAAAAAAATGTTTTGTTTTGCGAAAAATCGCTGTTATGTAATTCCTCAAGTTCTTTGTTTATAACAATCTTATCGACATCCAGATCGACTGTTACCCAAAAAATTCGTGTTCTACGGGTCAAAATACATAAAGAAAACTTGGGTAAGTCCATCTGAATTAAGGAGGCCGTTGTACCCCTACTGGCGACTTTACTATAAATTAACACATCGAAATACACTTTGTATTCTATTTTTCGTCTCATTCCTTGTTGTTGGAGGTATTTTATAAACTTCATTATTAACGTAACCCCAAAAAAATTAGTCCAGTTTATTAAATTCTGGTGATTTGGGTGGCCACGCTACTGGTCCATTGAAAAATGAAAATATCTCGAAAACTAATAAATTTAGACATAGGGAATGTTATCTAAAAATTAAAATACGGTAATGATACTTTTCAATAGTGGTATAAAATACAGGGTATTCCATTTAAAATTACTGAGAAAATAATGTACTTGCGTTTTGACTCACCCTGTATTTTATATAAAGAAAATTAGCAATATCGACCACTCTTGAAAATTTTGACAATAAGTTAAAAAATATGGCATTAATAAACCATTGTTGTTTTGCTTATTTTTATTTATACAGGGAGTTAAACTTGTTACGATTTTCATATAAAACTGGTTATAACTTTGTAAATACCCTATATAACATAACAAACCTTTATATTTTTGTGATGGAGAAGTTAACAGGATTTCGAATTTAAAATAAAATATAGGGTGTTCCATTTAAAAAAACAAAAGTTAGGTCTGCCACTGTGTTATCTAACACCCTGTAACATTCTAACTAATTTTGTAATATGAAGCTCAAAGGTGGCTAAAATTTTTGTTATTAACTTTTATTGCTATCTATTACTATAGCGGAGCTATTGAGCTTTACCCTACTAATCAATCACCCTGTAGAAGGATTTTGAAAATACAGTAGAGCGTCGATAATCCGAACCCTGGTAATCCGAACGATCGCTAATCCGAACGCAAAAAAAAAATTATAAAATTAAAAAATATGATCGCGTACCGAATTTTTGGATTTAATATGGCAATATGGGCAAAATATGGCCGCGGATTTTTGTAATACATACAATATATTTGTTTATTATGCAGGTGTTTTATTCCTTGTAACTAAAACGTATGTACATATGTACTATGTTTATGAGCTTTGTATGTATTTTGAACATATGTTCGATAATCCGAACAATTTGATAATCCGAACTACCCCTGTACCAATTAGTTCGGATTATCGACGCTCTACTGTATCATTCGAAATCATAAAGAACAGCAAAACAAGAAAGCTGGAACATTTAGGCCACATTGCCAGAAGTGTGAAATATGAGATATTAAGGATCATAATGCAAGGTAAAATTAAGTGTAAAAGATCCATAAGAAGACGAATTTCCTGGCTGAGAAACCTGAGATGTATAGTTGTACCTCAGTAGATCTTTTCAGATCAGCCACCAATAAGTTACGGAAAGCTGTGATGATAGTCAACCTCCGATAGGAGAAGTAACTACAAGATGAATAAGCTTCACTATGGACCACAGTTCTACCCTAAGAATTTCTTGGAACAAGCTAGCCAATGGCAAAGAAACATAAATATAATGTTTATTGACTCCGAGAAGGCCTTCGATAGTATAAACAGAGAGTAATAATAAAACAAGTGGATGACAAATACAGGAAGTAGATTACTTTTCATAGCTGGGATCGATCATGGAAAAAAGGCGGTAGTAGATAAGATGTGGAAAAAGTAATAATAAATGTACAACATGCATAAAATTCTTAAAGAAAATCTGGAACACACGCAATATATCAGAATTAACAAAAATCAAAATATTTAACAGCTATATTGAGAGAATATTATTGTATGGCGCAGAATCTTGAAGACAGGAAGAAACAACTACCAAAAAATTGCAAACCTTTAAAAATAAATCATTGAGAAAATACTAAAAATATACTGGACTGATTAAATAACAAACATAGAACTATGGAGGAGAACAAAAAAAAGGTACCTACAGATAAAAAGGGACTGATAAATTTTGTACACACAAAGGCTATTCAACTTCCGATCACCTGTTAACCACAAAAATATTAATAGAAAAATTTAACGAATACAAGTTTCCAGTTTTTATAGCATTTGTAGACTACGAAAAAGCTTTCGACACTAGAGAACACACGGCCGTAATAAACGCAATGCAAAATTGTAGAATAGACAGCAGATATATTAACTTAATAAAAGAAACTAGGAACCAAGCTACAGACTACCTAAATTAAAATGAATACACGAACCCTGTACCATTAAACAGGGGACTCAAACAAACAGGGAGACACTCTATCACCCAAACTGTTCACCTTAGTTTTGGAGGACGTGTTTAAAAATCTAAATTGGAAATATAAGGGAATAAACATCAATGGCCGCTACCTCAGTAATCTACGATTTGCGGATGACATAATCCTGATAGCTACTGACCTACAAGAACTGCAAACCATGCTTTCAGAACTACACACCGAATCTTCTAAAATAGGACTGAAAATGAATTTAAACAAAACAAAAGTCATGCACTCCGAAGAAACCGTGACAATAATAAACGACAAAGTTATAGAAAAAGTTGAAGAATATATATACTTAGGACAAAAAATAATACTAAATGGGGAAATTCAAACGAAAGAAATAAAAAGAAGAAAGATAGCATGGGCAGCATTCGGCAAACATATACTCATAAATCAGCAAATTCAACTACATCTTAGATCTAAAGTTTTTGATGCATGCATTATTCCGATATTAACATATGGGGCACAAACATGGACAATCACAAAAAAGAATATGAACATACTCAGAGTCACTCAACACGCGATGGAAAGAGCAATGCTTGGCATATCACTTAAGGACAGGAAAACAAACACATGGATAAAACAGAAAACCAAAGTCACCGATGTGGTACAAAAATCATTAAAATTGAAATGGGAATACGCTGGACATGTAGCTAGGAGCGATCTAAACAAATGGCACAGAACAATAATTCTAACCTGGAGACCATATCAACACAAAAGACCCAGAGGCAGACCTCCTATGAGATGGACAGATGATCTGAAACGAACTGCCGGGAAAAATTGGCTACAAGTAGCGTACAACAAAAAACAATGGAAAGGAAGACTTGAAGAGGCTTATGTGCAGATGTGGACATGAATGGCTAGACGAAGAAGAAGAAGGTTCACGTTAGGAAATTTTGACACTACGGTAAAGGAAATAGAGAGATTAAGGAAAGAGATATTAGGCAGGTATCAGTGCCACACAATGTCCGGGGTCTGAAAAATATGAACTGGAACTCTTTTTCAAGCTACCATTGCCAGGCTATATACCTACATTAACCATATTATAATATGTACAAACAAATGCCGATAAACCAGATAGCTTACGTCATGATGCCAAAAGAAAAATTCGTTGAATCTAAGAAACCTTATTCTAAGACTGATATTGGTTATTTCTAGACTAAAAGAACCATTGAAATATAGAAAATGTTCCCAACATTTGTAACGAAAGTGTGTAAGAAACACGGAATTTAATGTTTCTAATAATATGAAATGGATTCCTATACTGTTGTACGGAATTGAATCGTGGACTCTCACAGACGCCAACTGCAAGAAAATTGAGGCATTTGAAATGTGGCTTTAACCTCGAATCCTGAAGATATCTTATACCGACCACATTACTAATCAGGGTGTTTTGCTGAGAATGCAAAAAGAAAAAGAGCTGTTTATCAAAATAAAAACAGCCAAAATCGAACACCTTGGTCACATCATGAGGAACAGTGAAAGATATTGACTGCTGCAACTAATCTTACAGGGAAAAGTAGAAGGAAAGCGAGGACCAGGAACGCGAAGGATTTCCTGACTGAAAAATCTACGTACGTGGTTCAACACAACCACTACAAATCTTTTTCGAGCTGCAGTGTGCAAAGTACAGATTGCCATGATGGTCGCCAACATCCGAAACGGATAGGCACTACAAGAAGAAGAAGAAGAAGAAGAAGAAGAAGAAGAAGAAGAATATAGACGCTTTCATTCCTGCAGTGAAACATTAACAATTTAAAAATGGAACCAAGTCCTCACCAACTTGGCAAAACAAACAAAAACAAGTATGAAAAGAATTAATATTACAGAAACTTACTCTACACTAGTAGATCACTATAAATATATTTTAAATAAACTAAAATTACAAGACGTGTCACAAGTCCAAGAAAAACTGATTAAAACAAAATTTTAAAAGGTCTTACTTGCGTAAGGCATTGTTTATCGCGAAATTTGAATTGGTAAATACCTATTGGAAGAACAGTTTGCATTTTAAAAAGTATTTGTCTTTATTTGTAATTATCTAACAAAATTATTTAACACATAATATCGTTTTTTAACGAAAAACGGCGACCTTAACAATAACACAGCGAGTAGCAACAAGGTCTGGATCCCGCGTATGAAAAAAAAAAGTTGATTAACAGCAAGCTGAAAATTTGTTAATAGCTTAAGGGTGTCTAGTCGGACAAACTTTGATATATGGGAACACTGGAACAGGGGAAGTTTTAATTGTGGAACAGGTTAAAAATTTGAAACGGTCAGACCACGAAAACGGTACATGTATTTTGTCCGACAGAACAGACTTAAACTCTCCGAACAGAGATTAAACTCTCATGCAAAAATCAGACTGCTATTTATCATCAAATGGGCGTTTTAATGAGTGGAACATGTAGAATATGTCAAATGACAGGAATTATGACAGGTGATAAATAGCAGTCTGATTTTTGCATTAGAGTTTAATCTCTGTTCGGAGAGTTTATGTCTGTTCTGTCGGACAAAATAAATGTGCCGTTTTCGTGGTCTGACCGTTCCAAATTTTTAAGCTGTTCCACAATTAAAACTGCCCCTGTTCCAGTGTTCCCATAGGTATATCAAAGTTTATCTGACTAGACACCCTTAAGCTTTTAACAAATTTTTAGCTTGCTATTAATCAACTTTTTTTTCATACGCGGGATCCAGATCCAACAGTTTTATCAGTGTTAACAGTATTGCATATATATCAGGAGACAAAAATTAAAGTTGAAATAAATACTACTTGAACTTGAACTCACAATGGTGTAGGGCAGCCATACTGTCTTTTTAAAAATAAAAAAAATTTAGATGTGATTTTATTAATTGTAAATGGTCTTT
The DNA here is from genome assembly GCF_917563875.1 of Diabrotica virgifera virgifera. Classification (NCBI taxonomy): domain Eukaryota; kingdom Metazoa; phylum Arthropoda; class Insecta; order Coleoptera; family Chrysomelidae; genus Diabrotica; species Diabrotica virgifera. The sequence continues at coordinate 10,479,382 of NC_065445.1, forward strand.
ACACCCGAGATCTACGGCTTAACCCAGTATCTATACATTTTAATGTGTTGTTTGGCAATTAGTCTTCTATGAAGGATTTATACCTATAGGACAAAGCTCTGATGATGGCACGTGATGTGTTGAAAGTATAGTATTTTTACTACAAAAACGTTATTACGTAGGTCAAAATTTTTGACGTAAGAGAACTGTCAAAACATTAGAATGTGACTTTTCATTATTGCCGTGTTTATAATAAACATAGCAATAATGAAAAGTCACATTCTAATGTTTTGACAGTTCTCTTACGTCAAAAATTTTGACCTACGTAATAACGTTTTTGTAGTAAAAATACTATACTTAGCTAATTAATAAAAAAAATTTTACACACTATTAGTTTTTTTTTGAGAACATAGGTACACCTTTTTGCCGGTTTGACCCAAAAATCAAAGGACTGAAGATTCTAGTTTAGAATAATTTATAACATCTAAAACACAAATACAATGAAATTTTATTGTATCCCTTTAATCATATTTTACAAAAATAAACGATATTTTGTTTATCACAGGTGTTCAATTTTATCTTTGCTCAAAATTTTTAAATTTTCGATTTTTTATTATTATAAATAAAAGAACATAACTTCAAGAATCCTTTTTGAAAATTTCAGAACAGTCAGAGCAAAATTATCTCCAATACAACCTGTTGAATTCCCTAATTTCGACTCGGTTTGCAGTAGGTTCACGTAGGTTTGAGCGTAGTGAGAAACGTTCAAACAGTTGTTCTCTTTCTTTTCTGTAAATTGCTCCGCGATTCAAAACATATTACAGTGTGCATCACTTTACGATTTGACAGACAAAAAATAAATTGAAAGTAAAAGTTGTCAAAACTTTAAACGCGTTTTTCTCACAACTGCTTTTTTCAAAGGCGGTGGACATTGTAACTCAAAATCTACTTGGCCGCTCCACCTGAAATTTTGCATAGGTTTTTTTGTTTAACTATAATAAAAGTGTTGATTTGCACTCTTTTTGTACAAAAATTTCTTTATTTTGACTTCTGATTGATACTAAATACTCAAAAATCGTTGAAACTAAAAAGAACTCGATAGCGTTACCACGAGAAACTCATAAGATAATAAAATATTTTTTAAGATCCAATGGCGAGTTCTGATGTCCATCACAAAATCAATTTTTTTTAGGTGTCTGTAAAAATTTGCCACCGTTGGCCTATTTTTCAACAGGTTGCCTTGAATTTTTTATATTTTTTGAATTATACTGAATACGTTTATTTAATTTAAAAATAAAATAATTCTACCATAGTTAAAATGTTGATTTCAAACCATAGCCGTGTATGATCCCTTAATATCAGACCTTACTGTGTATTTATCAGTTCTAATTTTTATCGCTTACGTTATTAATAACCTTATCGATAATTCATTATCGTAGTTTCTGCAATGTTTATTTATTTGTAATGTTTATTTGTATTCACCAATGCATTAATTATCACAGATCAACATAAATTTTGAGTCTGAGCTCTGAATCTCTCATTTTGATTACTGATGCCTGACTAAAGAAAGAAAAAATAGTTTTATCTAATAAAGTTTGGTTTTGTAATTACTAGAAAAAAATTTCAAATTTTATGAAAAAGCCCATTTTTAATTTTAATTGCATATGTATATTTAAAAGCAAACAAATTTTGAATCATATTATTTTTATTAACTTAAAAAACGGCATATGCGTATAAAACACAATAATACAAAAAAGGATGCAAGAAAAACTTTAAAAATTAATAGTTTTGGTATTTCTTTTGTGGAAGATGGTGTAAGCAAGAACTTTCTTGTATGAGCCCCCAAACGTAATCACCCATCATGTTCTCATTATATTGATTTGATACCGTTGTTCGAAGTTCATTACAGCTTGATGAAAGCGTCCCCCTTGCTCTTCTGAATATCTTTTTCTTGTAGTGCCTATCAGTTTCGGATGTTGGCTACCATCATGACAATTTGTACTTTGCACACTGCTGCTCTAAAAAGATTTGTGGTTGTTGTTGTTATTGTTGTTGTTGTTGTTGTTGTTCTGAATATACACCCAAGTTATCTTTAAATTGATCTAAGTGAGCATGTATCAATGTAGCATGTGTAATTTAAGAGACATCCTGCAACCCATGACTTTGAAGCTACCAAGCTTCAGCTGTCAGCCTTCCTATTTCCAAGGAAGCCATGGATCACTGCTTTAAGGTTGAGCCAAGTTTGTTTTTCGTGGATCCTCAGGAGCTATAGAAATTGCTCACCGGCCATTATTTTCCTTATTTGAGGACCGATGAAAATACCAGCTTTAATTTTATCCTCTGGAATAAACGTAATATTCCTCGTAAAATTCCTCGTTAGAGGTCTCTAAAGGCATGCGTAGGCATAATATTATAATACAGGGTGTCCCAGACTAATTTAGCCACGCTATATCTCTTAAACGAATAGAGATTTTCAAATGGGACAAAAAGTGGTGTATTCTACTTGTAATACACTTTAATATCGCGTAGAAAAAAATCATCCCCTAAATATTCATTCCTTAGTTACAACCCCTAACTTTAATTTTTTAATAGCACCCTGTATATTTTTTTATAGTTTTGGATGTGGTCTTCTATCGTCTATTTAAGACATTTTGTGAAAATAAAATCGGTTTGTAAATAACCAAGAAAATATCAGTTTAGTTTTGTTAATTATGTGTCCCAGACTAATTTATCCAGGCTATATTTCTTAAACGAATAGAGATTTTCGAATGGGACAAAACCTGATCTGTTACATTTGTAATACACTTTAATATGGCGTAGAAAAAAATTTTCCCCTAAATATTCATCCCTTAGTTACAACCCCTAACTTTATTTTTTTTTAACAGCACCCTGTCAGTTAGGGATGAATATTTAGGGGATGAATTTTTTCTACGCCCATATGAAAGTGTATTACAAATGGAATAGATCAGTTTTTGTCCCATTCGAAAATCTCTGTTCGTTTGTTTAAGAAATATAGCCTGGATAAATTAGTCTGAGACACACCATTAACAAAAATAAACTGATAGTTTCTTGGTTATTTACGAACCGATTTTATTTTCAAAAAATGTGTTGAACAGACGATAAAAGACCACATCCAAAACTGTAAAAAAATATACAGGGTGCTATTAAAAAAATTAAAGTTAGGGGTTGTAACTAAGGGATAAATATTTAGGGGATGATTTTTTTGTACGCCATATTAAAGTGTATTACAAGTAGAATATGGCACTTTTGTTCCATTCGAAAATCTCTACTCGTTTAAGAGATATAGCGTGGCTAAATTAGTCTGGGACACCCTGTATATTTACCAACCAGTCTGTGCGTTTTGATTCAGTTCAGTCTTCTTACGAGCCTCTCTGATGACGGGTAGACCTAAAAACATGTGTCATAGGATGGTAAAAGACTCTAATTGAATTAAAACGCAACCGTCTAGGTGGATGATATACTAGTATGCTTTACAGGAACTAACAGGCAACTTGACCAATTTATATCATACATTAATTCACTTCATAGTAATATTGAGTTTACAATAGAAACAGAACAGAATAAGTCCATAAACTTTCTAAATGTAACAATTACCAGACCACACAACAAACATGAACTCTCCGTATATCATAAACCTACCCATACTGACACAACTATACACAATTCATCATCCCATCCTACACAACACAAATTAGCAGCCTACCATAGCATGTTACATAGACTAACAGAAATTCCCATGTCAAAAAATACCTTCAAAATAAAACTGAACATCATTCAAATAGCAGTAAACAATGGCTATAACGAACAAACAATTAATAACATTATAAACCAAAAACACCATAAGAAAGCTCTGAAATTAGTCTATCCACCACCACAGAAAGAACCCAGTACCTTCTGCTCTATCACATATACTGGCAAGATAACAACAAAAATAGCCAAATACATAAAAAAGAAAGGAATAACACCAGCTTTCAGAACTAACAACAACTTAAGCAAATATATTAAGAACAATAAGAGCCGAAAGAGAAAACAACTACAGAGTGATGGCTACAAACTAACTTGTGGTGACTGTCCGAAAACTTACACATCGGTCAAACTGGCAGAACCTTTGACAAACGGATATCAGAACACAAAAGGGCTTTCAACAATAGAAAAACAGACACTTCTACATACGCACTTCACCTTCTAGATCATAATCAGTCTTTTAATGAAGAGTTTCAAATTCTGCATATTGAAAATAAAGGCCTTGTGCTATCTTTATTAGAATCTATGGAAATTAATAAATTAAAAAATACAGAGATAATTCTGAATAACCAACTCGAGACAAACAGCTCCCCACTCCTCAACCTCTTCAGTTAAAGACTTTAAAAAGGCAAACCCATAGTAAACTAAATCACTTGAGAAAGGCACTCTGCCGAAACAGCTGTAGTCACATAGTTATAATAAATTTTTGGGAAGTATAGAAAACAAACGTTTTCAGTGTTTTATTATTAGATAAAATGAACTTCCATCAAGTAACGGTCGAATCCATCAATTATTTAAACGTAATACAATTTTCAAATATTTATTTAATGTCAATCTGATATCACTCAAATATCATTTGACTAGACATATACATATGTATACAGGGTGGGCCAAAGGAAAGAGTCCTCCTCGATATTTGGCAGTAGGTAGTTATTAGATTTTAAGGAAATGGTGAAACAAGTCGATTTTTAATTTTATATTGCCATTTTTTGACATATATCTCATACTAGTGACGTCATTTATCTGAGCATGATGACGTAATCGATGATTTTTTTTAAATTGGAATAGAGGACATGTGATAGCTTATTTGAAAGGGTGTTCAATTGTCTATTCAGTAATATAAACATTTATATCATTATTTATGTAGGGTGACCAAAAAAATAATTTTTGAATTAAATTAATTGACGCAAAAAGAAGAATGTATGTAATTTATTTAACTCAAAATACTTTATACTGTTGTCAGAAAATAGAAAAAATGTTTTTTTCACAAATAAACATTTCTTTTCGCTTAAATTAAATCACAAACAGCCTCCCACCTACCTCTTGGCAGTTTTAACATTTAATTTAAGCGAAAAGCAATGTTTATTTGCTAAATAAATATTTTTTTCTATTTTATGGATGCAGTAGAATGTATTTTGAGTTAAATAAATTAAATACATTTCTTCTTTTTGCGTCAATTAATTTAATTCAAAAATGATTTTTTTTAATGATTTAAAAAAAAAACATATATCAAAAAATTGTAATTAAAAAAAAATCGACCTGTTTCGGCATTTGCTTAAAATCTAATAACTATGTACTGCCAAATATCGAGGACTCTTTTCTTTGGCCCACCCTGTATATTTACATGATCTTTTTATATACGCACCTTTTCAGAAGTAAATAATAGGTCCTCTTCTTCTTCGATTACCCAACAAGACTCTTCTAATTTGATTTCGTGTGGAAAAGCATCATCTACGATAGGTGGCTGAGCTTTGATACCACATATCAAGTGTTTCTTCTTCATATTTACTAGATCTTTCTGCTTTACCCTGAAGTTTACTTTGAGGGGAATTTTTAACTGAAAGGAAAAAAATACGTCAGTATAATAATACATGAAACGTTATAAAAAATTTTATGTTTATCTTTAAAATGCGAAAAAGGCGAATATTTACCAAATATTGTGACGTATTCATATGTTTGGTTGACTTTGAGAAAGCCTTCGACAAAATACAACACAGAAGGCTTGCAACCATTACGGAACATAGAAATAGATGATCAGGATGTGAGAATCATTACAAACAGGGCCATCCTTATATCGGTATATGTTTGCATAAACATATACCGGTTTCATAGATTTTGAGAAGGCCTTTGATAAAATCAGACACCAAAAGCTGTATGAAATCCTAAGAAGCAAAAAACATCGACAGTCGCGACATTAACATCATATCCAGGTTGTACTGGGGACAAACAGCAAAAATCAAGGTTGATAATGAGTTAACCGAAATAATTGAGATTCGTCGAGGTGTGCGTCAGGGTTGCGTGCTTTCTCCACTTCTATTTAATATATATAGCGAAACAATATGTCAGGAAGCCCTCCTAGAGCAAAACATTGGTATGAACATTAACGGAGAGTTAATTAACAATATACGATACGCTGATGACACGCTAATAGTAACAGATAACCTAGCAAATTTACAGTATTTGATGGAAAACATAAACACTCATACCAATAAGTATGGTCTAAAACTGAACATCAAAAAGACTAAATTCATGATTGTAACAAAGAAGCTATACACCAATGTGAATTTAACCATACATAATCAGCCAGTTGAAAGAGTTACGTCCTAGGTACAAATATTTAGGGATTTGGTTCACTGATACTAATGACCAGACAAGAGAAATTAAGAGGCGAATAGAGATAGCGAGACAATCATTTGCCAAAATGAAAAAGTTCCTATGCAGCCGGGACATAAATATATACTTAAGAACGAGAATGTTAAGGTGCTATGTTTTCTCCGTTCTGCTGTACGGCATGGAAGCTTGGACACTGAAAAAATAAACATCAAAAACATTGAGGCATTCGAGATGTGGTGCTACAGGAGAATGTGGAAAATACCATGGACAGAAAGAGTAACAAATCAAGATGTTTTGCTGAAGATGGGGAAGGAATGCGAAGTCATAAAAACCATACAAATGAAAAAACTGGAATATCTAGGCCACATAATGAGAGGAGAAAAGTACTCTCTGCTAAGAGTCATAATCCAAGTGGGACGTAGGAGGATTTCCTGGTTGCGAAATTTAAGGGAGTGGTATGGGTACAGTTCAATACAGTTGTTCACAGCTGCAGCCAACAAAGTTAAGATTGCTGTGATGGTAGCCAACCTCCGATAGGAGACGGTACTGCAAGAAGAAGACCGATATCAGAAAGCCATAATTCGAGTAGACCAAAAAAATCCAAAGAGATTCCAATAAGAAGAGGAGTACAACAAGGATGTATCCCCTCTACTGTTTAATATGTGTTTTAGGGAAATGTTTAAAGAGGAACTAGAAGTCATCAACGACGGCATATCAATTAACAGAAGACTAGTGAATAATCTCAGATATGCAGACGGTACAATACTCCTTTAGTTGATCGCACTACGCAGTACGGAGTACGGAGATACGGAATGGCTCTGAATACAAAATAAACAAAAATCATGATTGTCAGCAAGAACAAGATTGAAGACGAAATAATCTACGTTATAGGAAAAGCTTTAGAGAAAGTACCCAGATGCAATTATTTGAATGTGAGCTAAATGAACAATGGGACCGTAGCTTTGAAATAAAACGACGCATTTAGATGGCTAGAAGTGCTTTCAATACGATGAAAGTAGTAATATGCAATGAAAAACTGGGAATAGAAATTAGAACTAAAATTTTAAGATGTTACGCATTGTCTGTCATTTTATATAGAGTGGAAGCCTGGACAATTACGGACGCAACTGAAAAAAGATTTGCTAGCTTTGAGATGTGGTGTTATCGAAGAATGTGGAAAATATCATGGACAGAAGTTAAAAAAAAAAAAGAATGCTCAAAATTATGAAGGAAAAAAGAGCTACTTTAATCACATACTAAGAAATGAAAAATATGAGTTGTTGCCATTGGTTATACAAGGGAAAAGAGTGGAAGGAAAAAGGGTACCGGGGACACAAGGCACGCCCTGGTTGAAAAATTTCAAGCAGTGGGGTGGAAAAACAACAATAGAACTCTTCAGACCCACTGTGCACTTCAGATGATAGAGTAAAATGAGCAATGATCGCCAATGTTCTTAAAGGATGATGTACATAAAGAAGAAGATACCTATACATATTTCTGTTGTCAGTATTGTATAATACATAATTAATCAAATTTTATGTAAAATGTTATTTTTTATAATTGTTAGGGACTCAATCTATTATAGGCTATTGATTATGTATTTTAGAAAGGAACTACAACGTTAACAGGGTTTTATTGTTTTATATAGTCAATGGACCTCTAAATAGGAAAAAACCGCGGAGTGCTACCATTTAAAGGGGTGCGTTTTTGAGAAAGGGGTGAATTAGTCCCTAGGCAAAAGGCGAATTAGGGTAAGTTATATGCACATTTAGTGCAAACACGCATACAGAAAAATTGTTCCAGGTTAAATTTACGATCGAAATATCACATTTTAAAGTCAAAAACATGTTTTTTTACAAAAATATATCCAAAAGAAAAGCAAGAAAAAAACATGAAAGATAGTAGCAATTTTGTTTTTTGCCCCATAACGTTTTTCCACGGGGATATAGGTATAGGCATTGCTTCACAGAAAAAAACTTCCATCCTTCCTCTTTAAAATGGCGTTTGGTAGAAGTCCCTATGATTTACAATTTCCAAAATATGATTTTTCAAATTTCGCTACTCACAGCGATTTTGGGATATTTTCCTTGGTACTTCGCAAACATTGTTCTTTAACTTATTTCTACGCCTTTCTAGGTATACGCAATGGTACATTTAGTAGAAAGAGAAGTAAATTATGTACCTTTAAAATGTTCTATCGTAGAAGGCCGTATGGCTATACTTAAGCAAGATATGGTTTTTCAAAATTTTATACCTTTAATGATTTTTGATATATTTTACGATTATTTTTAAATTTCTCATTATAACTTTTTATATTGTATATTTGGGTATATATAGATACATTGTCTAATAAAAAAGAAAGCTCATTTTCTTTACTTTAAAATGGTGTAGGTACTGTAAAAAACTCTGGGACTATTTTTAAACAAGATATGCTTTTTCAAAATGTGACATATGCAATAGGTCCCACTAGGTTGGAACCATATGGAAAACTTTTTTAGTGTTAATTTTATGAAAAAAAGTTATTCTTTATAAAATGCTCTGCCTAGTCTGAAACCTAAAATGCAATCATCAGATATAAAATTTTATCAATAGTGTACGAGGTATGTTAAAAAATATGAATTTTGCTCAGGAGTAAAGTACCTTTATATTTCACAATATCGAAAAGTGTTATTAAGAAAAATTATTTGGAATTAAAAATTGTGTTATAATATACAATTATATTCCTGTAATAGAAAAAAAAATAAAAAATTTCTATGGATGATGTCCTACGGATATCTTCTTTAAAAATGTCCTAGATGTTTTTGAAATACACCATTTTAAAGTAAAGAAAATATGCTGTTTTCTGTTATACAATGTATATACCTAAATGTACAAGAAAAAAAGTCATAATGAGAAATTTAAAAAATAATCATAAAAAATATCAAAAATCATTAAGAGTATGTACTTATAAAACCTTAAAAAAGCATAACTTGCTTCAAAATAGTCAAGCAACCTTATACAATAGACCATTTTAAAGGTAATTGACTCCTTTTTCTACTAAATGTACCATTGCATATACCTAGAAATGCGTAAAAAAAGTTACAGAACAATGTTTGCGAAATAATGGAAAAATGGCCCAAAAATGCTGTGAGCGGAGAAATTTTAAAAATCCTATTTCGGAAAATATAAATCATAAGGACTTGTACTAAACGTCATTTTAAAGAAAAAGAATGTAAGTTATTTTTTGCTGAAGCAATGTCTATACCTATATCCCGTGGAGAAACGTTATGGGGCAAAAAACAAAATTGCTTTCTTTCGTGTTGTTTTTTTTGCTTTTCTTTTGAATATATTTTTGTACATAAAAATATTTTTGACTTTAAAATGTAATATTTCGATAGTAAATTTAATCTGGAATAATTTTTCTGTAGACGTCTTTGTCCCAAAAGTACATAGCACTCACCCTAACTCACCCTGTGCCTAGGGACTAATTCACCGTTTTCTCAAAAACTCCGCGGCTTTTTCAAATTTAGAGGTCCATTGACTATATGAGACAATAAAACCCAGTTAATGTTGTAGTTCCTTTTAGCTCTCTTATTTTTAACATAATCAATAGCCTATTACATGATATTCTACGAAAGGTTTTTTGATGCAATGTTTTTTGCAATCTCTTTCTTCTTTCGTGGCTTTAAAACTACTTTTATCTCACGAGTGAAAGGAATGGAAATTAGAACCTCTTCTTTTGAAAGACTCATCGCGAAAACAATAAAATGTTGATTTTTACTTACCGTCAGCAGACGATATAATGCCTCCATTAGGTACAAAATTATTTTTATCACTATCCTCAACACTTAACTTCTACTTCAAAAACTTGTCTTCACTTGCAAACTTTAAGCTCTCTTTTTCAGCCAAAGTAATATCATGCTTTAACTTAAAATGTCTATGCATAATATTTTTCGTCGCACTCGTATGTTCACGCATTGGACACGAGTTTATTGTATTTATATCTGAATTCACTTTTTTAAAATTAGTAAGTACGACGATTGTAAGATTTATGTCCAAATAGAGTAGGTATCCGGTTTCGATAATGAATATTCACAAATTTCACAGTCATATTGGACTTTACCTTTTGCGTATTTATTCTTAAGATGTCTCGATAAATTTTATGTTAACAAATAAATATAATATATTCATTCATTTTTTACGTCTTTTAATTGTGACAATATAAATACAACCGAGTATAATGTATATAGTCGGTTCGCTAAACTCAGACACAACTGGCTAGCGATTTTAGTAAGTAATTTTGCCAATTTGGTAAGATTGGCAAAAAAATATTAAATTACTAAATAGTTAATACCTAACTACTAAATAGTTAGTAATTTTGCCAATTTTGACAAAATTGGCCAAAAACAAAAAAATTACCAATTACCACAGTTTTCATACCACAGTTTTCACTGTATTCCTTCACTCAATTGTTTTCTCCAGTTCTTTCTGTTTTGACAGTCCCCTTCCTGTAGATGTGATCTCCCCATTGTGATGCGCAACATATAGTCTCTTCTATTCAAAAGTCAACCTCACCTGGACCCCAATTTTTGACCCTTCGCTTCGTCATCTATCATTCGCTATCTGTAGCTGTAGAGTGTACAGATAGCGAATGATCGATAACGAAGCGAAGGTTCAAAAATCGGGGTCCTGTTCGTATATAATGAATCTAGATCATGATCATCTGGTTCTTTCTAATAGATAACCAAAGAGGCTCTGACGTCCGAGTGTTTACTTGGATACGCAATCCACCATTTACTGGCCAACGGCTTCGGGCGGATGAGCTGGTAAATGGAAGGACTCTCTGTTGTCCTGAGACTGAGAAACTGGTCTCGAAAGCGGAAGAACCAAGAAAGTGATCAACGGCATCAGAATGCAGAAGGAAATGAGAATCCACTGCATTCAAGGTCCCTGATGGCATCTCTAGTTGTGAGTGTAGATGGTAATTGATTGGATACCCTGTAGCAGGTCGACGGGAAAAATCACTAGTTTAATGATAAAAGATAAACTTACTTACGTTTGACTATATACACAATACAATTAACCGGGCCCGCCGAGAGGGTGGTACAGCCGGTACATTTTACCGGGGTCCGGCGATGTAAGGGGGCCGGCGTCGACTAGACCAAAGACGTAATGTTGCCCGTTTTTTTTGCTCTCCACTTTATGTGCATAATTTTCATCAAATATAGAGAAAACGGCGCAAGAAGACTGCGAGATTTTTTGATGATTTGCTGTAGTGACGCGACTGATACTAATTTTGAGATAGATGCAATATTTCGCTGTGAAATATTGTCATGTATTGTATAATAAGCAATTTCACCAGAAGACTGAAGACTTAATTCGGCAAATGAAATTAATTCGCTATTTAACATTTAATGATCATTCCTAGTTGAAGATGACGACAATATTAAAAAAAAATGATATACTGCACGAGTTTTATAAAGAACACGTTAGTGAAGAATTGATAGATGAAATTTTTCATTTGGGGGCGATATACAAGGACAATATTCGTGAATCTCACCTTTCGCCAATAGATTTAATTAATAAAATTAAACATCTCAAATTGGTATCATTATTTCATGATGCCGTTATCGTGTTAAGATTATTTTGCACATTACCGATGACAGTCGCAGAACCGGAAAGATCCTTTAGTTGTCTTTCTCGCATAAAAAATGCTACGAGGATGAGATCTACAATGAAATAGGATCGGCAGATCTGGCCTAGCAACCTTGTGCATTGAGAATGAGAATGCTTTTGTAAAATCATCAAATTTTTGAAAATTATAGACATCTTTGCCAGTCAGAAGAGTCGAAAATCAACTGTATTATATTTTCACTATTATGAATATAATCAGACTTGAAATGTTTCTTATTACCTACTTATTATTAATAATTTTATTTCTTTAAAAATCAAACTTTTTTCCGCTCTTCACTTTTTGCCAGGGGCCCGCTCTTCACTTCTTACCGGGGCCCGCTCATCGCTCTCGGCGGCCCTGCAATTAACTATGACTTCTCAACTGATTCATATTAATTATCTAATATTAATAATGAATAACAATTTGACCTCTTATTCTGGCCTGATGATAGTAAATAAATTATAAGTCACGAAACCGGTGACCAATTTTTAACATCAATAAAAGGATAAGATTGTGAGTATTGACCCTTTTCTATACCTATGGCTATGGCTATAAGTACCATTGTACTTATGGACTCACACTTACAACTGTTTCTTTTTTTTCTTCTTCAACCTGTGTTCGTCCACTCCTGGACATAGGCCTCTTCCATTTGCTTCCACCGATTTCTACTCTTGGCCAATTCTCTATCATCCACTGCTTGCCCGCGACTTGTTGAGTAGCGGGCATTTAGGTAAAAGTATGTATGGTTTGTGTTATAGATCAAAATGATAATTAAATATAAAATAAATTAATATTCTGTAAAGAAAAAAATATTTTAGTTTTTGTATTGTTTATATAATATATTATTTATTACAAAATATTATTTTGTATGTATTCATCAAAGCATTAATTATTATTATCACAGATTAACCCAACAACCTGTTGGGTTAATCTGTGTTAATTATTGGTAAGAAATACATTAACTAAATGCGCCACCTTGTGTAAAATTAACTAACAAGGCATAGTAGTTCTATATAAATTGTCAACATTTTACATAGATGGCAGCACAATAACAAAGCACAAAGTTTTCAAAGAAAAAAATCAGCTACCATCTTTTGCTACAGTTATAAAATACAATTATTCATTATTCCTGATTACAAATAATTTTTAAAATTGGGAATATCTTACGAATTAGCAACATCTTACGCAGAGGCGGCTCTAGTCCATGTATCGCCCGTGTGCAGTTGATGCCCTGGCGCCCTTTGGTAGACGCGCAGTCAAAATGAAATAGTCGAATAGGTACCTACCTAATACTAGTACATGGGGTATTAGAGAGTGTTATGTACGCTTATAATGTACACAAAAATCCAGATGCAAATAGTGCAATATTAAATGATGTCGGGAGCCATAGGTATTCACGGCGTCAGAACAACCTACCCGAATCTAATCTACGATGAACTACGTATTTTCAGTATTACTAAAGAACCAACAACACATTGTTAATACGTATAATTTTTGAGAAGCTCTGACTCCGCTGAAAGTCGCAATAATTGTGGTATTAATAAAAGAAAATCTTCCTTTTAAATAATTTTGATCAAAAGAAAAGCCGCTTTACTTTATATTTACATGTTAACTTAAATATAATAGGTACTTAATTCATTTCGTCAACGCTTATTTCGCAAAATTTCCCCGCGACACGTGTACAAACGCCTTTGAAAATGCCCGGCAAGTCCCAAGCAATTTGACCTTTATAGGTTACCTTTTTAGAAATCATTGTCGATATGTCTTCAAATGAATCAAAAGATTGCCGCCAGTCCATTGGAGCGTTGGACGGACAGACGGGCAGGCGGCAATCTATAAATCGCGCTTAATTGCCAATGTTTATTTTTCATTAATCGTCTTAAAGCATATCTTATCTTGAAACAAAGTAAAGGACCCGCTCTTTGGCGCTCGGCGCCCCCAACATGCCGGCGCCCGTGTGCACCGCACACCCTGCACAATAGGTAAAGCCGCCTCTGATCTTACGAAAGTTGAGGAAAAATAACAAAAATAAATAAAAATCACAACAGATGGCAGCACAGAAAAAAATCTACTTTTGTTACAGAAATCCGGAAAATATTAGATAGGAAACATTTTTTTTTACAGAAATTTATACAAATGAAATAAAAAATTTTAGAGGAATCTTTAAAAATAAATCTTGAAAATAATATTTGATCCTTGTTTGATACATTGATTTAATTGGGACTTGTTCTACTCGTTCTATCTTGTTAATTGCAATACCGATATGACATTTGACATTTTATTGGTTTAAAAATATCTATGAAAAACGACGTCTGTCACTCTGTCAGTCGAAATCGGATGCCAAATACAGCATAGGGATTACGTACACTCGATACGCATCGTATCCGCCATGTTTTCCCGTAAGGCGCTATGGGAAAACATGGCGGATACGATGCGTATCGAGTGTACGTAATCCGGGCCCAGATGATTTAGTTCACAGTGGCAATATTCTAGAATAAACAATAATAACAAGTTTTTTAAAAATCTATAGTTCTAATTCTAAACCATGTTTGATCAAGAGTTTGTGGAAGTTAATCAAATAAATAGTTTTTTGCATTTTTTGGGAAACGTAAGTACTTATTCTAAATTTTGTATATTATTTTAATAAATATTTAGTTCAAGGTGGTGTGAATTTCATAGATCTGGTTTATAGTGTAAACCGGTTGGATTATGGTTTTATAATTGTGTGATTTCACTGTTAAAATCAACAAACAGTTGAATGGGAAGCTGTATAAATATATTTTTTTCAAGTTTGTGCAAATTTGTAAAATTAAACCTGCCATTCAGTAATTTTCATCGAATTTTTTAGATAAAATGTTATGATTGAACAGCTGTAGCTCACTCAGACTTGTATACTTTTACTTTCTTGCTTGTTTTATTGATTTGTGTTTTATAAACTAATATTTATTGGAAGCACATTTGATGGATTATAATGTATGCCCTATGATTGAGTGGTTATTCAGTTTTTTTAACTGCTTGAACCACTAGAGTTATTAGTGGGGTGGTTTATTTTTATTTTAGAAAAAAGTTTTTTGTACATAGCTGTTTTGAAAAATACTAACATTTTGTGAAATCTTACAATTTGTTACAGTTTACAATTTTTGAGAAAGTCTACTAAGTCTTCTATTAGAGCTTCTTTCGGATTGTGTTGTAGTTACACTGTCCATCTTGCTGTTGAGTACACTGAAAACTCTATCATTTCATTAAGTATATTGGTTGCGTTCGGACGACCACAGCAGCTGACTGTCAGCAGAAATCGGCTGAGTGGTTGTATCCAACGCTGATAGGGAAAGCTTAGTAAATCTCTCAGCGGCTGACTTCCAGCGGTATCGTCTAAACGCTAACGCTCGCTCAGCTGTCCAGCTGTGGTCATCCGAACGCACCCAATATGTTGCACTGAAATTATATCAGACAAATGACAACAACTACACTAGACTCCCTCTATAATGAGAACTGAAATGGCAGAGTAATTACCTCGTTATAAGCCGATCTTGTTATATGAGTCAACAATAATATTGTTCATAAAAATATGAATATGTAGTTTTCTAAAACATTAACTTCCTACAGTGAAGCCATTCCAAGCAATATAAGATACTAAATATTGTGGAGCTTTTGAAAAAGAGTTGGTGGACAAATAGGATGAAGTTGACAGACTGTGGATTTTATTACATCACTGGCCTCGATAAACACTCAGATTTTAGGCATTTCTGTATAAAGGCAGCTGGGGTATTTATTTATAGCCATCACCGCACCAAAAACTGGTAAAGAAACATGTTCTTTGATCTCATTTTTCCTCATTATAACCAAATATACCTTGTTTTAGAAATGTTATAGTTCAATAGGAATTTCAAGAGACACCTAATGTATCTCGTTGTAAGATAAATCTCGTAATACCCATGTTCTTTATAGAGAGAGTATACTGTATATCATTAGTAACCTAATGGAAAGAAGCATATACACAAGGGAAAACTGGAAAACTAGTATCAGCATTCATAGACCTAAGAGCAGCATTTGACACGTTAGAAACCAAATTATTGTAGGGAAATGCTTAAGGAAAATAAATGTACCAAATACATTGATAAAAATTATATAAAGTACCTACCTGGTTACAAAGAGGTGAAAGGAAGAGTACCAATTACTGGGGAAAGATAGGAAGAATTTAATTGGAAGAGAGGTATTAAACAAGGAGATAGTCTCAGCACTTTACTATTCATAATAGTAATAAACTAATTGATAAGGATTACTTATCAAGTTAGATTTGATAGTAATAGGAGAATTTATAAGAGAGCATCATAAATGCCAGTTTTCATTTAGTTTTTCAAAGATATAACTTAGAGTACAGATGAATTTTTTAGTATACTAATATAAATGTTTTGTTTTTTTTTGTACTTGGCCCTAAGCAGTAAATTGTCCAGGATTTTTATTTGTGTGTGCCAAGACCAAAAATTTCACCTTTTGCATGAACATTGGCCACCCCCAACCCCTAACTGACTTTCATTTTACTACTGAGGATTATAGAGTCTTCAGTAAGACATCATCATTATATTTGCCTTTATCGCTATATGGAGTTGGCTTCTCTAACATTTCTCGTGGATCGCTGGTTATCTGCCCTTCTCCCTTTCTGCATAGAGTTGTTCAAGCTTTGTATCCTTTTCTTAAAAGTTCTTGATTTCTTTTGTGTATGACCTCTTGAAACTCTCATTTAACCATTCTCTGCTTTCTTTATTTCTAGTGTCTATGATCTTTCCTGCTGCATTCAATTACTTTTATTTTGAATTCTTCCACTCTTCCTAGACTGCCTGTATTTGTCAGTGTTTGTATTATTTCTGTCTCATAGTTCTGTTTGCTATCTTGTCTCAATCTTTGTATGTCTAGTTGTTCTGTTGTTTCTTCCTATTTGTCCCTCCTGTTTCCTTGAATTTTGCATATATATGTTTTATCTGTACTAGGAGATATATATGTCATATCCACAACAGGCTCCTCTTCACAATCTTATGCTTGTTGGGGCCCTTTCGTATATCAAGACTTATTTAATTTGGATTGCAGTTGTTCCATCCATGTGGGACAAAAGTTGAGCTTATGATAATGGTTTTTTTTATACTAGCAAAGCTGATTAGTAATTCTCCATTTTCATTGGTGTTTTGATGTAGGTGATGATCCTAGTGAGTGTTTGAAAATGGTTCCTAAAAGAAATTCTTCTTTGCCTATTTGCGCATTCATATTTTCTAAAGATCTTGATCATTTCTAGATGAGCTGACATATAGGTACTTCTTCTAGCTGTTTGTAGAACTCTTCTTTTATTTCTATGTTCTTCTGTTTGGCAGTGTAATGATTGTAAGGTTAACGAATGTTGTTTTTGTTATTAGTTAACAAAATCTCACATTCACTGCTTTAAAATCTAATATGGGTTGACAATATTTTATTGTGGAATAATATGGAAGACCACATAAGAATAAATAGAAGTAAAGCAATAATTACTGTAAAAATGTCAGTGACATACAATAGAGAAAAACAGATTTTCTAATAAGGTAATATTAGAAGCATGTAAAATAGAAAAATAATATGAAACTTTTAAATGGATGCATAAGATACTTCATTGTGATCCAAAAAGTATATAATAGGCCTAGTGTTAATATAAATTGCTCTAGGGCACAAACATATTCGCCATGTGCAAGTACTTGGAGGGGATAGGAGAAACGATTGTGCACGAATAGTGGAGAAATCTTGCAACTTTCTTAAATAATCCATATTGTCAATTGAAATTGTCAAATTGACGTATATTTCATACCTACTGTCATTGAAGAAGAAAAATTATATATGTTGCTCCACAATATTGATATTTTTTTTTATTTATTTAACCTACCAATTTATTTACAATCTGTAAAACAAGTTACAATGAGTAAATGTTGTGACCACTAGTGTAGGTGACTTGGAGAAAATGATTCATTAATCAAAAAGGTAAGGAATTTTCATCCTAATAGCAACATTAATAATATTGAAAAATATTAAAAATATTACTAAAAGATTTTTAAATGAAAACTTTTTGGTCCATTACCTTGGTAACACCTCCATGGCTTCTACAATTTGCAAGCCAGATGGATGAAGAAACGAAGAAGACAAGAGGGAATTCAAAAACTTACAATTCACGACCCCGTCTGTTCAGCTAGTAAATTCCAACAGAAAATGGACCTAGTTACTCAAAGGAGTAAAGACCAGTATAAAAATAAATCATTAATCATTTTCTTTACAAATATTTTACATAGATATAAAATTGTTTGTCTCTAATATTGATATGATATGCAATTATCATATAAAAGAAAATTTAATTAATTGTATTTTGCTTGTAGTACTGCATTTTAATAATTAATTTTATTTACTACAAACAATTGTTTACTGTTTAATAACATTTAATAACTTTTCTTCTTATATTTTTTTGGGCTATAGCCAATATATTTAAAAGTACAAAAAATGTTGCTGAGCTATGAAACCAGGTGTCGCCTTTCCGAACTTGCACGGTCCCAATACTGTTCATGTTCATAGAATTCATTCTTTATCATAATTGGTTTGATAAAAATTTATAAAATTGGATTAAATGGAAAAATTACTATTGACTTATATTTTCACACTCTGTAAACACATTTAAATAAATAAATATTATGCTTATCAACTAGACTGTTTAAAGTATAGATATACATATTATTATCATATTTTTTTTCAAGAACTATAATTACATAGATATAGCTGTTTTGCAAAGCTAAAGCAGAAGCGTATTCAAACCTATACGATCAACTTGATACCAGGGAAGGCGAAGCAAAGATATATAAAATAGCCAAACAGAGAGCAAAGAAAGCAAGAGATTTTAATCAGATTGGATGTATCCGAGATGAAAATAATAAAATACTAATTCACGAAAAGGATGTTAAAAAGAGATGGAGAAAGTATTTTGACAGTTTATTAAATGAAGAATTTGACAGACAGCCTGTCGAGTTAACGGAGACAGTAACAGCAATGGTTACCAGAATAACAAACGAGGAAGTGGCTCAAGCGCTTCAAAAAATAAAGAAAGGAAAAGCAGTAGGACCAGATGATATTCCTGGGGAAGTATGGAGAGCATTGGGAGAGACAGGAATAAGTTGGCTAGCAGGTCTATTTAACAGAATTATGGAAGTTGGACAAATTCCAGACGAATGGAGAAGCAGTATATTAGTACCTGTCTACAAAAACAAGGGAGACATACAACAATGCACAAACTACAGGGCTATAAAACTACTTGCCACACCATGAAAATATGGGAGAGAGTAATTGATAGACGGATACGTGAAGATACCGAAATATCCGATAATCAATTTGGCTTTATGCAGGGCAGATAAACAACAGATGCAATTTTCATTGTAAGGCAGCTGATGGAAAAATACAGGAATAAAGAGACCAACGCTCATATGGTATTCATTGATCTTGAGAAAGCATATGATAGAGTTCCTCGAGAGATTCTGTGGTGGGCACTCAATAAGAAAGGAGTCCCTGGCGAATATGTAAAGATTGTGAGAGATATGTATGAGGGAGTAACGACTAGTGTTAGGACAGGTGTGGGAGAGACTGATAAATTTCAGGTGA
Source organism: Diabrotica virgifera virgifera (assembly GCF_917563875.1). Classification (NCBI taxonomy): domain Eukaryota; kingdom Metazoa; phylum Arthropoda; class Insecta; order Coleoptera; family Chrysomelidae; genus Diabrotica; species Diabrotica virgifera. Next base: position 10,499,045 of record NC_065445.1, read on the forward strand.
AAGTAGGATTGCACCAAGGCTCGGTGCTTAGTCCTTATTTATTCTCATTAGTTTTGGACCAGATAACATCGAAACTACAGGGTAGTATTCCATGGTGCCTAATGTATGCTGATGATGTAGTGTTAATAGGAAATAGTGAAAGAGACTTAGAACAAAAACTGGAACAGTGGAGACAAGCTCTGGAGGAAAAAGGTTTAAAACTTAGTAGGACAAAAACAGAGTATTTGGAATGTTCATTTAAAGATGGAGTTACTACAAATGAAATGGTGTCTTTTGATGGTGAAATGATTGTGAAAAGCAATAGTTTTAAGTACCTAGGATCGGTATTACAGAGTAATGGAGAAATAGATGGAGATGCATGCAGTAGAATTAGGGCTGGATGGATGAAGTGGAAAGAAGCGAGTGGTGTGTTGTGTGACAGAAAAATTCCAATGAAGTTGAAGGGAAAATTCTATAAAACAGCCATAAGACCGGCTATGATGCACGGAACTGAATGTTGGGCAGTGAAAAAGAAAGAGGAACAACGAATGTATGTGGCGGAAATGAGAATGCTTAGATGGATGAGTGGAGTGACAAAGAAGGATAAAATCAGAAATGAGTATATTAGGGGAAGTCTAGGTGTGGCACCAATTGATGCCAAAATGAGAGAGCGTAGGTTAAGATGGTTTGGTCATGTTCAACGTCGAGATGTTAATCACCCAATACGAAGAATAGCTGAAGTGCAGATTCCTGGAAGGAGTAGGAGAAGAAGACCTGGGGGGAGACGATAAGGCAGGACATGTTGGTAAAGGGGATTAACATTGATATGACCCAAGATAGAATTGCTTGGAGAAATGCAATTAGGGAAGCCGACCCCGCATAGGGATAAGGCAAAGAGAATGATGATAGCTGTTTTGCATTTTTCGCTTTTTTCCAGTGATGTAATGATAAAAAATTTTAGCTTTCCATCTCTGTCCCTCTATCTCGTCCTACTCTCTTCTCTCCTTATGGAGTACTGGACGCTCTTGCTTTTATTAAGCAAAAGTAAAAAATGGCCGGTTGACTGAATCAACGCATCCTCTCCTGTTTAATTCCTTCGAAATTTCCTCTATAAGTTTTTCCATTACTCTCTATTTCTCACTCTCTGTTCTCAGGCCAACCTGACTTATGTCTTATGTCCATCTTATGTCCTGGGCCAATTCTTTCATGATTCTGGTAACAACAAAAGGTCCAAGATATGGTATAAGGTCGATCTGTTTAATAGATAAAAATCGCTTCGCTCATTCTGCAAACTTTCACATGCGTGCCTTAAAATTGTACTTTCAACACTTATATCATAAATATCTATTACTTGTATTTTTGACCCTTGGTTATCATCATCTTTCGTTCTTTTCTCAGTTTTAAATTGTTTATAATTTATAACTCGAAAACGATCAACTTAATAGAAAAATTACAAAAGACCTTTTTTTGTTTAGAATGATCCAAAAAATTTAAAATAATATCTGTCCGGGTCGATTTTTTTTTAATTTATAAATTTAAATGTGTAATATTTTTTTATTATTAATTAGTTATAGTCAGAACAAAATTGGGTCGAGCACCCATTGTTTTTTATAATTGTAAACATACTAAATTACATATCCAATAATTTTTATCTAGGGGAGTGCATATAGATTTTCACTTCGGAAAAAATCAAACAAGATAGAACTTTCTGTAATTTCATTAAGAAATGTTTAATAAACAACATATCAAAAAGTTCTACTCGAGAAGTGGGTGCTTCATTTTTTATTAAACAAATGAACTGCGAAATTAGATGTTTTTTTAAATAACTCCGAAAATATAACCTTTAGAAAAAAACTGACTTGACCATTGAAAAATTCAGAAAATTTTACAAAAAATACCTTATATAAAGAATTTTCTAAAATTAAATCTGCATCTTCTATAATTTTTTATTTATAACGCTAAAGTCACCCTTCTCACAAACATTGGCGCACTATAAACTAGCGTACGGCGAAGTGCACTGTTGAGTTATTTTAATGTAATTCTTTAACTAAGGAATCAAATGAAATTTTACAAATTGAACATGGAAGAAGAATAATTAAGCTATCTAATGGTTATAATAAAAAGATATAAAATATATGGGCATAAGTACGGTGTGGGCGGAAAGTGAGCCTTACATGAATTTTGTTTAAAAATGATTTAAACATGTGTAACTAATACAATTTTTCTTATAAAACTCTCAATTTTTACCTTTACTTACTTACGCACAACTTACCTTTCATCTGGCATCTGGCTAAATTATGTTTCATTCAAAAAAATCTCAAAAATTTATTCAAATGATATGACGTCTCAAAAAATGTAATTTTTGAAATCTTCGTAGTTTTATAGAATTACCACCACTTTAAGACTTTAAGACGGTATTACTCAAGTTTAAACAGATCTAGTACAGTTTTATAAGTGCTTTTTTAAAGCTTAGGATGTAATATTTAAAATGCACCAACTTATTTTACTTTGGAAATGAAATAAACTATTTCTTTTTGAGAAAATTAAGAAGGATAACAAAAATGTAATACAAAAACCGAAAATTACCAGCTAAAAAAATGTTTATACAAAGTGATCAACACTTTTTTCTGTAAAACTTACCTAAAATACATTTAATAATAATCTTCAACAATAATAAATGTTCAGCAAAAAAAAATTTTTAGCTCTTATACAGTATTTTTGCGTAACTTGGAACCTATTGATAACTTTTTTATTATCAGTTTTACGAAAAAAAGTTATTCTTTTTAAAATACTCTGCATCGTATATAATCTAAGATGCAATCATCAAGTATCAAATTTAATTAATTTTATACGAGGTATGTCAAAAAATATGAATTTCACTTAAGAGTAAAGTACCTTTACATTTCACAATATCGAAAATTGTTATGAAGAAAAGTTGTTTGGAATTAAAAAATTTGTATTAGTGTTCAATTACATCCTTCTAATTAAAATATTGTGAATAATAAAGGCACTTAACTCCTAAGAAAAATTCATATTTTTTACATACCTCGTATAAAATTAAAAAAGTTTGATATCTGATGGTTGTATCTTAGATTTTAGACCAGGTAGAGCATTTTATAAAGAATAACTTTTTTTGTAAAAGTGATAGCCAGGGAGGTAGTGTCAAATTTGACCGGAGCATTTTAGCATGGCCGTTTTCTTTTTATTTAGGTAGGTGTTCCAAAGCTTATTAACAAATGATGTGTCAGCTGGCCCAAAACCGGGGATTTTAGACAAGAAAAGGTAAAATATAAAAGTTGATGGACAAACGCTACAACTTAAATGTCAAATATTTATATACGTTACTCAGAACATTTTATAGACTTGCTTACTTGGCTCCTACCTTTCACTCAGGAGATCCGGGTTCAAATCCTGGCGCGGAAAATTCTTTTTGTTTTTTAAATTGACATTTTATTGTGAAAAATACCTATTTTCATAATACCATCGTTTTTCCATCAAGTTTCATATTTTACCTTTTTTGTCTAAAATCCCCGGTTTTGGGCCAGCTGACACATCATTTATTAATAAGCTTTGAAACACCTACCTAAATAAAAAGAAACCAGCCATGCTAAAATGCTCCGGTCAAATTTGACACTACCTCCCGGGCTGTGATAATAAAATAGTTGTATCATAATTGTAATAAAATGATGATGAGTAGTATGTATCCGTAATTTGAGAAAAAATTTAAAAAAAAATTTTGATTAGAATGATGTAATTGTATATTTAAACATAGTTTTTAATTGCAATCAACTTTTCATAATATCATTTTTTGATATTCTGGAATATAAAGGTACTTTACTCTTTAACGAAATTCATATTTTTGACATAACTCGTATAAAATTGATAAAATTTGATATCTTATGGTTGAGATTTTTGACTATCCTAAGCATTTTATGAAGTATAACTTTTTTTAGAATAACAACTTAAAATAATCTGCTATGTGGACGATGCAATATTAATCTCTCAAAGTGAAGATGATTTACAACGTATGCTGCACCAGTTCAACATAATCGCCAGAAAATTTAACATGTTAATTTCCTCAAAAAAGACAAAATGCATGGTTATAACAGCAGATCCAATAAGATGTAAATTGGAGCTGGATGGTCAGATAATAGAACAAGTGATGGAATTTAAATATCTAGGCATCACACTATCTAGCTACGGAAGACTCGAAACAGAAGTGGAAGATCAAGTGAATAGAGCAAACAGAGCCGCAGGTTGCCTGAATGACACAATATGGAGAAATAAAAATATCGGAAAAGAAATGAAAGGCAGAATTTACAAAACAGTCATCAGACCAATAATGACATACGCGGCAGAAACACGACCCGACACAGAGAGGACAAAAAGATTGCTCGAAACAGCGGAGATGAAAACCCTTAGAAAAATCGATGGTAAGACTCTATGGGACAGAGCTAGAAGTGCAGGTATACGACGCAGATGCAAGGTGGATAACATTAATAACTGGGTAAGAAACAGAAGAATAGAATGGAATGACCACATAAACCGAATGACAACAAATATAGTAGTCAGGACAGCGAGAGACGGTTCCCCAATTGGAAGACGATCAGTGGGAAGACCACGAAAACGATGGAACGACAACTTACTAGAGGCACATTGAAGGAACAGAGTCATGTCTATACAAAAAGAAGAAGAAGAAGAAGAACTTTTTTTCGTAAAATCGATAATAAAAACGTTTTCCATGTGGTTCCTAGCTACTGTATGAGAGCTTCTGTATAAGAATTTTCAAATTGCAATGCCATATTCGGATTCAGCATAATCAAAAATAAAATAGAAACATATTTGATCAAAGTAAAATGATGAATTTAACGATATTTTTAAAATTATCTATACAAAACAATTGTTATTGTTTAAACAATTAGCGGCGAAATCTGCGAGTAGAACTTTTTACTTTAACAAGTCTATGAACTAACAAAAAAAGTTTTAGAAAAATATAAACTTGTTTGAATTTTTCCGAAACAATGCATGTTTTCGTTCTAATTGCACAATTTCATTTGACACATCATTTGTCATTCTAACTGTTTTAATAGGGAGGAGGTATATTCGCGGTCGAAGATTGGGAAAAACATTTCACGAACCTATACAAAAACAACAACAAGGCAGATTCAGAGGATGAGGATATAAGAGATAACAGAGATGAAAAGGAAGGTGCACCTACTTATCAGGAATTCATGGAGGTACTAAAACAACTAAAAGTAAACAAAACGCCAGGACCAGATGAAATCAACAACGAACTGATCATCAACGGAGGAGAGGAGCTCACGAAGCGAATGCACAAGTTAATGGTTACAATTTGGAAGGACGAAAGCGTGCCCATAGAATGGAAAAATGGACATATCGCACCAATCTTTAAGAAAGTAGATCCAACTAAGTGCTGCAACTACAGAGAAATTATGCTACTAAATACAACGTATAAGATATTGACCACAATTATAAGAAACCGACTAAATGAATACACAGAAAAAATTATAGGACCATACCAACAGGGCTTTAGAAAAGGAAGATCAACAATAGATGCAATACACGTCCTAACACAAACAATTGAAAAAAGCTATGAACATGACATATAATTACACATACTATTCATCGATTTCCAACAGGCCTTCGACAGCATATACAGACAACAATTATTAAAAGAAATGAAAAAAATGGAGATACCGGCAAAATTAATAAGACTAACTAGAATGACAATGAAAGACTCAACAGCAAAAGTTAAAACAAATGAGGGAGATACAAACGACATCAAAAAAGACAAGGAGACAGTCTGTCAACGACACTATTCAATATCGCTCTAGAAGGAGTAATTAGGGACACAGGCCTGAAAAAGACAATTATTCAAAGCTCAACACAGATCATAGGATATGCGGATGACCTAGGACTGATAGCACGAGATAAAAAAAGACTAGAAGAGGCACTTTTAACCCTTGTAAGAGAAGCAAAGACGAGAGGATTAATAATCAATCAGAATAAAACAAAATACCTTATAAGCACAAGAGACAATGTAAACAGAATAACAGAAATAAAGATAGGTGAAAATACATTCCAGAGAGTAGATTGCTTCAAATACCTGGGGGTGATGGTGGACGGCAAAAACGGAAGGAGTATAGAGATAAACGAAAGAATTAAAGCAGGTAATAGAGTATATTGGAAATACCACCGACTACTCAAGGACAAAAACCTGAGCAAAAAAACAAAATCAAAAATATGTACAGCAGAAATTAGACCAGTGATAGCCTATGGAGCAGAAATAATGTGCCTTACGAAAAAAGACGAAGAAAAGTTAAGAATAATTGAGAGAAAAATTTTGAGAAGAATACATGGCCCAGTGATGACAGAAACAGGGGAATATAGAAGGCTGATGAACCATGAAATAATAAATATAACTGAAGGAGAAGATATAATAAAATTCATTAAAGCACAAAGACTCAGATGGTTTGGACACACACAAAGAAGAGGGGTAGAAGAACTGATCAGGAAGATAGTGAACTGGAGACCAGTAACAAATAGACCAAGAGGAAGACCAAAAATAAGATGGGAAGATCAACTGCTAGACGATATATCAAAGATGGAAATTGCAAACTGGAGAGAAAAGATTCAGGACCGGAGTGAGTGGAAGAAGATAGTAGAGAAGGCAAAAAAACATCACAACCTATGAACGATGACCTAAAGGACACTGCGGACTAATCCACCGTGTGAAATGGATTAAAAGAGCTCATAGTATTTGAGCGACCTATACTCTAACAAGAGTGAACGGTCCATATAATAATATATTCGCGGTCGGACAGACAGACAGACAGGCAGCTTAGATCAAATTTCTTAACTTTCGTACCATCCTTGGATTACAAGCTTTCATTTGACACCTCACTCATTTGTCATTCTACCTGTTATAGTGACGGAGGAGGAGTTATATTCGTGGTCGGATGGACCGACAGCCTAGGTCAAATTTCTCACCTTTTGTGCTATCCTTGGATTATAAGCTTTCATTTGAAACCTCATTTGTCATTCTACCTGGTATAATGACGGAGGAGTTATATTCGCGGCCGGACGGGTCAGAGTTATAATCCATTAAACAGATCTGTGCAGATTGACCTTATAATCGGATCCTCTACTAAAAATACCCATTTACAATCGAAATATCGAGAGATCTATTATGTACAATTACTTGTCATTTTTGTGGTATTTTTAATTAAAAATTCAAACAATTTTAAATGTATACCGTGACCTTAGTCATTTAGAAGACAATAAATAATTCTAGTAAATTTAAATATTCATATATTATGTATTTTTTGTCACAACACAGCACAATATTAATTACCCCAGGCTGTGGGTGAAAAATAGGTCGATTTCAGGGTATAATTCAGGAATTTTTGAAACCTATCAGGTGTTGTAAAGGACGATGCCAGGAATAACTTCTACTAAAATGTAACCAAAAATATTGTGCGCTTTTTTTTATTGCGATTTTCATTTGTTAAATTTGCAATTTTTAATGATTTTTAATTTTGCAGCTTAGGCTATTGATTTTAGAGAAAAACTTTTTAATAGAAAGTTATAGTAAATTAAAAAACCTACAATTTGAGGTACGGTAAGTTTAATTTGGTTAATTGGTTATTGCAAAACAGCCTGCGAAAGGTCCAAAATGGCCGTTTTTTACAATTGCATTATTTATTGTACAAATATTTTTTTTTTATTTTTTAAAGCTTTAAAATGAAGATCTTTCAATTCCAAACATAAAAAAAATTGTAAAGCCAGATTAACGAATTTGTTCCTTAGATATTATAAATTGTTTATCCCAAGAGGTCAAATGTCGAAGGCTATAAGTTTTTGAAAAAAAAATCGTAGAGAGTTGGTGAAACATCTAATCTCCTTCTAAAGAGTTATATTTTCATATTCTGATGTAAATAAATGCGTAAAACATTTTTAAACCTCTAATTTTTGGGTTTGAAAATAAGGGGGCAAATTTCGTTATAAACATTTAGAGCTGAAGCGGCCCTGTACATCCTGTGAGTTTTTAACTTACAGATTATTGTTGCTGAAGGTGAAACGAAGATTTATAAAAAAAATTCTACGACCAACTGAAGCCGAGATAATTTTTGGGTTTGAAAATAAGGGGCAAATTTCGTTATAAACATTTAGAGCTGAAGCGGCTCTGTACATCCTATGAGTTTCTAACTTACAGATTATTGTTGCTGAAGACAAAACGAAGATTTATAAAAAAATAAATATTTTCTACAGCCAACTGAAGCCAGGATAATTGTTTTTTTTTTCGTAGTGCGTTTATGCGTTTATTTATAACAATTAAGAAATTATTTTACAGTCATTGACTAAAGAAAGACTTATATTATCTTAAAATAAAAATTATTACAAAATATAATTACATTTAATTATTAAAAATTATTTTTAAAATCGGTGCTTTTGCGAGCGGCCAAATTTTGCAAATCGCCCGACTCGCGTCAAATCCGCGCCGTCGGAAAATTTTTACGTAACTTGTATTAAATTTTGACAGAAAACAATTTAATAATATTACCATTATAATATACAGTCTATTTACTACTGTATTTGTTTTTCGTGATAAACTTTTATATGTGAAATTTCATTTCTGAAGAAATAATATTACAAAAATGATACATATATATATATATGAAATATATAACTATATTTTTAATTTTTTCATTGTTATGTAAATATAGTAATAATAATGTTACTTCTTACTATAATATACAATATAAAACTTTTTCTTCTTGTAGTGACTATTCTTTTTGGATTTCACATATAAAAGTTTATCAAGAAAAACAAATACAGTGGTAAATAGACTGTATATTATAATGGTAATATTATTAAATTGTTTTCCGTCAAAATTTAATACAAGTTACGTAAAAATTTTCTGAGCGCGCGGATTTGAAGCGAGCCGGGCGATTTGCAAAATTCGGCCGCTCACAAAAACACCGATTTTAAAAATAATTTTTAATAATTAAATGTAATTATATTTTATAATAATTTTTATTTTAAGATAATATAAGTCTTTCTTTAGTCAATGACTGTAAAATAATTTCTTAATTGTTATAAATAAAGGCACTACGATTTAAGAAAAAAAAAACAATTATCTCGGCTTCAGTTGGTTGTAGAAAATTTTAATTTTTTTATAAATCTTCGTTTCGTCTTCAGCAACAATAATCTGTAAGTTAGAAACTCATAGGATATACAGGGCCGCTTCAGCTCTAAATGTTTATAACGAAATTTGCCCCCTTATTTTCAAACCCAAAAATTATCTCGGCTTCAGTTGGTCGTAGAAATTTTTTATTTTTTTATAAATCTTCCTTTCATCTTCAGCAACAATAATCTGTAAGTTAAAAACTCATAGGATGTACAGGGCCGCTTCAGCTCTAAATGTTTATAACGAAATTTGTCCCCTTATTTTCAAACCCAAAAATTAGAGGTTTAAAAATGTTTTACGCATTTATTTACATCAGAATATGAAAATATAACTCTTTAGAAGGAGATTGGATGTTTCACCAACTCTCTACGATTTTTTTTTTCAAAAAGTTATAGCCTTTGACATTTGACCTCTTGGGATAAACAATTTATAATATCTAAGCAACAAATTCATTAATCTGGCTTTACAATTTTTTTTATGTTTGGAATTGAAATATCTTTATTTTAAAGCTTTAAAAAATAAAAAAAATTATTTGTACAATAAATAATGCAATTGTAAACAACGGCCATTTTGGACCTTTCGCAGGCTGTTTTGCAATAACCAATTAACGAAATTAAACTTACCATAGCTCAAATTGTAGGTTTTTTAATTTACTACAACTTTCTATTAAAAAGTTTTTCTCTAAAATCAATATACTAAGCTACAAAATTAACAATCATTAAAAATTGCAAATTTAACAAATGAAAATCGCAATAAAAAAAGGGCACAATATTTTTGGTTACATTTTAGTAGAAGTTATTCCTGGCATCGTCCTTTACAACACCTGATAGGTTTCAAAAATTCCTGAATTATATCACGTTTTTTCACCCACAGCCTGGGGTAAATGTTTTTCTTAACCGATTCTTAAGCCGCGTTGACATGGGTAGTGAATCAGGGGCAAGACGCATACGCATAAATGCTTAAAATTTAGGTTTTTTTAAACGCTTTTCTTTACTTCAATAGTTTGCATCAAATCTTTAGACGTTAATTTGACTGACTTTTCTTCAATGCAAACTTTTCTTCAATGCAAACTTTTCTTCAATGCAAGTGAATGAAAATTTGCAGACATATGCATTCGCGGGAAGAATACACGAATAGTCAATAAAAAAAATTAAAAAAAAAAGCGGTGTTAATGGAAAATGCTTAAATTCTCTTGTTTTTTATAATGTAGAAACTTGAAACTTTTACGGATTGTAGCTAATGGTATGAACTACACATAATTTCACTTTTTACGGTAATTGTTTACGTTATGCTTCATAAATAAACAATAAAGTTTAAAATTTTGAACGCTCATATATTTGTTTATACTTATATAAATCGGCGTTTATTCGTGTCAAATTTCAATACGATACGAAACAAAATTTCAACCAAAACTCGAATTAAAAAAATCGTGTTTTTATCGTAGTCTTAGAAAAACCACCGGTAGAGACGTTTTGTGCTACAATTAACATTAGAATTCGTTTTGTCGTATTAATTAATTAAACGCTTTTCTTTAGTTCAATCGTTTGGGTCAAATCTTTTGACGTTAATTTGACTGCCTTTTCTTCAATACAAATGACTAAAAATTTGCAGACATATGCATTCGCGGGAACAATACACGAATAGTCAATAAAAAAATTTTTTGTTTATTAATTGTTTAAATAAAAAACGATTTTAACAGAAAATTCTCTTGTTTTTTACAATGAAGAAACTTGACAACTTTTACAGATTATAGCTAATTATATGAACTATACATAATTTCACTTTTTACGTTAATTGTTCACGTTATGCTTCATAAATAAACAATAAAGTTTCAATTTTTTTGCCGATTCCGACTACTTTTCATGTTTGTACATCATATGTTTTATACATATTTTGATAAACATGACGATATATTTTGCTTGAAAATGCTTGAAAAGTGTAAGACTAAAAGGTAAAAAATAAAAAGTATAAAAAAAATATTTTTAAGAAACGCTTTTCTTTAGTTACGAGTGACTAAAATTAAACATATAAAAAAAACATCTAAAAAGCAAAAAATAAAAAAAATTGAAAAAATCGTAACACATTCGTTAAAGAAAAGCGTGGGGCGAAAACCGTTTATTCGATGAAGACGCGCCACGCTTTTCTTTGACGAATGTGTTAGATTTTTATCATTTTTTTTTATTTTTTTGCTTTTTAGTTGATTTTTTTTATATGTTTAATTTTAATCACTCGTAACTAAAGAAAAGCGTTTCTTAAAAATATTTTTTTCATGTTTTTTTATTTTATCTATTTTAATAATTCGTTGAGTTTTAAAATTGCAGAATAGTCAGACAATTAAGAAACATTATTAATGACAACATTTGTTGGCGTACTTATGAAGCAAATAATCTCAATTTTTAGGCGGTCAAAAAAAATAGTTAAAGGTTCGGGCCAAAAAATCCAATAAATAAAGATTGTTGTATACATTTACAGTGAGCACGTAAAGGTTGGAATAAATTCAGTTTCTCGAGAATGAACGATTTTGTAAAAAAATCCCGAAACAGGTCAATTTTTATTTTTAAATTGCGACTTTTTGGCATATATATCATACTAGTAACGTCACCCATCTGGACTTGATGACGTCATCTATGATTTTTTAAATGAGAATAGGGGTCGTGTGACAGCTTAGTTGAAAGATTATACAATTCTCTATTCAGTAATATAAACATTAACATAATTATTTATACAGGGCGTCCAAAAAAATTTTTTTGTAATTAAATTTATTGGCATAAAAAGAAGAATCTGTGTAATTTATTTAACTTAAAATACATTTTACTGCTATCAGAAAACAGGAAATAATGTTTATTTGACAAATAAATATTGTTTTTTGTTTAAATTCAATATTAAAGCAGCCACCCAACTTCCTATTGACAGTTTGAACATTTAATTAAAGCGAAAAGCAATGAATATTTTTCAAATAAACATTGTTTTCTGTTTTCTGTTTTCTGAGAGCAGTAAAATGTATTTGGAATTAAATAAATTACATGCATTCTTCTTTTTATGTCAATAAATAAAATTCAAAAAAATTTTTTTGGACAACCTGTATAAATAATTATGTTAATGTTTATATTACTGAATAGAGAATTGAATTACCTTTCAAATGAGCTATCACACGACCCCTATTACCATTTAAAAAAATCATCGATGATGTCATCACGCCCAGGTGGGTGACGTCACTAGTATGATATATATGCCAGCAAGTCGTAATTTAAAAATAAAAATTGACCTGTTTCGGGATTTTTTTCCAAAATAGTCCATTCTCGAGAAAATGAATTTATTCCAACCTTTACGTGCTCACTGTATAACTATCTTCTCATAAATTTTTAGGTAATTTAACATTGTCAGGAAAAAGTACTATAAGTTTACAAATAATAAAAAGGTAAAGTTGCTGAGTGCTGTACTGCGCTCCGTATTCCAAGTGACAAATAGGATTGTTTTGCCTTCGCATTGCAACTGAATAAAAATGGTATACATTTTTATTTTTATTTTACAAATAATAATAAAAAATGCGATTTTAGAAAAACCGGCTATTTTTAAACAGCTGTATCTTCGAATATACTAGATGGATTTTAATTTGAAAATGTCTGTTTGAAAGGTATTTCAAGACCATTTCATCTGCGGCCGGTTTCTAAATTGTTTTCCCCGTTTGGTTAAATTTTAACAATTAGTTGAAAATCATAAAATTTTGAAAGTTTTCTTTTCGCTCTCGTTAACGTATAAAATAAATCGCATTTTTTGCGGTTTTGCAAATTATTTCATCAAAAAGCTGGCATAATAGTAAGAAAAATGAGCCCTTTTATATTAAAAATCGGTCCACTGGTCTCAGAGATGTAGATCTTCAAAATATAGGGTAAAAAAATGCTATTTTTACCCTTTCGAGAGTCAAATATCAGACCCAGGGGCACCTAATAGAGGGGTATGTACGGGTAGTCCAAGGGGTTATAGAAAATGTAAAATGTGAATTTGACTGTGTTGCTACCTCTATATTGTACATATGTATATGCAAAATGCATATTGTATGGCACAATTAAAAGTACAGCTGTTTCGCTACAATGTGCAACTAACATGGAAAATATCTGCCAGTTTAAAATACATCTACACCTATGTTTTAACATGACAAGCAGTGCGACCAACTTAACTAGGTGCTGCGCAGAATGAAATTTCCCACCGTTGGGCCAAGTGTTTTCCATTTTTTTAGTAAAGAAAAAACCCGACATTTCTCATATCCGGACGCCAATCCGGACATGTCTTTCAAATCCGGACTGTCCGGACGAAATCCGGACGTATGGTAACCCTAGGTATAGGCTATTTTTTTAAAAGTACAATATATAAAAAATTTGGCTCATATACACATACAAATATTTTTATAATAATTATACATATGGGCCATTCCACGAACATATGCCTGTTTTGGATTACTTCGACAACGAATATTTTACTGTGCAACATAAGAAGTACGAAAGGAAATAGCGCTAATAATTATTCCAATAAACAACAATGTAATTTGCAATTTACTTTCGTTCTTCTTATTTTGCACAGTAAAATATTCGTTGTCAGGCATATTCAGGCATTCGTTGTCATAAGCCAAAACAGGCGTATGTTCGTGGAATAGGGTATAAACAATACAGTATTGTTTGAAAAGTATGACTGACTATTACTATTTATAGTGTGCATCTCTAGACAGAATCTTCATTTAACTGAAATAAACACGTTATCGATAGTCTTAACTGCGACCTTACTACAATGATAACACTGTTATTGTCTCGAGATTTTAATATGTAAAAGCAAAACTTGTCAACATAAAAGGAGGATAAATTTTGTAAATAAATGATTGAAACATGACAACCGTACATGAATCAGTTGTTTATGACTTATTCCCTGAAATTCCAAGTTTATGATTTTTTGATTCGCCTATCCTAAGGTCATTTAGCTTTTTTCTTTGCATTTGTCATTGACTTCTATTTCTAGGTTCATGTAGGTCAAAGAATAAAATAAAAAAAAAACAATAATAAATAATAAAAAATAATAGATATTTAAAAAATTAAAAAATATATTATTGTAATTGTGAAAATGAGCTAGATATGCGAAAAAATTGATTTTGATTTAAAGAAGAGTTCCACAAAAGAGTGACAATTTGTAATCTCATCACCATGGTAACTTCTTTTTAGTGTTTTACCGCTGAAAGTTCTCCTGCTTTTTGTTTATGGCCAGAAAATGCTTACAGTTATTTTCTGTTGCAGATTGAATGGCGAGATCCATGGTTGATAGCACTGTTCACATTTCACATTTCCATATTTATGATGGCCTTACTTACTAGAAATTACGGGAATTTCCAGGCTCTTCTCTTCTTCTGTTTATGTAAGTACACAACAAATACGAGATACTTTATACTGGGATGGGCATACGTAAGCTAACATCCCCGGAAACGACGCATTAACGAATTCCACCGCTTCTACTGTGTTAAGCGTGCATTAACTAACAAAACATTACCTAGATTACACTAAACCAGCATTTTCCTGGATGGATTGGTAGATGTGAAAACCAACCGTGGCCTCCAAGGTCGCTAGACATTACTCCTATTGATTTTTCAATCTGGGGCATGCTTAAGAATGCCAGCTTACTTATGCCCACCCCTTTATAAAGGAGGGATAAAATTCTCTCGTAGAAGGGTGTACATATCTACCTAATAATACTTTTTATTTTCAGTGCTATTAGTGTATTTTTCTGAAAGTATCAATAAAATGGCGTCGACGAATTGGAAGATATTCTCGCGGCAGCAGTATTTCGACAGTAATGGTCTATTCATATCTGTCGTGTTCTCGATACCAATCCTGTTGAATTGCATCTTGATGGTGGTAAGTTTTTGATCACTTTTTTATGTGCATGAAACCAAAAATGTTGTTCTTTAATATGTTTATTTATCGTATGTTTAAATATAAGACGTCTCCTGGTTTCGTTTTATAATGAAAATATTATTTTCTATTAGTTTTACTTCTAATTGAATCTGCTTACACGGCCACCAAATTCACCACTTTACACAAAATTACTATTTTCAAACTGGACTGCTCCGTTCCGCTCTTAATTACACAGTAAATCTTTTTCCTTCATCAATCTGAGACTCAACCACTCTGTTCTCCCTCCATCTATCTCCTCGCCAATCACAAGCATTTTCTCTGCACATTACATCCCTACTTTCATTTCTTAAGAACAAATAGTGTTGCATACAAGTTTTCTGTCTTGTCAAATTTCCAGGGGATATTAAAATTAAATGTTTACTTATATCCTAGAAAAACCATATATTCTAAAACTAAATAAAATCGTCGTTTCTTTCGAGGAAACCATTTAGAAACAGTTTTCGTTGGAATTTTACCACGCCGGACAGGCAGGAAGTGAGATGCAATTTATAGATCTTCCCTAGCCTTCTGTTTCCAGCATTCGTTTGGTTTGTAAATTGTAGAAACCACGAAGGCGTTACCCGAAAATAATTGGTCTCAATAAAAGTTTTATTTTTAATTTTATTAAAATAAAACTTTCAACTATATGTTTATTTATTTACACTCAAAGAAACAACTTAAAAAAATCACTGCTACAAGGTTAAGAACTTGTTTTTAAGAAGACAACATTGTTGCTAAACAAACACATAAGAAATCTGTAAATCTGAATAATTATACATATCGTTTATGAATGACTGTACAAAAAATATATATCACATGTTTATATACAGGGTGAAATCAGAAAGTCAGGTCAATTTTGTTTTTATGCGTTTCAACTTTCTATGATTTTTTTTGCCTCATTTGAAGTGCATTATTGAAATAAGAGAGAAAAACCTATATAATAAGGTTTTAGCAGTGATACTGACTTTTGTATGGAACGGAACCTTGGAAGCTCAACATAAGGCTGATGAATAAGTTAGAAGCATTTGAACTCTGATGGGAGAATCTTGAAAATACCTTGGACAACCCACACCACCAACGAAAATGTTCCGAGGAGAATAGGTACAGATAGGGAGCTGCTCAAGATTATCTACCTTGGACACTTAATGAGAAACGAAAAATACCGTCTCGCGCAACTTTTCATCCATGGTAAGATTGAGTGGAAACGGGGTCCCGGTAGGCGCCAGATTTCATGGCTTAGAAATATCAGAGACTGAACCGGCCTTGATTGAGAGAGATTTGCCAGTGTAGTCGCTAACCTCCACTAAAGGAAATAGCACCACAAGAAGAAGATTGACTGATGTCAAACACTAACAGGATCAAGTTGACTACAATATTTTAAGTCTACTACAGCCAGTGCAATATCAAGGAGGTTAATATCGTATCGTTCTTCATTACACTATAGTCTTCCAAATACAGTGATAAATGATCAGAGGAGTCTTCCTAGTGTTTATTTTGGCGTTGAAATCACCACCTATTATTAAGAAGTGGCGTGGATGTTCCTTGATTGCATAGGATATTTGGTCGTAGAATATTTGGACCTCTTCGTCTTGTTGTTCTGTAGTAGGGGCGTAAACTTACGATCGTTTGAATATATATTTCGCTTATTTTGATGTTTAGGGTGGTTTAGGTTTAAGTCAGTAATTTTTAAATCAGCATGGAACAGTCATACGATAAGTAAATAAATAAATATTTCATTCTGTATACTGTACCTCTAAAAACACTTAGAAAATAGGTATTAGAAAATAGTTATTTTCCTAACTAGTGCGGAAAGTGATACTTTCACGCACGAGACTGCCGTTGACCCGAACGACGCGATAGCGGAGTTCGGGCAAGCAGTCGAGTGCGGGGAAGACACTTTCCGCATGAGTTAGGAACAATATTTTTTCTAAAGCCGTACGTTTGTAAAAAGCCACAAAAAATAGAGTCACATCAATTTTTATTTAGGAGTGAAAATACACAAGTTAATTCTTTGACAAGATTGTCAAAACCAAACTTTCAATATAATGGGTTACCACGACGACGATATTGGTTTCCATGATGATGATTTAAAACCATTATAATTGTCTACTGATTTGACTTTTAAATATTATGTCAAAAAAATTTTATTTCATCGAATTATTGCGTTAATTTCATTAAAACATGAACACAATAAGATACATTTGAAATAAATTAGTAAATAATATCTAAATATTAGTTTATTGCATGTATTAAAGTATATTATAATGCCGTATTAGGAGGTATTCTACTTTTTCGCACGCAGTGCGAGAATAGTATATTGTGCAACAAGTGCAGAAAGATACTAATTTCTCACGAGTTTGAAAAGTTGCGGTACGAGCGCAAGCGAGTGCCGCAATTCAAACGAGTGAGAAATTATCTTTCTGCACGTGTTTCACACTATACTTTTTCTACAAGCACAGTTTTTCCTAAAAATAAAAATCACAATTTCCAAACGTCGATTAATTATAATAGGTACCTATGTGATAAATTTTAAACTGTATTTAATTAATACCTACTAATCAATTTAAATTCCTTATACCTAAATAAATTGCACAGAAATCAGTTAAAAAATTAATGCACTGCCTTAATTTGTTTAAATTTAAACAATTATTACACATTATTGACATTATATTTATGCAGTCACGAATTTACACAAAACCTACTTCATTCGACGTCTCTTGCACAGGTTGCTAAGTCCTTATTGGTTATTTGATAATTATAAAATGTTTAATAAGAATAAAATTGTAAAATAAAACAGTTGTAACATCCATAATTTAGTTTCTATGCTATAGTTAAATATAATAATTGTCTTATAGGTTATATATTTGTCTAAAGTTTAACCACGGATGTAAACAGAATATAACGTTACTCAGAATGCGGTAGTCCACGGATGTAAACAGAATATAACGTTACTCAGAATGAGGTAGTCAACTGTGCAGAAAAGAACTTTGCGGCACAGAAACGTCACTTTGCGGCACAGAAACGTCACTTTTCTGCACACTAATGTCAAATATCTTATACTGTGAGAAAATATCAAGTTTGCTAACATAAAACCGTGCAGAAAAGTGCACTTTGAATAGTGGTTGTAGAAAAAATAACTTTTTTCTACAACCACTATTCAAAGTGCACTTTTCTGCACGATTTTATGTTAGCAAACTTGATATTTTCTCACAGTATAAGATATTTGACATTAGTGTGCAGAAAAGTGACGTTTCTGTGCCGCAAAGTGACGTTTCTGTGCCGCAAAGTTCTTTTCTGCACAGTTGACTACCTCATTCTGAGTAACGTTATATTCTGTTTACATCCGTGGACTACCGCATTCTGAGTAACGTTATATTCTGTTTACATCCGTGGTTAAACTTTAGACAAATATATAACCTATAAGACAATTATTATATTTAACTATAGCATAGAAACTAAATTATGGATGTTACAACTGTTTTATTTTACAATTTTATTCTTATTAAACATTTTATAATTATCAAATAACCAATAACGATTTAGCAACCTGTGCAAGAGACGTCGAATGAAGTAGGTTTTGTGTAAATCCGTGACTGCATAAATATAATGTCAATAATGTGTAATAATTGTTTAAATTTAAACAAATTAAGGCAGTGCATTAATTTTTTAACTGATTTCTGTGCAATTTATTTAGGTATAAGGAATTTAAATTGATTAGTAGGTATTAATTAAATACAGTTTAAAATTTATCACATAGGTACCTATTATAATTAATCGTCGTTTGGAAATTGTGATTTTTATTTTTAGGAAAAACTGTGCTTGTAGAAAAAGTATAGTGTGAAACACGTGCAGAAAGGTAATTTCTCACTCGTTTGAATTGCGGCACTCGCTTGCGCTCGTACCGCAATTTTTCAAACTCGTGAGAAATTAGTACCTTTCTGCACTTGTTGCACAATATACTATTACGCACGCCGTGCGGAAAAGTGCAACTTTCGGAAACGAAATGCGTGCTAGAAAGTGGCTGTTTAAGCACGGCCGTAGAAAAAAATATTTCTCCTTACTAAAACAATGTTATTATACAGGGTGTAACAAAAATACAGGTCATAAATTTAATCACATATTCTGGGACCAAAAATAATTCGATTGAACCTAATTTACCTTAGTACAAATGAGCACATAAAAAAAGTTACAGCCCTTTGAAGTTACAAAATGAAAATCGATTTTTCCAATATATCGAAAACTGTTAGAGATCTTTTATTGAAAATAGGCATATGGTATTCTTATGGTAGTAGTATCTTAAGAAAAAAATATAGTGAAATTTGGACACCCAATAAAAATTTTATGGGGGTTTTGTTCCTTTAGACCCCCCAAACTTTTGTGTACGTTCCAATTTAATTATTATTGTAGTACCATTAGTTAAACACAATGTTTTAAAAGCTTTTTTGCCTCTTAGTACTTTTTCGAAAAATCAGTTTTTATCGAGATATTTTGAATATTTGTCAAATCCACCACATATTTGTATATGGCTAAGTACGATTATGTAGACTTGGTAATATGTAATATGAAAATTTATTTATGATTTACATTTTTAGGTATATTTTGAACCATATTAAAAAAGAAACCACATCTCGATAAAAGGTGCCTTATCGAAAAAATACAAAGAGCCAAAAAAGTTTTAAAAACAATGTGTTTAACTAATGGTACCGCAGTAATAGTTTAATTGGAACGTACACAAACATTTGGGGGGTTTAAAGGAACAAAACCCCCATAAGATTTTTATGTTAACATATTAAAAAAGAGGCCGCAACTCGATAACAACTGCCTAATCAAAAAAATACTAAGAGGCAAAAAAGTTTTAAAAATATTGAATTTAACTAATGGTACCACAATAATAATTTAATTGGAACGTACACATAAGTTTTGGGGGCTTTAAGGGAACAAAACCCCTATACAATTTTTATAGGGTGCACAAATTTCACTATAATTATTTTTTAAGATGTTCCTGCCATAAGAATGCCACATGTCCATTTTCAATAAAAAATCTCTAGTAGTTTTCGATATATTCAAAAAAATCGATTTTCATTTTATAACTTCAAAGGGCTGTAACTTTTTTTATGTGCATATTTGTACTAAGGTAAGTTAGGTTCATTCGAACTATTTTTGGTCCAATAATATGTGATTTAATTTATGACCTGTATTTTCGTTACACCCTGTAGTTTGACTATAATAATGACTTTGAAATGTTTGATTGTCAAATAAAATATGAATATTTTTAAGCGTAAACCTATCGTAACGTTTTTTGATAAACAAAAATTTCAAATTCCAATTACTACAGACATGAACTTTAGATCTTACAATTTTAGAATTAGTAGCAATTTTGTTACGGACGACCTTGGGCGTCTTGAAACAAAATAAACGGATCTCGGCTGTATGATTAAATAGCACTACCTTCTCTTCCCTCGTAATAATTGATAATTTTCAATTGAGATAACATCACTTGGTTAATCGAATTGTTTAACTCGTTTATTAATATTTTAATATGTACCTATGTTTATTTATAGCATTTTTCTAAATATTATTAAGGAAGAGATAAGATCCCACAAATTTTAAATCTGTAACATGTTTTTGAGGAAAATGATGCAATAGTATACTTCAGCGTTCTTTAATTGATTATTCTTCCAGTGCCATATTAGGTTCCCCTTCCTCTTAGCTTTCTATCGTCCATTTTTGGATAAATGCCTCTGCCATCGATCTCTATCCTAAGCAACATACTTCCAATTAATTCCCCTAACGTTCGAGACTGCGTATTTCTGTCCAACGTGATTGTTCTTGAGCCTGACACGTGCTTCCTTTCAATTCCTCTGCAGCCCTCGATTTGACCTTTTAATGTAAGGTGAAGGATTCTGATTGTAAAAAACTTGATAGAGAAGTCGGCGGAATACAAAAAACCATTGGCACTGATATTCGTGGACTACGAGAAAGCGTTCGATACCATAAACCAGCAGAAAATGCTAAAAGCGTTGACAGAATGCCGAATAGACCATCGCTACAGTAACATGATAAAATATATCTACCACAATGCAACGGCTAGCATAAGACTCTCTGATCAACAAACTAATAAATTATGTATGCAGCGAGGAGTACGGCAAGGAGACACCATCTCAACAAAGCTGTTCACAACCCTTTTAGAACACACTTTTAAGAGCAAACAGTAGCGATCAAAAGGTAGCAACAAACGCGTTCCAAGATAACTAAATAAAATATTGAAAAAAGGAGCCTGTACCGCCATTAAGAATGACAAAAAATACACTTTCTTCAAATAAACTTTTTTATCCCGTGCCTAGAATTTGTGTCACATTATGGTGGCTCCTGTCTTCTGAGCCACCCTGGATACTTAGGGGTGGTTACCCCGACTATGAGGGTTGATGTAGTAAATATCGTTCGTTGTTAATACATTTATTTACACGTTAAATATATCACAGAAAGTAACTGGTGGTATAGTATTTACTTGAAATCGATGTTACCCCCTGGAATCTCAACTGCTAATTGATTTTTCTGTTCTCGTAAAAATATAATTAAAGTCTATTATTGTTTATTTACTGTTTTGGTAAGCCAAGGTGAACGTGATTCAAAAGTGCTGACTGTTAATAAACACCCACTGAATATTATTGCAACTCGACCTTGTATCAAATACTAGCATGCATCGATGCAAAAACTAGGTTAATCGTATTTATTAAAAACAAACATTACCACGGGCATTTAATTATTAAAAGGTTTATTTTTAATATGATGTTTACTGAGATGCTGTGTATCCCAATTCAACATTGGAACTACTAAAAATCGATTTTTTTTATAACAAGAAATCGAACGTCACTGACTTGGCAACATTTCGCGCCTATGTGTATAAAAATTATTGTTTTTGATAGTATAAACGTCACTGTCAGTGTCGAATTACCGACGCACTGTTGCCTCACTTTTGAAAGTTCGCAGAACTTTCTCAATCGTGGACCGCGTTTGTTGCTACCTGTTGATCGCTACTGTGTACTCTTAAGAAGGCAGATCTGAACGAATATGGTATCAATATAAATTGGGAGAAGCTCAGTCATTTGAGATTTCGCAGATGACATCGTCCTTATAGCCGATCGTATGGATGATGCAATAATAATGTTGAACAAGTTATATCACGCTTCCTTAGAAGTCGGACTAAAGATTAACATCAACAAGACGCAAATAATGATTAATCTGGTGCTAAATCGTAATATTGTTGTTGATGGAATGGATATTGAGCAGACTGCATCTTATAAGTACTTGGGACATGAAATTCGGTTGGGACGAGATAACCAGACGTGCGAACTCCCACGTCGCATAGGATTAGCCTGGACAGCGTTTGGTAAACTGAGCTATGTATTTAAATCGGACTCACCCATATGCCTGAAAAGGAAAATCTTTGACCAGTGTGTATTGCCTGTACTCACTTATGGAGCGGAAACATTAAAGGTCGCCTCATATTATAATGCACGTCGCGTTTTCGGCACGTAGCGTTTCGTTTGCGAAAAATATAATTTAATGGTTTTTAAATTGAACCATTCATATTGTGCGTATAAGACACGTAACGTAGCGTATAAGACACGTTACGTCTGCGTTCGGTTCATTCGAAAACAATATTTTTCGGATGTTGACAGCTACGGGTCGTTTTCCCCTCGTTGTTTATTTAGGTATTTCTTTGAATTTAATACAGAGTATTTAGACCGGTCAGTATCGTCGCCCTCGCTAGCGAAATTATTCCTATTCGATTTTTTGCACAAATTTACTCAAAGAGAGGTTCTTATAACATATCCACAGGGTGCCAGGCGGTGCCGTGGTCGAAAAATTGTTTAAACAATCTTTTTTAAACAAATTCACAAAAATATTTTTTCATTCGGGCAATATTTTTTTAGATAATTTGGGTAATTCTGAGCAAAAAAGGTTTCTTGTCATTTTTCTCTAAAGTTGCGAAAATGGCTATTTCCAAGGCTTAATAACTCGATTAAAAATTATTATTATGAATTTCAATAAGTGACCAAATCAAGTTTCAAACAACTTCTTCAAGGTCCTGAAGAGATTTTTGTCATTATTTTATTACAAAGCTGTTATTTTTAACTATTAACTATTACCGCTACAGCCCAACTGTATCGTCGCCCTCGTTAGCGAAATTAGATTTTTTTGCACAAACTTACTCAAAAAGAGGTCCTTATAACACATCAACAGGGTTCCGGGCGGTGCCGTGGTCTAAAAATTGTTTAAACAATTTTTCTTAAACAAATTCACAAAAATAATTTTTTATTAATGATTTAATTAAACCCAAATTAATAATAATTTGAGTTATTCTGGGCAAAAAAGGTCTCTTGTGATTTTTCTCTAAAATTGATTGTTGTCGAGTTATATGGCCATTTCCGCATTTTTGCAAGATACGTTTTTTGCTAAGAATAACCCAAATTATCTAAAAAAAAAATCGTTCGTAATGAAAAAATTATTTTTGTGAATTTGTTTAATAAGAATTGTTAAAACAATTTTTTGACAAGGGCACCGCCCGGCACCCTGTGGATGTGTTTGTTATAAGGACTCTTTTTGAGTAAGTTTGTGCAAAAAAATCTAATCGAAATAGTTTCGCTAACGGGGGCGACGATACAGTTGGACTATAGCGCTAATTGTTAATAACTAAAAATAACAGCTTTGTAGTAAAATAATGACAAAAATCTCTTTGGGACCTTGAAGAAGGGGTTTGAAACTTTGGTCACTTATTGAAATTCATAATAATACTTTTAACCGAGTTATTAAGCCTTGAAAATGGCCTTTTCGCATTTTTCAAATTTTTAATCGCATGTAACTCGACAACAATCAATTTTAGAGAAAAATTACAAGAGACCTTTTTTGCCCAGAATGACCCAGTTTATCTAAAAAAATATTGCTCGAAATGAAAAAAATATTTTTGTGAATTTGTTTAAAAAAAATGTTTAAACAATTTTTCGACCACGGTACCGCCCGGCACCTTGTGGATATGTTATAAGGACTTCTTTTTGAGTAAGTTTGTTTAAAAATATCGAATCGGAATAATTTCGCTAGCCGGGGCGACGATACTGCCTGGTCTAATTTAAAAAGTAGTTTTCGAGGCAATTTGTCATGTAAACATGTGTTGTGACAATAAACACATCTGCACCGCACCAAACTGAAACCAACGTAAACGTTCTATGTATGATAATGTGAATGGGCAGTCCGATTGCCGGTCTGCAAACGCTACGTGCCGAAAACGCGACGTGCATTATAATATGACGCGACCTTAAAGGTCGCCGCATATTATAATGCACGTCGCGTTTTCGGCACGTAGCGTTTCGTTTGCGAAAAATATAATTTAATGGTTTTTAAATTGAACCATTCATATTGTACGTATAAGACACGTAACGTAGCGTATAAGACACGTTACGTCTGCGTTCGGTTCATTCGAAAACAATATTTTTCGGATGTTGACAGCTACGGGTCGTTTTCCCCTCGTTGTTTATTTAGGTATTTCTTTGAATTTGATACAGAGTATTTAGACTGGTCAGTATCGTCGCCCTCGTTAGCGAAATTATTCCGATTCGATTTTTTGCACAAATTTACTCAAAGAGAGGTTCTTATAACATATCCACAGGGTGCCAGGCGGTGCCGTGGTCGAAAAATTGTTTAAACAATCTTTTTTAAACAAATTCACAAAAATATTTTTTCATTCGAGCAATACTCTTTTTAGATAATTTGGGTAATTCTGAGCGAAAAAGGTTTCTTGTCATTTTTCTCTAAAATTGCGAAAATGACTATTTTCAAAGCTTAATAACTCCATTAAAAATTATTATTATGAATTTCAATAAGTGACCAAATCAAGTTTCAAACAACTTCTTCAAGGTCCTGAAGAGATTTTTGTCATTATTTTATTACAAAGCTGTTATTTTTAACTATTAACAATTACCGCTATAGTCCAACTGTATCGTCGCCCCCGTTAGCGAAATTAGATTTTTTTGCACAAACTTACTCAAAAAGAGGTCCTTATAACACATCAACAGGGTTCCGGGCGGTGCCGTGGTCTAAAAATTGTTTAAACAATTTTTGTTAAACAAATTCACAAAAACAATTTTTTATTAATAATTTAATTAAACCCAAATTAATAATAATTTGAGTTATTCTGGGCAAAAAAGGTCTCTTGTGATTTTTCTCTAAAATTGATTGTTGTCGAGTTGTATGGCCATTTCCGTACTTTTCAAATTTTAAATCGCGTAAACTCGACAACAATCAATTTTAGAGAAAAATCACAAGATACCTTTTTTGCTAAGAATAACCCAAATTATTTAAAAAAATTCGTAAAATCGTTCGTAGTGAAAGAATTATTTTTGTGAATTTCTTTAACAAAAATTGTTAAAACAATTTGTTGACAACGGCACCGCCCGGCACCCTATGGATATGTTATAAGGACCTCTTTTTGAGTAAGTTTGTTTAAAAATATCGAATCAGAATAATTTCGCTAGCCGGGGCGACGTTACTGCCCGGTCTAATTTAAAAAGTAGTTCTCGAGGCAATTTGTCATGTAAACATGTGTTGTGACAATAAACACATCTGCACCGCACCAAACTGAAACCGACGGAAACGTTCTATGTATGATAATGTGAATGGGCAGTCCGATTGCCGGTCTGCAAACGCTAGTTTGTGGTGGTGAACAAGTTGAGGTAGTGAACAAGATTCGCATAACTCAGAGGGCTATGGTGCGCCAGATGTTGGGTGTCTCCCTGAGGGACCGAATTCCAAACGAAGAAATACGTCGTAGAACAAAAACAACGGACGCCGTCGAAAGAATCGCGTTGCTCAAGTGGAATTGGGTAGGACACGTCGCCAGATTGTCAGACAACCGATGGACAAAACGTATTGTCGAGTGGAGGCCACGAGAAGAAGCACTACGGAGCGGAGGACGACCACCAACCAGATGGCCCGACGATCTGAAGCGTATTGTCAGCAACTGGATGCAAGCCGCACAAACCAGAGAAAGATGGAAAGAGCTGAGGGAGACCTATGTTCAGCAGTGGACGAGTACGGGTTGATGATGATGAAGGATTCTGTACCGGTCGCCTTCAAGATGTAATTGTTCTTATTTTAATAGTTTTTACTAACTGTCGAACGGCATTTGCTCTATTTAACAACACAGTTTCGTTGGTCTGCATCGCTGTCCACTTTATTCGTAGCATTCTTCTATACAACTACATCTCTAACGACTCTAGGCAATTAATGGTATCAGTCTTCAGAGTCCGTGTCTCGGTGCCATATAACAACACTGAACAAATATAGTACCATTTGATCATTCTTTGGCGTAATTTAAGGTTTAAGCTGTGGTTACAGAAGAATTATTTCATTTTTAGAGACATTGTCCGAGCTTTCATTATTATTGTTTATTCACTTCTTCTTTTTTGAATGCCGTAATCTTCCAGCTTGTGGACGTTCATCTGTCATTTATATCATATTTCATACCTCGCAACAAGATGTGTTACTTTGTCCGGGCTAAAAATGGTTTAATTTAACATTAAATTTGTTAACAAACGACATATTATGCCGTTTGTGCGCCTCTATTCGTACGGTCATATTACTCTGGGCTAATTAGCAAAATTCACGGAAAAGTTATTTACCAGCAATTTTATTGCTGGAATCGAATTATAAGATCCTATATATTAATAATATAGGTATGCAAAGTCCGTAGATAGTGTGCTACTTTTTTTATAAACAAAATGGCGCCGACAAATCGTATTTTTTTTCAATTATTGCTCTAAAACTCCGAAGACTTTAACTTTACAACAAAAAACACCCAAATAAAAATTAACCGCAATTAAATTCTGCATAGAGATATGTTTTTCCCGATTTGCTCCGACGAAAATTTTCTTCGGAAAATGCGGGTTTTTCCAACAAAATCTCTAATTTTCAAATAAAGTTTTAGGTAAGTAATTATTAATCAATAATTAAATAACTTAGTGAAATGTAGTTCCAGAAGCCGGTAAAAATTAAACGAATATTTTAGCAACAATTCAATTGTTAATTAACAAATTACGATCGCAATAATAACCAAAATAATCATGATACATTGATCAAACTTATTAAGATTATAAAGATGAGATGCTTATTTAATATTTTATCGACAAAATATAAATTTTTCGATTTTTTGCATAATCTTTAAATTTTGAAAAAAAAAAAATAATTATAATACGCTGGTCTAATTAGTAAAGTACAAACAAAGGTTATTTATCAGCAATTTTATTGCTGGAATCGAATATTATGATCCTATATATTAATAATATAGGTATGCAAAGTCCGCAGATAGTGTGCTACTTTTTTTATTAACAAAATGGCGCCCCCAAATCGTGTTTTTTTCAATTATTGGTCTATAACTCCGAAGATTTTAACTTTAAACAAAAGACACTCAAATAAAAATTAACCCCAATTTAATTCTACATAGAGGCATGTTTTCCCGATTTGCTCCGACGAAAATTGTCCTCGGAAAATGTGGGTTTTCCCAACAAAATCTCGAATTTCCAAATAAATTTTTTGGGGAAGTAATTATTTATCAATAATTAAATAACTTGGTGAAATAAAAGCCTTCTTGGTATAGATTATAACTGCATAAGCCGGTAAAAATTAAACGAATATTTTAGCAACAATTCAATTGTTAATTTACAATTTAGAGTCGCAATAACAACCAAAATAATTATGAGACATTGATCAAACTTAGAAAGATTATAAAGATGTGATGCCTATTTAATATTTTGTCGACAAAATATAAATTTTTCATTTTTTTGCATAATATTTAAATGTTTAAAAAAATAGTTGTAACAAATTTACATTTCTCAGAAATTGTTTATTATATTATAATTTTAAAAAATACTTAAAATGCGTATTTCAAAGGTGGTGAGGCAGTGGACTGTCAAATGGATGGTTCCCTTGAACAACTTCGTCGACGGAAGGATGGGTGCACTGGTAGGGTGTATTATTACCAAAATCCGGATGCAAACACAATTTATTTTAAGCACAAACTTGGTTACATTTTTAGCGGTTACAAGTACATACAATTTTCTAATCGATATTATTAAGGTCTACATTCCCATATCACGCCTGCGCGCGACGCTACCATGCAGATCCCTACACAGGTCGATAATAATGATTTCTGCAATCAATCAAGTAGCAGCTCGCTGCGTACACACACATTTCTACCTTTTTATACGGGATGGCGCAAACATGGCCCCCACGTTGATATGTCGTACATTTTTCAGAAAAAATAAAACTAGACAAAGCGTAACTAACAATGTGCGCATATCAATAAAATACAAAAAACTTGGGCATTATACAGCAAAATTGTCACATTAGCCAAAAATTAGAAAAAATTAAATTAGATTTATACCCCTGAATAAAAATCAAAATTAACATTAAATTATCATTAAAAGTACATTCAGAGACGCTTGTAAGTATTAGTCCTTTATAAGCGCCTCACTTGGAAACACTTTACACCTTATTATCGCCAAGAGGCCAAACACTTAACTTCACCACAGGTCTTTTGAATAAGGTGCCACTGGAGTCCTTGACGGTGGCAGCACGAATTATGCCGTCCCTTCCAGGATGGACAGCTTTAATACGGCCTAGATGCCATAATCGGGACGGTACGTTGTCTTCATGGATCAAGACTAAATCATCGACGGCCACAGGTTGGCCTTTGGATGTTCGCCATTTAGGACGAACTTGTAGCTGAGTCAGGTAATGTTTGCTCCAGGTTGACCACAATTCATGTTGCAGCCTTTGAACTCGGCGCCAACGAATGGTGATCGATTCCTTTGGCTCATTATAGCTTGTACAAGGTACTGACCTTAACTCAGTGAATGCAAGAAAATGACCCGGGGTCAAATACTGTAGGTCATTAGGATCAGAGGAGAGGGAGCACAAAGGTCGGGAGTTTAGGATAGCTTCAGCATCTATTAATATATTTGTTAATTCCATAAATGTCAAATTGGCAGTACCAGTTTTTCTGTTAAGAATATTTTTAAAGCCCTTTACGGCGGCTTCCCAAATTCCGCCGAAATGGGGGGCTCGGGGAGGAATGAACTGCCAGTCTATACGAAGTCGTGATACTTCCGACCTTAAAAGCGTTAAATTATCTAATAGGAATCGGTAGGCTTCATTCAAAATGCGGCGAGCACCTACAAAATTAGTCGCATTATCAGTGAATATACACGAGGGCAACCCACGTCGAGAGGAAAACCTTCCGAGGGCCGCTAAAAACGAGTCCGAGGACAAACTGTCCACCACTTCACAGTGTACAGCCTTCGTACTTAAGCAAACGAAGACACAGCCATAAACTTTATAAATTCGCTTAGATTTAGGATAATCCTTTACATTAAAGGGACCAAAGAAGTCGATACCAATATTAGTAAAGGGTTTGGTGAGACTGACACGTTCAAGCGGCAATTGTCCCATTATAGGATATGTGAAACGAGGACGAAAACGGATACAGGAGATACAGTTTCTTAATACGTTCCGAGTAGAACTACGCCCGTTCAATATCCAAAAACGGTTTCTCACTAGAGCTAAGGTGGTTTGAGCACCGACATGACCATTCAAAGTATGAACACTGCGAATAATCAGCTCAGAAAAATGACCTTTCGGTAACAATATAGGATGTTTTTGGAATTCGGTCAGATTAGACAAAGCAAGACGACCTCCTACGCGTAAAATACCCGCAGAGTCGACAAACGGATTCAGGGATAATAAAGATGAACTCTTTGGTAGATCTCGGGATTTCATTAAGTCATCCATTTCGGATTGGAATGCACAACCTTGAACTAACTTAACTAAGGTAAGTTCAGCACTTCTTAGTTCTGGGACAGAGAGTATACCAAATAGGGGAGGTTTAACACGACAGTTGTGAGAAAATCTTAAGCACCAGGCAGTTACTCGTATGAGTTTCTCTAGGTTTGAAATTCTCTCGATGAAAGAAGAATCTATTGACTTGGTAGCCACGGTTAGAACCCGCAGTTCAGGTAATTCCTGCGGAATCTGGACGGGATTATCGGGGAATTCATCGGGACCGTTCCACCAAATTTCGGAATCCTGTAACATCGAAACCGAGCATCCACGAGAGATTAGATCTGCTGGATTCAACCGACCGGGAACAAAAAACCAATCATCTGGGTTGGATAAATCAATAATATGGCTTACTCTATGAGCAACGAAAGTTTTCCAACGACTTGGACAAGAGCGAATCCAGGAAAGTGTGACTGATGAGTCGGAAAAATAACGTTTTCTCGATATTTTTAAGGGTAAGGCGTTAGAGACTACATTCATGAGGTCAGCTAGCAGTACTGCCGCGCAGAGCTCTAACCGGGGAATGGAGATAGTTTTAAGTGGGGCTACGCGCGATTTGCCGCATATAAGGCTATGAGTGACGTCGTCACCGATACAGGAAACAAGATAAATGCAGCAACCGTAGGCCTTTTCACTGGCGTCACAGTACCCCCTTAAATCATAGGTACTGGAGCAACAAGATATGCATCGAGGGATCGTGATTTCACTTACTGAAGACCAATCTAGACTTAGATCTGACCATTCGGATAATAAATCTTCAGGCAATACCTCATCCCATGAGTAATTAGATTTCCAAAGTTTCTGCATGAATAACTTGGCACGAACAATGACTGGGCCGATTAACCCAAGAGGGTCAAACAGTCGGGATATTTCGGCCAACATGCATCGCTTTGTACGAGCAGATCTGGAATTTATGTCACAATGGTATTTTAGATGATCACCACGATTCGACCAATATACCCCCAAGACTTTCGGTAATTCATTTTCCGACGCATCCAACATTTTTTCGGTAGCTAGATCGCTGGAGGGTATGGCTTCACCAAATTTGGTGGAATTGGTACACCATTTACTCAATTCTAAACCAGCTGTGGAGAATAAACTTACCAAACGGTTACACAAAGAGATTAATTCCTCTTCGGAATCAGAGCCGGTTAAAGCATCATCCATATAGAAATCATTACAGACTAATCTAGCTAGATCAACGTCAGAATGAAGAACAGATTCACCCAGGACCTTTAAGCACCTTGTGGCAAGAAATGAAGCGGGCTTGGTACCATAAGTTACGGTATTCAATCGGTATACTGAGATTGGTTGGTCAGTATTAAATCGATATAAAATATTTTGGAAAACTCGGTCGCCTTCTCTTATTAAAAATTGTCGATACATTTTGCGAATGTCTACGGTCACAGCCCACTTGTAGCAACGAAAACGTAATAATAATACAAATAGATTATCTTGGATTACAGGACCTTTCAACAATATGTCGTTTAAACTGACACCATTGGAGGTTTTAAACGAAGCATCAAAAACAACTCGGATTTTGGATTCAATACCGTCTTTCAAGACAGCATGATGTGGAATATAATAACCAGAATCACTCGCACACGAAATGTCATATAAAAGGGACATGTGACCAAGTTTTAAATATTCCAGGATAAATTCGTCATAGTGCAACTTAAGACTCGGATTACGCTCTAATTTGTTTTCGAGATTCAGAAATCTCTTCTTACAACCAGTAAGAGAATCTCCTAACCTTTCGGGGGATTCGACAAAGGGCAGCGCAACTACAAACCGACCGGAATCATCGCGATGAGTATGTGAGGAAAAATGACTTTCAGCAATCTTGTCTTCAACGGCTAAGATAGGGCTTGCGTTAACGAAATGTTCTATTTCCCAAAATCTGGATATGGATTTCTCTACTTGAGATAAATTTAGTAAGTGACACTTAGAATGGGATTGGGAAATTTCAGTGTTCACGGCACCATTAA
Source organism: Diabrotica virgifera virgifera (assembly GCF_917563875.1). Classification (NCBI taxonomy): domain Eukaryota; kingdom Metazoa; phylum Arthropoda; class Insecta; order Coleoptera; family Chrysomelidae; genus Diabrotica; species Diabrotica virgifera. The sequence goes on from NC_065445.1 coordinate 10,531,048, forward strand.
TTAACCAGCCAAAAACACTGTTTTGAAGTAATAAATTTGGGTCGATAACGAGTCTATCTTGTTTGAGGCATCTCCAAAATAACTGAGCACCTATCAATAAGTCAATTTCATTGGATAAATTATATTGAGGATCTGCTAGCCTTATTTCAGCGGGAATATTGAATACACTGCGATCCACTGGTTTAGCAGGAATACAATCTGTGATGTGATCTAATATATAACAATTCAAGGAGGCAGAGAAATTTTCAGAAAAGGATGAAACTTCAACGCTGATGATTTGGGCAGCAGTAACAGCTTTACCTCCAACACCCTGTATGGACAGCTTCGCAGGATGGCGACATAAGTTTAAGCGATTTGCTAATCTGGAAGTGACCACGTTTACCTGTGAACCGGAATCCAAGAGACCGCGCGCAGCGTGAATTTGACCGGTGTGGTCCCTTAGCCCGACTATGCAAGTGGTGAGGAGTATGTTTTGATTTGGTACACCAAGACTGGATAAAACATTACTTACGGGGGTTGGTGTAGTACTATTCACATCATTATTGGCCGTATTGGAATTAACCGTGTTCGAATTAACCGGCGGAGTTCTGTCTACGTGCAGTACCGTGTTATGTCGACCACTGCATATAGTACATTTTGACTTTCTGCAGTTTTTACTAAAATGTCCTGCATTAAAACAATTTAGGCAAACACGCTTGCTTATAATTAAGGCAACTCTTTCTTTTGGATTTAATTTCAACAAATCAGGACATAAACGCGTGAAATGAGGAGACATGCATACGGCACATTTAATTTTCCCACTGGGAGGATCGGAATTTATACATGCTAAAGACTTGCAATTTTTAGTACTATTGTCACGAGTGTGGGTTGGAGTGGTCTCAAGGAGCTGACATTTTTTCACTAAAAAGGATCTCAACTGTTCAAAGGTAGGAAACTCATTACCCTTCAAGGTGGCGTCCCATTCATTCTGCATTGAACGAGGAAATTTTTCATGGATAATTTGGATAATAAAATCATCACAATGCTCTACTGGGCGCTTTAAATTTTTAAGAGATCTATGGCTTTGAACTAAAGTATCTAACAAATATCTGATGGCGTCATATGACTCCTTTTGGATAGGTGGGATATGACATATTGCCTTTACGTGACCGTACACTGTGACCCTGGCATTGTCAAAACGTTCAATCAAAGACTGCATCGCAATCTTGTAACTACCAGGAGTAACGTCTAAACCACGAACTACGTCTAGCGCGACATCGGAAAGGGAGGATAGCAAATATTGCAACTTGTCAATCTCGGACAAACTACCACGACAATCTACTAGTGTGTCAAATCTGGATTTAAAGGAAGCCCACTCGGTTATTTTTCCCGAAAATTTAGGCAAGGATAGAACTGGCAATCCAATTCCGGAACCCGTATACCCCGTCTCGCGGGAGGATGAAGAATACCCATCTTTAATTTTAAGAATTTTATTGTCTAGTTCGGCATGACTTTCAAAGTAAGGAGCGTATTCCTTATCAAATTCTTCAACATAATTACTCTCAATTGCCAGAAAAAATGAATTTAAAGCTCGTTCGGCATTTTTAATTGAATTTAAAATTATATGCACATTCTGTGGATCTTTCTCAATGGTATTACTTAAAATAGTGAAAAACCTTCTGGCAGAACCTCTTTTATTATTTAATTCGGATAAATTAACATTACTTTGTTCTGCTTCAGCCATAATTGCAAATAAATCAAAAAATAATACTGCAATACTACGAAACTTTTATTAAAAATTAAATTATTAAAATAGGAATTTTTGGTGGAATCAACTCGAGCTTAAACAAGAATTTCTATGCATTTATCAAAATTGTTGTTGGAATATTAAAATTGCTGTAATAAATTTTTGGTGGAATGAACTAGGACAAAATCTGGTATTAAAATGGCGGGAATAAAATAAATAAATTGGAAAAAAGGTTGGTTGGGTATTAAATACGGTTACAGTGGATATCAACAAGCAAAGGATATTATGGATATGGTAATAAAACACTCGGATCATTTAATAACATTAGCTGAGACAAGTACTCACCTATTTACAAACGTGAATTCCACAATGGCGAAAGCTTGCCGGCGATGCGTTCAAAAGATACGGCTTCGAATGACCAAATGGTGAGGCAGTGGACTGTCAAATGGATGGTTCCCTTGAACAACTTCGTCGACGGAAGGATGGGTGCACTGGTAGGGTGTATTATTACCAAAATCCGGATGCAAACACAATTTATTTTAAGCACAAACTTGGTTACATTTTTAGCGGTTACAAGTACATACAATTTTCTAATCGATATTATTAAGGTCTACATTCCCATATCACGCCTGCGCGCGACGCTACCATGCAGATCCCTACACAGGTCGATAATAATGATTTCTGCAATCAATCAAGTAGCAGCTCGCTGCGTACACACACATTTCTACCTTTTTATACGGGATGGCGCAAACAAAAGGTATTGAAAATGAATGCTTTAAAAAAATTTTCCAACCATTTGCAAAAAAATTATGGAACAGGAAAGTAAACATACGATTTCTCCGTTGTTTATAATTTGTTTTAATTGTTTCAAAGCTTAAAAGTGAGTTTATGGTACAAACTAATTATTCTCAAAAAATATCAAACATTACTTCAATAGTTTTATTTTAATCAAAGATTAAAAATGTTTTTTTTTGTAATTTTTAGAGCGCGAAAGTAGGCTTGATACAGAGCCGGAGATGTTCACTCGAAGCGACTGACACGCTTTAAACTCGCGCGAGTTGTGTATGTGGACGGGTATAATACATAATACATAGCTACGGTACTGTATTAGTCTACTTTCTCGCGTGTAAATTACAAAAAAAAATATTTATAATCTTTAATTAAAATATAACCATGAAACTAATAATCGATATTTTTTGTAAGTAATTAGCTTGTACTTTAAACTCACTTTACTCTTTGAAAGAATTTAAAAAAATTATAAACAACGTAATAATCCTATGTTTACTTTGCTGTTTCATAACTTTTTTGCAAATGGTTGGAAAAAAGTTTTATTAAAGCATTCATTTTCAAAATCTTTGAAATACACATTTTACCTATTTTTTAAAATTAGAATATAAAAGCTTTCTGAGAAACGTTAATTTGTTTATAACTATTTTTTTAAACATTTATAGATTATTCAAAAAATTAAAAATTAATATTTTGTCGACAAAATATTAAATAGGCATCTCATCTTTATAAGATTTTAAAATTTTATCAGTGTATCATAATTATTTTGGTTATTATTGCGACCGTAAATTATTAATTAACAATTGAAGTGTTGCTAAAATATTCGTTTAATTTTTACCGGCTTCTAGAACTATAATCTAAACCAAGAAAGCTTTTAAGTCACCGAGTTATTTAATTATTGGTAGATAATTACTTATCTAAAACTTTATTTGAAATTTAAAGATTTTGTTGGAAAAACCCGCATTTTCCGAGGAAAATTTTCATCGGAGCTGATCGGGAAAAACATGTCTTTATGCAGAATTTAATTTCGGTGAATTTTTATTAGGGTGTTTTTGATGTAAAGTTAAAATGTTCGGAGTTATGGAGCAAAAATTGAAAAAAACACGATTTGGGGGCGCCATTTTGTTAATAAAAAAAGTAGCACACTATCTGCGGACTTTGCATAAGTATATTATTAATATATATAATCATAAGCTTCGATTTCAGCAATAAAATTGCTGGTAAATAACTTTTCCCAAAAATGGCCTATTCTCCGATAATCAGCCCAGATTCTCCGATAATCATTTTTATTTTCATTTCATCCATGGCATGTTGTAACACTTTTTGAAGTTATTCTTCTTTAGGCGCGATTGAGAGTAAAATTTCATAAATCTGCGCGCATGCGCACACAGACAGTAATAGTTCCTTGCTAATCTTTCAAGATAGGTGTACCTATGTATCTGTATCAGCGCAAATAAGTAATTAAAAGAATATATTTGTGTTTTTAGTAAATATATTATTTATTATAATTTTTGGATTTGTCTTTCTCTGACATTTTATATGTCTATTTGTCACCGTGTTGTGTAATTATATCCGAAACTTACGTGTCACTTAAAGAAGCTCGGTGGCGTAGTTAGTAGAGCGTTGGGCCAGAGATTGGAAGGTCGCTGGTTCCAATCCAGGACGTTTCATATATTTTTTTTAATTTTTGGTTGTTTTAATAAAAAAATTTTGAAAGTGGTAGATAAGAAAGTTAGTTTAATATTTAAATAAAATACAAATAACCTGTTAAGTATATTTACTTCGTTGAAATTATATAATAGAAGAATAACTTCTTACGTGCGTACAAAGTACACACACATTCTTTTTTATATAAATTTACCACGAGTGCGTAATTTCAGTACGAGAACAGAAATGGAGCAAACAATAAACATAATAAAACTTTTATTCAAAATTTCTACATTAAACGATTAACAACGGTCATTGTTGAGATTAGCCGGACATTGGTGGAAATGTTATCAAGAATTTAAAATTACATATCATCAATATCCAGTTTCTATGGACAATAACGTTAATATCCAGCCATTGTCGACAATGACCAATTCAACAAGCTATTGTCGATATTGACCGATTAATAACGTTATGGACCGGATTTACGTTATTGTGCGTAATACATACAATACATACAAATTATAAAAAGAAACGTCAAAATCCATCAACAAGAGCAAGAGATATATGTTATACAGTTTGAATTTCATAGTCAATTCTTCTATATCGCTGATTTGAAAAAAGTGACTAACTTCGTCCAGAATAATCGTACAGATTTCGTCATTTACTTAATTTTGTAACCATTATTACAATAATGATTATATTATTTGATATGATCTTTTGTTTAATATCTCTTATCCCCTTTTTGTATTGTTCTTTTTTTTTCGGTTGCTTCTTTCTATATTTCGAATACGTATTCAAACAACTATCTTCTGCGTCTTTCTTTTAAACGAATCAAATCATTTATATTCCCAAAACGTAAAAATGTTGTGTTTACGTCAAGTAGATTTTGTGTCGTATTTATAATAGGTATATATCTTATCTACTTTTTGGAACATTTACAGGAAAACATACAGTTGAGATCCAACTTCGTGCCTTCTGCTAATGGATTTTTCATTTTTGAGTTTATTTTAAATGCTACTTCATGAAATAAATGGATAAACGCCAAGCATTTCTAAACAAACGCGTTTTAGAAAAAAAAACGCAAAATTCGGTGGCTTAGAGAATAATTTTAAAGTTAATATACTAGTTAATACAAGTTACTACAAGTTAATATATAGTAGTATATACAGTATGTCCCTGTAAGTTGTATCCATATGGAAAACTTTTATTATTAATTTTACGAAAAAAAGTTATTCTTTATAAAAAGTTCTGCATGGTACAAAACCCAAGATTCAACCATCAGATATCAAATTTTATGAATGTTATACGAGGTATGTCAAAAAGTTTGAATTTCAGTCAAGAGTAAAGTAGCTTTATTTTTCACAATATTGAAAATTGCTATTATGAAAAATTGTTTGGAATTAAAAACTATATTCTAATATGCAATTACATCCTTCTAATTGAAAAAAAAATTTTTTGAAAAATTATGGATAACTAACATTATTTTCAGTTATTTCAATTCTGATAACTCTTTTATTAAAATTTTACGAAAAATAGTGATTCTTAATAAAAAGTTCTGGATGGTCTAAAACCTAAAATCATTGTTTATATAGGAATTGTTGGTCAGCCCAATAGGAAAATTTGTTTGATTCAAATTGAGTCAGTCACCAGATGTCCCCACAATTTCTGTCAGGGTCGCAACGTCAAAATTCATAGACACCAAGTTGGATACGATCCTATTCATAACACCCCAACTCGCATACATATTAAGAAAAATAAATATATATGGAAGAATATATTTAGAAATTGAATTAATGATGTCATACTACTATACATTATATAGATAATAACATGACATCATTAATTCAAGTTCTAAATATATTCTTCCATATATATTTATTTTTTTAATATGTATGCGAGTTGGGGTATTATGAATAGGATCGTATCCAACTTGGTGTCTATGCATTTTGACGTTGCGACCCTGACAGAAATTGTGGGGACATCTGGTGACTGTCTCAATTTGAATCAAACAAATTTTCCTATTGGGCTGACCAACTATCTCCCTATATAAACAATGCTAAAATGCAACCATCTTATATCAAATTTTATCAATTTTATACGAGTTATGCCAAAAAAGATAAATTTAGATCAAAAGTAACGTACCTTTATAGTTCAGAATATTTCAATTAGAAGGATGTAATTACATACTGAAACATACTTTTTAATTCTAAATAACTTTATAATAACAATTGTGAAAAATAGACGTATTTTACTCTTGAGCGAAATTCGTATTTTTTGACATACCTCGTATAAAATTGATAAAATTTGATATAAGATGGTTGCATTTAGACCATGCAGAACTTTTTATTAAGAATCACTTTTTTTCGAAAAATTCATAATAAAAGAGTTATCTGAATTAAAATAACTGAAAATAATGTTAGTTATCCATAAGTAAAAAAAATTCAATTAGAAGGATGTAATTGCATACTAGAATATAGTTTTTAATTCCAAACAACTTTTCATAATAGCAATTTTCAATATTGTGAAAAATAAAGCTACTTTAGTCCTGAGTGAAATTCAAACTTTTTGACATACCTCGTATAATATTCAGAAAATTTGATATTTGATGGTTAAATCTTAGGTTTTGGACCATGCAGAGCGTTTTATGAAGAGTAACTTTTTTTTGTAAAATTAATAATAATAAGTTTTCCATATGGATACAACTTACAGGGACACACTATATATAGTAGTAAATTAATATAGTATATTATTCTTATGTTTTTGCATTTTTAGTAACAATTCGTTAAGGGGTGGGGTCGTAACTGAATAGTTAAGGGAAAAGGGTGTAAATAAACCAAAAATGTCATAATATTTTGTGGGATTTACCTGGATATACAACTTTCAGCCATCAGGCAGAAAAATCGGAAAACAAAGTCAGTCAGAATCGAATATGAAAAATTCTTTTTGCTACTATCCTGTATCCTGGAAAAATTGGCTGGTTATTTATGAGTTGCGTCACATTGGTTTTTCCTACATCGAGTCATCAGACGCGTTGAAGGACTCCATAGCTATTTTTAATTAAAAAAAATAGCAGTACTTACCTATAAATTTTCGATATGTCGTAAAATCGACATGTTTCGAGATAATTAGAAGAAAAACGGCCCAGAACCAAAAAATTCGAAGAAGGAAACCGTAAACTGAAGGAACCGAATCGAAAAACTAGCGATTTTGTCCGTCGCCATTCGAGGGGGATCCCATCAATTGCAAATCTACAGTCACTCCACTCAATTCTTTATGACTTCCTCCTATTTTATGGTATCCCCTCCATTTTTTTCTGCATCCGTTCAATTTTATCGTGTCTCCCTCTAATTTTTACTGACTACTTTTAATTTTTTCTGGCTCCCTCTAATTTTTTCTTATATGTAGCATTTCATATTTCGGATTTGTCATCACGTGGGCACATTACTCTAGCTTTCTTCGTTTTATTATATTCAGTACTTATCTTTCTTTGTTTAGCTGCTGCATTACCGCTTGATTTGTTACTCTGTTCATCTATGATATCCCCAATATTCTGCGATAAGCCCACATTTCAAAAGCCTCAATCCTTTTGCACATTATTTCCGTGAGTGTCCATGCTTCCATTCCATAGAACAAAATGCTGAACACATAGCAGCGTAATAAGCGTATTGTTAGCGTAATTTTTAGCTCTCTGTGTTATCTTGGTGAAAGATATTTTTTTCAAGGCAAACCAGGGTATTTATAGAATTCTGTAATAGAACTTTACACGCCAATTATTGCTGTATCTCTTGCTTACCTTTCTAAATGACAGATTTTCGACATAATAAATGAAAGAACTAGACGAAATACGAAAACGGAATAATTCAAGAATTATTATCATCATTCAGCCAATCGCATCCACTGTTGGACATAGACCTCCATCAGTTTCTTCCAATGTTCTCTACATTGGCGCAGCAGTGTGTGATGAAAAATAAAATAAAAATAAAGTTGCCCATAAAAAGTTGCATTTGGTGACAGCTACTGCTATCTACTTGTTTGACACGCTTTTCTGTGTTTATCGACAATATAATTAGTACTAAAAATATCAATTACAACAACCGATAACGACAAAGACAAAAATAATTTTACTACAATTTTCTTATCGCGTTTATTATATTTACAACTAGTGAAAAAAATATTGTTCAAACATTAATATGTTAATTTTAAACGTTGCATCTATAAATGAGGAAACAGACGAGTAAATCCATGGTTTAATAATTATTGTTGAGTTAGTATTAACACTTTCCATTTTTGTGTGGTTAATGCAGTCTAAATAATGGGTTTGTTTGAATTATATTTGGAAAGTAGCTAAACAATAGGTGAAAATATATATAATTTTTAGAGACATTATTATGTGAAAGATGATGATTTAGGTGTTAGGGAAGTGTTAACGTAGATAATAAATATGTTACAACGTAATAGTATATTATTCAACGAGCATGTAATGATGGCTATTACTCACGATGATGAAATTTGCGACACGAGCCGTAGGCGAGTGTCGTAATTCATCATAGTGGTTAATAGCCATTACATGTGAGTAGAATACTATACTTTTTCTACGACCTTTTTTATTTTAAAAATTAATAAAAAATATAAATATCAACTACTCGAAATTAAAATTATAATTTACAAATCTTCTTCTTAAGGTGAAACAGTAGCGATCAACAGGTAGCGAAAACGCGTTCCAAGATTGCGGCTGTATTTTTGAATATTTTTCGAGATATTTGGCACACGTTTTCGTAATATAATAAAGAATGGCGGTACAGAGCCCAATTTGAAAAATATATTAATATGTGGAAATTACTCTGTAATTAAATACAATATTAAAAAAACGAGCCTGTATACCGCCATTAAGAAGAACAAAAAAATACACTTTCTTCAAATAAACTTTTTTATCCGATGCCTAGATTTTGTGTCATTTTGGAAATACTAATGAAATAAAAAATGTTAGTCCATATATCGCGCAGAATGCCACCATTCGGTTCAATAACGCTTGAAGATGTTCAATTGATCTTGTCACTAACAAGGTGTCATCTGCATATCTGATATTGTTCATAAGATTAAATAACATTGGTGACAATATACACCCTTGTCGAACTCCACGCTTGATTTTTACTTCTTCAGAGCACTGATTCCCAACCCTAACACATGCAGCCTGGCCCCAATACAAATTTGCGATTATTCTAATGTCCTTACCGTGCAGACCGGTAGTTTTGAGAATATGTAGCATTTTTTTATGGCGAACTTTATCAAAGGCCTTTTCAAAATCAATCGCGCACATGAAAACGGCATGATTTACATCTTTGCATCTTTGCATTAAAACTTGGGTTGCGAACAGTGCATCACGCGTTCCAAGGTCACAGCGAAAACCGAATTGAGTACTTAAGATCCTTTGCTCAATTTTTCTATATGTTCTTTGATGAATTATTCTGAGAAAAGTTTTCAATACATGACTCATTAGGCATTAGGCTGATGGTGCGATAGTCGCTGCATTTTGTGGCTCTGTGTTTTTTGGTAGTACAACAAATGATGATTTAAGCAAATCTTTAGGAATTTTTCCGCTTTCGTAGATTTACGTAAAATTTACAAATACACCTACCTAAATGCTGTTTAGCACGTGGCTGAATAATTGGTTATTGGTTACCTACTATTACCAAATTCTGTATAATCTATTTTAAAAATGCAATAAGAAATAGTCAATGCTAGTTCTATTCGTTTCCGAAAAATTATAAGCCCAAATTTGTACCTACTGTCAATGTTCCTAATAAATAGGAAATGACTATTATTGGTGGACGTATTTCATAAAGTTATATTCTACATTTTATATTCAACTATATATAATATAATAATATAACTATTTATAATATGTTATAACACCTATAACACAATATAACTCTATAAAATAAACGCACAATTAGTTATAAATTCCAATTAACACAAACAAAATGCGCTAATGTCAGTGTCACTAAAAATGACAAACGTCAAATTTTTTAGTAATCAAGATACAAACGAAAAAAATATACTTACTGGCAAATTGTTACAGTTAAAATTCCTTTAAAAATGTTTCGAAGTTAATTTTTGATATAAAATACAGTAACTATTGTATAAAATAAACAAGTTTAAGTAATTTCATTTATTAAAAGTGGCCCATTCACCTTTGAACCTAACTTCAGCCCGTGAGTAATGACCCGCGTGTAACTTCAGCCCGTGAGTAATGAACTATTACTCACGGGTAAAGTAATGGGTGTTATTATTTATTCAAAAATAGTGAATAATGAGCATGTTATTAAAAGGTCGTAGAAAAAAATAGTTTTTATATTATAAGTAAAATTTCAGTATTGACAAAAAAACAATTTTTAAGCAAAATTCGACCTTATTTATCAAATGCTCATCTAACTTAAAACGACAGGATGACACGTTAAGCGGAAACACAGTTTGTCCGGGACGATAACTCCAAGTGCCACAAGGAAAGATAGGGAAAGCGCGGCCCCGGACGCAGAAGAACTTCCTGGCTTACCAGGAAGGCGTAGGAACCTCCGCCAGTGGTATGAAGAGGACACCACGACACTATTTATGTCAGCTGTGGACAAAGTAAAGATCATGCGACTGATCGCCAATGTTCTGGGAGGACAAGGCACTTAAAGAAGAAGAAGAAGACAACACACTAGCTCACAAGTCAGTTAATGAACAGGCAACCACCACATGAATTTATCAAACCACAAGCAAAATTTAACCTCGTATGATCTAATCTTTCTCCATTTGCTTTGTTCCCTCCTACTAGCTATTTATGCCCAACAGATCTTAAACTTAAGACGTGCCTTAAGCTCAGCTTACGGATTGCATCTTAAACTTCGTCTCAGTAAAGACGTGCTTAGCTAAGATGTAACGATATGATACCACGGCAAGCGATGAGCTGGTCTACCAGAGACGACCGTAGGAGTGTCCGTGTTGGCCCATTCCTTCTTCATAACACCGCTGAGGGAAACTGAAGGAGAAGTGGCATCGAGAGCATATTTAAGACGAGCCAGGAGAATGAGAAAATCAGTTGTTGCTAACGTGTTGAATTAGCAATAGCTCGATTGGCAGAGATACACCGTATTTGAGGTGGAACTATGCCATGCCTAGGCACACCGTAGTGACGTGGCGTCCACCGTAACCGTTACCGCAGTAGGCGGTATAGACCAGTAAGGATCTGCGAAAAAACGTCTATTTTTGGATGTGAGAGGTGGCATTCGGATTTTTGCAGATAAAGTTAGGTGACACCTTCAGTAATAATAATTGACTTATGCCCCTTCTCAAATATGCCCGGAACATTAATAAAAAAATTAAAATATTTAAAAATTTCGAAAAACATCGATTTTTTTCTGCTTCCTTTGCTTATAACTTTAAAACGATTCGTTTTGGAACAAAGTCGTAGAGAAATAAAATAAAGATAATTGAATTTTGTATGATATACGACTGGTAGAAAATGTCTTAAGGTATTACCTTTTCTGCAATATAGCAATAAATACAAAATAAGGGGGCAAAATAAGTCTGTTGTTATTCAATATTTTTTAACCACTTTGTGGCACTTAGAACCTTAGTAATTCGCTTAGGAAATTATTTGTAACATACTTAAATCGTGTACCAAATTTCATTAAAATCGACCTAATAAATTTTGCATAATAAATTTGCAATCTAAATGTTTTTAAAAAAGTTCAAATTTTTTAAAATCTTTCTGAACAAAAATTAGACCATTTAGAAGTTTTGCTATTTTTTTTACATATAAAGAGGTGCTCTACCTATCTAATACACTTTACAGAATTAAAATCGGATTATTTAAGGGGCCCCAGCAATGTTTTAAATTTATAAACAATTTTTTGCTTTATAAACAAATAGCTTTGTTTAATAATAAAAAAATTAATTTTTAGCAATGCAAATAATTAAAACCGGTATAATTTGACTTAAACTTTTAAATGCTGTCAGCAGAATTGCTATTTTATTTTTTAATCAAACGTTATTCGCGTTCAAAAATTGCAATATCTCGATTTTTTGAAAGTTCCACCGCGTTTATCTCGAATACTATGCATCCTACGAAAAAACTTGTAAGAACATTTTTTGCTTAGAATTACCCAAGAAATACAAAAAAAAATGTTTTGTTTTGCGAAAAATCGATTTTATGTAATTCCTCAAGTTCTTTGTTTATAACAATCTTATTGAGATCCGGATCAACTGTTACCCAAAAAATTCGTGTTCTACGGGTCAAAATACATAAAAAACTTGGGTAAGTCCATCTAAATAAAGGAGCCCGTAGCACCCCTTCCTGGCCACAGCACTAATTTGTTTATAAGCCAAAAAATTGTTTATAACTTTAAAACATTGCTGAGGCTGCTTAAATAATCCGATTTCAATTCTGTAAAGTGCATTAGATAGATGGAGTACTTCTTTATATGTAAAAAAATTGACAAATCTTTGTATGTTCTAGTTTTTGTTGTGCAAGATTTTAAAAAAATTTTAATTTTATTAAAAAAGTTTAGATTGCAAAATTATTATGCAAAATCTAGTAAGTCAATTTTAATAAAATTTAGTGTACGGTTTTAGCACATTACAAAATGTTTCTAAGCGAATTAGGAAGGTTCCAAGTGTAACCTAAGTGATGGAAAATCATTGAATAAGGACAGGCTTGTTTTGCCCCCTTATTTTATATTTACATATTGCTATTTTGAAGCAAGGGTGATAAATTAAGAAATTTTTAACCAATCGCATCTTATAGAAAATTTAATTATCTTTGTTTTATTCCTATAGGACTTTGTTCTAAAATGAATAGTTTTTAAGTTATAAGCAAAAAAAGTAGAAAAAAAAAGAAATTTTTTGAAATTTTTAAATATTTTATTTTTTTTATTAATGTTCCGGGAATATTTGAGAAGGAGCATAAATCAATTATTATTAACAAAGTTATCACCTAACTTTATCCGCAAAAATCTGCCACCTCTCACATCCACCTAAAAACAGATCCTTACTGGTCTAGTAGTAGCGAGGACCGAGTGACTGCGTGTCGCTGTTCAACCGTGCCGCATTGAAGTGAAGTGCGTTGTCTCCGTGTCGGGATATATGGCTATGTTGATTTAACCTAGCGAGATTGTTATTGTATATATTGTATTGTTTATCATATCATTTTAATATTTCTATTATGTTCGGATGGCAGTAAGAAGTGTAATATTGCTTTTCATTTGCAGAAAAAAAGAAATATATTTTATTTTATTCATTTTAAACTGTATATAATCATCTTTAATATATTTACTTTATTTTTAACCTGTGTTTTACTGAGTCTGTCGTCTTGAAAGAGCTGCCCGTTACAAAGAATCGAAAATTATGGTGCACAGTAAGTGAGATTTAGTTAAGAGGATCGGTACGTATTTTCGGCTGCAATGCTAATCAAACGGGGATTCATTTTTTTCGAATCCTGAGAAAACTAATAAGTATTTTTGAAAAATTTAAACGCAGAATGAAAGATTACGTTATTAGCGAGGGCCGAAAGTCCCTGAGAACTTCTATAATGTTTATTTTAATAAGTTACAGGGGTGAAAAACTAAGCGAAAATTTAGTGTGATTTTTAATTTCAAATATCTCATTCAAAATAAACTTTTTATTTATTCTAAGGGACTTTCGGCCCTCGGTAATAATTCAGTCTTTCATTCTGCGTTTAAATTTTTCAAAAATATTAATTGGTTTTTTCAGGATTCGAAAAAAATGAACACAATGCCGTGGTAATATTTTCCAAATCTATCTTTGTCTTACAACGCACTCAGCCGAATATAATATTGTCAGCATATATTGTCAGTCAGACACTGACAATCAGTGACAATTTTAAATATTTGACATTGCATCGGGAATATGTTGAGTTATTAATTAAATATTACTGATATATAGTGTATTTGATAAATAATTGATTTAAGACGTGAACTTAATAAAAAGTTATTTATTGTGTATTATTTGTGGAAGATCCAAGCAGAGAATACATCAGGATAATATATTGTGTGATCCAAGTATTTTGTTGTTAAAGATGTTCAAAATTGTAAGCGTTCCATAACAATATATTATTAAAAAATCACTTTAACACTTTTCCTCTTTTCTCGATTGAGTATTAGTCTTTGTTGTACAAATAAATTATTACAATCACTGAATACATAGTTAGTGAACAAATTGTCACATTTATTAACTGAATTAATAATTTGCAATTATAAAAATAACGGTTATCCAAGAACATTCAAAACCCATCTCTTTAAATTAATGATGACATTTTCAAGTGGAATGACATTCTAGTAATGTTTACATATCCATAGCAGTGTGAATTTTACTACACGTAATTTGCCGTGTAAAGACAAAAAAAGTAGGAATACACGTAAAATATTTGCGAATTATGTACCCATAGCCTTAAGAGGATCGGTACGTATTTTCGGCTGCAATGCTATTCAAATGGGGATTCATTTTTTTCGAATCCTGAGAAAACTAATAAGTATTTTTGAAAAATTTAATCGCAGAATGAAAGATTACGTTATTAGCGAGGGCCAAAAGTCCCTGAGAACTTCTGTAATGTTTATTTTAATAAGTTACAGGGGTGAAAAAACTAAGAGAAAATTTAGTGTGATTTTTAATTTCAAATATCTCATTCAAAATAAACTTTTTATTTATTCTAAGGGACTTTCGGCCCTCGGTAATAATTTAGTCTTTCATTCTGCGTTTAAATTTTTCAAAAATATTTATTGGTTTTTTCAGGATTTGAAAAGAATGAACACAATGCCGTGGTAACATTTTCCAAATCTGTCTTTGTCTTACAACGCACTCAACCGAATATAATACTGTCAGCATATATTGTCAGTCAGACACTGACAATCAGTGACAATTTTAAATATTTGACATTGCATCGGGAATATTTTGAGAAATTGATTAAATATTATTGATATATAGTGTATTTGATAAATAATTGATTTAAGACGTGAACTTAATAAAAAGTTATTTATTGTGTATTATTTGTGGAAGATCCAAGCAGAGAATACATCAGATATATCCTGTGATCCAAGTATTTTGTTGTTAGAGATGTTCAAAATTGTAAGCGTTCCAAAATAACAACATATTATTAAAAAATCACTTTAACACTTTTCCTCTTTTCTCGATTGATTATTAGTTTTTGTTGTACAAATAAATTATTACAATCACTGAAAAGATAGTTAGTGAAAAAATTATCACATTTATTAACTGAATTAATAATTTGCAATTATAAAAATAACAGTTATCCAAGAACATTCAAAAGCCATCTCTTTAAATTAATTATGACATTTTCAAGTAGAATGACATTCTAGTAATGTTTACATATCCACACCAGTGTGAATTTTACTACACGTAATTTGCCGTGTAAAGACAGGAAAAGTAGGGATACACGTAAAATATTTGCGAATTATGTACCCATAGCCTTAAGATTTGTTGGTGCAACCTGGTATTAAAAAATCTTCATCTGTAGCTAAAAAGTTGATTTTTGTAATTTTACTAAATATAATTGGTTAAAACAAGTTGAGACTTCAGAAACTTTGGATTTGTTTAAAGGAGATAATATCTTTGAAGAAGATTTCGCAAAGAAACCCAATCAGAACAATTTCGAACTAGGGTAGTCTCACACTCTGGTCTATTTACATGCTTTTTGTATGCTGTAGCATCTTCCGGTGACGACTTTTTTGTAATTTAGTTATAATTTGAACTAGTAGTTAGTTACATAGCAGGACTAATTACAAACGTTAAGTTGATCAAGGTTTTTCGTTGATTGTAAAATGCTTCAAAGTTCACTGGAATAAATATGTATGCGGAATTTTAAGTGGCATTCTCGATTCTGTTGTCATTTTTTTTTTTTTGTAAATATCGTGACTGTAAGTTTGTAGTTTGCATTTAAAAGGAAAAGTTAATTGTATGGCTTAAGGTTGTCATTACTTAACAAAGCTTAAAAATTGATATGTATTGAGATTTATAACAAATAAAACAATGAAACTTTTGTTTTAAAAATGTTTTTTGTTCATAATTGCCCATGAAAGATTTAACAAATTAGTATTAGTGCTATCGAAACAAAAATCGTATAGTTCTGCAATCAAACTAAAAGAGTCCTTAATATCAGCTCAGCGGAGTACTATTATTGGAAATGTGTACTTAAGTAAACAAGATATCGTTCCATAAAACATGTAGATCCCTTGTTGATAGAATTTCCCTCTTAATGATCCTTTAATGACCCTCTTATTTCGTTTATACCGGTATAATTATTGAAATATAATGTGGACCTATAGAAGAATTATGAGGGTTTCCTGGGTAGATAGAGTTACGAACAACGAAGTATGTACTAAGAAGAATAGGTAAAGAGAAGGAAGTTGAACTTACAATTAAAGAAAGAAAACTACAGTATCTCGGACATGTGATGCGGGTCGAGAAGTATGGCATCCTGCGAATCATAATGCAAGGAAAGATAGGTGGCAGAAGAAGCATCGGAAGAAGACGAATTTCATGGCTGAAGAACCTGCGAGAATGGTTTGGATGCAGCTCAAAACAACTATTTAGAGCTACTGCCTCAAAAATTAAAATAGCTATGATGATTGCCAACCTCCGTAGCGGAGATGGCACCTGAAGAAGAAGGTACATATAATTAAAAATGGAAATAAAAGCCTTATTAGTAAGGCTTATTGGTAGTGTAGACAGGTCGTAGAAGAAGGTCATGGTTGCGGAATTTGAGAGAGTGGTTTGGCTGCACCACTAATGAACTTTTTAGGTCAGCTGTAAACAAGGTCAGGGTAGCCTTGATGATTTCCAATCTCCGATAGGAGTGGCACAAGAAGAAGAAGAAGAATTGGTAGTGTAGTTACCATCCATTTCCGTCCAATAACGTTTATCGTCGTTCTCTTTGCCTTTATCCCTGAATGAGCCTGTCTAAGCGCCTCACTCCAGATCTTCTTTGGTCCTTTTCCAAAAGGAGTATCAATCTTGTGAGATGCAGTGTCGTCTAGGCTTTGGATGGGCAGCATTTGGCAAGATGCGACATATTCTAAAAGGAACGATACCGATTTGCTCGAAGAAAAAAGTTTACAACAAATGCACACTACCGGTAATAACATATGGTTCCGAAACCATAACTTTGACTAAACATTCTGCAAATAAATTAAGAATAACTCATAAAATAATGGAAACAGCAATGTTGGAAATAACAAGAAGAGGTATGGTACCAAATAGGATAGTGAGAGAGGGGACCAGGGGACCAAAGTGACAGATGTCATAGAAAAAATTGCACAAGCCAAATGGAGATGGGCTGGACATGTAACACGTTTAAATGATAATAGATGGACCAAAAGACTCATAGAATGGAGACCTAGAGAAGATAAAAGACACCGAGGTAGACCACCAAAAAGATGGATGGATGACTTGGAGAAAACAGTGGGAAATTGGATACAGAAAGCACAAGATAGAGAACCATGGAAGAACATGGAGGAGACATATAGCCAACAATGGATGCAAGAAGTTGAGGAATGAATGAATGAATGAGTCCGTGTAACTGTCTAGTGACTAATCTTGCACCGCCAATCCTGGAATGTATTTCTTCGTTAGTCCCTGCTTTTGATATTATTTAGACTCCCTAGTATTAGAAAGTTTTAGTTGGTTTTATAGTTCCCATTTCAATTTGTAGGCTTTCTGGTTTTTCTCTTGCAAGAAAGTACTTGGTTTGTTGTATATTTATTATGAGGCCCCACTTGGTGTACTTCTCTTCCAGTTTTCTAAGCATTTAGTCCATGTCGCTCTCGTCTTTAAATTTATACTACTAAACAAAACAAACAATTTCTGTGAAGAATATGGACTAAAAATGAATATAAAAAAGACCAAATACATGATAATAACTAAGAAAACAAACATACAAACATACATTTGGGAAATGTACCGATAGACAGGGTTGATAAATGCAAATACCTAGGAACCTGGATTTCAGAGAAAAATTATCAAACAACAGAAATAAGGACCAGGATAGAAATAGCAAGAAATGCGTTTGCAAGAATGAAAACAGTTCTCTGCAACAAAGACCTTAGCTTAGAACTGAGAGTAAGAGCTTTGAGATGCTACGTGTTCTCGATACTACAATATGGACTTGAAAGCTGGACATTAAAGCCAGAACACATAAATAAGCTACAGTCATTTGAAATGTGGTGTTACAGAAGGATGCTTAGAATAGCATGGACACAGAGGAAAACGAACACGGAAGTACTGCGAGAAATGGTAAAGAATGCGAAATTATAAACACAATAAAAATAAGAAAGTTACAATATCTGGGACACGTAATGAGGGGACCGCGATATGAAATGCTAAGACTGATAATACAGGGAAAGATAAGAGGCGGAAGGAGTATAGGAAGAAGGAGAGTGTCATGGTTAAAGAATTTAAGGGACTGGTTTAAATGCAGTTCTATAGAACTCTTTAGAGCAGCGGTGGATAGAGTAAAGATAGTGATGATGATATCCAACCTCCGATTAGGAGACGGCACTTGAAGAAGAAGAAGCTCTCGTCTTTCGCTAGAATAGCTTGGTCATCAGCGAAGTGTAGGTATAGGGTACAATATCTCGTCTTCGAATGTGATGTCCATATTTCATCACTTTCTTCTACATACTGAGAGCGCGTCATTCAGATATATTTTGCCGAGTGTAGTAGTTGCTATGCAACAGCCTTGCTTTAGGAACTTACTAATAGGAATTTCTCCAGTTAATTTGTTTCCAATTTTAATGTTTACCGTCATATTTTTGTAAAGCTGTTGTACTGCTTGTACATATATATTTTTTGCTTATTTATTGTTTTTCTATTGCTACTCAGAGCATTAAAAGTGGTACACTATCGTATGCCTTTGTCAGGTCAGATCTATAAAAACTACATGAGTTGAAAGGTTGAGGGCTAATCTTTTCTCAATAACCTGCTCTACAGAAAATATGCTGTTCATAAAGGATCTGCCTGCACGAAAGCCATTTTGTTCTTCTGCATCTGTCATCTTTTTGTCAATTTTCAAGCAAAAAGAATTTCATGATAAACATATCAGCAACCATGGAAAAAGTTAAAAAAAATATCCAAATAAAATTCCTTCCTTTTTGACCATTATATTTAGTTCAGAAAGCCACTGCACATCCGCTCGGAAAAATATTCCGATTCGGATTTTATGCACAATCTTACTCAAAAAGGACCCCTTTTAACAAATTTGCATGTTGCCAGGACCAAAATGGGTCAAAAATTTTTTAAACGTTTTTGTTTCCTAAAGGTTTTTTTTTGCATGGAACAAAGTTTTTTAGGTTTTTTGGATCATTCCAAACAGAAAAGATCTTTAGTGACTTTTCTCTAAAGTTTATAGTTTTTGAAATATAAGCGATTAAAAATTGTAAAATTGCGAAATCGGCCATTTTTAACCCTCAGAAACTATGTGAAACACTGAAAATTTGTATGTTACCAAGGTAGGTAGCTATTCGTTAAACATCGATTGATGAAATCCCGAAGAGTTTTTTGCAATACAATATTCAAAACTCATTTGTTTTTTAATTGCTAATCAAGCGTGCGCGATACTATTTTCCACCGTTGCATGTGTATATAGTATGGTGCAAATGAAAGGAATAAATTCGTTATTTCGTAAACCGGCGACATTAAGGAAAAATCCCGAAACAGGTCGATTTTTATTTTTAAGTTATGATATTGTGGCATATATGGTATACTAGTGATGTCATCCGTCTGGGCGTGATGACGTAATTGATGATTTTTTTAAATGAGAATAGGGGTCGTGTGGTAGCTCATTTGAAAGGTTCTTCAATTATGTATTCAGTAATAACATTTACATAATTATTTATACAGGGTGTCCAAAAATTTTTATTAAATTAAATTATTTGATAAAAAAAGAAGTAGAAGGACACCCTGTATAAATATTTATATTACTGAATAGAGAATTGAAGAACTTTTCAAATGAGCCAGCACACGACCCCTATTCTCATTTAAAAAAATTCATCGATTACGCCATCACGCTCAGATGGATGACGTCACTAGTATACCATATATGCCACAATATCGTAACTTAAAAATAAAAATCGACCTGTTTCGGGATTTTTCCTTAAAGTCGCCGGTTTATGAAATAACGAATTTATTCCTTTCATTTGCACCATACTGTCGGTGGAAAATAGTGTCGCGCACGCTTGATTAGCAATTAAAAACAAAGGAGTCTTGAATACTGTATTGCAAAAAACTCTTCGGGATTTCATCAATCGATGTTTAAAGAATATCTACCTACCTTGGCAACATGCAAATTTTCAGTTTTTCACATAGTTTTTGAGGGTTAAAAATGGCCAATTTCGCAATTTTTCAATTTTTAATCGCTTATATGTCAAAAACAATCAACTTTAGAGAAATGTTACTACAGACGTTTTCTGTTTGGAATGATCCAAAAAACCTAAAAAAAACTTTGTTCCGTGCAAAAAAAAATAATTTTAGGAAAAAAACAAAAAAAAACGTTTAAAAAATTTTTGACCCACTTTTGGTCCTGACAACATGCAAATTTGTTAAAAGGAGTCCTTTTTGAGTAAGATTGTGCAAAAAATCCGAATCGGAATATTTTTCCTAGCGGATGCGCAGTGGCTTTCTGGACTAATTAGTAATAAAACTTCATTACTTTCTATGCGAAAGTGACTAATAGCGACTGGTTTTCTTACATAACAATTAAATATGCATCATCATATTTTTATCTATTATCCAACTGCGGAATCTCGATGATCATGTATACTCGTTAATAATTAGTGGAATGTTATTTCAAATTCATGTTTATCATTATTATAGGAAAAAAACTATGTGCACTTGTAGACAAAAGTATTGATCTACGAATTTAGGTACAATTATACAAAGCACAATACTTTTGTGTGTAATTTTTGTGTAGGTATTTTTGTTTATTGTTTTGTCAATATTTCTACCAAAGAACAAAACTTAACAAACAAAAGCATAACTCGTTGGTTTATTTATATACCTTAACTGTATTTTAGTTATGATATTCGTATTTGTTTGTACATACTTTTAATTTACTCTAATCTCTAATCATTTGTGTTGGTTGGAACGAAGAAATAATACAAGAAATAGAGGAAAGGTTTCTAAAAAAAATTGTCGTTTTATCAAGAAGTTTAAAAAACTGAAAGGGATACCCGAATTACAATTCATACATAGTGTGACCAACTCCTATTTAGTCAAATTCGGGACACGGCTGAAAAAATACCTGAAATCCGGGACTTTTCAATGAAAATCGGGTCAGTTTTTTTAATATAGAACTTTCATAATATCATCATTTTATTTATTAAACATTTTTATGTTGATAAAGATATTTTTAATGGGGTTAAACCACAATAATTGGTTGTAATGACTATAATTAAAATACAGAAACGAAAAAAAAGTTCACAGTTTTAGTTTTTGTAGAACTATAATACCAAATACCATGATATGCAGCGTTTTGGATGTGGTATTAATATTCTTCTTTTTCTTCTTCAGCCTTCAGAAATCCAACTTTGGACATAGCCTCCCCCAATTCAATCCAGTGTTGTATATTTTGCGCCACGTGTATCCAGTTGTGTCCTCCAAAGTTCTTTATGTCATCAGCCCATCTCATTTGTGTCCTTCCTTTGCTTCTTCTTCCTAACCACGGTCTCCATTGTTGTATTTCATGATTCCGTCTTTTATCCTTCAGTCGGGCATTGTGTCCTGCAAAGCTCTATTTTAATTTGGCAGCATGTTCTCCTGCGTCTTTTACTTTGGTTTTGTTTCTAATCCATTTATTTGTTTTTTTATCTATAAGCCTCACCCCGAGCATTGATCTTAATATTACACTCTCGAAATTGTCCAATTTTTTTCGTCCAACCAATTCAGTTTGATATGAATTCTTAGAAGAATATTCAAAATTTCAAAATAGAATTTTACCAAAACATTGAAAATTCGGATGGCCCGGAAGCCTGGTCCGGGACGCCCGGACACGACTTCGTAATTAGGGCTATGTCCCGGATTTTTCGGGCTAGTTGTTCACACTATTCATACATGAAAAAAGAGGATAAAACACTCATGAGTGAAAAAAGATCGACGATGGGTATAAGGGAGAGACATTTTAGTGAACTGCTGAATGGGCAAAATACAGATGAGAATGAAAATTTACTTATAGACGATGATGGCTTAATAATAGAAATAGAACTGCCTAGTGAAGGAGAGATTAAAAGTATAATCAATGGGCTCACAATGACAAAATACCGGGAGAAAACAAAATAGCTGCGCAAATGCTAAAGAATTGAGGGCAGAACTACAATAATGGATGTAATATAGAAGTATCAAAAGAATATGGAAAC
This sequence comes from Diabrotica virgifera virgifera, assembly GCF_917563875.1. Lineage (NCBI taxonomy): Eukaryota > Metazoa > Arthropoda > Insecta > Coleoptera > Chrysomelidae > Diabrotica > Diabrotica virgifera. The sequence goes on from NC_065445.1 coordinate 10,553,632, forward strand.
AGGAAACTGTGCCCAAAGATTGATGCTGCATATACAAAAAGAAAATTACAGAAGTGTTGCTTTGTTGCATACTTGTTACAAGGTATGAGCGGTATGAAAACGGCGCTATACAATGATTTAATGACTACAAACAATGGGCTAGGTGCGACTAAGTACAAGCCAAAAAAAGAAGTAGTATAAAACGAATAAGGTGCAGATGACCGTTATTATAACAGAGTACTTCCAGAGAAGAAATAGAAAAAAGTCTGTAAAGCAAAAATTATAGTATCAGATGATTCGTTAACACTGAGCTGGTATATAATCTGCACACACATTATGGTAGGGGAACCCAAGCGGGGATTTTTGCAGTTACTCGAGCGCGTCGGATTATCACATGAGGAGAAATCTTGTACCCTGTAAATATACCTCTACCATATATTGGCTCTTAATACTATCATAATCTATCTTAATCTATCGTTAGTACTCAAAATTGTCAGATTAAGATAATAATAATAATAATAATAATAATAATTTAGTCGAACGGGAGATTCATAACGATGTTGTAATTGAAGATCAAGTCCCCAATGAAGTGCATGAGCAGATTCCTGAGCTTGCCATACAAGAAACTCAACCTGACAATACAGAGCAGGAAAACAACGAGCTACATGATAACCTAGTAAGCGAAATGGCACGTGCTGTACAAGAGTTTAATGGAACAAACCCACTTAGCAGACCACCGCTACCACGAATAAACTCTTGTAAGAGACTAGGTGTGCTGTTACAAATTGTGAACACTGAAGTCCTACCCAATTATGTCGTAGAAGCCCACACATTAGAGTATCTGCACATGCTAATCTACTGTGCAGCAACGGCAATTGCTAATGTAATGGGCATTAAGATCAGAACACGATAGGGTACTAATAACGGAAGGACTGGTAGCAGAATTGCACCCTGGGAAAAAAGACTGCTCGGAAAGATTGAATTGCTGCGTAGGGATATTGGTCAAGTCACAGAATATATACGAGGTGTAAGAAGTACAAGAGTCATCAGGAGAGCTGAAGAAATAATACGGAATACTGCAAGACACTCAAGATACGATCCAGAAAACAACACAGCTCAACAGTGCCTGGATACATTAAAACAAAGACTCTCAGTTTATTCAGGATGACTAAGAAGGTACAAAGTGAGTAACAACCGAAAATCCGACAATGCCCTTTTTGAGACTGCTGAGAAGGCGTTCTATCGAAAACTCAATTCCACCGTAGGAAATCTCGATAAGTCTTATCCAAGCCAAGAAGAAATTCATGAGTTTTGGGGAAATCAACTTTCCACACCAGCTGCTCTTAACAACAATGCTGGATGGATATAAGATACGGCACAGAACTGCCAACACTACGTTACTACCCTTTACGAACCCTTCACTACTGAAGAAGTCTCAAATATCATCAACGAGCTTCATAACTGGAAATCTCCTGGACCAGACGGAGTTCAAAACTTTTGGCTCAAGAAGTTTTGGAGTGTTCATGAATGCTTATCAACACTAATTAATCATGTTATTTCTAATCCACAGGATATACCATCATTCCTAACTCAGGGAACCACTTATTTAATACCGAAGGATCAAAATAACACCCAAGATCCAGCAAAATACCGCCCAATTACTTGTCTTCCAACTTTGTATAAATTGGTCACATCCTGTGTAGCCCGGCGTATCTACCAACACTGTGCTTTGAACAATATCATAGAGCCTCAACAGAAAGGATGCGCTAAGGGTTCCATGGGTTGCAAAGAACAACTTATCATCGACTCAGTCATTTCTAATCAAGCATATTCCAAAAAGAGGAACCTATTTACTGCTTTTATAGATTACAAGAAGGCCTTTGATTCAGTGCCGCATGAATGGCTTATAGATATATTGAGAATATATAAAGTCGATGATAATATAGTGACCTTTTTACAACATATAATGACAGAGTGGAAAACTAGAATTCATCTTCAAATACCTGGTGAAAGTAACATCGAAACTGAAAATATCGCAATCAGCCGGGGCCTGTTTCAAGGAGATTCGTTGAGTCCTCTGTGGTTCTGTCTAGCTATGAACCCACTATCTCAGCTATTGAACTCCACAGATGCAGGTTTTAGCATCAAAAATAACAACAATGTGGTGGCGAAGCTCAATCATTTATTGTACATGGATGATTTGAAATTAATGGCTTCCACTCGAAACCAACTCGACGAGATGCTAAAAACTGTAGAAACTTTTTCTAATGATATTAGTATGCACTTCGGACTAGACAAGTGCCGTATTTTAAATATAGTCAGAGGAAAAGTACAGCCCGGGGGATTCGATATGCAAAATGGCCAGAACATCGAGGCCATGGGTGAAAGCGATATGTATAAATATCTTGGAGTAAAGCAAGCGCGGAAAATTGACCATAAACAAATGAAAACAGAGATAACTACTGAGTTTATACGAAGGGTAAAACAGCTGCTTCGCTCACACCTTAACAGTAGAAATTTGTTTAAGGCACTAAACACCTACGCATGTTCCGCGTTTAGCTACTCATTTGGTATTGTTAAGTGGACAAAAACAGATATAGAAGCTCTACAGCGAAAAGTACGAACACACCTCACAAAGGCACAAAAACACCATCCTAAAAGTGCAGTAGAAAGAACAACATTACCACGGAATCTAGGAGGAAGAGGACTTATGGATATAGGTGAGCAATTAGATAAACAAATTGCTAATTTAAGAACTTATTTTCAGATGCAGGCTGAGACATCTACTCTACATCGCGCTATCTGCGCAGTAGATGACACAACACCGATCAAACTGAGGGAACCAGAAATGCGCATAAACCACCTTACTAAGGACGAAAAAGTGCGCGCCTGGATGGGTAAACCTCTGCACGGGCGACATCCCAATGAGGTCAGCCAAGATTATGTCGACAATATAGCGTCGAACTACTGGTTGACATCAGGAAAGATGTTCCCTGAAACGGAGGGTTCATTACTGGCCATTCAGGATCAGGTTATACCAACCAAAAATTACCTGAAATATATCATCAAAGACCCTCAGGTTCAAAACGACAGATGCCGATATGGATGTCAAGCCCAAGAAACCATCCAACATCTTACAGGGGGCTGCCAGGCATTTGCTGCAACTGAATACAAGGAACGGCATGATGCAGTGGGAAAAATCCTTCATCAAGAGATAGCTATCAAGCTGGGACTTCTCCAAACAGACCACCTCCCGTATTATCAATACGTCCCTGAGAGTATGCTTGAGGATGGCAACTACAAGCTATACTGGGACCGCACTGTGCTCACAGACCAAACAGTGGCACATAATAGACCAGATCTCGTACTAGTTAATAAACTAACAAGACAAACAACACTAATTGATTTGGCGATACCTAACAACAATAATCTACGTAGTAAATTTACTGAAAAAATCGCCAAATACAGAGATCTAGAAATTCAAATACGAAGGCAATGGAGAATGGAAAGTACCCAGACGATACCGATTATTATTTCTACTACTGGAGTCATTCCGAAGACCCTCCTCGAAAGCATCAAAAAGCTGGGTCTGAATGAACATCTTTATAAGACCATGCAGAAAGCTGTACTACTCGCGACGGCCAGATGCGTACGAAAATTTCTGGGAGATACACCTGCATTCCAAGTCACCTAGGGCTCGATAACACGAAAAGAGTCCCACCAGAGCTCAATCCTTTTGATACCGTAGGTATCTGGGATCAGTCAATTTTCCCCTTAGAGGGAGTGTGAGCCGTATGGCTAAATCTGGATAATTTATTCAACAATAATAGGTACAATCTTTTTAGATATTTACAGCTAAAGTGAATAAATTAACCCGAAGGTCTCCGAGAGGTGTGGATACACCTGTTTCGGTAAATAGGATATAAAATAATAACATATTAACGTAAATAACATAAATAGCAATATAATACAATAAATAGATAGGTACGTTTTTTTTTAATTGTAAATACACAGTTATGTTTTAGTAAATATGATACGTAGAATAAATAATATAATGAAAACAATAAAATAAATACTTAGTTTAACAATAAAGCACGAATAATTAATTTTTTTTAACAATTATGTATGGCTCAATTAGTTAGTAATATTTTTGAAGAATGGTGTATATACGCATGTTTTATTAAATATGATAAAAATAAGCAAAATAAATCAGTTTAAAACAATATAAAATTTGAAATATAGGTATAAAAATTGGTAGTGATTCTAAGAGTTTCATTTATTTTTTTGTTTTTTAATGTATGTAAATTTAAGCTACTATAATGATGTCACAAAAATTTCTTGTTTGTTCCATCAGAAATGATTTTAATTTCTTTTTAAATAGAAGAACATTCTTAGTATTTTTGATATCACTGGGGATATGATTATATATTTTTGGGGCTAGAAATAGAAAACTTCTTTGACAGAAGGACTTTGTCATTTTCGGAATCATATAAAGGTGTTTGCCTCTTGTATCATGCTCATGTGATGGTAAATTGTTGTCTGTTTTCATGGTGTGATATTTTAAAGACACACAAAGAAAGTATAACTGTTTCAAGTCAAAATATATTACTATCCTTATATAATCTATCTGTAGAGTAGGTGTATGGTTTAGACATAATAATTTTCAGAAATCTTCTTTGTATGATTTCCAGTGGGAGAATGTGTGTTTTTAGGGCGCTTCCCCAAGCCAGTATACTATAACGGAGATGACTTTCTACTAGTCCGTAATATAGTGTGCGAAGGTATATATTAGGTATGTGTTTTTTAAGATGTTTAAACTTATACAGGATAAACTGTAGCTTTTTAATGATATATTTAATGTGAAAGTCCCATTTTAGATGTGTATCTATAAAAACTCCTAGATATTTAACATTTGTTACGGGTTTAATATAAAAATTTTGTTTATTATGTGATATTTGAAGGGGTTTGAAAAGATCAGTGGTCAAGTTAGAGTTAAATATTGGTAGATAAACAGTTTTCTTAAAATTGATTGTTAGTATTTTGTAGTCAAACCATTCTTTTATTAGTTGTAGATCACATTCTGCTTTTGTTTTTAATTCATACCAATTCTCAGCATCATAAATAATAGCTGTATCATCAGGTATTATTATATCATTATATTATATTATCAGTATACCTATATAATAGGTCTGGATCCCGCGTATGAAAAAAAAGTTGATTAATAGCAAGCTGAAAATTTGTTAATAGCTTAAGGGTGTCTAGTCGGACAAACTTTGATATATGGGAACACTGGAACAGGGGAAGTTTTAATTGTGGAACAGGTTAAAAATTTGGAACGGTCAGACCACGAAAACGGCACATGTATTTTGTCCGACAGAACAGACTTAAATTCTCCGAACAGAGATTAAACTCTCATGCAAAAACAGACTGCTATTTATCACCAAATGGGCGTTTTAATGAGTGGAACATGTAGAATATGTCAAATGACAGGAATTATGACAGGTGATAAATAGCAGTCTGATTTTTGCATGAGAGTTTAATCTCTGTTCGGAGAGTTTAAGTCTGTTCTGTCGGACAAAATAAATGTGCCGTTTTCGTGGTCTGACCGTTCCAAATTTTTAACCTGTTCCACAATTAAAACTGCCCCTGTTCCAGTGTTCCCATATATCAAAGTTTATCCGATTAAGCTATTAACAAATTTTCAGCTTGCTATTAATCAACTTTTTTTCATACGCGGGATCCAGACCTATAAGTTAAGTTAAGTACATGCAAAACAGTGTATATTTCAAACATCTGACGATTTAAGCGGGGCCTAAGGAAATGCGAGTCACAAAATTTCACAAAGCAAAAAGCGAATATTTCGCGAAATCAACTTCAAATCCAAAAACTAAAAAATACGTGTTCAATATTTTTCAAAAATCTATCGAATGATACCAAACACGACCCCAACGGAGAGGGGTGGGGGTAAATTTAAAATTTTAAATACAAGCCCCGCGATATTTCTCGAAATGAACATCAGATCGAAAAACTGAAAAATACACTTATTCAATATTTTTGAAAAATCCTATCGAATGACACTAAACACGACCCCCCCCCTGGGGGTTACTTTAAAATCTTAAATAGGAGCTCCCATTTCTTATCGCAGATTTGGATTCCTTACGTAAAATAAGTAACTTTTATTCGAGACATTTTTTCGAATTATAGATAGATGGTGCTATAATCGGAAAAAACGATTGTTGGGAAAGGAAAATTTAATTAAAAAATGGAAAATCCCCCACTTTAAGGAAAACTTAACTTAACCTTTTTTGGTTTTAGGATCTACTCTTCACAACCCAGTAGGTCCCCATAACGCTCGAGGATCTGCAAATTTAGCATACTTCCCTCACTACGATTAATAAAGTAAACAAAAAGTCCTAAAAATAAATTATTTAAAAAAATAATTTGTATGTATTTACGGATTATGAATGAATAAAATTCCATAACATTTAAAGTTGATTCTATTCAAATTCTGGACTTTACACCAACAATTGTATTTTGTATACATCGTACGATTTTATCAATGAATCATTAGACTGATAACAAAATACCCCGGTAATGGTTTAAGTAAAAAATTTAAATATATTTTTTTTTGTTTGTTAATTTAATAACAAATACAATAGCGAAATATTGTTCTCAAATTATTATCTTCAAAAACGTATTAAAAAATATTTATGATCTCCCTTAGTTCTTTGCCTCAGCATTCGTATGGTTTGCAAATTATAGAAACCGCGAAGGCGTTACCAGAAACTTGGTCTCAATAAAAATTTTATATTATTTTTAATTTTATTGAAGTAACACTTTCAATTTTAAAAGCAATATAATTAACGGATCACTTTGGTCTGTCATATTTACAAACAAGTCATTTTTGTAATAGTCTGGGCTGGTTATCGGAGAATAGGCCATTTTTGGGAAAAGTTATTTACCAGCAATTTTATTGCTGGAATCGAATTATAAGATCCTATATATTAATAATATAGGTATGCAAAGTCCTCAGATAGTGTGCTACTTTTTTTATAAACAAAATGGCGCCCGAAAATCGTGTTTTTTTCAATTATTGCTCTAGAACTCCGACGATTTTAACTTTACAACAAAAACACTCAAATAAAAATTCACCGTAATTAAATTCTGCATAGAGACGTGTTTTTCCCGATCTGCTCCGACGAAAATTTTCTTCGGAAAATGCGGGTTTTCCCAACAAAATCTTTAATTTTCAAATAAAGTTTTAGATAAGTAATTATTTACCAATAATTAAATAATTTGGTGACTTAAAAGCCTTCTTGGTTTAGATTATAGTTCCAGAAGCTGGCGAAAATTAAACGAATATTTTAGCAACAATTCAATTGTTAATTAATAATTTACGGTCGCAATAATAACCAAAATAATTATGATACACTGATCAAACTTTGAAATCTTATAAATATGAGATGCCTATTTAACATTTTGTCGACAAAATATAAATTTTTTATTTTTTTGCACAATCTTTAAATGTTTAAAAACAATAGTTATAAACAAATTAACGTTTCTCAGAAAGTTTTTATTATATTATAATTTTAAAAAATAGCTAAAATGTGCATTTCAAATATCTTGAAAATGAATGCTTTAAAACTTTTTTGCAACCATTTGCAAAAAAGTTATGAAACAGAAAATTAAACATACGATTACTACGGTGTTAATAATTTTTTTTAATTCTTTTAAAGCGTAGAAGTGAGTTTAAAGTACAAGCTAATTATTTATAAAACAATATCGATTATCAGCTTAATGGTTATATTTTAATTAAATATTATAAATATATTTTTTTGTAATTTACACGCGCGAATGTAGAATAATACAGTACCGTAGCTACCCGCCCACATATACAACTCGCGCGAGTTTAAGCGTGTCAGTCGCTTCGAGTGAACATTTTATCTCCGGCTCTGTATCAAGCCTACTTTCGCGCTAAAAATTACAAAAAAAAGTATTTTTAATCTTTGATTAAAATATAACCATTGCACTAATTTTTGACATTCTTTGTGAGTAATTAGATTGTACCATAGACTCACTTTTAAGCTTTGAAACAATTAAAACAAATTATAAACAATGGAGATATCGTATATTTATTTTACTGTTTTCTAACTTCTTTGCAAATAGTTGGAAATTTTTTTTAAAGCATTCATTTTCAAGACCTATGAAATACGCATTTTAAGTATTTTTTAAAATTAGAATATAATAAACAATTTCTAAGAAATGTTAATTTGTTTATAACAATTTTTTTAAACATTTAAAGATTATGCAAAAAAATGAAAAATTTATATTTTGTCGACAAAATATTAAATAGGCATCACACCGTTATAATCTTTCTAAGTTTGATCAATGTCTCATGATTATTTTGGTTGTTATTGCGACTGTAAATTGTTAATTAACAATTGAATTGTTGCTAAAATATTCGTTTCATTTTAACCGGCTTCTGAATTTATAATCTATACCAAAAGAGCTTTTATTTCACCAAGCTATATAATTATGGATAAATAATTACTGGCCCAAAAAATTTATTTGAAAATTCGAGATTTTGTTGAGAAAACCCACATTTTCCGAGGAAAATTTTCGTCGGAGTTAATCGGGAAAAACATGCCTCTATGTAGAATTAAATTGGGGTGAATTTTTATTTGAGTATTTTTGGTGTAAAGTTAAAATCTTTGGAGTTATAGAGCAATAATTGAAAAAAATACGATTTGTCGGCGCCATTTTGTTTATAAAAAAAGTAGCACACTATCTGTGGACTTTGCATACCTATATTAATAATAAATAGGATCTTATAATTCGATTAAAGCAATAAAATTGCTGGTAAATAACCTTTCTTTGTACTTAACTAATTAGACCAACGTATTATAACTATTTTTTTTTTAATTTAAAGATTATGCAAAAAAAAGAAAAATTTATATTTTGTCGATAAAATATTGAAAAAGCATCTCATCTTTATATTCTTTATAAATTTGATCAATGTATCATGATTATTTTGGTTATTATTGCGATCGTAAATTGTTAATTAACAATTGAATTGTTGCTAAAATATTCGTTTAATTTTCACCGGCTTCTGGAATTACAATCTATACCAAGAAGTCTTTAATGTCACTAAGTTATTTAATTATTGATTAATAATTACTTACCTAAAACTTTATTTGAAAATTATAGTTTTTGTTAGGAAAACCCGCATTTTCCGAGGAAAATTTTCGTCGGAGCAAATCGTGAAAAACATATCTCTATGCAGAATTTAATTGCGGTGAATTTTTATTTGGGTGTTTTTGTTGTAAAGTTAAAATCTTCGGAGTTATAGAGCAATAATTGAAAAAAATACGATTTGTCGGCGCCATTTTGTTTATAAAAAAAGTAGCACACTATCTGCGGACTTTGCATACCTATATTGTTAATATATAGGATCTTATAATTCGATTCCAGCAATAAAATTGCTGGTAAATAACTTTTCCATGAATTTTGCTAATTAACCCAGAGTATAATAATTGTATCACGTCTTTCATTTTAACAATTATTCTTATGATCTATCTGCTTGTAGGGAAGCTGGCTGTACCAGTCCACCCAGCTGATGACAAACTTGAAGGTAGCGCAGCTGAAGGAACAACTCCGGAAGGAACAAGAGATAAAAGACAAGAAAAAGCCGAAGGAGGAATGAGACGCAACGATACTAGTATTCGTATTTTGCTTTTTAAGATCTACAGTTCTCCGAGAGTTAATACTAGACCTTAAGGCCACTTACTAACACTTTTTTCCTAGTATTATTGAGTCATATGACAATAATTAATACAAATTTGACTGTTGGTGTGTATTTAAGGCCAAAAACATGTCATTAACTTTCATTAGATACATTAATTTGCTGATATAACTTATCATACAGTTAACTCGTTCTGTACTCACGACGACAGTGTGTCGTCACGAGGGCTTCATCAAGGGTACTGACGACGCACGAGTGTCGGCGGTAGTACCGCGTTACTAAGTGAACCATTTAAATACGTGGTACCAGCCATGTGACGTTTGTTCAAGATGGGCATCGAACGTGTCAATAGAATGAGTGGACGAAAAAACAGTTTTTAGTTTTTAATAGGTGCTTATATTCTAGGAAGAGATGATGTACAGTGTAGTACGAATAAAGAGAGAGAGAAAAAAATTGTTGCTATTAATTTAGTTTTATACGTTTTAATATTGTATGAGTTCTGGATGTTTATCCATTCTTCTTTGGATTTACATCTCCTTCTCATCCCTTGACTCCTTCTGATGACACTCTAAATATTGTTACAATAGCTCGAGCCTGTGTCAGATATACGGCTTCTTGTAAGGGTTTTTCCACCAAAGTCTTCATTTAGTCTGTCCATCGTGTTGAAGATCTTACTTTTGGTCATCCACAGCTTTCCCACAACGCACCACTTCCTTCCCTTTGATGCAAAGTGTTCTAATTCTTCCTCCTGCTAGCATGCTACTTCATAGAGTCCTATTGTTTTCAATTCTTATTCTTAGTTTCTTGAAGCACTGTTCCAATTTACAAGGAAACGGAAGAATTTTTTCTGAACTCACTCTTTTACTCCCCAGTGCATAAATCTTTGGATATCGAAAGTAATCAATTAGAACAATAGTGTCAACAAGTTGATCTGATAAGTAACCTCCTTTGCAATGGAAAACATGTTTTCCTGAAAATTATTTTATTTTATTCGATATAGTCTCCTTTTAACTCAATACAATGATTCCAGCGATTTTCCAGCTTCTTTATACAGTTCGAATAATACAATTCTGGAACCTCTGCAAAACAGTTAATTGTTTCGACAATTATCTATTCGTTCGAGCTGAATTTTTTATTTAAGAGACATCTATTCAGATTTGGTAACACATAATTAATAATCGAATGAAACCAAACCAGGGGAATAAGTCGGATGAGAAAGCAATTCGAAGCCCAACTGATGAATATTTGCCATTGTCACTCTTATGAGTGGGGGCATTGTATTGGAGAACCAACACACTTTCTTCGGTATATGGGGCCGTTTCTCGCTGAGTTCGGTAATGTACAATAATATTGGCTATTGATAGTTTCACCTTTTTCAAGATAGTCAATTACAATTATGCCTTTGCAATCCCCAAATACCTTTCCTACCCATTGATCTACTCTTGGCTGTTTCGAAACACTTTGGCCGGTTTCAGTCCACTGCCGTGCGTTTATTCTGTTCTCTGGTGTGTAGTGGTAGATCCAGATTTCATCAACGGTTGCCAATCGACGCCAAAAGTCCGACGCATTGCGCTTAATAAGGTCCAAACACTTCTGACAAGTGTATAAAGGTTGAAATTACATGTACAAACAAAAGAAATGTCAAAAGGACACCAAATCACATGATAATCATGGATAGAGGGATGGATGTATCAATTATTGAATGGACTATGACTTAGGAACAACTCAACCTAGAAAAGAATTATGTCTGCAATTTTAAGTATTGGTGAAGGCATCATAAAAATATTTATTGGGCAGGTGGATTAGTTGTTTGACTCCTCTGCCTAAGTATTCCTGAATGTTCGGTTTAATATTCGTTTATCGCTTTAGGTATCTTATATTGTGGATTGCATTGTCCATTACAAGAGTTTATAGGTATTTACTGGTCTTCAAATCCGGTAGTTGATTACTTCTTGACTCTCTGTCTGTTCCAGTGATTCTTCTTGTAAGTTTGTTGGGATATGTAGCATTGTCTAGCCACCACACGATACATTTACCTAAATACTGTTAAAATGATCTCTGCAGAGTTATTTTTGTGTCAAACAATTTTACATTGACTGACAAAAAGTAATCTTCGTTCTTTTATGTTAAATAATAGATAAATATTTCATATGACTCAATGATATCATCTTTCGGAAAGCCGAATTTTTGTGGGAAAACAATCGTTTTATAGTTACCACTTGTTATTACTCACGAAGCAGTTACGTAGTGAACGGAGTATCAGTATTTTAATAATTGACATATTTATAGCAGTTCGTGCACTGTTAAGAGAGATTATGAGAGCAATGATATAGTCACATAGTAGAAACGTTTATCGCGGTCACATTGAGTCTTATTTGTGGCTTTTAAGAGAAAATTGTATGCTTAAAGAACAAAATAAATGCGGTAGTCTCCTTCAATTTTCGGTCGGATACAGAATAGTAGGTCTAATAAATAATAATCATTTGGAGCCATGCCTGGACTGTAACGTTGATGACATGACGTCCTAAGTTCTACTGACAGTTGATATTTGACAATCTCTTCCACAAGTAGGTTTTGCACACGTATTTTTCAGTGGAATACATCAAACTTAATCGTTATAGAAAACTAAAAGTGTTGTTAAGGCCAAAGGCTCCTTTACCAAACCGAAATTTAAATAAGCTTAAAACCCCAAATAGGATGCTGAGATTTTTGGTGACTAATTGATGCCTACTCGATAAATTATATATTTTTAACAAAATCAATGGGAAAATCCCAGTCTGGGTGTATACCATAATTAAAAATCATACAGAAGTAAAAACTTCGTTTGTACAATGGTATAAAAAGTTTATTAAAAAAACTATTAAAAAGTCATCCAAAAGAATTCGCAAAACGTTTTCGATCTAGATCAGATCATCTTCAGTGCGTTCTGCTTAGTAGATGAAACTAGCAACCTTATAAAATTGGTAACATCGAGAAATATGGTTTACATGTTAATAATGTGATATTTGTAGCGACTCCCAAGTCGATGTTAAAAGATTAAATTTGTTAGGTTGATCTGTGTCCATTGAACTGGCAAGAACCACACGTTCTTATCGAGCAGGGAACCATGTTGCCCTTTGAGCACTCTTAACAAATTTAATCTTTTGACATCGACTTATAGTCGCTACAAATATCACATTATTAACATGTAAGTAAACCATATTTCTCGTTGTTACCAATTTTATAAGGTTGCTAGTTTCATCTACTAAGCAGAACGCACTGAAGATGATCTGATCTAGATCGAAAACGTTTTGCGAATCCTTTTGGATGACTTTTTAATAAACTTTTTATACCATTGTACAAACGAAGTTTTTACGTTTGTATGATATATTTTTTACTTTAAAACGAATAACCCAGTGGGTAAAGGACCACAGGGTAGATCACCAAAGCGATGGCCAGAATGCTGGACCTCATCGTCCGGGGAAGACTTGATGGTAATGAACAGGCAGTAGCCTACTAGCATTACCGATCATGCTAGAAAGAAGAAGAATTTTAAAATGTAAGGATAATAAATAATGCTCCATACTTGGAGCCATGTTCGGATTATAAGATTGATATTCCAATTCTGGAAAGATCCATAGTGGGTGTAACAATTGATAATCCAAACGCTTTGAACGAATATTACCCCTGAATGTATGCTCTATACAGCAGAGAGTTGACAGAATTTGATTGAGAGTTAATAGTGTTTTATTGACAGTTGACAACATATTCCACGAACTTGATAGCTTGACAGGTTTAGAATTTGTTATGCCTACCTCATCAGTTATATATTTTAGACCCAAAATTGGATCACCGAACCAAAATCTCACATTAACATTGTGTCATAACTACATGACATGAGTTTCAGTAAGAACAAGATTGAAACAATCTACGTTAAAGGAAAAACTTTAAGAAATTACCCAGATACAATAATTGTAATAAAAAAAGAATGTGTGTACTTTGTACGCACGTAAGAAATTATACTTCTATTATATGATTTCAAGGAAATCAATATACTTTAAACAGTTTATTTATATTTAATTTAATTATTAAACTAATTTTAATACTTACTACTTTCCAAAAATTTTTATTAAAACAATACCAAAAATTAAAAAAAAATAAAAGAATGAAACACACACAAACACATTGAAAAATGCCACAAAGAAATGATTTCTGAACAATAATTGTTGCCAAAAATTTTAACTAAATACGTATTTTCTGAAAAAATTATATAATAATATACTTACATTCATAAAATGTATAAAAAAAATAAAAAATAGTAACTTGCATTGGGGATCGAACCCGCTTCCCGTCGATCCCGCCGATTGAAATTCGAAGTGCTTTCTAATTGCGCCACCTTCGCGCATCTGTCATGTGGGAATATACACCAACTGAACGTTTACACCATAAACTTTTTGACAGTTGTTTATTACTTATATGAATTTAATCAAATTAGTTTGATTTTTGGGGAATTAAAGGAATATTTTGTGGAATAACAATATATTAGTTGAATATCGGTAGAAATTTTGATAGTAATCAAATTATGTAAATCAAAGCATTACATACTATTTTGGTAGATTCATTTTAAATTTTCCAAATAGGTAGGTACCTATGTAATTTTTTATTAGGATACTGGAACATTTACATTTATTACGTACCTGTCGTTTTTAAAAACTATTTAAAAAGTCTCTACAATTATAAACTTGCTTTTTTCTCTGCCATCATAACAATAAAAACTAATATACATAAAGTTTTTTTATCCATAATCTCCATATTGAACAATTATTGACAGATGATTTTAACACCCAATCAGATCCCGTATAACGTTTGAGCGACTAATACCATATAGCGACTAATACAATATACTGTCGGTGTGCGCATGCGCTAGGGAATGTAAAAATTCACCCTCGTGCCTCAAGAAGTATAATCAAAAATTGTTTCTATTACGGGACCAATATCTAACATCTTTAACGTACTATTTTCTCTTATTTGTTATCATTGATTATGACTCATTTACTTACATATATTGACAATCTATATTAGATACTGCTGGTGTAGTGTCTCTAATACCATCATTACTGTCAATGTTGTGGCAATTTTATAAAGTAAGAATGTGTGTGTGACCTCACTTGGTGTCGGTTTGTAAGGTCTTGAATTATGATCTTGTCAGTTTTGAAATAAAATGCAATACAATAGAATTCTTCAGAGCAGCGGTAGATATATTGTTAGATAGATAGCGGCAGATAATTATTGTGCAAAAGTAAAGCAAAGCAAAAATTATTTATTATCAATTCAAGTAAAAATGCTAAATATGAACAAAAGTTGTATACAAGGGACACGCTATAATTATAGGAGAGAAGATTATTTTATGATTCCAAATGAGACAAATTTTCACAAAAAAGAAAGCTTCTGTTGGAGTGAAAGTAAAGAGAAGATAAACTCCAACAGAAGTAGAAAAAAGAAAGAAACTAATGTGTAACTAAATGGGAACAAAAAGGCAATAAAAAAGAAAATAGCTTCTCGTTGGAGAAGTTGAAGTAATGAAAACATGTCAAAAAGAAAAGGTTGCTTCTACGTTGAGAAGCCGAAGTAACAAAATACTACTTTTTGCAGTAGTACTTGTATGGGGAATGAAAATTGAAAATGATAAGATGAAAGAGTGGGATGGACTGATAATAGATATATGAATGGACAGAGGCTTTCTTTTTTAAAAATCCACGAGGAAAAATTTAGGATTGCACTGATGATGATCGGTCAACCGATTGAAAACTAGTTCTGTCTTTGATGTAGCCCTGTATAGGGATTTTAACAAATATACCTTTTATAAAGGATTTTATGCTTTCTTTTTTGATACATTGGCGCCCAACGTCGGGCGCCGACAACGACCTGAATTAACCGAACAAATGAACTAAAGCGAATAGACAACAAAATATCTGGGAAACAAGCAATTAATAATACAAAATAAATATCAAACCAAGAATAAAGTATAAAAACCTAATTTTCTGGGCGTATTCCTTGTTTTAGTATTTACCTTTTCTAGTCATCATCACTATCTACTTTGATCTGCTGTTCGTTGACAGGCATGCAAAATTGGCCGTATCCATCCTTGAGTGTCCAGTTGTCGATCTCTTGCATCTCGTGCTAGCCAACTCCATTCAGTTTGCCTCTGTCTATTCATATATCTATTATCAGTTCATCTTAATTCCCCTTCCTTCAACTTTCTTCATCTTACCATTTCCCCCCTACATAATGCTACCACAAAAGTAGTATTTTCATTACATAGGCTTCCCAACGTAGAAGCCCTTCACTTTGATACATTTAGTATTTATTTCTTTTCCTTACTTCTGTTGGAGTTTATCATTCTCTTTATTTTCACTCCAACAGAAGTTCTCTTTTTTATTACAAGACACAACTATGTTATAGGAAAGAAATGTATAAAAGTTTAAGAGTCCAACTATTTTTTAGAAGAAAATAGTGAACAGGGAGAAAGAACAAAGCTAGAAACAAATTGAATGTTATAATGTAGAAATAAAAAAAAGAAAAACAATTATTTCGATCAAAAAACGTGATATTGAAAGAAAAAAATGTCCTGATATATCTGGGTTATTGATGAAAAACTGAACTGTCGGTGGCCTTACATACCGTTAAGCTAAAGGTAACTCGTATGTACAGAATTATGTGTATGTCAAAGATTTTAAAGGTCAATGAGTAACCATAACTATTTATGAAATGTCATTGTTAACGTTACAGTCTGGGAACTTTTGTAAGTTGTACCTAATTGCCACAACTAATAACACTAATGGCACTATTATAGACACAATATGTTCTAGCTAAAACTAGCATCACAACGCTTAGACAAGCTTCTTCATGCTCTTTTAGTGCTCGTCATAAGTTCAACGCAAAAACCATAGACATAATAAAAATAGACTAGGTAAGGTATGGACCGCTCTGTGAATAGAGGTGAAACGCCAATATTCAACATTGCGTGGTCAAGCTATCTTGACTACTCAATGTTGAGTATGTAAGAGAGCTAGATAGACCACTATTTAGCTCAGGATGCCTTTGTCTATTCTTATTATGTCTATGGCAAAAACGAATCCGTTATACGTCACTGTCGCAGTGCTGTACAGTATCCACCATCGAATTACGCCTAATATTTTAGATTAGGGCTTTAAAGTGCATTTACAATTTTTAAGTACTTACATTAAGTCAAATATATGAGGATATAAGTTTAGTTGTTACAGTGTTAAGGTAAAGATATTCATGTTACGTTCTAAGCTTTGTATTTACATTATTTTTATCATTGACGTGGTTATTTTTAAGTGTTTTAATTTAATCCGGAAATTTGAAATGTAGAAAATTAACGATGAGCAGACTTTGAGTCGCTAAACCTACCCTAATGCTAGCCCAGTGGCGGATCTACGGAGGAGCGAAAATAGGAGACAGCCTCCACCCAAAGGTCCAAAATTTAAAGAAAAAAATTGTCGAAACAAAAATGTGTTAGCTGACATAAATCTTAAACCATAGACAGACAATTCAATCCAGTAAACCCGCTAGTTAAGAAAATTAGGGGAACTTAACGCATTTAAGTTATTAGGGAACATCCATAACTATGTCGTAAAAATTTTGGACTTTTTAATACCCTCCCCCTCCCCCCTTCCGTTGTAAAACGCCGTTTACAGTTGACCTCATACCGACGTCGCAATTGCAACTCATGACCCCCCTTTTTAGTGATTTTTTTTTAATTCCTTGTTATTTCTGGATTTTTTAAAGTTAGCTATCAAAGTTTATTTACGAATGTATCCAAATCAGTATTACTATGTAGCTCATTAATATCCGCGTACTTTTTTCTCTTAATTCACTGTATAACTAATTAGCTTTATTGGGACAAAAGACAATACTTTTTATCGGAGTTCCTATGCTCTCTTAACTGCATCATATAAATCCTGATACTTATTTTGTCTTGATTTCAATACCATTTCTTTTATTAAGTATAAATACAATGTATTAACTAAATAAAATAGAATATTTTATTTCTATTCATTCTTGTAGAATTGTTTCACACAGAGTATTCAGAAAATAAATGAACAGTTTTATATGTATTGCTTCCAGACGCTGTTCTGTACGTTGTTCTGTAGAAGCGTTTGTTTAAATACATAGAACAATGTTTTATTGTTTGTTATTCT
Organism: Diabrotica virgifera virgifera; assembly: GCF_917563875.1. Lineage (NCBI taxonomy): Eukaryota > Metazoa > Arthropoda > Insecta > Coleoptera > Chrysomelidae > Diabrotica > Diabrotica virgifera. The sequence continues at coordinate 10,571,557 of NC_065445.1, forward strand.
GTACAAAACTGCTAGCAATATTATTAGGCTGTGAGTGATAAAAACGAAATGAAAAGTATGCGATAAAAGTAATATACCTACTAATTCTTTTTAATTCTAAAATAGGGTAATTTTTTATATTCGTGAACATCAAACGACGTCGGATGTGCACTCATGGCCCCCTCCCCCCTGTCGTATACCGTCGTAATAAGCAAAGACCTCTCCCCCTTTTCAACGACGTAGTTTATGGATGTTCCCTTATTTATGTCTTTTATGTAGTTTGGGCTTATCTTTTTTATGTCTTCTCGTTTTTATTTCATTGGAAGCTCCCCCTCCCCCATAGATCTGCCACTGTGCTAGCCTGAGATATCGAGAAAATGTGTCACCTATTGCCAGATGACCTATTCTCGATTTTGTTTAAAGGTTTCCTCGATAACTCAGTGGGCGGAGCTAGTAAGACTATCGGGACAGATAATTTTCCCACGTTTTAGCGACCCAATGGGACTTTTTAATTAGTCCAGGAACCGAAGCTTTTCACCTCGCAATTTTTACAGAATGGATCGATTTGCTTGGAAATTTGAGAATAAGTAGTGGATAGTCCAAGGATCAAAATCTATATGATGCCGAAAGGCGCTTTTACCATGGGGGTGGCTAAACTTTTTATTATATTTTGACCGCAAAAGTTGATAAAAACATTCATTCTAAGCTAAAAATGTTCTAATACATTTTTTTGATAATATTAATAGTTTTCGATTTATTCACTATCGAAAGTGTTAGTTTTATATCGAAAAAATCAATGTTTTTCGATAATACTCATTTACGATTCACTTAATTTTTGCCGTAGAAAAAATTTTTTAAACTAAGTTCTTGGGAATTAAATATCCTACAATTTCATGTTTAAAAATTTTTTCGTATGAAGAAAAAGGCATTTTTTACCAAACCGTATTGAAGAAAATGGCATTTTTTACCAAACTACAAAAAAATCGTTATTCTCTTTTAATTCCAGTTTTCTAAAAGCTAATCATTCAAGCCAGTCAAACTTCTAGAATCTGTTATTAATACATAAATAAAGAAGAATGAATAAGGTCAATGATTAAAAACACCGCTAACTTACATTACTATGCTTCCAATTATTGGATTTCTCCTTTTTTTTTTCAAAAGAATATATTGATTTTTTAACCGTAACTTTTTTATTTTTTATCTTGAATGTTTAGTAAAAAAGAGTTTTCTAGGTTTTTACAAGATCTATAAGCCTATTAATAATAAATCTTTTTAAAATCCTCAGTCGCAAAAAGAAGTGACTTTGAAAGGGTTGATAAAGGTGATTTATGCATGTTGTTTCAAGTTTTAATTGTCAATAGCTCACTCAATTTTTGCCATAGAAAAAATTTTTGCAAACCAGGTTCTTGGGAATTAAATAGCCTACACTTTCATATTTAAACATTTTTCGAATCTCTGATGCTAATCTTTCTATTCTGAAGAAAAAGCCAGTTTTTTCCAAACTACAAAAATTCGTTATTCGCATTTAACTCCATTTTTTTAAAAACTAATCATTCTAAGCCAGTCAAACTTCTATAATCTATTAACAATACATAAATATGATTAATTATTTATATGGGAAATAAGCCACAATTAAAATGAAAAAAATAATTTTATTAAAAAATTTTTTTAGCAGAAAAACAATTGTTAACATCTGTTTTATTAAAAAATGATTATCCTTTATCGTTTATAAATAAGGAATTGTCAAGATTGGATCGAATGGAACAGAACAACTTAGAACGGGATCCTACAACATTCACAAGAAATAATACGAGGAAAATATCAATACCATATATAAAAGGACTATCCGAGAAACTTAAAACAATAGGAAATAAATTCAACATTTCAACAACATTCAAAACAACAAACACATTGAGATCTATTCTATCTAAAACTAAACCTAACAATGATCAAGAAAGAACAAAGAATTGCATTTATAAAATACCTTGTGAATGCGCACAATTTTATTTAGGTGAGACATCAAGACCATTAGACGTTAGAATAAGTGAACATCAATCTTATATTAAAAATAGAGAATTTGATAGATCTCAAATATGTCAACACGCATGGGATAATGAACATAGAGTTCAGTGGAGAGATTCAAGTATAGTCCTGAAAGAATCAGATAGTAAAAAGAGAAAAATCAAAGAAGCGGCTCTAATTCTACTAAATGAAACCAATTGTGTCGCAAATTCCTCGGTAGAATGCAGTAGGATGTGGTTGCCCATACTGAAAGAGGAAGTCAACAGAAAGAAAATACCAAGATTAGTAAGTCAATAACATCGAGCTGGTACATATTTTATATTTTAGTATTACTTATATATCTAGTATTAGTAATATTATTTATAATTTGAACATGTTACAAGTCAGAATTTGGTATTATTTTTTGAGAGTAAATTAAATGTAAGACCAAATACTTACGATTTCGGGATAGTATCACAGGGTTTTTTCCTGGTTTTCCCTTGTGATTTACTATGAAGTCTCTAACGCGAGAATTTTACTGTCGTTGCATTTGGTTGTCTTTTTAAAGACAGATCACATGCTATAATTTTTTTGTGACGGATATTCTTGAGTTGGGGTTGATTTCATGTAATCGAATGAACTATCTTTCAGTAAGTCGTCCCAGGAACGCAACTCATAAATATTGACAATATCATTTTAAAGTCTTCTACTTTAAAATGTATAATATATGTCTAAATTGCCAATATAAATGAGTCAGATTAAATAAATTATTAGAAGAATTTTTTTGCTTAGCAACAACATTTTTGTTTATTTAGTAATATTTTGTATTTTGACAACGGCACCCGATTTGGGCGTCGAAACGTTAATAAAATTATTTTTTTCATTTTAATTGTGGCTTATTTCCCATATAAATAATTAATCATAAAAATGCCACAAGGAAATAGCTTCAGAACAATACATAAATAAAGAAGGCCAAATAAGGTCAATGACTAATTTTAAATAGGGTGGTGATTAGGAGGTTGCTTCCGATCACTTTTTCGCTGAAAAAAAATAGGGACTGACATTCTTTTTTTTATTATAAGTCACATAATTTTTGAGCTAGAGACTTTTTTATTCCCGGAGATAGATATTTTTAAATACTTTAAATTGGTTTGAACAAGTTATCCTCGAAAAATGCATAGTTTTCCCGTCTTTTGACTTTGAAACTAAGATATGTAGCATTTGACGAACATGAGCTAGTTTTGAAAAGTTGTTCTGATAAAACGAAAAATTTTGAGTTATTAGCAGAAAACTGATTAAAAACATTAATTTTTTTATATAAAACTAACACTTTTGATAGCGAATAAATCGAAAACTATTAATTTTATCATCAAAATGTATAGAACATTTTTTGCTTAGAATAAATGTTTTTATCAACTTTTGTGGTCAAAATATAAAAATCACCCCCGTGATGGGGTGGCAACCGCCCCCACGGTAAAACCGCCTTTCGGCATCATATAGATTTTGATCCTTGGACTATCCAGTACTTATTCTCAAATTTTCAAGCAAATCAATCCATTCTGTAAAAATTGCGAGGTTTTGTCCTATTATAAGCTTCATTACTTGGACTAAATTGCTGAGTATATTTTTCATTAAACATTTATCAGTATATTCTTGCATTGCGTCACAATCACTTTGTTGTTGCGTTCCTTGTTGATATTAAATTTTTCCCAGTATTCTGGTTGTTACTTTTGTTTCTCCACACCTCTTCTTCACAGTTAAAGTATGTTTGCACATTCTACTTTAATTTTAGCGAGTTTCTGTATGATCCCAGATGGACTTAAGTCAGCAGATACTGCTGGCCACTAAATTTAGCAAATTTTACTATATTTCTTACAATTTTTTCTACATTTGTACTACGATTATCTTGTTATAATCGACAAACCCCAGAATATAAAATATGAGCTGTTTTTGAGATACTTTTCACAAAACTGTTAAATTCGTCGTTACTTTGCTATCTATATCAAACTTCTGAGCTGTTTTTAAACAATAAAGAGCTGTTTTGTACATCTCTTTCATCCGGGGAAGGCAACAACACGGCGAGCTAATGACATACACTGGTCGCAAGCAAATATTGGTAAAGTAGTACCAGCTGTCTAAGAGACTTAACATTCAGCTCAGCAGGGTGCTATTGTTGGATGTGTGGAATTCCGTAAACAAGGGATCTATCTGTTTTATGAAACGATCCCTTGTTTATGTAATTTCATACCTCCAATAATAGCACCCCGTTGAGCTGAATATTAATGACTCTTTTAGATACCTGGTACGGGTATAAATATCTTCAATATTGTGAACGTCTTAATTATAATAAAACATACTGAACAATTTGATGTTAGGAAATTATATATTTATTTTTTACTAAAAAATGGTATATTTGACAGTTTACTGAAGGAAAAAAATTAAAAATTTAACTTAAGTTACAGTTTCCGAACGTTGTAAGTACCACTCGCAATTTTTAATTCACATTTTGACTATCTTACCCGTTAAATGTTTTTATAAGTGCAGCTGGATCGTATTTATTATAACCCTAATTAATTATAAAAGATATTGACGTCATAATGACAAAACTTGCTGTGATGCCAAGTTATTTGCATTTGATGTACTGAAAAATGAATTGGATCAAATCCATGTACAGAAACTGATAGTTAATTCACAAATCGTCTATTAAGCGATATCGGTTACAATTGAACGGATTAGAAGTAAAAGGGTTTAAGTGCACTTTTCTAAAAATATGATCGAAGTACAGATTCGCATACTTAAATGGTATTTTAACTTGGTGGTAAAAGGATTCAAGCATATTTCGCCCTACAGTCGCCATTACATTTAATTTAATGAAAACAATAATTGCATTTCGCATTGGTAATTAAAATGATTTAAGTGCGCTTGAACCGTTTTACCACAAAACTATTTTCAGTATTCTGTAAAAACAAGTAGCAGTAAACGGGTTTAAGTGCGCTTGAATCATTGTACCACAAAACTATTTTTAGTATTCTGTAAAAACCTCATGTTAATACAGGATTAATTTCAAATAAATAAATATTAGATTTGTACCGAATTTTGAAGACTAATTATGCAAAATTAATATGCAACGTGCCAGTTGTAGTTACACTGTGGATAACAGCTGCGATAAAAATGATTAGTAATAGTTAAAATCTGCACTTGAACCGTTTTACCAGTAACATTTATCAACGCCATGTACCGATTCAAGTGCATTTTAAGTAAGAGTAATAATATATCCTTATATTTTTATTATTTTATAGAACATAGACTTGTTTAATGACTCCTAGAATTTAACAACTTTGAAGCTGATTATCTCAGAATCAGAACTATCAAAACTGCACTTAAACCCTTTTACGTCTGACCCCCTCAATTGTGGAAAAAGTGATTGTTGCGTTAAAATAAATTAAATAGAATTAAAACTATTTAAACTATTTAAACCGACAATCACATTGACTAACAGTTAACTTTTCTTCATTTGTAGCAGTCCAACAATTAAATCGAGGACTTTTGAGTATGCAATGCTGCATACACTACCAACCTCAGGAAACAAAAAGCACTATAATTAAATGCAATTTTATGTAATAGTTACAAATTGTGAAGTCATTATTGGTGAACCCTGTCACATGTCATTGACGTCACCGGCTATTTATAATAAACACTATATCGTTTAGGTTCTTTCTCTTCCGTTAATTTGTTGTTTATTTCTAACTGTAAGTGTAATATTGATAATAAAGCGGAAAATTGTTAAAAAATTCCACTAGTCATTTTGTAAAGGTTAAAACAAAATCCTATGCCATATTGTAGTAACATCGGGTACAATTTTATGAGTAAGTTCTAATAATTGGTTGCTTTTCTTTACTTTTCTTTTGGAGAAAAATCTCCAAAAAAATGCATTATGCATAAAAATTGATTAATGAGGAGAAGAGATTATGGAGGAAATGGTCTTGGTATACATAATTATTTTTTCACACATAAACATAAAGTAAAAAGAAAACTGTTCCTCAGCGCCCTCTTTGGTACGGCGTTAACACTTCTTTCACTTGCATATTCAAAGAGATTTTACCAATGTTTATGAATAGTTTGCCTGTATATGAAAAATTATCTGAAACAATGTAATATACTGTTGTTTGAATTGAAATAAGTAAAAGTTTCAATATTAGAACTTGTTCATGTGCTATAAGCTAGATTTACAGTAAAAAAAGACTGAATGCGTGAAATTTTTAGATTTGTATGTGTATATGTTGACAAATAAATGCTTTGTAAATATTTGGTACATTATTTAAACATATAAGTTATTATTGGACCACTATGGATTGTTTTTAAACCAGGAGGAGTCAACTAAAAAGACAGATTCACACCCAAGAAAGTCACTAGAAAAGCACCAAATACATCTTATTTTTTGGTTGATCATATTAGCCTTCGACTGAAATCGATACATAATTATAATTTTATACTATGTATTATGTTGCTAAAGAGTTCTAAAAACAACTGTTATTTGTATAAAAGTAGACTAAATAAAAAAATAACGCAGAAAACAAAAAATCGTCGATATAACTTAATTAACCTATGTAGTGATGTAAAAAAACGTGTTTTTTTTTGTTTTTAATTGTTTTTTATTAGTTTCTCAACGTAATATTAACAATATCAATATTAGGAGTTGTTTGTAAGCCTAAAAATCACCCAATATTTCAATATTATATCCAAAACATCTAGAAACTCAGTGTTTGACGTTCCTTTTTAAAAAATATTGAAACATTAAACCCTTACTGCCTTTATCTATTATTTTTTTACGTCGTTGCTTTTGGGGAATCACCGAAATTTAGCAGGACGCTCGTATTCGTTGGCGCTGAGAAAACCGGGGAATTACCGATTAGCTTTTGCAGGTGTTCTGTTGTTATTTTGTGATTTACTTGCCTTGTGCCGGAAATATTTGTGTTTAGTGCTTATTTAAGTGTGTTTAAATAAATTAATTATTGCTAATTATATTTTCTGTGTTTTTTGATAATAAATTATTTGTTACCTACTGTAGTGACATTAGTGACAAAAACTGAATGTTTATAATGTCTTCGAATTCGAGTTCTTGTTCTTCGCGGGAATCACGGGGAAGGAAAAGTTGCAAAGTAAGTTCCCTGTTTAAAATGCTAAAAACACAGAAAAAAAAACTCCTCAAGTAGAGTGTACTTTTTGTACACTTCAACTATCAAAAAATGGGACACGTTTGTTGGAACATATTAAAAAATGCCTAAAATGTCCAGAGGAAGTTAAAATAAAGTATGGAGTGACGGAGAGAAAACAACGAAACATTGGACTATTACAAACAATACATGAAAAAAGGGAGGAACAAGTTAAAGGTATGTACCAAAGCTCTAAAAATATTTCCAAATTTCCCTCTTCTTTATTTAGTAGAAATTCCTAAAGATAACCTTACTTTACAGACTTATTTTTAAATTTAATGAATTTGGAAATTTTATTTACAGAAAAACCGAAATCACAATCTAAAGAGGTGTCCGCATTCATGGATAAAATGACACCTGAACAAAAAGTAAAAGCCGATGAACTGCTTAGCCGGGCTATCTATTCAAGTCAAGCACCACTGGCTTTAGTAGAAAATATACAGTGGCAGAAGTTGTTTAAATTTCTCAGACCTGCTTATCAGATACCAACCCGACACCTTGTATCAGGCCCACTATTAGACAGTGAGCACCTACGTGTAAAGGCTATGGTTTCGGAAAACATTGGTAAGATTTAAGTTTTACCATATTTATTAAAATTTATTGTTTCGGCCCTTACTCTGTGAAATTCTGCGTAATAACAATAAATTAAATATTTTTTAGAAAATCCACAAATGACATTAGTTTTAATAATAATCTAATACGGTTCCAACCGGTTTCGATGCCATTGCATCATTACCAAGGAGTGTTGTACAAAATGATGTAATTTGGCATCGACTCCGGTTGGAACCGTATTAGTTCATTAAAACTAATGTAATTTGGGGAATTTTGGAATTTTTAAAAAAATATTTAATTTACTGTTATTATATTTATTAAAACATTGACAATATATAGGCGAGCCGCTGTAAAATTAGCACTGAACAACGTACTACGGACGAAGTTTAACAGGAAAGACCTTGAACAGCAACCCGATGCGGTACATTGTTGTACCACACCGTCCGTCGTATATATTTCAGTAATTTTAGAACGGCCCGACTTTAATATAAGTAAACCTACATTATGCTAGTAGGTTAAAAGTAATTATCTCTTTACTTTAAGCTGGAGCACATTCTGTTGGACTAATGGTGGATGGATGGTCCAATATTAAGAACGAGGCTGTCCTAAACTTTGTTGTAACAACTCCAAAGCCATTCCTTTTTAAAATTATGCCCACAGGCACTGCACCTCATACTGCAGAATATATGGCAAAAACCCTTGGTGCAGTAATACGTGAAATCGGTCCCCGAAAGGTATTTGGTATAGTCACAGACAATGCAGCAAACATGAAAGCTGCTTGGGCCTTGATTGAAAATGATTTTGATAATAACATTTTTACCTATGGATGCTTTGCTCATTCTCTTAATTTAATATTTACCGATCTCAAAAATTTAACAAGTCTGAAATCGTTTACTGCCGATGCTGTTGCCCTTACAAAGGCCATCCGACAAAGCCACATATTATCTGCGTGGGTAAAGGAAAAACAAAACGAATTAAAAATAAGTTGCAGTCTTAAACTCCCAGTGCCTACCAGATGGGGATCATTAGTTCTTTGTCTACAATCATTGCTTGCTAACAAACAAATAATAAAAAGGATGGCTATCAATGAAGAAGTTGAAAAGGCAGTAAGCAAACACCCATCTTTAAAAAAAATGCTCTAAGCGATATATTTTGGGACCGGGTACAAGGATACATTATGCTTCTGGAACCAATTGCTAACACAATTACCTCTGTAGAAGGTGACACACCAACGATTTCAAAATGTCTGCATTTATTTAAAAAAATGGTTAACACCTCATTAGAAAAAGTCACTAAAAGTCCATTGTTATCCAAAGAGGAAGCAGATACAAGGGAAATTTTTGAAAATCGGAAGAAGTTTGCTATTTATAGTGTTCATTTTGTAGCTAACCTTTTGGATCCAAAATATCGTGGCTGCGAACTTAGCTCAGATGAGATGGTAAATTTTTTTAGGTTATAGTGGGTTTTATTTATATTTATATTAATTTTTTTATTTAATGTAGACTGATGCGACAGAAGTCATATACAAGGTAGCACAGAAGATGCCAGATGTCGATGAAGCAGCCGTCTTAGCTGACGTTGTCAATTTTATTGCAAAAGAAGGACTATTCAAAAATGCTTTTCTATGGAATGAGGACACAATTGCAGCTATCAGCCCTATTGCCTGGTGGAGTGGTCTTTGCTCAAATACCGCACTCTCCAAGTTGGCGATTCGTTTTCTAGAGTTGCCAGCGACATCAGCAGCATGTGAAAGATCCTTTTCTTCATATTCGGGAATTCACACCAACAAGAGAAACAGGCTGACCAATACTCGAGCGTCAAAAATCGTGTATGTGGCTCATAATTTAAAATTAATGGCTGAACTACAGCCAAGTGAATCATCCAGTTCAGAATCAATTGCTGGCACTAGCTTCACAGTCAATCCTGCATTAGAATCTGAACCGGAACCAATGATAATATCCAATTCAGATCAGTCGGAATCTGTCTTTGAAAGTGATGAAGAGGAAGCTTCAGAGTCTGAAGAAAATGCAGATAGCGACGGGACGGATCAGTGTTCATTTAAGGGATTCGGTTAATTAATTGAACCTTTTCAATCATTAAGACGTTGTTTTTTTTATTTGATAAATTTTTATTACTTATTTTTGCTTTGATTTTGCAAGTTAACGAATAAACTCTTCTTATTTTGTTTATACCCATGGTCTTTTTATTTAAAGGATTTATACGAAATTAATTATGAAACGAAATAATACTTATTTTGTTATAAAATTATACAGAATATTATATTTATTATATGTTTTTGTCATTAAATAAACTGTACCCACTTAAAAAATCAAAATAAAAAAAACGAAAAAAAAGAATGTGTGTGTACTATGTACGCACGTAAGAAGATATTCTTCTATTATATAATAGGTAATTTAAACGAAGTAAATATACTTAAAAGGTTATTTGTATTTTATTTAAAAATCAAACTAACTTTCTTATCTACCACTTTCAAAAAATTTTTATTAAAACAACCAAAAATAAAAAAAATATGAATCGCCAGGGAATTGAACCCGCAACTTTCCAATCTCAGTGCCAACGCATTTCTAACTACTCCATCGAGGCACTAGAATTAGACATGTAAGTTTCGGATATAATTATACAACACGGCACACGACATATAGTGTAAAAATGTTATGCTTACATTATATTTTATTAATCCAAAAACACAAGAATTATAATAAATAATACATTTCCTAAAACCACTAATATATTCTTTTAATGACTTATTTGCACGGTTACAGATACATACATACCTATCTTGAAAGATTAGCAATGAACTACATACTGTCAGAACTACATACTCTCAGTGTGCGCAGGCGCGCGGTAAATGTACAATTTTACCCTCAATCGATTCGCCGCTAAAGAAGAATATCTTCAAAAAACAAAAAAAACGAAGGCTTCGTTTTTTTTGCAATAAAAAACGGTTTTTTTTTTAAAAACGGTACCGTTTTTTATTGGTTACATCACTAAACCTATGAAATGCCAGTAGTGTCAAAATTTCATAAAAGTTTTTTTATATCTTCTTCAGTTGTCTCCGTTGTTAGGCAAGTTTTCTTTAGGTTTATTTCCATTCCATTCTTTCTATACATTCATGTTACAGTGTTCTCATCATAAAGCTGAAGATATCTTCATCTTGTGGGATTACTATTTGGTCGTCAGCAAAACTTGGGGTATATAGGTATCCGTTTCTTACTGGTATGCCAATTCCTTCGCACTGTTTACATGGTTGCAGGGTTTTTTCCAGGAATATTTTGGACAGGGTAGGGGATGCAGAGCAGTCCCTTTGTCGTCTTAAATACTATAACATTAAGTATGCCCCAAACACGGTGGGCGACATTTTTATGTAACTATCCCAAAAAAGGGGAATAGAATTTTGACAATATGTTGTTATGTCATATTAGGGGATGTTACACAATGAAGGACATGGCCACGGTCGCTCTAGTCTCAGAGATCCAAGGGCTGTGGATTCTTAAAGGATGCTATAGTATACTCTTATTAGCTTAGAAAAAAAATAAAAGAAAAATCGAAATAGGGATGTCAAATAAAAAAAAATAAATATTGGGCGCCACTGGTTACCTCGAGAGAATCAAAAATTTTACAAAATAGAAATATGAAAAGAAAGATAGTATTAAATCAAAATAAAACAAAAAACATAGCCAAATAAAAAAATATATAAAATACTTTAAATTTACAGCAAATATGGTGTAACTTACATTGATTACTCTATACTATACTCAGCAAATTATATATTATTCTTACGATTCAAGAGAGAAGGAAAAGAGAAATATTAAGATGGTAATTAGCAAATAAAACATTATTTATTAAAATAAAAAATGAATTTACGAATCTGTAATCTCAAGGTGTTACAAATTGAGATCGAGATTACCAAACAAATAAATGAAAAGTTCTACATTAAAAAAATACCTTGTAATCATTGTCCTGTGGTTTTCGGTGGTCGATTTCACTGCACAAAAGTCACTCCACAATATTAATAGATACAGCAACAGTACATAATTGATGAAACCAATAGTTCATAAAAAAATTTATGTAGAAAAATTCAGCACTGTATGCATTCAGCATTCTCAAAAACAAATTAAAAAGCACTACTCGTACACAAATATTAAAAATGATTTGTTTTCTAGTTCATGAAACTGGATCAAAAATACTAAAATGAAAGCAACTCCGTGCTTTAAAAGAAAACTTCTACTTGCTTGTAAAGAATGATGGTACCAACAGTGGAACAAGGATATCGCGTTCGCTTGAAACGGCGAAAACGCGGTGGTCTGTAATTTGTTTAAGCCATGATGGGGTAAACACTAACTAAACACAATTACTTCTGCAATACAATTGCAAAAAAACTTATCTGGAACTTCACTACTAACTTTGCCGGTAACCGCATATTGGCGGCACGAGGCCCGGCAAGGGCCTCTCTCCTGAACTCTACAACAGAACTCATCCAACAGAACTGACTTCTCGTCCCCATCCAAGACAAGATGCTAAACCAAAAACAGAAATTTTAGACTCCCATAATCAATTAATCAAATCTCAGCCAATAGAAAACTGCAAATTACGCTTCAGGTTGAACCCTCTGGCGTATACCAAAAACGGCTCATACAATCAAAGAAAAGAATACACAAAGAGATCTCAATATTTCACTATACACCCATTTTTCTCACAAAAAAAATGCTTACTTGGACGTAATCACAGCGAAGGCCCGTTCCCATGGAAAGTGCTTAAGAACACTTGTTCGATTATATAAACACACTCAGAGCCTCTCATCTGCAACGGTATGCACTATGTAAACAAATCACTCCAAAGCATCATATTTTCGACGCCAAAAATACATTAGCAAAAAGATTTACGAGTCTCATTTCTTTGACGACAAAAATTCAACTTTAGACAAAAACAAGAGATACGAATACGCATGAGAATCAAGAATTAATTACGTAATACTACAGATTCATGAGAAATGAAAAATAATCACATTTCTACGCGACAAACAAACAAAATTTCTGAAACGGATTTAGTATACAGGATGGAGCAAAAATATAACGACTTTCGGACCGTTATAATACTGTTAAGTCCACTATTCTTTACCCGTGCCGTAATGACAAACCAGCTACCGCCTGTATTCAGTAAGAACACATATTATTTTACGGGAATAATAAAGAACAAACTAGCAGAGCATACCGAAAAAAATCATAGGAAAAGAAAAATCGACGATAGACGCTATTCACATAGTAAGACAAATCATGGAAAAAGCATATGAACACAACATGGAACTGCATATATGCTTTTTGTGGATTTTAAACAGGCCTTCGATAAACTAAACAGAGGAGAACTAATAGAAGAGCTAACACGCATAAAAATACCAGGCAAATTATTAATTAATTTGAAATTAATACAGTTAATAAAAATGGCAATGAAAGGGTCACAAACAGTAATAGATTTAGGTCAAAAGACAACAGAGAAGATTAGGGTCCAAAACGAAGTCAGACAAGGGGATACCCTGTCAACTGAGTTAGTCATTACAGCTCTAGATTGTGCAATAAAAGACGCAATAAATAACGGAATAATTAATAAAAATGCTGTACAAATAGTAGGTTATGCAGATGATATCGTTTCTTAGTAGTAGCTAAGTAGCCCGGGACAAAAGATCATTAATTAAGGCATTCTCTGAAATAGAAAAAGGGGCAAAAAGAAGTGGACTGAACATAATTATGGAAAAAACAAGTACATGAACACAAGCAGATTCAAGAAAACAAGACTAGCACAAATGATAATAGATAATTACAGATTTGAGGAAGTATATACATTCAAATACTTGGGAACGATGATTAACCCTTAAACGCCCAACCTTTTTTAGGTTCCATGTACGCCCAAGGGTGGGTAAAAAATGTCCACCTCGAAAACAGCTAATATATTTGTTGAGAGTTATTGGAAATGGATTAAACTTAAGAATATTATTCTTAATAAACACAGCATCTTCTAAAATATTAATATAAACAATTTACAAACCTTACAACAAAATTACAGTATACATCAAAATTAACATAACAGTAAAAGCCAGTAATTCAGATTTGTCGATTTTCTCCACATTCTTCCTTTCAGCCTCCTCATTGGCAGATAATTATGTCGATTATGTAATTATACGTCGATAATTATATGGATTATGTTCCTACCAATAAGAAATTATATAGAAACCTTTAGTAACAAGTTTTATCAAGGGTGTACTTTTTATGCCGGCTCAAGATATTACTTTTATTTTTAAAATTATCGTTAGAACCAAATTAACGTTCGATAAAGGGCTGTCTTTTTAACAATAAATAATTTTTTTTAAATTTTAAAACACGTAATAAATATGTTACAAAGGAATACGCATTAGGTGGACATTTTTTACCCACCCTTGGGCGTTTAAGGGTTAATAGAGATAATGAAAGGATAGACCTGAAACAGAAACTACAAGCTGGAAATAGAGCTTATCACAAAAATAAAACAATAATAAAAGATAAAAAGTTAAGCGGAAATACAAAGATGCAAATATATAAGATTACCATAAGGACAGTGGTAATGTACGCCATAGAAACCAACACCCTGACGTTAAAAGAAGAAGAACGGTTGAAAGTATTTGAAAGAAAAATAATGCGCAACATTGTGGGACCAAAAGTAATAAATGAAAACGAAAGAAGGCCCCGGATGAACCACGAAATAGAACAATGGATGGAAGGAGAAAACATAGTGAAAGAAGCAAAAGCACGAAGAATAAGGTGGTACGGTTATATAAGTAGAAAAAGTGAAGATGATCCCATTAAAGTTATTACCAACTGGATACACCCTGAGACAAGAGCACGAGGCAGACCAAAAGCAAGATGAAAACAGCAAGTCGAAAACAACTTAAGAGTTACGGGAATTCGAAACTGGAAAAAAAAAGACTGAGAACCGAAATGAGTGGAGAAAAGTAGTGATGGAAACGAAGACACACCAGAAGCTTTGAAGAGGCAGATTACAAGAAAAGTGGACTGATCCCCCATGATGTCTTCTTCTTCTTGTAGTGCCTATCCGTTTCGGATGTTGGCGGCCATAATGGCAATCTGTACTTTGCACACTGCTGCTCTGAAAATATTTGTAGTGTTTGTGTTGAACCACGTACGTAGATTTTTCAGCCACGAAATCCTTCGCCTTCCTATCACCCACGTCTTAACGGATCATTAAAATGAAAAACAGCTATAACTTCCACGGGAGTGTACAGCTTATATACATACATACATGTTATTTTTATGAACGCTCTAGATTTTTTGCTGTTTTTTTGTCGAATTTTTGCATTTTGCAGTTTTTTATATCACACAAACGGTTCTTTTCAGAACTAATTTTATATTGGAGTTTGAAACTGTATGGTAAGTGTATTTTATTTTGCCATTCATTTTTACAACTTACAAAGCTAACCTCATTCACACAGTTAAGGGATGGTTGTTTACGTTTCCGCCAAAGTGAATAAAATGACAAAAAGTAAATAGGTTATTAAATTTTTTATAAATTGTTTATTTATTTAATAATCACTAATGATATTAAAAGAATTTATTAGCTATTTCAAATGTAGCCGTAATTCTGCACCAAAATTTTAAAGCGAAACTTACATTTGACATTCTATTTATTTGATAACGTCAAATTTTATAATATAACCCATGATCGGAGCAGTAGCCACTTTCTGTCACTTGCATTAATTTAGTAAATTTCAGACTTATTTCGTATGCTTTAAATGAGCGGTTCTCAATCTGTGGTACATGTACCACTGGTGGTACATATTATTATTTGCAGTGGTACGCAAAAACGTATTCCAAAATCAGCATTATTATAGTTAATTACATTACCTGGCTAGATAGATATTTCAGTTAGGTGGTACCAAAAAAAAAACGTATTTGGTGGTACACCACTCAAAAAGGTTGAGAACCACTGTTAAATGATGACGCACGGGTAAAGAACCCTGGACTCGTGCCTGTATTGATATCTGCTTTGTCAAAGGTTTTGTTATACTCAAATAATAATTATTTTATTCAAATTTCTTTTGATTTTATTGATTCGTTAATCTTGTTTTGTTTTAGGTACATTCCATGTCAAATCACTCGGGCAAAAAAATTTTGGATCTCCGATTTGTTTGAAAATTAATATATAGCTTCTGCGGGACGTAAAAATAAGATATTTAAGGTCAAAAAATCTTATTTTATGCGATTTTACAGTGATTTGGTATTTATTTAAACAAATTTGCATTTTCTGTCGCAACGTATCAATGAAAAACATAACATTTTAATAGAAGGGACTCAAAAATGTCATTATAATAAGTTATTTTGATTCAAAACAAGGTTTTGATCAAATTGTATAGTGTAGAAAACGTTAAAATACCTTTTTTTACATTTTCTCCATTCCCAAAATACATCATCATCGATTTGGCTGAAAATTTGCCCACAGATAGCCAAAACATAGGACTTTCAAGTGGTTAGAAGGATTTGAATTATATTACAATACCAAAAAAGTTACATGCAGTAATATCAGACTCAAAAGTATATTAGTCCAGTCGGAATAGCATTTGATCTTGCATGCCGAGCTGCCTAAAATTTTATTTTTCTAATCTTTAGGGGAGTAAATAGTAGCCTAAATTTAAAATCACGAAGGAATTCCTCCGCTACTTTAGCCGCCATCTTGATTTTAAAGGAGAACCTGTTTTGCTCAATATCTTCGCCATTTTTTACTTTTCGACAAAAATGGTAGAAACTAAAATTGTTCCAAATAAATCGTATTTACAATTTCTTTGTAACAATTTTTGTCGTGAGGTCGATATTTTCGTGTTAATTTTACTTACAGTAGACGTCTATATTTTTTACTATGATATTGCATGTAACTTTTTTGGTATTGCAATATAATTCAAATCCTTCTCACCACTTAAAGTCCTATGTTTTGGCTATCTGTGGGCAAATTTTTAGCCAAATCGATTATGACGTATTTTGGGAATGGAGAAAAATATAAAAAACGGTATTTTAACGTTTTCTACACTATAAAGTTGGTAAAAACTTGTTTTGAATCAAAGTAACTTGTTATAATGCCATTTTTGAGTCCCTTCTATTAAAATATTATGTTTTCCATTGATACTTTACGATAGAAAATGCAAATTTGTTTAAATAAACACTAAATCACTGTAAAATCGCATAAAATAACATTTTGAGAAAAAAAGATTTTTTTACCTTAAATATCTTATTTTTACGTCCCGTAGAAGCTATATACCAATTTTCAGACAAATCGCAGATCCAAAATTTTTTTGGCTCCAAAATTGAGTGATTTGAAATGGAATCGCCCTTTACTATTTGTCTGTGGACTATTTTTGGTTAACAAAAATTTTGGTCTCTCATATATGCCATGATTTTTTTCATGTGATTACAATCGAAATGAAAACACAATACAATAAATTAAAATATTTATTTTCGAAATAAAATCGCAAATAACTAAAAAACAAATTTATTAAACGTACAAATAGTGCAACACGAATCATACACTAAAAAAGTTATATATATCACCTATAAAAAATATAAACAAGGGATTCTAACACTGCGTCCGACATAACACCGGAGGTTAGGAAGAGAGGTAAAACTTTTTCTTTTTTTGCGAATGCTGCAGAAGAATTGGCATATTCCAGATTATCTCAGGCGCAGTGTTCAATAAAGTAATTTTCGTGTTATGTACAGTGTGTTTCCGGGGTCTTTATTGATTATGAAAAAATGTTTTTTCAAATTTACATCGGGTTTCAGTGTCATTATTAATTATTTACAAAACTAATACTAACCTTATAAAAATATCGAACATTATGACACATACATATTGTGAACTTAAAATCACTACTTTTGTTACTACTACAATCAAATATCTCTCTTTAAATCGTTAGCTTGAAATTTTATATCGAGTATCATTACTTTTTGGTAAAATACGAAAACTTCTAAATACTATTCAGGTGTCTAATCAAACTTCGTGCACGAAGTAATGTAGTGAATCAACTCGATTCAACGACAATATAATGGCATTAAAAAACTGAATCAAGCGATAAAAAATTATTTGGTCATGGAACACATAACCCTTACACAAAAACGGCGGCTACTGAAATGGAGTTCCTTCCCTATTGATTCAATAGCAAGAACTGCTTGTATTGTTCTAATCATAATTGGACGCCTTATATTAGTCGTGTCTTATCCACTGTGGTTAATACTTTGGATAGGATAGCAGATAAGACACTTATGGACAACATAAGGAACAAAGACATCATACATATCTGCAATAGACAAAAAATCCTAGGTATGTTAATCGAAAATGAAGGCAAAGCAGACAGTTTTTATAATTCATAAAATTATAAACTAATTGGAAGAAAACCACAGCTCGGTTACAAAACAATGTAGTACTGGGCACCAATATTTCATCTCCTTATATCTCTCATTGTTGTTCATTCCGTTTTAAAGACGTTCTACAGTACCTGCCAACTATGAAAAATCCCATATTTTGTGACCCCTACTTTCCATCCAACTTTCGCAAATACCCAAGTTACTAGGGGTTAGTTCATTCTGGGCGAAAAAGACTACAAAATGCATTAAAGGCCAATTCCAACATAATGGTAAGCCACGATTTTCGGAATTCTATTTTATTTCACTATCTATACAGGGTGTTTCATTAAGAATTGTCCATATAGTTACTGGAGAAACCTTAGCACAAAATACGAAGATTTAACCTAAAACACTTAGGATAGTTTTAAGCTGTTACCAGAGGCGTGTTGTAGGGATACCTACTTGCTTTTCTCCCCCTCACAATCTTCGCCACTGTCGCAATAATCATTTCAGCATGTTTGTTGATTCTTCGTTACTTTTTATGTAAATATCATCCTTTTGTCTCAATGCGATAGAGTAGGTAAGTAGTTTTCAAGTTATTTTCGTTTAAAGATAATCGATTCAATAAGATAATACGTTTGTTCTAGCAAACTGTCAAACTAGTCAGAAACCGTCAGCAAACAGTTGGTCAGTGAGAGAATATAATACAGTCACCAGTGCTATCCCCTCTACTCGCGCTGGTCCGCTATTCGCCGATGGTTTCAAACCATGGTACAATTTTGCGCACGACATTTGACAGCTGAGGGCAAGCGTGTGGCGTAACAAAGATCAAAATCCCTGAGCCATTATTTGTAATGGTAGTTACTATTATGTGGAGTGTTTTGCAAAATTCAACTCGTTTTTAGCGATTTTTCTCAGTTTTTTGGATAGTATATATGTGTTATAGTTTGTATAGACTAATTTAAGAACATTTACTCGTTAGTGTCTATATAGTTTTATTTGCTTTCGTGTATTTGTTTGTTTTTGTGTTTGGTGTTTGTACTCAAGTCTGGACTCGAGTGTAGCTACAAATTTTGAGTACCTAAATTACAAAGTGATCATCAACAAATTAAGAAGTGGGAAACCCTGTATATTTGAAAATAATTTTAAAATTTGTAGCGACCCGTTTTTATGTGGATATTACTTTTTTTGTATCTTTAAACAACTGAAATATCGAACTCTCGAGTACCACTTGAATAACCTGTATGTATAATAAACAAATAATAATTAAAAAATGATTTATAATGGATATCTGTGTTAACAAAGTAACAAGTTTCTAAAATATCAGTTTCAAAACTTCGCTAAAATAACCACCCGAGAATCAACAAAATTAAATTAGCTACAAAATATTTTTTATTATTAAATATTATAACACAAGTTTATCATTTCTTTATAATTACTATAATTAAATTAGCCAAATTATATTAAAAATTTAAAATTAAAAAGTCTTTCATATAAAACTACATTCAAATATTGCGTGAAGAAGGATATTTACTACGTCATGCGCGAAAGCGACCGATTTTGGAACATTACGTGCCATACCTGGGAAATTTATTGTACCATAGTTTCAAACCGTTTGAAACTGATGCTAGAACAAACCTAATGTGTTTAAAATACATAATCTTATTGAATCAATTACCTTTAAACGTAAATAACTTGAAAACTATTTACTCTTTCGAATTGAGACAAAAAGATGATATTTATGTAAAAAGTAAAGAAGAATAAAAAAAAGCATGCTGAAATGATTATTACGCCAGCGGAGTACATTGTGAGGGGGGAAAAGAAGTATATATTCCTACAGCACACCTCTGGTACCAGCGGAAAACTATCTTTTAACACTAGTTAAAGTATCCTAACATGTGTAAACTATTTGTCAAGTTTGAAAAAAAATATATTGGAAGGTGTTAAAACAATGGGCTAAAATCATTTTAGAATATTTGTAATAAAACACTATGTATCTCGATGAGGAGGAATATTTTATTTAAGTGTTTTAGGTTAAATCTTCGTATTTTGTGCTAAGGTTTCTCCAGTTACTATATGGACAATCCTCTGTATAAACAAACCTGTGTTAAGCCACAAAAAAAAATCATTGGGTGATTATTGCAGTAGAGTTTCTATTCACTTTTTCGTGTAAAAAGTGGTAAGCCATATCAAAATTGCATTGACTTCACGTACATGTGCTGGATTAAGAGCAGTTTTAAGCGAAAACTGCGATTTTCTTAATGATAGTGACGATAGTGCAAACAAAGATAATTGCTGGAAACTTTTTGAATCAGAAAGTTAGCTGGGACGGTTCAGAAAGCACTGAAGAGTTTGGTAAAATGAAGGACGAAAGATGGATTGATGTATATAAAGAGACACCTGTGATGCTTACACATTGTCCAATGGCCATTTTTACAACTAGTCTTGGAAGAATATAAAACGTTTTCTACTTCAATCAATCGTGCAAGTCTAAACTTTGAGTAGAGCAAACACTTTTCATAATCGACAAAGTTTTCCAACACACTCTGGAAAATTATATATTTATTTAAATATCCATAAACTCTAACCACTCTAACCTCCTCGAGCCTTTTACTTGCGGATGATTACATCTATAGAACAGCACTTTTTTACAAAAAAAAAATCTCTTACATTCTACTATATACAGGAAACACCTAATTACAACATTGTTTGAGAGATGCAGACTGTGTAGTTGTTGCAGCTTCAATAAACCGTATATGACAACTTTAATGTACATAAGGGTTTCTCCACCCTTGGTAGCTGCTGGCTGAATTGAGCAGCATAGTTATTATCAGTGTTGATTTTAAAAACCTTGCTAAAACGCTATGAAAAGAGCTTACGAGGCTAGGGCGTTCTCCGTAAGCTACGCGCAATTGCTGTTTCGCCTTGTAGACGGAGAGGCAGCGCTGAAAAATCTCTTTGAATTTACTAAAGCTAAATTTTTCACAGTTGATTACTGTGATTGTGTAGAGAAACATACTGCGGTCGGTCAAGCGAAACCTAAAACAGGGGTTACTGAGAGGGTATCAAAGTTGCTTTCCTACGAAGGTAATTAAATCCATTTACTAAGGCTGAAAATCAGTACACACATTCTAAATTGAATATGAATAAAAGTTATTATAGTCGGTCAGCTGTATGACGGAATAAAGCCGGTCGGTCGGCTCCAATGAATGTACAGGGTTATTCACTATATTTTGACCCCCTTGTAAACTGCTTTATTTACAGAATTAGAAAAAAATGTAAAATACAAAAGTTATTCGATTTTTTAATTATGATTTTTTGACGTATATATCGTACTAGTGACGTCATCCATCTGGGCGTGATGACGTAATAGACTATTTTTTAAAATGATAATAGGGGTCGTGTGCTAGCTCATTTGAAAGGTTATTCAATTCTCTATACAGTACTATAAACATTAAGATTATTATTTATACAGGGTGTCTAAAAAAAATTTGAATTATAAATTTAACAATTATTTTCATTAAATTTTTTTTTGGACACCCTGTATAATTAATCATGTTAATGTTTATATTACTGAATAGGGAATTGAATAACCTTTCAAATGACCTAGCACTCGACCCCTATTCCCACTTAAAAAAATAGTCTATTACGTCATCACGCCTAAATGGATGACGTCACTAGTACGATATATATGTCAAAAAATCATAATTTAAAAATGGAATAACTTTTGTATTTTACATTTTTTTCTAGTTCTGTAAATAAAGCAGTTCACAAGGGGGTCAAAATATAGTGAATAACCCTGTACATTCACTGGGGCCGACCGACCGGCTCTGTCCCGTCATACAGCTGACCGACTATAATAATTTTTATTTATATTTAATTTAGAATGTGTGTACCGATTTTCAGCCTTAGTAAATGGATTTAATTACCTTCGTAGGAAAGCAACTTTGATACCCTCTCAGTAACCCCTGTTCTACGTTTCGCTTGACCGACCGCAGTATGTTTCTCTACACACTCACAGTAATCAACTGTGAAAAATCTAGCTCTAGTAAATTCAATGAGATTTTTCAGCGCTGCCTCTTGGACTATTACCTCTGCGATAAGTGAGCTAGGGCTATCCCTTACGAGGACAGAAGGGGGCGAAGAAGCTAGTCACGACGAGTGCAACACTCAACATCGGAAGTATGACAGGTAAAGGAAGAGAGGAATTATTGATGTACTTTATGTGCAAGAAACTCGTTGGAAAGGTAAGAAGTCGAGAGATCTTGAGGAGTCGTTATATATAGTTCGTCCGCTATAACTTTTCCCATGCGTCACAATTCATTTTCAAACAAATTAAGTCAAAACACAAATTGAAACGAACGTCGATGTGCATATGAACTATATAAGGTAGGTGGCGACCACCTAGCAAGTCACATCCACGCGCTCATCAGAGACGTATGGCAAGAAGATAAAATACCCGACGACTGGAAGAAAAGTATAGTATGCCCGATCTATAAAAAAGGAGACAAACTCCAGTGCAAAAACTACCGTGGAATCTCTCTACTATGTACAGCATATAAAGTCCTCACGTATATTATAAACCAGCGGCTCCAACCACTAGCAGAAAATATTATTGGAGAGTATCAGACGGGCTTCCGACGGGGAAGATCGACACTGGATCAAATATTCACAGTAAAACAGATCTTGAGCAAAGCATGGGAACACGATATTGATGTTCACAACGTGTTTGTAGACTTCAAACAGGCATACGACTCAGTCAAAAGGAACACACTATACTATATATTGGCTGAATTGGCAATACCACACAAGTTAATAAGACTCATAAAGCCACAATGGATGAAGCTCAGGCATGTGTACGAATACAAAACCACCGGACAGACTTTTTTAACATTTCGCAGGAACTAAAACAGGGAGATGGGCTGGCCCCAACATTGTTTAACCTGGCACTGGAGTATGCGGTTAGGCAAATGCAAACTGGACGAGGAAATCTACTGACCAACCGAACGGTTCAACTGGCCGCTTATGCTGATGATATTAATATTATGAGTAGAACATCAACAGGAGCACAGGAAACATATGCAGAGTTAAAAACACAAACAAAAATGCTAGGTCTGGAAATTAACACAGAAAAAACAAAAATAATGACTCAGACGAGAAGAAATATAGTCCCAGAAAACATCATACATGAAGATGACATTGAAACGGTTGAAAAGTTTACATACCTGGGAGTAGAAATATATGCCGACGGATCAGAAGATGGAGAAATAAGGAAGAGAATAACGCAGGCAAACAGAGCTTATTTTGCCCTCTCCCATATATTTCGGTCAAAAAGTGTCCACCGAAATACAAAGATGAGAATCTATAAAACCTTAATTCGACCAATAACATGCTATGGCAGTGAAGTCTGGGTGCTGAAAGAAACATCCAAAAACAAACTCGACACATTCGAAAGGAAAGTACTTAGGAGAATACTAGGACCTGTGAGGGAAAACGGAATCTTCAGAAGTCGATACAACAACGAGCTTTATCAACTGTATAAGGAAACGCCCCTGTCAGACTTCATTAGATTACAAAGATTGCAATGGGCCGGACATGTGATAAGAATGGGAGAGGATAGGCTACCAAAACGAGCACTGAATGCTAGAATGCAAGGAAAGAGACCGGTTGGGAAGCCACGAAAGCGCTGGGAAGACACAGTAAACAGCGACGCACAAGCCCTTTTAGGAGTCCGTGTATGGAGAAGAGCAGCCACAGACAGGCAAGGGTGGAGGCAAAAAATAAAGGAGGCCAAGGCTCAATTTGGGCTGTAGTGCCGTAGAAGAAGAAGTCGATGTGCATATACATTTTGTATACTGTATACTATATACTACACACATCGGCGTACGTTTCACTTTATGCTTTGACTTAATTTGTTTGAAAATGAATTGTGACGCATGAGAAAAGTTATAGCGAACGAACAATATAGTAGTTCAAACATACATCGTTACAAAAAGCATTTTCTTTTTGATTTGTAATGCTTTCACAGATATTATGACAGACGCTCAGAAAAAAATCATACAAAAAACAATTCAACAGAGCCTCAGAATTTAGACGGAAACAAGAATATACGACTTAGCCGAAGTAGAAGGACTATGTGAATGGAAAGAGTAGCAAAAGAAGTAGCAATAGTAAGAAAATATAAGTGGAGGAAATACTTAACATTACCAGCAAATAAATGAACAAATAATGGAAATTAGGATGAACATATTTGGACAACCAACAATAATTGAGGGAGTCAGACGTAAAAGGATTAAGTGCAGTTTTGATAGTTCTGATTCTGAGATAATCAGCTTCAAAGTTGTTTGAGTTAAATTCTAGGAGTCATTAAACTAAAATATGTCTAGTGTACTATGTCTATGTTCTATAAAATAATAAAAATATAAGGATATATTATTACTCTTACTTAAAATGCACTTGAATCGGTACATGGCGTTGATAAATGTTACTGGTAAAACGGTTTAAGTGCAGATTTTAACTATTACTAATCATTTTTATCCCAGCTGTTATCCACAGTGTAACTACAACTGGCACGTTGCATAATAATTTTGCATAATTAGTCTTCAAAATTCGGCACAAATCTAATATTTATTTACTTGAAATTAATCCTGTATGAGGTTTTTACAGATTAATAAAAATAGTTTTGTGGTAAAACGGTTCAAATGCACTTAAACCATTTTACTACCAATGCAAAATGCAATTGTTTTCATTAAATTAAATGTAATGGCGACTGTAAGGCGAAATATGCTTGAATCCTTTTAGCACCAAGTTATAATACCATTTAAGTATACTAATCTGTATTTCGATCATATTTTTAGAAAAGTGCACTTAAACCCTTTTACTTTTAACCCCCTCAATTGTTGGAGTATATGCAATAAATGATAATGCCACCCTAAGGGAAAAGGAAGATTTTTCAGAGCACTAAAAGATGTATTAGATAAGGCAAAGGAAAAAGAAGATATTCTATTAATTGGAGATTTTTCAGCCATATAGGAAAGGAAGATGAAGATATAGTGGGAAGATTGGAGGGAAGACGAAATTAGAAACGATAATGGAAGCCGTCTAATTGTCGAGAATACGATGTGGCCATAACCAACAAGATTTCAGCATAAAAACATACATTGATGCACATAGGAGGAACCTAGTAGAAACCAAAGATCAATTATCGATTAAATAATATTAAGAAAAACCAGAAAAACAAGATGTCAGAATATACAGAAAAGCAGAATGTGCAAGTAACCACCGATTAGTAGTAAGGAAATTCAAATACACGGGAAGACTACAAAAAGACAATATCCAGAGAGATGAGAAGATAGAAAAAACCGCAAATACGAGGCATGAAGACGAATTCTACAACAATTTAGTATTCGAACTCAGAATATGTTACAGATGAGCAAAGGATGGACCGCAACTTAAAATAACGGCCAAAAATCGCGTTCAAAGACGCCACAATAACTACACGACGTCCATCCCTTTATAGCGTCGGCAATAATCTTCCTCCCAAATATCAGTCTACTCAGAACGATTCCATTCTAGGAACCTGCTAAAGGTTTTTAAACCGTCATCTCATTGCCTTTCGTTTAGAAAAGAATTTGTTATTCTGCTGCTGCGTGAATGATGTTGATAAAATCATTTTTCCGTAATAATATAAATATTTTTAACCCTACGTTAGGCGCGTCGTTATTGCTGACAAGCTTAGGCGCGTGGTCTACGATTGTAGACCAATATTTTTTTGTCGTTTAATACCGGATTTTGACAAAATTAACAAATTAGTGGTTAATAACATGTTTATTTATGTTCGCAATTTGATATTAGATATATTTTGTTCCTTGGCTTTTCTCATTTTGACAGTGGTAAAATTAAAAACGAGGTCATGATTTTTTGGGTCTTATTCGCAATTAAATGAAAATGGTCACAAAGATAAGCTCAATTTAGTAAAAAACACAAATATTTTTTATCTTTGAACTTATAGAGTGACCAATAGGGATAAATAATAAAGAATAGAACTAAAAAGTAAAAAAGAACAAAACAATTAAATGGTCAAAGTGGCACAATTTTAGTCCGTCAAACATTCAGTGCAAATATCCCCAAAATGATCCTTGAATGTAAATGTGTCACATGTTTGGCATGCCCTTCTTATTGACATGTTGCAAATTCATGCACAAATACAACATCGTCCCACGTAATTTGTTGGAATATTAGGGGAAGGGGGTACCACTTCTTGAACTCCGAGCAGTACGCGAGCTCGTCGTCTAAGTTCCCTTAGCAGGGAAGGCATAGTTGATCAATTCAATTTGCTGTTTGATTAGTTCCCATGCTAAGTTTTCAATGAAGTCGCTTCTTGAAACATTTTCATTTATGTTATTAGCTTTATATACACAGCAGGCTACATAATATACCCTATTCCACGAACATACGCCTGTTTTGGATTACATCGACAACGAATATTTTACTGTGCAAAATAAGAAGAACGAAAGTAAATAGCAAATTACATTGTTGTTTATTGGAATAATTATTAGCGCCATTTACTTTCGTACTTCTTATGTTGCACAGTAAAATATTCGTTGTCGAAATAATCCAAAACAGGCGTATGTTCGTGGAATGGCCCATAGCTTTATATGCACAACTAAAAACTGGAACGCGCTTAGTCTCGTGGTCTACGGTTGTAGACCAGTGCTCTTTGAATAATGGTAAAAAAAATAATGCAAACAGATCGGCGGCATTTAGCAAACTGAAGAGTAAGTTGGAAGTATTAGTGACAGCTACTAAGCGGGATGGGGCCGTATGTGCAGTTTTATGCAATTTGCGACCACTTAAAGGAGAGTGGTCTACGATTGTAGACCACGCGCCTAACGGAGGGTTAATTGGAAAACACGGAATGTATTCATCTAGGATTTTTAAATATATATTGAAATATATATAGAAATATAATTTGTAATAGTTTAAAATTTGGTAAAAAATAAAAAAGTGACTGGTGATTTGCAGATTGAAATGGAGATGAGCTGGCCACGTGGCAAGGATAACGATGGAAGATGAACACATGTTAACTGAATGGAAACCAAGATCAGATAAACGAGACAGAGTAAGACCACCTACACGATGGCAAGATGAACTACTGGGAAATATAAATGAATCGGTCATTTCAAAAACAACACAAGTCACATATTCCTAATTTTACAGAAGAGCAAAGAAAACTAACTAGTTGAAAGATGTTGAAAGTTATATTGTAGTTTTGTTCCTAATGTTTTTACTGGACTGGTGTAGTCTTTGCACACAACGTGAGTTTATCTTAAAGGAGTCTATTCCTCTCAAAAAGTTAAGTTTCCGAAAATTGTGGACTTATGCTGTTTCTGAAATGACCGATTCAAAAACGTATGTCTGCTTAATATTTCTTTAGTTTAGAAACATGTGTAAGTAAATCACGCACATAAAATAAATTATTATAAAAATACATAATATTTAATCCACAAAGAAAAGAAAATTTTTCCTGTAGTTGGCTGTATACCATCAATCACAAAAATTGGAAAAAAATCCTTTGTAGAAGGTATAAAATTTTATTAAAATCCCTTTAAAGGGCTATATCACAACAAAACGTTTTCGATTTTATAAAAAATCATCATCAGTGTTAGACCTAAAAGTAAGTATAACCGATTTAATGAATGTAAAGTTGATATTTAAATTTTGACTAAGGTTAGAGCAAGTTGGTTATACTTACAGATTGGATACTAGCTGAGCCACCAAAGAAATATTCGGGTAGAAACCCTTTAAATATAATATGGATGCATTAAAGGTGCATACTTAAATAAAATACCTTATGATGGATACATGGCAACAAGGATAATGCCCTTAGGTAAGATATTGAATTTCCCAACACGTGGGATGCAGATTGAGTTGTTTACATTCCAATGACTTAATGGCAACTAAATGCAAACTGATTGATGTTTCTGAAAGGTGTCAAAATTCAAACCGACAATGTGACGTAGAAGTTACCCTGTATTACTACAGCCAACTAATTGTAATAACAGATTTTTTTATTTAAAAATTTCCAACAGTAATAACAAAAAACAACAAAGTTGTGCCTATAATTACATTTACCTTAATTATGTAAGATGTAGGTAGAGTATAAAATAATTTTATAATGCAAATACATTCTGGCTAATTCTATATTTGCATTATACAACCATTTTATACTCTACCTACATCTTACATAATTAAGGTAAATGTAATTATAGCCACAACTTTGTTGATGTTTGTTATTACTGTTGGAAAATAAAATAAAAAAAATCTTTTATTACAATTAGTTGACTGTAGTAATACAGGGTAACTTCTACGTCACATTGTCGGTTTGAATTTTGACACCTTTCAGAAACATCAATCAATTTACATTTAGTTGCCATTAAGTCATTGGAATGTAAACAACTCAATCTGCACACCACGTGTTGGGAAATTCAACACCTTACCTAAGGGCATTATCCTTGTTGCCATGTATCCATCATAAGGCATTTTATTTAAGTATGCACCTTTAATGCATCCATATTATATTTAAAGGGTTTCTACCCGAATATATCTTTGGTGGCTCAGCTAGCATCCAATCTGTAAGTATAACCAACTTGCTCTAACCTTAGCCAAAATTTAAATATCAACTTTACATTCATTAAATCGGTTGTACTTACTTTTAGGTATAACACTGATGATTTTTTTTATAAAATCGAAAACGTTTTGTTGTGATGTAGCCCTTTAAAGGGATTTTAATAAAATTTTATACCTTTTACAAAAGATTTTTTCCAATTTTTACATAATATTTATCTGAAAATATCCAATGTAAAATGTCAGCGACGTTTTGCTAACGGAGCGTGTAGTCTCGATAAGTCGGATGCGACAAATTGCTAAGGGGCGTGTTTTCTCGTCACATACAAGGAAAAACAGAAGAAAAACATCACCAATTCTAATTCGGAATGCTAGAAGACTTTTTAAATATAATTTACACATTTTAATATTTGGCAAATTTTAATCCCCAATAAAAACCATGGTGCGTGGTTAATATAATCCATTCACATGTGACTTCACTCGGTAACAAGAAATAAACAGAACTCCCTTAATGTTCCTTTAAAATTAGAAGATATGCAAAAAAAAAGAAGTAATATGTCATTTGTCAACTATTCCTACACTTTCTAGTTTATTCCATGTACATAAAATTTCAAATTTTATTCTTTTATTTAAAGACAATTAAAAAAGTATCTCAAATCTAGTAAATGTGTAAAATTAGAAGATATGTAAATATTTTCATAACTGGAGCAATGATTTTATAAAACAACATCCACAGCATGAAGGGGTTGGTAGGTATAGATAATTCGAGACAAAACGTTGATACGTCCAATATCCAAAAGATATCGAGAAATAAACTATCAAGATAAACATTTAAATAGAAATTTTTCTTTTTTATATAAAATCTTCAATTGCACTCCAAAATACAGTAAGTACTTAGACACATCTTGAGCTTATCATAATGCGAAATGTATGGCAATGGCTTATTTTCATTTTTCCTACTAATTACTAAAAAACATCCAAAAAAATACAAATTTACGAAAAATTTTCAAATGTGTGAGTACTTTTTGGCGTTCTTTTTTAAATTCTATATACTTGAGCCTCAGATTAGTATTGCGTGACTCAAAAAAACAATATTTTATTATAAGACAAAAATTTGAATGTTTTTAATACTTTCGGACGTCCATATTGAATCAGCAATCTTCAGCAGCCCAAGAACATCAAGTATTTCAATTTAAGGAAAACTTTCAAGACTTTTGAACATTTTTGTTAAAAATTTTCGAGTATTTTTAATATTTTTTGTCCTGCATTTAAAAAAATTGGAAATCTAACTTCAAGTGTCTCAAAAATATAATTTTATGGATTTGTTTTCAACCTATGAACATTTTTCAACACTGCAAAGTCGCGACATCCGAAAATTGAACTATTATTCCATAAGGTACCGCGGTATACGTATTAAAATAAGCTCAACTGTTCTTGTTAATGTGTGTTTGGTATCAGAGACCTTTATCAAACTCAGAAATCGTTCTGCATTAATCAGAAATTATCAACTTAGCTGCTATGTAAGAATGATCTCGTTAGAATTTTTTTTAAAGAATACTGAGTACAAATTAAGAATTGAATTAGATTTGAGTTGTAAATTTTCAACGGTAGACTGATGCAGTACTACATTTCTGAGTATTGAATGCCTACAGCTTCTATTTTCTGTTTTTTACATTCAAAACATCTCCTATATTGACTCAAATACCTTCCAAATGCCCTTCGCTACCTCAATAGTAAAAATACATCGTAGTCATTAGTCTACGCACTTCAATCAGTGTCCATCGGAGTCGAACCATCCCCACCACTGTCCACATTGGGATTTTTTGAGTCACTTTCCGTTTCCCCCACCACGTTAGATAACAGGTCATGTATGTCGTCCGAAGAAAACTTGGGTTGTTTGTATGTAGGTCGTTCTGCTTCGTTCGTATTGTCGTTCGTCACGTGGTTTTGAAGATCTGTGGGGTCTTCTGGACCTTCGAAGTCCAGGGATTGTTTTTCTGAAGTATCAAAATCTTCAGACTGCTTTTCTGAGACGTCAAAGTCTTCTGATTGCTTCTCTGAGACGTCCATGTCTTCCGATTGCTTCTCTGAGACATCCAAATCTTCAGACTGTTTTTCTGAGGCATTTAAGTCTTCAGATTGTTTTTCTGAACTTTCCAAATCGTCCTGTTCCTTTTCAGTAATCTCATTCAGCTCTTCGTCATTTGTCACGGCGTCTTCACCTTTATGTACATCTTCAGCTTCTTGGCTTTCGTCGTCTTCTTCATCCTTGTTAATTTCCTCTCTGTCTTCATCGACACCTTCATGTTCTTCAGCTACCTCTTCCTCTTTATCTTCAACTGTGTCTTTCTCTTTGTTGTCAATTACATCTTCCTCTTCCAGTAAGACGTCTTCGATGTCTTCATTCACATCTTTATTGTCTTCAGCCTCATCTTCCTCTTTTTCTTCAGCCATAGATTCATCTTTTTCTTCAGCCATAGCTTCATCTTTTTCTTCAGCCACAGCTGCATCTTTTTCCTCGACCACATCTTCCTCTTTGTCTTCATTCACTTCCTCCTCATCGTCTTCAGCCACATCTACTTTATCTTCAGTCGTCTCATCCTCTCTGTCTAGTTCTTGATCATCATCCACCTGTTTTTCTTCTTGTTCTTCCATCGCTTCGTCTTGCGTCTCAGCCTCTTTTTCGCTTTGCACTTTAAGTTCATCTTCGTCTATTTTAGCCTCTTCCTCGTGTTTATTTTGTACTTCCTGACTCTCTTCACTATAATCTTTATCGTCCAAAGATTCATTATCTTTTGACTCTCCTTCATCTCCAATTTCCTCCTTGTCGTCTTTATCCACATTTTGGACATTATCTTGAGATTCTTCTTCCTGGCTCACATCATTTTCTCTCAAATCTTCTTCTTGACACTCTTCATTTTCTCTCGATTCTTCTTCTAAGTTCTCTACATTCGATTTTTCTACATTGTCTTCTTTTGATCTTTCTTCTTCTAATAAGTCTTCTTCTTTTGATTCCCCTTCCAAACTGTCACCGTTTTTGTCTTCAGGCACGTTTTTATCTACCGATTCTTCATTATCTCTTTCATCGTCATGTAATTTATCATCTGTTTGATTCTCCATATCGTTCTCATCGCCTTTATCTTGTTCAATGCTTTTAGATGATGTGTCTTCCTCCTTTTTATTTATGTCAGTGCCATCTTTATCTTCTAATTCGTGTTCTTTTGTCAGATTAGTTTCTTCAGTGTCTTTGTCTACTATTTCCGTGTCTTGTGACTTATCATCTGTAGAGTCAGCTAGATTTTCTTTGTCTTCTTCCATTTCCTGTTTTTCTTCAGAAGTATTTTCTGAGTCGTCAACATGGTTTTGAAGATTGGCAGATTGCTCATTTTCTGAAGCAGCTGCTTCAACATTTTCACTAGGTTGGACATCATCGCCATCTTTCGGTGTATCTGTAACGCTTTCATCAACATTTTCAGTTGTGTTTTGTTCCATTGGTTCCGAAGTGTCATCAACATTTTCAGTTGCGTTTTGTTCCATTGGTTGGGGAGTGTCATCTTGTTTTAGTTTTTCCTCCGTTTCAAGTGTCTCATCTTTAGATTTCGAGTCAGATGATTTATCTTCAGCTAGTGGCTGTTCTACATCTTTATTTTCTATTTCAGGCTTGTCTGTCGTCTTTGTTTTCTCGATATCATTACCATCTTTTTTATTAACCTCATCTTTGTCGTCCACGACAGTTATAACATCACCAGTTGATTCTTTCTTCTGAATCAGAAGTCTCCTTCTTTTCCTCTTATTAACTTCCACTTCATCTTCTTTTTCATCAATGGTCAATACCTCAACACTGTCTTTGTTCGCGTTAGCACCGTCTATTGTAGATTCTTCTTCGTTCTTCGCCCTTTTCCTTTTCTCCGTTTTTGGCTTGGGCTTCGAGTCGTCTGATTTGGTGGTGTCAGTCGGTTTTGGAATTTCTTCTGCTCTTCTTACTAACCCTAAGACGTCCAACATACTGTGTGTCACCGTTGCAGACCTGGCGTCGGCTCTCGAAGGATATGCAGACTTCCTCTCGCAGGTAGCCAGATGTTTCGCCATTCGATTACCTAAAAAAATAAAGAAATAATAAAGCTGAGTGGCTTGGCAACAGTGCAGGGTTGCAAAAAAACATGTTTTTTAATTTTAAACAAAACAAACGTTTTTTTTTTGTTTTAAAGATGTTTTTTTTGTTTTTAAATTGTATGTTTTAAACAGATAAAACTTGTTTAAAATACATGTTTTTTGTTTTAAACGTTTTTTTTTGCTCTAAAAATGTTTTTGTTTTTAAATTTTATATTTTAAACAAATAAAACTTAGAAGAAAACATTGTTTAAATCATATTTTCCTAGTCGTCGCTGGGCCATCGAGGTGTAAACATCGTTAAAGCGCTCCGAAAAACCGGTGATTAAGAATTCTAATTATCTTATCAACAACAATAAAAAAAAAACCCATTAGCAATAAGTGAGAAAAACAAAACAATATGTTCCCTTCGGGGAATCTTATTGGGTTCAGAAATGGACAACCAGTTTATCAACAACAAAACATACAGAGTGATCCAATAAATTTACAAATACCACAAGCAACCAATAACCAACTACAGTGGCAGCCAACAATGATGAAGCAACCAGAAAATGCAATGAACATGAATATGCCAACTATGCAACAACAGTATCATACAACTCCTATACAGACAGTAAATACCAACCAGTTCAGCTCTCAACCAGTTCAGCAGCAAATGCCGACATCAAGTAAAAATAGTGCAAATATCGAAGACAGAGAAACTCACTATATGACATCAACCAGCGAAGATGAAGAAGAAAATCAGACAAACAGTAAAAACGCTTGGCAAGTCATGGGAAGCAATAAAAGAAAGAAAATACATAACAACAAACCAAATCCAAGCGAAATTGAAACAGGTAACCGATTCCAACCGCTGTCGAAAGAAACAGAAGAAAATATTGGAAACGTCGAAACCAACAAAATACCAAAACCTCCACCAATATTTGTACACGGGGTACAGGATTTCAAAGAGATGACAAAGCAATTAGAGGAAATAGCCAAAAAAGAAGAATACCAGACAAAAAGTTTAATAAACAACGTTGTCAAAATAAATTGTGAAACACCAGAAATATACCGAAAATTGGTTAAGGAGTTCAAGGAAAAAAATATATACCATCACACGTACCAACTAAAAGAAGAACGAGCCTACAGAATCGTGATCAGATACTTACATCACTCAACCAATACTGATGACATAAAAAGTGAGCTATCTCAGTTAGGGCACAAAGTGAGAAACATAGTTAATGTAAAACAACAAAAAACCAAAGAACCACTTAATCTCTTCTTTGTAGATTTAGAACCCGCGCAAAACAACAAAGATGTCTATAATATAACAGGCCTACAGAACAGAGTAGTACACATAGAACCTCCACGAACTCAAAAAAACAGTATAATACAGTGCATGAGATGCCAACAATATGGACATTCCAAATCATATTGTAATAAACCATACGTCTGTGTAAAATGCGGAGGCTCACACAATACCACCACGTGCAAAAAGTCAAAGGAGACGCCAGCCATATGTGCGTTATGCAATGGAGGCCACCCAGCCAATTACAAGGGATGTGATCACTATAAGAAACTTACCAAAGGAAGCAATAAAAACAATGGAGAGCATCAAAACCCATCAGCAATCTACACAAATGATATATACACAAGAAACACACAACAACTATCCAATCCACTGCCCCAGGGCATGAGCTATGCTGAAGTAACTAAACGCAACCAAACAGAAGATACAACCACTGTGTTAAACAAGTTTTTGGAAGAATTCAAGAATCTATTCAACCAACTAATCCAACAAAATAGCATGGTCCTCAACATGCTTACCATGCTTATGAACAAAATGAAATAAATGGCTAAGTTTCTTCGAATAGCCCAATGGAATGCCAACGGCCTTCCAAGCCATACAGAAGAAGTGAAAATATTTCTAGACATAAATAAAATTGACATATTTTTAATTAGTGAAACACACTTCACAAACAGAACTTATTTTAACATACCTAAATATAAACTATATCATACTGAGCATCCTGACGGCACAGCCCACGGAGGTACAGCAATACTCATCAAAGAAAATATTAAACATCATGAACTACTGAAGTACAAAGAAGAACACATACAAGCAACGACAGTAAGCGTTGAAGCACTTCCATATAATGTCAACGTAACAGCTGTGTACTGCCCTCCTCGCCATAATCTAAAACGAGAACACTATGAAGAATTTTTCCAAACTTTAGGACCAAAATTCATTGCTGGGGGAGATTACAACAGCAAGCATACCTTGTGGGGGTCACGACTTATAACAACAAAAGGCAGAGAACTGGCACATGTTATACAAAATAAGAATTACTCATTTATCTCAACGGGAACACCAACATACTGGCCGACCGATCCCAACAAAAAACCAGATTTATTGGACTTCTTCATAACAAACGGTATCGGTATAACTTATACAGATATAACACCAAGCTATGACCTAACTACTGACCATAGCCCAATAATAGCAACGGTAAGTACAACAGTTATCACTAAAAAACCAAAACTCCACCTGCACAACAATAAAACAAACTGGGACACTTACCGACAAATAATTCACGATACTATCGAAATAACAACGAGGCTGAAAAAACCGGAAGAAATAGAAGAGGACTATAACAAATTTATAAACATACTACAGTATGCAGCTAAATCAGCTACCCCACAAAGTAGTCCCAACAGAAACATAAGTAATATACCTTTAGAAATAAAAAAACTGGTAGCTGAAAAAAGAAAGGCCAGATCTGCATGGCAACGAACACACACACCAGACAGCAGAACAAGATACAATCGCATCAGCAACAAATTAAAATCAAAGCTGCAAGAAGTCAAAAATGAGTCATTTACGAATTATATCACCAATCTTTCAAGACAAGACAACTCTATATGGAAGCCCATAAAAAGTAAGAGAAAGCCAATAACAGCATTACCTCCAATACGTAAAAATTCAACACCACCAGGACCATGGGCAAAAAGTGATAAAGAAAAGGCTGACCTATTTGCCGAGTATTTAGCAGAAGTTTTTACTCCACTAAATGACGACCAAGTACCAGAAGCGAACCAAATATTAGAAGAACCACTACAGATACAGGACCGAATAAAACTATTTACTCCAAAAGAAATTAGAGACGTAATTGCCACCCTAAACCCAAAGAAGGCACCAGGCGAAGATCTGATAACCGCAAAAATGTTAAAAGAAATACACAAAAAGGGCATAGTTAAACTACTGCACATATTCAATGCAATACTTAGATGTGACTACTGGCCCAAAGCACTCAAAATTGGACAAATAATTATGATACCAAAGCCTGGCAAAAACCCTCTAGATGTCTCATCATATAGGCCTATCAGCTTATTACCAACAATCTCCAAGTTGCTTGAAAGACTTATCCTAAACAGAATAAATGCAGAAATAAATCCACAAAATTGGATCCCAGATCATCAGTTCGGATTTCGACAAAGCCATTCAACGATACAACAATGCCATCGCATAGTCAACGCCATTAACCAGTCACTTGAAAATCAGCAGTACTGCACAGCAGCCTTTATAGACATCAGTCAGGCTTTTGACAAAGTCTGGCATCCAGGCTTGTTATGCAAAATAAAAAGAATTCTTCCAGCAAGTTACTACAACCTACTGAGAGCCTACCTACACGAACGGCAGTTTAAAGTAAAAGTTAATGAAGAAGTCTCGGAATACAAGCCTATTCACTCTGGCGTACCACAAGGGAGCATACTAGGACCATTATTGTACATACTATATACATGTGACTTGCCTACAAATGATAAAACAACCATCGGGACATTTGCAGACGACACTGCTATTTTTGCCAAGCATGACGATCCTATTGCAGCAACACAAAATCTCCAAGAGCATCTAAACTCACTTGAAATATGGCTGAAGAAGTGGAAGTTTAAGGTAAACGAAACAAAATCATCCCATATAACATTCACTCTCCGGACTGGAACCTGCCCACCAGTAACCATCAATCAAATAAAAATACCACAAAGTAATCAAGTCAAATATCTAGGGCTACACTTTGACAATAAACTCAACTGGAAACACCATATAACAAAGAAAAGAATGCAACTTGACCTAAAAACCAAAGAACTTTACTGGCTCATTGGAAGAAATTCCCATCTTTCAATAGAAAACAAACTGCTAATATATAAAGCAGTGATAAAGCCAATCTGGACTTATGGCATTGAACTGTGGGGCTGTGCTAGCAAATCCAATACTGTGATTATCCAGAGAGCGCAATCCAAGATACTTCGAGCAATAGTTAATGCACCATGGTATGTATCAAACCAAACTCTACACACAGATCTAAAAATTCCATATGTAACCGAAGTCATCCGAGAAAACAACAGAAAACACCACAACAAACTAGAAGACCATCCTAATCCACTACTTCATCCACTACTGCAACCTGTCCACAATAGAAGACTAAGAAGAAGCTGGCCCTCCGACCTAAGAGGTAACTGAGGAAACATCGCTGGATGTTTACCTCTCCACGTCACCACATTTACAATAATTTAATTTAATGTAAGACCAACAAATTGACTTATAGATGTTTGTTTTATATCTGATTGTCAATAAAGGGAGATAATAAAAAAAAAAAAATATTTTCCTAAACATCATATTAATGGAAAGTGTTTGATCTATTATTATTATTCTACTAAATAATAGATAAGAAAACCAATTGCAAAATTAGGAGCTATTGCCTGGGGAACCCCAGACTATTTACTATTTATAAATCCGCATTACAAGTTGGCTATTGCAATAACGTCTATTGTCAGTTATTTTGTGCTGTTTCTGGTGGTGCTTAGTGTTTTTTTTAAACATGCAAATGATTTGGTGACCCCAGCTCCTTTTTTGGCAAATTTGCTTGATCATCGCTTTATTGAAAATAAACTTATCCTCCATCCATTAAAAATTATCATCCAGAAGCATTTTAGATTATTATTATTACCAAGCAAAGTGTGTACCCTTTACACCATATGTTTCCTAAACACCTATATTGAGAATGTAAAACCATTGGCATGGTGACGTTCTAAGAAAAATATAAATAGGTATACTACAGCATTGAAACTTGCTCAACAGCTTCACACAGCTATCGCATCGTCAGACAACATAGAAAGGCTCTTCCTTCTCATCATACGGTTTACCATTCCAAACTACGTAATCGGCTAGGCAATGTCAAAGCTGCTACGTTGGTTTCAATTTTTCTTAATTCCATCAGTGATGACGTGACTGATTTAAATTACAAGATTACTATGAGTCTGAAACAGTTTTGAGAAATTGATTAACTCTTCCTTGCAAAATATTTTCAGTTTTCCAATTTTTTTGTGTTCAGATTATTAATAAATAAATAATATATATGTTAAAAAGTTTATATAATGTATTTGAGAATTTTTTTGATGTTATATTAATAAAGAAAATGAAAAAAGCACTTGTTTAATTTAAGTGTTTTAAACAAAAACTGTTTTAAACATAAGCAAACGTTTAAAACATGTGTAAAACAGTTGATTAAAACAAAATGTTTAAAACAAAACAACCCTGCAACAGTGTGTGTGTGTGGTAACAGGTCAAAGTTATTTCGCTCCAACGAAAAGTCGAAAAATAGTGGTAAACCAGGAAGGATCTGTTTTTAGGTGGATGTGAGAGGTGGCATTCGAATTTTTACGGATAAAGTTAGGTGATAACTTCGTTAATAATAATTGTCTTATGCTCCTTCTCAAATATGCCCGGAACATTAATAAAAAAAATAAAATATTTAAAAATTTCAAAAAAATTCCGTTTTTTGTTTCTACTTTCTTTGCTTATATCTTTAAAACGATTCATTTTGGAACAAAGACGTATAGGAATAAGACAAAGATAATTAAATTTTCTATCAGATACGATTGGTTAAAAATGTCTTAATTTACCACCCTTGCTGCAAAATAGCAATAAATATAAAATAAGGGGGCAAAACAAGCCTGTCCTTATTCAATGCTTTTCCATCACTTAGGTTACACTTGGAACCTTCCTAATTCGCTTAGAAAGTTTTTGTAATGTGCTAAAACCGTCCACCAAATTTCATTAAAATTGACTTACTAGATTTTGCATAATAATTTTGCAATCTAAACTTAAAAAAAAAATAAAAATTTTTTAAAATCTTGCACAACAAAAACTAGAACATACAAAGATTTGTCAACTTTTTTACATATAAAGAAGCACTCCACCTATCTAATCCACTTTACAGAATTGAAATCGGATTATTTAAGCAGCCTCAGCAATGTTTTAAAGTTATAAACAATTTTTTGACTTATAAACAAATTAGTTCTGTGGCCAGGAGGAGGTGCTACGGCTCCTTTATTTAGATGGGCTTACCCAAGTTTTTTTTATGTATTTTGACCCGTAGAACACGAATTTTTGGGTAACAGTTGATCCGGATGTCGATAAGATTGTTATAAACAAAGAACTTGAGGAATTATATAACATCGATTTTTCGCAATATAAAACATGTTTTTGTATTTCTTGGGTAATTCTAAGCTAAAAATGTTTTTACAAGTTTTTTCGTAGGATGCATAGTTTTCGAGATAAACGCGGTAGAACTTTCAAAAAATCGAAAAATTGCAATTTTTGAACGCGAATAACTTTTGATTAAAAAATAAAATAGCAATTTTGCTGACAGCATTTGAAAGTTTAAGTCAAATTATACCGGTTTTAATTATTTGCATTGCTAAAAATTAATTTTTTATTATTAAACAAAGCTATTTGTTTATAGGCCAAAAAATTGTTTATAATTTTAAAACATTGCCGAGACCCCTTAAATAATCCGATTTTAATTCTGTAAAGTGTATCAGATAGGTAGAGCTCCTCTTTATATGTAAAAAAATTAGCAAAACTTCTAAATGGTCTAATTTTTGTTCAGAAAGATTTTAAAACATTTGAACTTTTTTAAAAACATTTAGATTGCAAATTTTTTGTGCAAAATCTATTAGGTCGATTTTAATGAAATTTGGTAGACCGTTTAAATAAGTTATAAGAATTTTCTACGCGAATTACTAAGGTTCTAAGTGCCACCAAAGTGGTTAAGAAACATTGAATAACAACAGGCGTATTTTGTCCCCTTATTTTGTATTTATTGCTATATTTTAGAAAAGGTAATACCTTAAGACATTTTTGACCAGTCGTATATCATAAATAATTCAATTATCTTTATTTTATTTGTGTACGACTTTGTTCCAAAACGAATCGTTTTAAAGTTATAAGCAAAGAAAGCAGAAAAAATCGATGCTTTTCGAAATTTTTAAATATTTTAATTTTTTTAATAATGTTCCGGGCATATTTGAGAAGGAGCATAAGTCAATTATTATTACTGAAGGTGTCACCTAACTTTATCTGCAAAAATCCGAATGCCACCTCTCACATCCAAAAATAGACGTTTTTTACAGATTAGTCCTGGTCTATAATTATAACTTAAAAAAATATACACAGAAAGTAGCATCGACATAGAAAAAAGTGCAATGAATAGAAATCCACACGTAAAAATCAATTGTAATAGAAACAGGAGTGCGACAAGGCGATTCCCTGTCAACCACATTATTGAACATAGCAGTAGAAGGAACAGTCAAGACCAGCAAAATTAAAGGAACTATAGCCCACGCCTCAACACAATAGTGGCATATGCAGATGATTTAGTTCTTATGGGAAGAGGCAAGGAAAGATTAAAAGAAGCAGTAACAATCCTGGCAAAATAAGCACGGAAAAGAGGTCTAGAAATTAACGAAAGAAAAACAAAATATCTACCCTGCTCTAGAAGAGAAGATAACAGGACGAGAGAAATCAAAATAGAAAACTACACTTTTGAAAGAGTCCAACAATTTAAATATTTGGGAGTAATAGTGAATGGCCAAAACAAGAGAAGTGAAGAAGTAACGGAACGAATACTAGCAGGCAACAAAACATACTGGAGATATCATAGGCTTATGAAGGACAAGAACTTATCCAGAAATACAAAACTGAAAATATACAGAGTTGCAAGCATACCAGTAGTTACGTACGCAGCTGAGACAATGTGTTCACGGAAAAAGATGAAGAAAAATTGAGAATATTCGAAAGGAAAATCCTCACACGGATTATGGGTCCGATAAGAATGGACAACGGAGAAATCAGAAGAAGAATGAACCATGAACTAAGAGACATAATGAAGGTGTAACGGTGAGTGCCATCGTTACGATAATATTATATTTATTCCTATAAGCCACCTAACAAGTATGCTACCAGTTATGCATTCGTGCTTAGAACGGGTTACCTAAATTTGGGACCAAATACAATATAAGGTTGGTACTAGATTGGGGAATTCTGGTCTCAGCGTGTGGCTGTACGGCTTCCGACGGAGGGGCATATCATATCGCCAGCGGAGCGGATGGACTTGAATTTCCAATCTCGTTGGATGAACCCATAACTTCTTCCATGGCCATTGTTTAAAGAATACTATTTTTTGGTTGAAATATTCGTTTATAGCAGAGCAGTTTACGTTGGAAGGAATTATTAATATTTTGTTTTGGATTTGTGGAGTGAAAAAGAAGAGTTTTGTTTCCAATATTTTTTGAAAAGCAATGGGTATGTATGAAACTATCACGTAGCTGTTTTTTATGTCTTTTCCCTGTTAAAAATAACCATCAAAATCATTTTTAATGCCATATTTAGATTATATTAAAAGCATTGCTACTCTTCAATTACCACATTTTCAATTCTTAAATACTTCTAATCTACGTTTACAGGAAAAAAATAGAATTCTTAGAATTACATTTTCACTCTCAAATAAGTTTGGAATCAATGATCATTTTCATTCTCTCCTTTATATAAGTCCATATAGTAATCTTTGATTACAAAGATCCACATTTACTTGTCCAAATACTTTCTTATATTCGTTTAAAAAGGCTTTTTCCAGTCAAGGATAATC
Organism: Diabrotica virgifera virgifera; assembly: GCF_917563875.1. Lineage (NCBI taxonomy): Eukaryota > Metazoa > Arthropoda > Insecta > Coleoptera > Chrysomelidae > Diabrotica > Diabrotica virgifera. Next base: position 10,613,407 of record NC_065445.1, read on the forward strand.
AAGGTCAATGAACTTCAAGCATGTACATCAAACTTCATTTTTTCCCTAGATTTTTTCTCTGTCAAGTTCTGATAAGGTGATCCACCTTTTTATAGTGACCCTGTTTCTTGCGTACTCAAGGAAAACCAGCTGATAGGTTTTTTTTCTATTCTTTTAGCCATGGAAGAAAGAAGATAAGATAGGAAATTAAGTCAACCAATACTTTAGTTTGCCTTTATGGAATGAAACATTATTTTGGGGAATTCTTTTGGATGTAAATTGGATGGGTTTTTTTTTTGGTTCTGTGGAATAGCAGTTGAGTTTTTTTGATACTGGGAAAGTACCTCCTTGTCATACCTTCCTTTGGTTGAGGATCTCCCAAGGATTGAGGGAAAACGGAGGATACCTTATTTGGCGCTCCCACCATCAGCTTCACAGGGTTTGAAGAAGCAACACGCCTACGTTGTAGCGACAGGTTTTTATAATAAAAATTTGCATGTCATTTGTTCTAATAATATTTTTCAATTACTATTTTTTATGTCAATAACTTAAAAATAAGCTCTCTAATAATAATATATCTTCATTTTTCATTAAAAATATAGTTAACATAGTAATATTCATCATCGTCAACAAATTTAATCTTTTCACAGTTCATACCCTTTATTTAAAATAGTTGGGGATTATGACCTATGACGATGTTGTGCACAATATCTAGCGTAGATTCTCTTATTTAATAATATTTATTCCATTTGTCAGGTATTGTAGTCAGGTTGTCACCTCCGATCAGATTCGGGATTGTCAGCCAATATTAATCCTCATTCATAGTCAGGTTGTATATACATAGGTAGATCAATAATTAACTGTCTTTGTAATAAATTCAACACATTTTTTCTTACTGTAAAAGCTGCGTTGCAGACAGGAGCGTACTAGCCTAGTACGTCAGGAATTAGCTAGTTTGTATAAAATTGTATATAGGGGTTATAGGTATTTTTTTTCATTAAATTTGTTGGTTGTACATATATGTTTTATTATCCTACCATTTTAATAGTATTAGTTAGGTACAGCAATATAGGTCACGTGGAGAAGAAAATATTCAATTCTTCCCTGGCGCCCTTATACGTTCTCAGTAATATCTTCTCGTCAGTAGTTCCTTTTTTTCATTTCTTTCCTTATTTTAATTTAGTTTCTTAACACTCCAGTACTTCATTAGGTACCGTCTTATTTCGGGCGTGCAAATACGGCCTGATCTTCTCCTGAGTCCACTTGATACAGTCTCTTAAATATCCAGCTAGCCTAGTTTCAGGAAACTTAAATAACTAAGTAATTACCCCTTTGAAGCTATATCTATTCTGCCACAACAAAACCTCATTTTGTTACAAAGGGAGAAGATATAGTTAGATTTATTAAAGCACAGAGGCTGAGATGGCTGGGACACATAGAGAGAAGGAAAAACGACCTACTGATTAAAAAGATCACCAGATGGAAACCAGAAACTGAAAGGCCCAGGGGAAGACCCAGAGAGAGATGGGAGGACCAGGTCATGAGAGATATCAAAATTCTGGAAGTAAGAAACTGCAGGGAACTATGCACATATCGAAATTAGTGGAAGAAAATTGTAACGAAAGCCAAGTCATACAACAAACTTTGACAACATACAAGTGGAATGCGGAGTGATTCACCGCAATAAGTGAATCAGAGAGCTCTAAGTAAGAGCGGCAAACATTCCACCCGAAATGAAAAGCCCTGATGATGATGATGAATAAAGCTGAGTCTCTCAAGCTACTTCTTAAGATAATTCTTAATAGAATCAAGCATAAATGTGAAGAGACAATGGGAAACCAACAATTTGGTTTCAGAGAAGGATTTGGAACAAGGAAAGCTTTCTTCTCAATGCTAACATTACTTCAACGATCATGCAACCAATTTACGTTTGCTTTATAGATTTTGAGAAGGCGTTTGATAGGGTTCAACATGGTAGGCTGTTTGAACATCTAGAAATGATTGGAATAGATGATAAAGATCTGAGACTTTTACAACATCTATATTGGAATCAAGAAGCTTTTATTCTGGTAGATGGCAAAGACACAGACAAAATTTACATTCAAAGAGGTGTCAGACAGGGTTGTGTGTTATCCCCGACTTTGTTTAACGTATACTCAGAAATAATTTTTAACGAAGCCATGGAAGGGCAATGTGGAGTTCGAATCGGGGGAGAAACTATTAACAACATCAGATATGCAGACGACACCGCGATCATGGCTGAAAGTATCGAAGATCTTCAATTCCTTATAGATCGAGTCACTAGAGAATGCTCCAATAACGGACTTAGCTAAATACAACAAAGACAAAGTAACTTTTGGTTAGCAAACAAGACGTCGGCCCTATGCAACTAATTGTCAGTAATGAACCGATAACAAGAGTTAACCATTTTAAATACCTAGGATGTTTGATAAACGAGACACAATCTGGATGAAGAAATTAAAACTCGTATAGAAATTGCAAGAGGGGCATTTATGAAACTTAGATATTTATATTCTGAGCAACTCGCAGCTGAATTTACAACTAAGAATCAAGTTCCTAAAATGTTATTTGTATCCATTATTACTATATGGATGTGAAAACTGGATCATGAAGGTTAACATGATGAACAAATTAGAAGCCTTCGAGATGTGGTCATATCGTAGAATGCTCAGAATATCTCTTGGGTTCAACGCATTTCAAACAGAGAGGTCTTAAACAGAGTAGGTCAAAGCGAAGGTGACTTAATCAAGATGATAAAAAAGAGAAAACTTGAATATCTCGGGGCATATAATGAGAGGTAGCAGATACACGATGCTGCAGTTAATTCTCAACGGAAAGATCGACGGAAACAGAAATTGGTAGGAGGAAAAAATATTCACGGATCCGAAACCTTCGTCAATGGACTGGCTTATCAGCAGATCAACTATTACATGCCGCACAAGATCGAGAACAATATCAGCAAATTGTCATGGAAGCTACCCACGCCTAAAATTTAAAGAAGAAGAAAGCTTAGTCATTTCTAATGTTAATGAAAATAATTCTTTGGAATTTGTTAAATAAAAACCAGCTTATTAAATCTGGCCACAAACACAAAATCCAGAAGACTGGAGAACACACACCTACTGGAATAGAGAAGTTAAGAAAACTACGACCAAAAGAAAAAACGAAGCGTGGAACAAAAAATGTGAAAAAATGAACAGATATGTGGATGAAACTAGAATATCTGAAGCATGGAAGTTTGTAGGAAACCTTAGAAAAGATCACAAAGGAAGAGGGAGATTAAACCCTAAACGTATGTCAGAGGGAAAGTATATTACAAATCATTATTGACAGAAGCAAGACCACATTGCGAAATAAATTACAGGGACTTTAGAACAGATCCAATAGACGAAGCCGAAGTACAACCAATCAGTTGTGGACAAGATAAGATGAACCCTAAAGGAAATGAAAAACCGGAAAGCCATAAGGCCTGGAAACTTCTCCATTTAATTAATAAACCTCGGGCAGCCAATACTAATAGAATTGTTGGGGCAAATCTTTATAATAAATGCGTAATCAAACAATACGCCAGTCAATGGGCGAATTCTATCCTACTGCATGGATTTTAATGAAATTTTGGGCCTAGCCTCTACTTATCTCTTATCTCCTAATTCAAAGTCTACCCTATGCCGATGTGTGCTTTTATCTTGGGGGTGGTTCCCACTCCTTTAAAGGGATGGACAAATTTTTGGTTAAAATTACCACGGAATTCGCTAGAACATAATTTTAAGTAAAAACTGTTTTATAATTTTTTTTGAAAACTCAATACTTTTTGAGATATTCGTGGTTGAAAATTGGTCATTTTCATTGAAACATAAGACCTTTTCGAACGGTTTTTTGCGAATACCTTAAAATCTATGCATCTAAACTATGCATCAACTAAAAAAAACTATATTAAACATTTTTGTAGGTTATAAAAAAACAATGAGACACTTGCCTTCATAAATCTTCTAGTTATAATACAAAAAGAGATATGGTAGGTGAAAATAGTTTGTTTTTTGGTACATTCTCAAATTGGTGTATTCAACTTGAAATAACAGAGAAACGGTCAACTTTAGGAGTATAATGCTACTAATATCTTTTGTAGTGCTTGAAAAGATCTTTAAAATGAGCTATATTAGAGGTCCATTAGATTAAAACTAAGCGAGATATGCTGGAAACAAAATTGATAACTAATGTATTTTAAGAAAAAATGAGAAGTAATTTTAACCCCCATCCACCAAAATGTAAATGCATCGTTTCCTTCTACAATACCTTTTACCATAGTGTTATTTCTATGTTCAAAAAGTTGGATGGGTTTAAAATGAATGGTTTTTGAAAAAAAAATATCAAATTATAGAGCGCATTTTTAAATTTTTTTAAAAAATCTTCCTTTTTCTCCATGTAACTTGAAAATGATAAGAGAGATACAGTAATGAAAAATAAAAAGTAAATTTATAAGCCCTACATTTTTGTGTGGTATCTTTTTTTCGTATCTCTTATCTTTTTCGAGTTACATGGAGGAAAAGGTATATATAGAAGAATATATATATGAAAGAATATAATAAGATTTTTAAGAAAATTTAAAAATGCGCTCTATAATTTAATCTTATTTTTTTCAAAAACCGTTCATTTTAATCCAGTCCAACTTTTTGAACATAGAAATAACACTATAATAAAAAGTATTTTAGAAGCAAAACGATGTATTTAAGTTCTGATGGATGAGAGGTTAAATATACTTCTCATTTCTTCTTAAAATACATTAGTCATCAAATTTTTTGCAGAATATCTCGCTTAGTTTGAATGTGATCGACATTTATTATTGCTCATTTTAAAGGTCTTTTCAAGCCCTACAAAAGTTATTAGTATCATTATACACCTAAAATCGACAGGTTTTCTGTTATTTCAAGTTGAATAAACCGATTTGAGCATGCAGCAAAAAAAAATAAACTCTTCTTACCTACCATACTCCTCTTTGTATTTAACTAGAAGATTTATGAAGGAACAAATCTCTTTGTTTTTTTATAATATTTTATGTAGTTTTTTGTTAGATGCATAGTTTTTAAGGTATTCGCAAAAATCCGTCCCAAAAGGGTGTAATTTTTCAATGAAAATGGTTAATTTTCAACCACGAATAACTCAAAAAGTATTGAGTTTTCAAAAAATAATTATAGAACAGTTTTTGCTTAAAATTAGGTTCTCTAGCCTCTTCCGTGGCTATTTTAGTAGGATGGAATTCGGGGCCAAATACCCTCATTGACTGCACTATAAGGAAAATATTTCAAAAGATTAAAGTTGGGCATGTATAAGCTTTATCCGTAAAAAAGCAGACAAAAAGAAATGTAAAATCACAGAGGTATACGCCTTATTCGACTGATAACAGAACGAATCGAAAACCTTCTTCTACTTTTTGTTATACTTGTTGTAGATCTATCGATCTGTCCTCTTAGGTCTCTGGCTGGGTTTAAACTGATTCAGCTGTTCTATGGGTTTCCTCTCTATTACAAGCTTACATCTAATTGGATCGTTCGCAGTGGTAATGCAGTTTGTTTTCTGCGTGGATATGTTCATGTTGAGTCGTCGACATGCTTGGTAGAATCGAAAACCAATATGAGGAACTAGAAGATGTTAAATTGGAGAATTCAATGTTTGGTCACAAAAATACTCGATAGAAAACGCACGATAGAAAGCTATCATAGATTACGAATAAATGTGTTTTTCTAGTTTTCCCTGAACCGAAAGCAAAAACTTACTTCCGGCAACGAAAAACAGACTACTAAGGAAACCAGATTTTGATTAATGTTTGTATATATTTTATTGAGCTTTACTTACCATCAGTATTACTGAATCCACAAATACAGAACATTTCAAAAGGAAGCTTTTCTTCGGCAATGGGGTTATTGGTTTTGCTACATTTGGCGTTGTGTTCTTGCATTGCATTCGTACAACACGTTGAATACTGACAATTCGGATTCTGGCAGCTCTCAAACGATCTGTGGACGAATAAATAATGTATAATAACTTTAAACCTGCTTACGATCAAGAGATAAACTGTTTGCTAATCATAGTCCAAGTAATGAAGCTTAAAATGGGACAAAACCTCGCTATTTTTACAGGATGGATCGATTTGCTTGAAAATTTGAGAATAAGTAGTGAATAGTCCAAGGATCAAAATCTATATCATGCTGAAAGGCGCTTTTACCATGGGGATGGTTGCCACCCCATCTCGGGGGTGAACATTTTTCATTATATTTTAGTCACAAAAGTTGGTAAAAACGTTCATTCTAAGCAAAAAACGTTCTATACATTTTTTTGATAAAATTGATAGTTTTTGATTTATTCGCTATCGGAAGTGTTAGTTTTATATTGAAAAAAAAAACAATGTTTTTAATAAGTTTTCTGCTAATAACTCCAAAAGTTTTAGTTTTATCAAAACGACATTACTTAACAAAAATGTACCTTTTAAAAAAAGAAACAAAACCGTTCTTTTAAATTTTCTTTAAGACCAATAGTAATCGAGCTATACTTTATTATATGTTGGCTCTTCTTCGTCAAATGCTAAATATTGTAGTTTCAAGTCAAACTACGGGAAAACTATGCATTTTTCGAGAACAACTTGTTCAAACTAATTTCAAGTACTTAAAAATATCTATCTTCAGAAATAAAGAAAGTCTCTAGCTCAAAAATTAAGTTACCTACAATGAAAAGAATGTCAGTTCCTATTTTTTTCAGCAAAAAAGTGATCGCAAGCAACCCCCTAATCACCACTCTAATTAAAATTAGTCATTGACCTTATTTAGCCTTTTTTATTTATATATTATTAATAGATTCTAGAAGTTTGACCGGCCTAGAATTATTAGTTTAAAAAAATATAGTTAAAGGAGAATAACGAATTATTGTAGTTTGGAAAAAAATGGCCTTTTCTTCAGAATAGCAAGATTAGCATCAGAGATGCGAAAATATGTTTATATATGAAATTGTAGCTTATTTAATTCTCAAGAACCTGGTTTGCAAAAAATTTTTCTGCGGCAGAAATTGAGTGAGCTCCTGACAATTAAAACTTGTAATAACATGCTAAAACCACCTTTACCAACCCTTTCAAAGTCACCTCTTTTTGCGACTGAGGATTTTAAAAATATTTAATATTAATAGGCTTATAGATCTTGTAAAAACCTACAAAACTTTTGTTTACCAAACTTTCTAAGTTAAAAAATAAAAAAGTGACGGTTAAAAAATCAATAAATTTTTTTGAAAAAAAAAAAGGAGAAATCCAATTGGAAGCATAATAATGTAAGTTAGCAGTGTTTTTAGTGATTGACCTTATTCATTCTTATTTATTTATATATTATTAATAGATTCTAGAAGTTTGACTGGCTTAGAATGATCAGTTTTTAAAAATCTGGGGTTAAAAGCGAATAACGAATTTTTGTAGTTTGGTAAAAAATGCCATTTTCTTCAGAATTCGCGGTGTGCAAGTACTTGGAAGGAAAACGAGAAACGACCGTGCGCGAGTCACGGAGAAATATTGCAACTATCTTAAATAATTCATATTGTCAATTGAAATTGTCAAATTGACGTATATATAATACCTTCTGTCATTGAAGCAGAAAAATTATATATTGCTCCACAATATTGATATGATATGCAATTATTATATAAAGGTAAATTTAATTAATTGTATTTTGCTTGCAGTACTGCATTTTAATAACTAATTTTATTTACTGCATACAATTGTTTACGTTTTGATAGCATAACCTGAATCTTATTTTTTCTTCTTATTTTTTTGGACTATGGCCTTGACAATTATCCAGTAACCAGGACTAATATAATTGGCCAATATAATTAAAAGTGCGAATAAAAGTTCAGAGCGTAGAAATAGGGGTCGCTTTGCCGAACTTGCACGGTCCCAATAGTAGCATCAGAGATACGAAAAAATGTTTCAATATAAAATTGTAGGTTATTTAATTCCCAAGAACTTGGTATGAAAAAAATTTTCTACGGCAAAAATTGAGAGAATCGTAAATGAGTACATATATCGAAAAACATTGATTTTTTCTTTACAAAACAAACATTTTGATAGCGAAGAAATCAAAAACTATTAATTTTATCAAAAAAATGTATGGAACATTTTTTGCTTAGAATGAATGTTTTTATCAACTTTTGCAGTCAAAATATAATAAAAATTTTCCACCCCCGAGATGGGGTGGCAACCACCCCCATGGTAAAAGCGCCTTTCGGAATCATATAGATTTTGATTCTTGGGCTATCCACTACTTATTCTTAAATTTTCAAGCAAATCGATCCATTCTGTAAAAATTGCGAGGTGAAAAGCTTTGGTTCCTGGCCTATCATTTATAATGAGAAAGATTCTTAAAAGGTGTTAATTAAAAATGTTTTAATGTAGTATGAAAAATATTTTTGAAGTTATACTTCTTTAGCCGCGTTTGGGAGTAAATGTATATTTGCGCGAATTGATCAAAAGTCTTGGTCCTGAGCGCAGCTCAAACCTTATACGGTATCTGATTGGGTGTTAAAATGACCTGTCAATAATTGTTCAATATGGCGGTTATGGGTAAACAAATATTATGTATGTTAGTTTTTATTGTTGTGAGGACAGAAACAAAAGCAAGTTTATAATTGTAGTGACTTTTTAAATAGTTTTTAAAAGCAACAGGTAGGTACGTAAAAAATAATGTATAGTATTTTTACTACAAAAGCGATATTAGGTAGGTCAAAATTTTCGACGTAAGAGAACTGTCAAAACATTAGAATGTGACTTTTCATTATTGTCATGTTTATTATAAATGTTTTGACAGTTCTCTTACGTCAAAAATTTTGACCTACGTAATATCGCTTTTGTAGTAAAAATACTATACTTACCTATTAGTAGGTAATGCTTTAATTTAGATAATTTGATTACGAACAAAATTTCTACCAATCTTCATCTAATATTAAATTGTTTTCTTACTCTATGTTTTGTTGTATTTTAATATATTTTAATTTCACAAAAATCAAACTAATTTGATTACATTCATAAGGTAATAAGCAACTGTCAAAAAGTTTATGGTGTATCTTCCACCGTAACTGATATGTCTAGGTAGTTAAATGGTAAAACGCTCTGAGTTACAATCTAACAGCCCTATAATTTGCGGGTTCGAACCCCATTGCAAGTTTTTATTTTTTTATTTATCTTTTATACATTTTATGATTGTATATCATAAAGTATATTATTATATAATTTTTTCCAGAAAATACGTATTTAGTTAAAATTTTTGGCAACAATTATTGTTCAGAAATCATTTCTTTGTGGCATTTTTCAATGTGTTTGTCTGTGTTTTATTCTTTTATTTTTTTAATTTTTGGTATTGTTTTAATAAAAAATTTTGGAAAGTAGTAAGTATTAAAATTAGTTTAATATTTAAATAAAATATAAATAAAGTGTTTAAAGTATATTAATTTCGTTGAAATCATATAATAGAAGTATAACTTCTTACGTGCGTACAAAGTACACATTATTTTTTATTGCACATTGTAACTCCTAAAATTGCTAAAAAATGACACATAAAATGTCTTCAAATTTAAGGGACTTGATTAATTTTATTTACACGCACAACAGGTCGTTAAAACCTAAGGCATTTTTATAAAACATAATCATAAAATTAACTATATAATAATTATAATTATTTTAAACAAAATTAAAAAGGATGATATTCAAAGAGAAAACTTAAGGAAAAAATAAAGGCACTCAAATACGCTGAATATAAATTTTTTACACCTTTTAAGGCGGTACACGATAAGGGTACTTGGTCTGCTTGGACGCTGCGCGCGCAACATTTGGAAGCTACTTTGTACGTGTCACCTATTCGTCCAAGTACACTTGTATCAACAGGTTATATCCAAGTTAACTAGGACGCTCGCCAACTTTCTTGGATCCAAGTAGTGTCAAAGTGTAAAATTAAAATGACGTCGTTGTCGGAAAATCGAAAACGAGATGTAAATACAAAAAGAAAATGGTCTTAAAGAGAGAACGTTAGATTCATGGACTATATGAAGCTGAGGAAGCATTATAGTCCAGGAACCGAAGCTTTTCACCCCTCAATTTTTACAGAATGGATCGATTTGCTTGAAAATTTAGAATAAGTAGTGGATGTTCCAAGGATCAAAATCTATATGATGCCGAAAGGCGCTTTTATTATGGGGGTGTTTGCCACCCCATCTCAGGGGTGGAAATTTTTTATTATATTTTGACAGCAAAGTTGATAAAAACATTAATTCTAAGCAAAAAATGTTGTATACATTTTTTTGATAAAACTAATAGTTTTCGATTTATTCGCTATCGAAAGTGTTAGTTTTATATGGAAAAAATCAACGTTCTTCTATAGTATACTCATTTACTATTCACTTAATTTTTGTCGTAGAAAAAAATTTCCACACCAAGTTCTTAAGAATTAAATAACCTACAATTTCATATTTAAACATTTTTTCTTATCTTTGATGCTAATCTTTCTATTCTGAAGAAAATGGCATTTTTTACAAAACTACAAAAATTCTTTATTCGCTTTTAACTTCAGTTTTTTAAAAACTAATCATTTTAAGCAAGTCAAACTTCTAGAATATATTAATAATAAACAAATAAAGAAGAACGAATAAGGCCAATGACTAAAAACACCGCTAACTTACATTATTATGCTTACAATTGGATTTCTTCTTTTTTTTTTTCTCAAAAAAATATGTTGATTTTTTAACCGTAACTTTTTTATTTTGTATCTTAGAAAGTTTGGTATAAAAGAATTTTGTAGGTTTTTACAAGATCTACAAGCCTATTAATATTAAATCTTATTAAAATTCTTAGTCACAAAAAGAGGTGACTTTGAAAGGGTTGGTAAAGGTGGTTTTTGCATGCCATTACAAGTTTTAATTATCAATAGCTCACTTAATTTTTGTCATAGAAAAATTTTTTTCATATCAAATTCTTGGGAATTGAATTAGATACAATTTAATATTTAAACATTTTTTCACATCTCTGATGCTAATCTTTCTATTCAGAAGAAAAGGCCATTTTTTCCAAACTACAAAAATTCGTTAATCGCTGTTAACTTCATTTTTTTTAAAAACGAATCATTCTAAGTCGGTCAAACTTCTCGGACCTATTAACAATACATGAATAAATAAGACCAAATAAGGTCAATGACTAGTTTTAATTAGGGTGGTGATTACGGGGTTGCTTCCGACCACTTTTGCGCTGGAAAAAATAGGGACTGACATTCTTTTCATTATAAGTCACTTAATTTTTGAGCTAGTGACTTCTTTTTTATTTCTAGAGATAGATATTTTTAAATTCTTTAAATTAGTTTTAACAAGTTATTTTCGAAAAATGCATATTTTGCCCGTCTTTTGACTTTGAAACTACAATATTTAACATTTGACAAAGGAGAGCTAACATATAATAAAGTATATCTTGATTACTGTTGGTCTTAAAGAAAATTAAAAAACACGGTTTTATTTATTTTTTCAAATAGTACATTTTTATTAAGTAAGGTTGTTTTGATAAAACGAAAACTTTTGGAGTTATTAGCAGAAAACTGATTAAAAACATTGATTTTTCGATATAATACTAACACTTTCGATAGCGAATAAATCGAAAACTATTAATTTTATCAAAAAAATGTATAAACATTTTTTGCTTAGAATGAACGTTTTTACCAACTTTTGCGGTCAAAATATAATAAAAAATTTCCACCCCCAACAGGGGGTACCAACCACCCCCATGGTAAAAGCGCCTTTCAGCATCATATAGATTTTGATCCTTGAACTATTCACTACTTATTTTTAAATTTTCAAGCAAATCGATCCATTCTGTAAAAATTGCGAGGTTTTGTCCTATTTCAAGCTTCATTACTTGGACTATTATGGAATATCCAGATAAAGGAATATACAAATAACGATGCTAGAAGTGCGGCCCTACAACGAATAAAAGTGCACGTGAATATTCCTGTTCTCACTGAAAACGATATATTAAAAAACATAAATCCAAGCAAAATACGTATAAACACCTTTGCAATGGTTATTTGAGATCTAAGTCATTTAACCGTGGCAACCAACTTAGTCCAAGTACACTTGTACAAGTGCACTTAGTCCAAGTACACTTGGATCGTGTCAACTCGCTCTAGTCAAGAAAACGAAAAATAACGCGATTTTTAGAGAAAAGGATTATTGAGTGACCTCTAAAAAATATTTTTATGGGCTGGAACTTACAGGATTCAATTTTTTCATCACAAGAAAGTGAAAAAGTTGGACAAAAGAATCGATATTTTACGATAAATACGATTAATTGGAAATTATTAATAATTACCGGTTACTATTAATACAAACCGAATAGCTAAGTAAAAGTAATAAATATGCCAGAATTAATCACATCGACCGGTAATTATTAATAATTCCCGGATTAGAACGGTAAATGTGATAAATTTCAACACCGTTAAGTGCGTAGAAGCTTGCGGAGTGTAGGGAGGTTTATTAGTCACTGCGGCATACCCAAGCTAAATACGGTGCATAGCGCATATCACAGTGTTAGTCAATCTGTAGTCGACCACTGTATAATACACTATTTAATGTATTAAATACATAAGGCTAAAAGCAGGATTAAAACCATCCTTACCTCCTGGTACTCTATCCGAAATTAAAAAAGATTTAGAAGCGATAATAGCAGATCATTCTGATGACGCTGATGATGGAGTAAAGCACCGTGGTGATATTAAACTCAACAGTACAACCGAGGATTCACAGTTAGCGAATATTGAAGATACAGGTAACACTAACAGCCCAATCGAACATAATGCGTGTGCGATAATTGCTGTAAATGAGGCAGACAATGCCAGTATTGGCGTTAACGAAAATGAGAGAGACGGAGAAGATGGCACTGCAATCGACAAAACTTCAAAAGAAAATTCAGGAGACTCGGGATCTTGCTAAACAGTCACTTGTAAAAGAATCTGACAGAATGGTCAGTAGGTCAAAGTGTTAGAGTGCGAATTCCAGAAGTTAATAGAGCTAAGGCCGATAGCCGAAACATTATTGCCATTATTATTTCTGTTATAGATGAACAGCTATACAAGCTAGGCAATAAGCATGGCAGTTTAAACCAACTTCATGCAAGAAACGAATATACCACATGCAAGGAAACTTATTTCAGTCAATGAAGCGCCTGATACTCAGAGTCTCAGTGAATGCGTTCGTAAAGATTCGAATTTAGGCAGTCAAGGAATCCGCCACTGCAACTGTAGTGGCCAATGCAATTAAAAACGCTGCAAATATAAAAAATTAAGCGTTCTTTTTAATTCTAAATGCCACAAGAGCCCTTCCTACGAAAACAAGTCATTATAGTCTAGTAATTTAAAGCCTAATGCGTATGTATGAGTTTGTTTTTACTTATAAGGTGTCTAAAAGTTGAGTTTTTTTATTGATAAATTCTGTTTAAGTGTTTAACTTTATTATCAAATTTCATAAATAAACAATAGTGAAGGCCAAAATGCGTTTTTATTACATTAACCAGAATTGTTAGGAAAGTATTAATAAAAGTCGGAAAATCTAATTATAAAAGCATTATTAATCACGGTTGCTACGGATACTACTAATATTTACCGGTAATTATTAATACAGACCGGATTTATCACATCAACCGTAACAGATATATTTTGAACGCTTACTGCGTTAAAAAAATACTATGTATGAAGTGTTTTGGCTGTTTACTTACGGAAAGTGTTTTGGCGTATCCATCGGCGTATCGCACTCTTTGCACATCAGTCCTTTGCTCAGATCTAACTTTAAGGCGTCGAAGTCGATAACCTCAGCATCCACGGGATACTTATCCATCTTAGACTTTGGAACCATAATACCGTTTCGGGGTGCCGTCCAGGGAACCAGTTCGGGCTTGCCCCGTTGGGAAATGTGCATTTTTTTCTGGTGGTCGTTGAGAGCGTCTTTTTGCACGAACCACGAGTTGCATTTGCCGCATCGACGAGCTAAGTTTTTCCTTTGATGTTTCTAAAATCATAAAATAATATTAATAAAATATGTCTGCGTGTGATGGTTTTACAGCAAGACAAGTTTTGTTGACGAATATCTTTTGTTGGCTTAGATATCCCAACGAAACTCGTAAAGATTACGAAAATGACAATGGAAGGATCGACGGTAGCAATAATAATAGATGGCGGTATCTCCAAAAATATAGAAACGGCAACTGGAGTACGACAGGTCGATTCTCTATCAACGTCACTATTTAATGTCGCTATAGAAGGAACAATAAGAACATCCGAAATAAAAATTACACTTTTATAACATTCAACATCGCAACTTATGGCGTACACTAACCACATAGCATTGATTAGCAGAAACCTAAGCAGTTTAAAGCAAGACTTTGCAAGGAAGCATCCAAGAGAGGTGTGGCAATAAATCAAAATGAAAGATCCTAGAGATTGAGGATCCTAGAAAGAAAAATGATTCGGAGAGTAGTAGGCCCATTAAACTTAGGTAATAATGAATTTAGAAAACTGATGAACCACGAAGTAAAATAAGTAAGAAGTTTTGAAAGGAGAAGACATTGTCAGATTTATCAAGGCTCAGTGCCTCAGATGGATGAGACAAATAGAGGAGAAATCCAGAAGCAGACTACGAGGAAAACCGAAAACAAGATGAAGAACCAGATAATTGCGCACCTTAAGAAGATGCGACTTCGAAAATGGATAACCATAAGTAATAACAGGACCAATGAAGAATTATTGTAGAACATGCCAAGTCATACAACCAATTGTAAAACCAAAATTTAATGCGGACTGATTCTCGGCGACAAATGAATCGGAAGAACCCAAAGAGGGAGAACCCATGGAACCCAATGCCATGATGATGATATATTTTATACTGTTGTATAATTTTTTTGGGAAAAATTTAGTAAATAAATTTATATCAGAGACCACGAAATTATAGATTTTCATTGCCCTGTATATGACCAAAAATTGTAATAGGATAATTTCGTGAGTAATCAATCAGTGTTTTCACGGAAAAGTGAAATCGTTAAGAAGGTGATTTTTTTAAAGGGTTTTTGAACCACCTTAAACAGTGGTGCGGTCAGATTAGACAATACAGTTTATTTCGCTTTGCAATGGACAATAAGACATTTTATAAAAAATTCGAAGAAGGTTAAGCGGTAAACAAATTTATTGAGTTTAGAATGTAAGGCTTTTTGTTTAGCAACGAAAGTAATTTGATGTCTCCAGGAATTTAACAAATTGGAAAGTTGTATACAAATTAAATTGGTTCTTGAGAAATGATAATATGGGTAGTGGGTAGAAAGAATGTTTTGTGATTGGTGGAAAATGATGGATGGAAGGGATGAGAGTGTTGAGTCTGATTTTGACGAGAGAAAAAATAGGCACTGTGAAATGAATATCGGAAGACAGGAGTCCAGTTTTTGAAAAGTGAGAAGTCAGTGTAAAGTGGTGAAGTTGGCCTTTGCGAGCAGAATCAAGTTGAAACGAAATCGTTGACTGAGTTGAGAAGTTAATTTTCCTGGGACCGAGGAAGATTCCTGTTTCTGTCTAGAACGAGTAGCCGATTGGTATCTATTTGCACAAGATATTGAGCAGAAAGAAAACTGAGTCGAGAATTCGAGCGAGTCCTGTTTGTTTGTTTGTGAAGCAGTTTGGACGAGAGGGACCTTTCGCAACATCCTAAGAGTACGTGTGGGAGAATCGAGGACGACGCAAACCGGGAAAAGAAGTAGAGAAGAAACAAAAAGGTTAGTCAAATCATTTGTGAAACGGAGAGAGTTTGTTTATATCCACACCATATTTGCTTAATTTTGTATTGAACAGTTCTATAACATAATTAGTCATTCCAAATTTTAAAGAAGAAATAAGTAATCAATTCAAAAAGAGAAAAGTAAATTTTATTAAATTTTTTAAGAATAAATAACGAATTATTTAAATATTTTTTTTTTGTTAAAACAGATGAGATATCAAAATTAAAGCTTAATTTAGTAGATGAGAAATAGTTGCAACAAATTTAGATTTTAGCATATTTTTTTAAATCCTATGTTTATGGTATATTGGATAAATAAATAATATTTTTTAACATTTATATGACATTGAGTGTGTTTAATTTCCCTGTTTTGTCCTTGGATGGAGTAAGCAACTAATACCAGAAGCCACAAACCAAAGGTAAAGCATCAAAAATAAATTAGCCCTGAGAATAAAGTTTATTAGAAAATTTAATTTAAATTTGGTTTTGTTTTACATAAGCAGTAATTAAATAATTAAGTAATTAATTGAATTAAGAATTTGCTCATCAATTTCATAAAAGAGAGAAATACAGAGCATAACAATACATATAGGAAACGAAAGGGAGTGGACGATAAAGAAAACGAAAGAGAAGGAATAGAGAGACCGGGAGAGAAGGAAAATAGACAGAGAGTGGGGGAGAGGAATAGAGTGAGAAGTGTATTGAAAGATGGTGAGAAGGGGTGGGGGAGGGGCGTGGAGAGCTAGTTCTGCAATTATCTTTGCAATTTTAGATTAAAATACTTTAAACATGATATAAAAATTGTTAATGTGGTTTTGAATATATTATCTTATTGTGCTCTCTTTGTTATCTATTATCTTTAATTGGAATAAACTACAATTTAACACAAATATCATAGGATAACAAAAATGTTAGATACTTACCTGTAAGTGCTGGATGAAATAGTTCATATTCTGTACAATATTTCTGCTTGACGTAAACACCGTGGTCGATTTCAAACAGAAGGGGCACTGTATCGTGGGTCCGTTGTCGTGTGCTTTGTAGAAATGATCTATGGCTTGCTTGTGGTTGGAGCAACGATAGCCGCAAGTACCGCATTGGTACGGCAATTCGCTGGGAGAGTGCTCTTTGGACATGTGTTTACCCAGAATGAACGGATTCATATAGGGAGTTTCGCAGATCAGACAGCAGAATCCGTTGTCGAATTTGGTTTCGGCTGGATGTGATGTGGCTAGGTAAAACAAAAATATTATCATCAGCAATATTTCTATACGAATAAATGATTATTTAACAAATCAATTTCCTGGACTACTATTTTGATGCCAAAGAACTCTCTACAGTGGATACAAAATAGCACAGGTAGCTGTACGAAAGGGAATAAAAGAGGGCTGTGCTTTATCCCCCCCCCCTCCCCACTATTTAACATTTGCAATCTTCTGTTCATAGATAGTACCAATCTCCTCGTGTTATTGGATCACTGATGACAACATTATATCCTCCAGAAAATCTAATAATAAAACACTGAAAACGTTTGTTTTCTATAATTCCACAGATTTTATTATAACTAAGTGACTACAGCTGTTTCGGCAGAGTGCCTTTCTCAAGTGATATAGTTTACAATGTGTTTGCTTTTTTAAGTCTTCAACTGAAGGGGTTGAGGAGTGGGGAGCTGTTTGTCTCGAGTTGGTCATTCAGAATTATATCTGTATTTTTCAGTTTATTAATTTCCATAGATTCTAAAAAAGATAGCTTAAGGCCTTTATTTTGCATATGCAGAATTTGAAACTCTTCATTGAAAGAATGATTATGATCTAGAAGGTGAAATGTGTATGTAGAAGTGTCTGTTTTTCTATTGTTGAATGCACTTTTGTGTTCTGCTATCCGTTTGTCAAAAGTTCTGCCAGTCTGACCGATGTACGTTTTCGGACAGTCACCACACGTTAGTTTGTACACACCACTCTGTAGTTGCTTTCTCTTTCGGCTTTTATTGTTCTTAATATATATGCTCTAGTTGTTGTTAGTTCTGAAAGCTGGTGTTATTCCTTTCTTTTTTTATGTGTCTGGCTATTTTTGTTGTTATCTTGCCAGTATATGTGAGAGAGCAGAAGGTACTGGGTTCTATCTGTGGTGGTGGATACACTAATTTCAGGGCTTTCTTATGGAGTTTTTGGTTTAAAATTTTGTTAACTGTTTGTTCGTTATAGCCGTTGTTTACTGCTGTTTGTTTATCCTGTTAATTTTTTATCTATGTGAGAACAAACAATCTTAAGAGACGAGTATACCATTCATCAAACCTATGATTTCTTGGCCTATAACCTCTTATTCGACTATTCCTATATGAGTGAAACAATTTTTCATCGGAAAATGCAACATTGGACCAAAAGTTGTCACTAAGGTCATTCATTACAAAATGCAACTGGTCTCCTCTTGTGATCCTCAGTCAAAAAGGTTTCCATGCAGCTGCACAATTTATCAATTCACTTGCTTTAATCCATCTACGTGCAGTGGCTGTCAATGCTGTCTCTTCGCTAGCTTTTCGGTCTGTGGCAAAAGAAGCTTCTCTCAGATAATTTACTAACACCTCATCTTATTGTTCTGTGAAGATCTTCGGCCCTCTTGAACCACCGAACCGTGCTATAGGGCTTTTCATTCACAGTCATTTGTTTCGAGCTTCTGTCATGTGTCACATAATATTAATATATCTACTTCATACGTTATTGGTATATACCAATGATACAAACCAAAGACATATGACGGAGATATATTAATATCATGTGACACATTACAGAATCTCGAAACAAATGACATTCGATGAAAAGCCCTATAGAGTGAAAATGATCCCATCTTTGATTTTCCATATATGCACATATGGCTCACGTTCAAATCTGCAGCAACATGCCTTAGTGACCAACCTTCTTTGAGTTTGGCAATGGACCGTGATAGTGTGACGTCAAAAAGGTTTCTAAACAAAACAAAGATGTGTCACTATTATACACGTGGTTTGTGTATTCATTTCGATACATCAGTATCAGACTGCACGAACTCAAAATTTTTCAATATTGAGATAAGTATGAGGAAATGGTTAAAATATGTTTATTTATCAGTTTCAAATTACACCATCTCAAAATTCCAACCCCATTGTAAAAAATTTTGACTTGTCAACATGCAGAATCCATAATTTTTTTACAATGTCCTAGTTTCATACCGCATCACTTTGAGTTAGTGCATAATGAAACTTGATCGGTATAACTGTTGCCAGCTACTAACTCAAAATGGTCTGTGAAAGCTGTTGCACTGACCGTTACTAAATTAAATGTTCGAAACAATTCAGTGATACAGAAAGAGAAAAACTGTTAAGTATCTACTGGAGTCTCGGTGATTTAAATAGGCAGTGAGATTTTATAGTTAACAATGTAATGCCGGTTAAGCCAAAATATCAATATAAGAAAGAAGGGAGTCATAGAAGCGAAAATATAGCTAATTACTTTGAGATGAGTAATGAAAAAATTAGAGTATGTAAAGTTTTCTTTATGAATACTTTAAACATTTCGAATAGTATAATAATGAAAAAGCATGCACAACAATTAAAAAAACAGAGCTAGGTTTTGTACAGCATGACAACCGCGGAGGAAAAAAAAATGCTGGGCGACCAAGGGTGCTGGATGATGAAAAAGAATTCGTGATCAAATCTTTTCCAGTAAATGATTCTCATTATTGCGGAGCAAGAAAAATCAAATCTCTAAACTTAGCCATCGTGTACAGACTGTACCAAGAAAAATGTAGAGCAGAACTGAAAATTCCCGTAAAACTCAATTATTGCACCAAGATTTTCAACAGGGAATTTAATATTGCCTTTTTTCAGCCAAAAAAAACCAGCGTTGTAAAAAGTATTACAGTAAAACCTGTCAATAACGGTCACTAAAAATGACAGGACTCTTGGCCGATATAAAAAAGTGGCCGCTAATACCAGGTTTTATAGTCCATAAATTTTGGTTTGGGGAACTTTGAAACTGGCTGGCTAGTTCAGGTAGCCGGTTTTGACAGGTGGACGTTAACACAGGTTTTACTGTACAACTTAAGTATGATGCACATATCAGAGAAAAAAAATTAGATTCGGTTAGAGAAGGAGTTGGATATCAAAAATTCAAAGGAAGATGACAGTGCTCTGTAGTTTGTTGCTTTCATCTCCAACTTTATTATCACTACCAAATGGAGATCGGAGTGATTTTCTTTTTACATGAGACGCCTATCATGTTACAACTTCACTATATTTGATATTTCTCACAAACCTAGCTATAGTTTTTTGTGGCACGAATGTATTGGAAGCAGAGGTGTTAATGAAATAAGTACGTGTCTTTGACAGTATCTAAAGAACCATGGGACATCAATATGAGCACATATTTTATTCCGATAATTGCCTGGGCCAAAACAAAAACAAGTTCATTGCTTGCTTGATTTTATATTGCTGTCAAAACTTAGCAATAAAAAGCCTAACCCACAAATGCTTAGTAGTTGGACATACTCAAAATTGAGGGTGATGCGATGCATGCCCTCATAGAAAAAGAAAAAAAAGATACCTAAAAGGAAACCCTCTCTATATTTTATCGCAAATGGTTTTGATGATAATTAGACTGGCTAAGAAAACTTCCGATAAAAATATCGGAAAAGAAATGAAAGGCAGAATTTACAAAACAGTCATCAGACCAATAATTACATACGCGGCAGAAACACTACCCGACAGTGCCCGACACAGAGAGGACAAAAAGATTGCTCGAAATAGCCGAGATGAAAACCCTTCGAAAAATCGATGGTAAGACTCTATGGGACAGAGCTAGAAGTATAGATATACGACGGAGATGCAAGGTGGATAACATTAATGACTGGGTAAGAAACAGAAGAATAGAATAGAATGTAGTCAGGACAGCGAGAGACGGTTTCCCAATAGGAAGACGATCAGTGGGAAGACCACGAAAACGATGGAAAACGACATCTTACTAGAGGCACATTGAAAAAACAGACAGAGTCATATCTATACAAAAAGAAGAAAAAGAGAAGAATAAAACTGGACGGCCTGGTACGCTACAGAAGAAATTGCCGAAGTGTATAAAGTAAAAATTTACAAAAAATTGGGAACATTTTTATACAAATGAAGCCGGAGACCAAATAAAATGGAGATAAATACAAATTCTAAGAGTTGAGAAAAACCAGCCAAACAAAATAATGTAACAGAAGTCTTATTTTGACGAAAATTATAATGTCATAAATATTTGATAAAACAGAAAGAGCATGGCTTATGAAGAACCATCTCTCACCTTCTCCAATATCTCTCACCTTCTCCAATAAACCTCATCGAGTGCCACCGCTTAAAAAATGTTATTTGTTGTCGCTCTGCTCCTCGGGTTGAATACCCAGAATCCACTGTGAGTTTTTTCAGAACTTACCAACTTCTGCCGCTACTGAAGAAAGTGACAATTCAGAATTATTTTGATTTTATTATATTTTTTCATATCAAGGAACAATAATAATATTATAAGAAAAAAATACTTAAATAATTTTATTTGATTTCCATACAAATACCCTATACAAAATGCACTAACTGTTAAAAAATGATGTGTCAAGAGTTTCATAGTGCACCAACTCAAAAAAAAAATCTGAATTCTTTAAAAAAAATTAATCAAAAATTATCATCTAAAAGAACCATAAAATAAGCATCTATTTCCCAAATTTTGTTCCATTTGAAAAACAAATGGACCATTTACAACAGATTAAAAATATTTGCTCCCAGAAAAAATAAGTTAAAGCTGATTTGTGAAGAACTATGTTTTTTGAGTTGGTGCACTCTGATACTGATGTATCGATTTGTAATTTTATTTTGTTTTAAAAATCATCTGCGTTTGATTAATTGGAATAATGGCAAAAAACAGTTAATTAAAATTAATGAAATTAACTGTTTTAAAGATATTATTATATAATATTTTAGTACTTAGAATATCAAATGATAATCATTATTTTTGAACATCAGTCTCTTTCGAAAACTTAAAAGACTAACAAGTTCGCCTCTATGAGCAGTGATTACAATCGGGTACCCAACACATTACCATTTTGTAAAAATTAAATAACGTACAAGCAATATATTTCATTTATAAAAACGAAAATCATGACGAAAATAAAAATTTGCCACAAAAACCACGTGTGCCTGACAGCTGTTTGCTTTGTTTGGAAACCTTTTTCAGAGTAGCCAACATTGATTTGACATCACGACTATTACGGTCCATTGCTTTTGTTTTTTGCGCGTCACTCAAATGCACTCTGGGCATTTTCTACACGTTTAATAGCTTGGTATTTTTCAATATGCGCGAAATTTTTGACAAGCAATTTGACAGAGAAAATTCATAGAACACTGCTTTTTTAAGGTTTTACAATGTAAAAATGAAGGTGTAAACCATCCAGTGCAGCTATGTAGGCTTTTTCTGCTCCATATTCTAACAATTTTGAAACAGTAATAAAAATATAGCAACAAAAAGCAACAATAACTTACCAATATGTTTCAACAGGTCATTGGCTGTGGCAACACTGGTCAGGCAGTACCTGCACAGCTGCGCGTCCATAGATACGTTGTGCGCATGCTTGAACAAGTGACTCATCAGCTGTATATTGTTGTCGAACACGCTCTTACAGAACGGACACTTCATATTTAAGGTAATCTTCGGTGTTTTGGTGTAGGTCTCTATGGTACCGTAATAGTAGCTTTCCAATGGTACCATCTGCTCAGGAACGTCTGGAGATGTGCTTTTTGGCGGCCTGTTGACGTCTGTTGGTGTAACCTGGTTCACCTTAACGGAGGAAAGGAAAGTATGAGGGGTTTGTGTTGGGGTCAGTTGAGAGAAAAACATATATTTATTAACACAAACTTTAACTATTAAAGAACTTAAGTCTCACATAACAGAGTACTAAAAGCCATCCACTGGTCAATATTTTAGCGAAACTGAAGGACTTTAAATTTTTTTTGTAGTTAACTGTTGTAAATAATTTTTAGTACTATTATCGAACTTAAGAAATTAAAAAAGAAAACAAAGAAAAAACAAATTGCTATAAGATTATGGATCAGTTGAATGTTTTCTGAATTAAACAAGATACTATACCAAAGTCACAATAAAGATGCACTAGAAATAAACAAACCAAGGCGCGTTGAATATTACAAGGAGCACTACCGAATCATGATTTACAAAGCTTATACATTGTAAATCATGATTCATGAGTGCTTCTAGTAACATTCAACATGTCTTTTGATTATTTCTAGTATATCTTTATTGCGATTTTAGTATACATACTAACTTTTTATTTTAGTTGGACTAGATCTACCTGAAAGTTTAGTACAGGCGATGGGGCTACAATGTAAAAAAGTTGACTACAATACCTCTTTGGGAGGTTTAAAGAATCAACCAAGTACCAACTGATTGTAAATTATAGGTAATTTTTGGCCTGCATACAATTTAAGTAGGTACTTCTACATGTGACGGAATTTTTGGTTTGACAGAAGACACTTCGACCCAATAGTACTTTTCAATGCTTCTCATTTGTTTCGAGCTGCTGTCATATGTCGTATATTAATATTATCAAATACATTAGACGATAATACATCCAACTCCCACTCGAAAACTCGAAGCACGTTGCCACTAGTGCCTCTGCCGGCTTGAGTTGAACTACGTTTTCTCAACGTAAACATAAAAATTTAATTTTGTCAATTTTTGGATAAGTAATTAGCTAATCTTGGTAAATTGTGTTTGTATTTTTACACAAAATGTCTTGTAAAATAGGTTCGGTAAAATGGATTCTCAGCAAATACCTAGGATGGCAACAAAATTAAGTAAAAAGTGTATTACTTTATCCACAAGGAAAGAAAAGTTTTCCTGTAGTTGGCTGTATACCATCAATCACAAAAATTGGAATAAATCCTTTGTAAAAGGTATAAAATTTATTAAAATCCCTAAAGGGCTACATCAGAACAAAACGTTTTCGATTTTATTACAAAATCATCATCAGTGTAAGACAGTCTGGATGCTAGCTGAGCCACCAAAGAAATATAGGGGTAATAACCCTTCAAATATAAAATGTATGCTTTACAGATGCATATTTACTTAAAATGCCTTGTGATGGGCAAAAGGCAACAGGAATAATGCCCTAAGGTAAGGTATTTAAATTCCCAACATGTGGGATGCAAAAAAAAAAATTTGAGTTTACATTTCGATGACTTTATGGCAACTGGATGGCAGCAGTTGCCATAAAGTCATCGAAATGTAAACTCAAATTTTTTTTGCATCCCACATGTTGGGAATTTAAATACCTTACCTTAGGGCATTATTCCTGTTGCCTTTTGCCCATCACAAGGCATTTTAAGTAAATATGCATCTGTAAAGCATACATTTTATATTTGAAGGGTTATTACCCCTATATTTCTTTGGTGGCTCAGCTAGCATCCAGACTGTCTTACACTGATGATGATTTTGTAATAAAATCGAAAACGTTTTGTTCTGATGTAGCCCTTTAGGGATTTTAATAAATTTTATACCTTTTACAAAGGATTTATTCCAATTTTTGTATTACTTTGCCTCCATTCACCCCGATGAGACAGCGTTTAGCTGCAATTTCTTTTTACAAGAAGGCTAACCCCAGACTGTATAGGAAATTTATTTTCTATTATTAGGGCTAAGGATATACCTGATAGTGTGAAATTTAGATGTAACTTATAAAGGGAGCTTCAGATAAAATTAATGATATATTTAAAAGGTATTTTTAAAATTATATACAAGAGAGTGTTGAAAATGTTAAATATAATTTAAAATTAAAATGTTACAAGAAACTCTCCAAAATGTATGTACCTACAAATTGTCTCAAAACTTTTATAGATAAATATTTTGATCGTTTAATAAAAGCGTATGTAAATAAAATTAACGATAGTAAAAACGAAAAATTGTGTAAATTAAAAACTAAGAATATAAAATTAAAGAAAATAGCTCACAACTAAATTTGTATTTTGGTTTAATCCTATAAAAATACCTTTCTTTTAAATGCATAGTTTGTGGTTACAACCCATACCACTAGATGGCGCTATTTTGTTTGCTTCCACAAAATTGATGGGAAATGTTAAGAGTTGTATGTATTATCGTCTAATGTATTTGATATTATACACGGATTATACGACATATGACAGAGGCTCGAAACAAATGAGAAGCGTTCAAAAATCCTATACGCTGCATTTTTTGCACAAAGTTTAATTTTGAAGTGACAGGTGACTTTTGACAGGACAAGAATCATTTGAATTCAATGTGTGACATGACAAATGAGATTAAAACTGACTCTTTGTAAATAATAAAAAAGTTCAATAGCTAAGAAATATATTAGCTCAGGAAATACGAGGTAGCACATAAAGAACTCTTTTTTAAATGGATGTGAGTTAAGATCAATTAAAATAAACTGAAGCTAAGAAAACCGTCTTGTTTTGTCGTATATATTCAAATTCTCGATATTCCTTTAATAAGTGACGTAACATTTTGGCCCCACAGAAGGCAATTTAATTCGATAAGTAACATTGTCATACTCGAAGTTTAATTATGGAGTGACAGATGACATTTTGGGGTGACAAGTGATGTATTAAAATTTGCTATTCATAAATAATGAAAACGAGCGAGAACTAAGTAATAAATCAGTTCTGAAATGATCACATTGCGCTAACAACATCAGATTAAAATTATACAAAGCATTAAACAAAAAAACATTAAAGGAAACTAATCTTAAAAAAGTCCCTTCATGGTATTTACTATTTCCAAAATAACTAAATTTTGGATATTTCTTAATAAGTTCTTTATAGCATTTATTATTTCCGATTCATGGTAAGTATATTGTGTATGATTAACCATGATAGCACAAAATATAACATTATTCAATCAAATAAATTATAATAAAATATATATAAAAAAATATATAAAATTTTCTAAATTTTGTAAGCCGTCAGCTTTCTCTGACGCTCATGTATATAGTGCTATCATTATTTCTTATACACAACTATTAAGTAACTCTACTCACCTTTGGAAGTTCCGGTTTTCTGGCGTTCCTCGACTTCTTGGAGTTGTTTGTGGCGTTTGTCGCGTTTATGGCATTGTTTTCCACCGGTATTTTCGGTGTATTAGGGAGGCCCATGTTCCAACTCTTGAAGGGATTTTGGGCGACCTTGTTAAGACGCACTATCAGTGACATGCCGCTCTCGTACCGAGTTTGTTCTGCTAAGTGCTGGACCACGCTGTCGAATGCTTGGAGGGACGATGTCCCGAACCATTCTCGCCATACCAATTCGTCCAAAAACTGTTCAAAACAAATAATTATTAACTAGTGTTTGCCTGAAGAAGAGTGCAAATGAGTATATAACGAAAATTTGTTTAAATGAAGATTTGTGGTGGTGGTGGTGGAAAAAGTACATAAATCAATGACCCAAACCTTCTAGCAGGTCAGAGGTTGATATTAAAAGGATAGGAATATAGGACTAGGTGTTGATAAATGTTTTAAAACCTACCTGTTGGATGATCTGCCTTGACAACAAAGACAGCGTATTCTGGAACATTCTCGGCACTATCCTCCGCAAATACTCCATGATCTGATTGTTAGTGACCACAGTAGAAACCACAACGTTCGTGAACCCCATGTTGTACAACGCTTGCTTGTCAACCGTCATATCTGCTACCAGCATACTGTGCGGGTGTACCCAAGAGACCAACGGTTCCAGTATCTTCGAAAACCGTTTTTTGTAGCTCCTATCGCCGTCCGATTGAGGCTCTACCGCTCGTAGTCTGATAAGTTTCGAGTCCGCTTCTAGAACTCCTAATACTTCGACTTTTACTTGTCGCGTGCTTCCATCTTGGGAACTGGTGCCTAGGGAGATCACGCCCACCTCTACTTTGACTCCTGGTCCTCCCAGCTGGCGGAAATGCGACTGGAGGCCTACGGTACAGATGGAACGCAGCCACGTGAACATACCTTTGACATACAGGTTGTCTACTTTTACCTAAATTAAAATATTAATAATTAATAAATTTAAAGTTAACTTTAACTATAAATTATTTATTTCGTAATGAATGTAAAGGACCCTTTTAATCAAAGGAGTTACTTATCAATAGTTACGTACCCATTGCACGACGTTCTGAATATTGGTTTGGCACGCCCAATGGTACAGCAACTTCAATATGACGACTGGAGGATGGGGCGACCCTTCGAATAACGATCCGCTGAATACCGAGACAAACCTTTGAGGACAACATTCGGAAATCCACACGTATCCTCCGGAATAGGGAAACTTGGACACATCGCTGTACATGCCGAGTTTTAGTTGAGTGCTCGTATGTACAGTACATTTTTGTTCCGAGCGGATGAGACCCTGCTGGATTAACCTACGGGATGATTTAAGTGTGTCAGACATATTTTAACATGTGTCCACTACGCCAAACATAAAAAATATAGTTTATATTGAGCACAAGTGGCCGCGATGTAAAACAAACTTAATGCGTTAGAGAGAATTTGATAAACTATGACGCACTAAAAGAAGGTTTTGGTATAAACTTATAGCGACACGCTCCATTTATTATTTTTTTAATTGCTAATTTTAAATATTAACTTTCTTTTCTAAACGAAAATAATATGGGTCATTTAAAATTCACAATTCTTTCTATACGAAACCAGATGGTAATGGCATGTTCAGTCTCAGTTTAAAATTTCCCCATTAAATAGTTACCTTATCAGACCTTATGTCAATGAATCACTTTTTTCATGCATTCGAGGACGCTTCTTGAAAGAAATGTGTTCAGCTTTTAAAACATCAGATAAAGGACCAGCCTCTTTATGTCGATAAATTACTAGTCTTCAACGTAAAACCACAGACATGTGTTTTTTTCAGTATAGTCACAGCGGACACCCAACGCGGACACACCACCACACTCGCAAGGAATAACAAACCCTCTTTCGAGAAATATTCACGCTATTTTACCGACATAAATAAATATATTATTGACAAGTTGTTGTTTTTACACTTATTTTAATTTAAGTTAATTGATTCCGTTAACCTGCAACGGAACAAACTATATTTAGCTCCATAGGCCTGCTGAGACAGCATCAGTTTTGGTCATATCGGACCAATGTGGCAGAGAACGTGTTGATATACCTACTGTAAAATTACGGCACTGAATACAACTATCGACTTACCATTCTGTAAATTTGGGTGGAGCATGCATAAGCACTGATTTCACTTTGGCGTCCAACTTGGGCCTATCCAAAGACAAGTCTTTGGCTCTTAAGTGAGGTCTCGCTACGACCACCAGCGAAGGATAGGTCTTGCCTTGTAACTTATTGAACGCTATTTCTCTGCTGTCCGGCGGTAACTTGCTGGTTTCTGTATCGTCCGTGGAAGTGAGATCGACTTCCACTACCTGGTTTTTATTACCTGCCGAAAGACCTCCTTCTACGTTAGTTTCTGACGGACGTACCGTTGTTGTGAATGTATTGGAACCGGGCTGGAAATAAAGTAAAAAAAAACGTAATGAGAGACAACTAGATTTAATTTGTTTCAGAAATCACCCACATCCGTTTACGTACGTTTCAACCTATTGGAATCGTCAGAATGGTTTTGTGGTGCGCTCTGATTCAAACTAAATCCAGCTGTCTATTGACCAAAATAATACGAAAGCAAATATTCTGGTAACAACCTAAAATTCGAACCTTTTAAAATTTGCAAGGCAAACGGAGCGATAAATGATAGGCAATGGGGGAATCTACAATTGCATTCCACAACAAGTTAATGAGAGACAGCTTAAGCTGTAAAAAACGATGGTATCTTATAATTTAACACATAATTTTGTATTATAGAACCGCAAAGAAAAAACTTTGAGAATGTCATAGCTGCAGACATTTTTAAAGGAAAGTTACGAACAAAGTGTTGAAAATTTCAATATATTTTTTGCTATAGTCGGTTCGTTAAACTCACGACACAACTGCCAGTGATTTTAGTAAGTAATTTTGCCAATTTGGAGGAATCCGAGAAATTGGAGGGAAGTCAAAACCATTGAAGGGAAATAAGAAAAATTGGAAAGCGTTAGAAAAAATTGAAGGAATCCGAGAAATTGGAGAAAAGTCAAAAAAATTGGAGGGAGGTCAAAAAAAAATTGGAGGGGGTCAGGAAAAATTGGAGGAATCCAAGAAATTGGAGGGAAGTCAGAAAAAATTGGAGGTGTCAGAAAAAAATGGAGGGAGTCAGAAAAAATTTGAGGGAGCTTCAACAAAATAGATATAAGTCAGAAAAAATTGAGTGGAGTGACTGTAGATGGCAATTGATTGAATCCGTCGTCGTATGGCGACAGGCAAAATCACTGAGTATTTAACCCCGCACCGGGATAAACGCAAAGACGATTATTTAGGAATTAAAAAACATTATTGTTATCGACACTCATTTCATCTTTCCTCTTTAGAGGTCGCTCAAGGCATGCGTTGGTATATTTCAATATATTTGCATTTCGTGTGCTTTGATTCGGTTCACTCTCATTACGAGCCTCTCTGATGACAGGTAGACCTAGAAACACGTGTCAGAGGATGGTAAGAGACTCCAATTGAATCGAAACGCAACCGTCTAATCGTGTTTTAAAAACAAATATTTTAAATATCCCGGTCTATATAGACATTTGAAATAACAAAAATTGCTGGAGAGCCAAATTTTGGTGGTGAGCTAGGGTATACCATAACAAATAAAGTTTTAAAAGTCACCATCGATCCCATGTGTGCAACAAAAATTATTCGGGGTCAAAGGTCAAAATTTGAGATTTTTTGGATTTTTTTCGAAAACGGTAAGTTTTATCAAAAAAGAACATTAAACCAAAGTTGTAGATCTTAAAATTCTCTACAAAAATAGTCCTTACTATTTTTTTCCTAAGAGTTGCCATTCCTGAGATATCGCGATTCTGGGTCACATTATACATGATATGCACACGTTTCCACACCACCTGTGAAGTAGTGTACTCGGCGCGTTTGTTTACCGCGGTTTCCCCTGTAGGCCTCATTATTATTGATATTGATTATTGATATTGCTATTGATTATTAGGTTAACTATTGCTTTGATTTCTTTAGATATTTTAATCAGATTCATATTCTTAAAAGTCTACTTCAACAGTCTTCTTCGATTTCATCTTCTTCCTCTTCCTCTTGCTGGATGTTCAAATGTGACTGAGTCATTGGTCTCTTCATTAAAATCACACGAGTCTTCCTCTGTTGTACTAAACTGGACATTTGAGCAAGACTGACCTTGACAGTTGGTACACGCTAGAGAACACAGCAACCTGACTTTTTTACATCCACATTTGGCACTACAACCTTCTTTGCAATAGTGTTAAGGAGTTTTTCTGGAGCAGGTGGGAGTAAGGTTTTAATCGGTTCCAGAGTATTATCTATTAATTTCCAACCCCACGCTTCTGGATTCAGTTCATTGCCTAGCCATGTTTGAACTTGATAATATACTCGATACAAATGTTGAAAAGCAGATGCTGATGTTAAAGGAAGACATGATAGTTGTACTTGTTTCTTGTTTCGCGTATTTTTTACGTTAAGTATCGGTATTTATCAAGCCAACTCATTTTTTTTGGAGCTCCATAAACCGCAAGAAGAAAGCGAATTCCTTGCGTAATTATTGTTTGCGGTGTGGAAGTTCTGTAAAGACTTTACAGCAGTCAGTCAAATCTTTTTTTCGAATAATTTAAGTACTGACGTCTTGCCCCTTCTGTACATTGCTGACGTAATGTCGCAGCCGACTTTGGCATTTGGGATAAGCAGATAAACTTTTCGAAGAGTATATCTCTGTTCGCTGTTGAGCCCTTCCAGATTTCAGAAAATAAATAACTTTATCTACTGGAGTCCTTGCAATAAGCAGTACTAACAAAGCAACATCTTCACCAACTACAATTGTTGTGTTTGTTGCCTTAAATTTTTCAATTGTTGTCTCAATTATAAGGACATCTGCGTCATTTTTAGCTTGTTTCACTTTAATATTCGCAGATGTTAATTTGTCAGTTAACATGGAAATGAAACGAGATTTATTATTAATGTTAGCGAAAAATTATTGTCGATTCGCTGGAACTTTTATATTTTCATCAAAGATAATCTCGGAACCCGATGATGTTTTTGTAGTTCGACGACGTTGTTCTGCATCTTTAATATTCTTTGTCGAGTTACTGTAGCCGTCAAATACCACTGTCACTGTAAGCCCGTAATATCTGCTAAAAAATGGTAGTGGCTTGTAATAAGTACTTATATTCACTTGAACTGAACCTTTAGCACTAAAAGAAACAGATAATAGGTTTGTTCGTAGAACGATCAGCAACCGTTGCCAACCATCAGACGCATGCGCGTTCGTAGTCTACGAACGCTAACTGTTAACTGCGCAACGCTAACTGTTCACTGCGCATGCGTCTGATGGTTGGCAACGGTTGCTGATCGATTGGATCGTACTACGAACAAACCTAATATGAACAAGACCTACGGACAATACTGTAGCCATTGTTTACAATAGACAATCTGTTCTTTTTTAAACAATGGTATAGCCAAATGTTTTTTAAGGCCACGTGGATAGAGGAAATTCAGTTTGGGACTGATTATCTTTTGAAGAAATATTTTCAGAATAGTATAATATATTATATAAAAGAGACACAAATAGGCATTTATACTTGTCTTAAGTGCCACATTATGTATATAGGTGGCTTAATAGTGCATATAATGTATAAAGTAACTTTTAAAATCGCGATATCTCAGGAATGGCAACTCTTAGGAAAAAAATTGTAAGGACTATTTTTGTAGAGAATGTTAAGATCTACAACTTTGGTTTGAAGTTTTTTTTTTATAAAACTTGCCGTTTTCGAGAAAAATCCAAAAAATCTCAAATTTTGACCTTTGACCCCGAATAACTTTTGTTGCACACATGGGATCGATGGGGACTTTTAAAACTTTATTTGTTATGGTAAACTCTAGCTCTCCACCAAAACTTGGCTCTCCGGCAACTTTTGTTATTTGCCATCTATTTTGATGTCTAAGTTGACCGGATTAAAAATGATGCAAACATGGGAACACTTACCACCCCTCTCGCTCGAGTATTGACTTGTTTCTTGCCCCTCGTCTGAGGCGGTGTAGGTGTAGGTGTAGGCGGTGTAGCAGCTGCTGCTTGGGCTCTAGTCTGGGTTGGCGTCGGAGTCGGTATCTGCGCCGCTCGAGGCGTATTCTGACCTCTAGTCTGAGCGTTCTGTCCCCGAGTCTGCGGCGTATTCTGCACTTGACCTCTCGTCTGTGGAGTTGCCGGTGGTGGTTTGGGGGCTGGAGTGGTTTGAACCTGGGCGCGCGTTTGATTTCGTGTCGGAGGAGCTTGTACTGGAGGAGTACTTTGGGCCGGCGTTGCTTTGCTTCTTGTTGGTGGTGTGGCGACTGGTGCGGGAGGTGGAGGGG
Source organism: Diabrotica virgifera virgifera (assembly GCF_917563875.1). Classification (NCBI taxonomy): domain Eukaryota; kingdom Metazoa; phylum Arthropoda; class Insecta; order Coleoptera; family Chrysomelidae; genus Diabrotica; species Diabrotica virgifera. Next base: position 10,645,735 of record NC_065445.1, read on the forward strand.
TGTTCTTGCTTGTAGAACCTCTAGCCCGATTTCGTGTGGCAACGCGAGGCGTCGTCGGGGCGGGAGGAGGAGTTTGCTGGAGATCCTGAACCACCTGGAACCAAAAATCATAGTATACAAGAGTGAACTTGTAGTAAAATATTACAACTGTTTCTCTTCTTGAGAGTTTGACAAGAGAAAATCGTCTTAAGATCTACTATGTCCTGTTTTTAAACCAGGAGGAGTAATTCAAATTTACCAAGCTGTAATGCCAATTGTAATAACTGGTCCAACCGCAGGCAAGTTTACTTGACTGTTATCAAATTTTGATACTATTAACATTTATGAAATTTTGACACTACATATTTGCATTTCATAGGTTAAGTTATATCGGCGATTTTATGTTTTCTGCGTTATTCCTTTAATTTTTAGATTTCTAGTCTGCATTTACATAAAAAACAGTTGTTTTTAAAACTCTTTAGCGACGTATTAGTATAATATAATATTTATGGATTACCGTCGAAGGCCGACATGATCAACCAAAAAAGAAGATGTATTTGGTGATTTTTCTAGTGACTTTCTTGGGCTTGACTCATCTTTTTAGTTTACTAGAATAGAATAGAAATGTGCTTTATTGTCGTTGAAAATTGTAAAATTTTATAGACAAAGCTTATAAACAGTTGAAAAACAATTACAAATACAATTTACTAAAATTACATAAATCATCAATATAAATTAAAAAAAATAAGTAAACCAAAAACAATGTATTGCAAATTTAAATAAATTGCAAATAATCAACCATAAGAACTAATAAATAATTAAGCTGCTACATATGATACCCAAATATAGATAAAAATACTACTTTTACGTAAGGGTACCGTAACTTCTTAGTTATTGATTAAGAAACTCTTCTACTGAATAATATGGTCTTTCAGATAGATTGGCTTTTGTTATTTTACGAAACTTGGGGAAAAATGTTGCAAAGGGAGATGATTGTATAGTTTTTTTGTAGAATATAATATGTATACCGGGTGGTGAATTGTAAAACGGGCCATAGGAAACTCAATGTAAAATTCTAAACTGTTGAATTCCTGCTTCCCTAATTATTTTACATCAAAAGACATTAGAAACTATTTGTAGATAATTGAAATCTGTATTGAACACAACTGTTAAAATTGTTCTACGAATTAGACATATTCCAAAATTTTGTAAAAATGTAAGATATTTTTCAGGTTTTCGGCCCAAAATTAGGCCACACACAGTGCAATAATGTGTTACAATGAACTTATTATTTTCACATTTTTGAACTGTCAATATTTTTATTTTATCATTTATTGTTTAAAAACAATACAGTTGATAAGATACCCTCAGTTGCGGAGAAAGTATTAATAATAAAGATTTTTTATTCAGTCAATGGTGTGAGCACTGTCAGTTAAATAGTAACGTGTGGCCTAACTTTCACACACATACCTACTGTGGCAAATGTATTGTATTTTTCAAAATTTTGATATGCGTTTAAATCGTAGAACAATTTTAACTTTTGATTTTAACAGATTTCAATCCTCTACAAATATTCCCTCATGACTTTTGATGTAAAATAATTAGGGAAGCAGGAATTTCACAGTTTAGAATTTTACATTGAGTTTCCTATGGCCCGTTTTACGATTCACCACCCGGTATATCACATTTCATTCATATTTCAGATATTATATTTTGTTTTTTTGCGGAATATAATATATATTTCTTGACTAACTCGGTGGACTGGATCGGTAAATAGACGTCAAAGGAAGAATTTCTGGTGAAATAGTCATGATTAGGTCTTGCTGGAAAGGCATGTAGATGTTTACGAATTAAGCAAACAGTTTCTAAAATATATAAAGAAGGAAGTGTTAAAATCTCGTGATCTTTGAAGTAGCTTCTGCAACGTGTTGCTCTTCTGAGCCTAAACAGATATTTTATTGTTCTTTTTTGTAATCTAAAAATAACATCGGATTGGGCAGCTGTACCAGAACCCCAAAAAGGAAGACCATATCGAAGATGCCACTCTAACAAAGAAAAATATGTTATTTTGGAAGAGGCTAACTTGATTTCCTTCGAAACAAATCTTATTGCATAGCAGACTGAGGATAGTTTTACTTAACACATCGATACGAAGGGACCATTTAAGGTTGCTATCTAAAAAAATACCAAGAAACTTTACAGAATCAACGGTACTGATCTGGCTGTTATTAAGAGGTAAGGGTTGAAGAGCTCCTTTATAGGATAATGCTACTGTTTTATCTACATTAAAAGAGAGTAAATTAGAATCGGACCAGGTTTTTATTGAGTAGATCAGCATTTATAGTAGCATGAACAGTTGTAACATTTAAGTTGTTCCAAGTAATACTGGTATCATCAGCAAAAAGAAAAATGTTTCCATCGATTTTTAAACTAGTGATGTCATTAATAAAGATAAGGAAAAGTAGAGAACCCAATACTGAACCTTGTGGTACCCCACATACAATGTTTTTGAGACTAGAGTCTGTATCATTTGCTAAACCAGCTAAACCATTGCATTCTAACCAGTTGTTTCCTATTATCCAAGTAAAATTGAAACCAATTCAAAGAAATACCTTAAATTTCGTAGAAATTTAGTTTTTTTTATCAAAATTTCGTGATTTACACAATCAAAAGTTTGGCATAGTCACAAAAACAGTGGCAGTGTGAAGATTATTGTTCAGTGCTTGATAAACTTCATGGAGTACAGAAAACATGGCATCAGTGGTGCATTTATTATTTAAAAAGCCGAACTGATTTTGTGATAAAATGTTGTTTTCAACTAGAAAGGCATAAGTCGGGCTTTTATGAGTCAATAATGGCTTTTATGAGTCAATAATTTTGGAGATTACCGGTAGTAATGCAATATGTCTATAATTGCAAGCATTAGATTTTTCACCACCCTTATGAAGAGGAATAATAAGTTCTGTCTTTAGGCACTCTAGAAATTTACCTTTCTCAAAAGAATCATTAATTAGTGAGATGAGGACTCCTAACACATTTTCTGGGAGATATGAGAAAATTTTTATGGATAGTCCATCAGTACTATAGGAAGATCTGCTTTTGATATTATTAATTGTTTGGATCAGTTCAGATTATCAACTGGTCTTATAAAGAATGAATTCGAGACCTTTCTTGAATTAGGGAGATAAGAAATGGGATCTTGTTTTGGCAGAATAGTTGATGTTATATTTTTACTCACATTAACAAAGTCTTCATTTAGATTTTCAGGGTCAAGAAGGGAAAATTTTTGAGCTGTGTGAGTTTTATTTCGAAGATTGTTTATTATGGACCAAGTTTCTTTTGCAACACTTTTAGAACTTCCCAGACGATTTTGACAGTAGGCTTTTTTAGCTGATTTGATAAGTTTTAGATAGATTGCCCTGTACTTGGTGATATATTCAGTGACAGAGACGTTGGTAGTAAATTTCTTGATGTACAGTAGTGAACGCATATTCTTGGCTGATATGCGGATACCTTTGATAGTCCAGGGTTTACGATGTTTTGGCTTAATTGTAATTAAAGGAAATGCTTTGCTAAAGATACAGATAAGCTTATTCAAAAAATCACTGAAATTATAGTCCACGTCCACAGAAGGAAAGTGCCACTCAGAGGTTAAGCATTACATTTTGGAATTTACGATACGTTATTTACTAAACGTCGGGATTTCGAGGAGGGTTTGCTGAAGACGTTAAACTTCGTATAAACAGCTTCATAATCAGATAATCCCGCATTAATAATTGTAGAGCGAACATCAAGGGGTGAGAAATCTGAGACAATATAATCAATTATGGTAGATGTAGTTTTTGTAATCCTTGTAGGAGAATCAAAGTGCATTGCTGGACCATACGATTCAAATATGTTGACCAAGGATATTTGTGTAGCACAAGCAGTAGCATAATTAATGTAAATAATGAGGAATACTTCTCCTGGTTTAAAAACAAAGCATAGAGTCCTATAACTTACCGATATTCTTGCTTGAGGTGCTTTCTGTGGTGTAACGGCGACAAGTGCTGGCGTTACGACGGGAGGTGTTATCTGGATAGGCGCCGAAGCAACTAGACCTGCTGTCGGATCCATTACCAAATTATAAGATTGCGTTCCACCTAAGTTATTATTTATAATTACACTTGTCGGAGGTTTTTCAGCTCCTAAAAATAAATAAACGCTGATTTGTAACAATGTTTTCAATGTGATCTATTTATAAAATAAAGACAATCACTGAGAAAGAAATTCACGATCGAGAAAGATGAATAAATCATCCCAAACGTCTCTAAAAAGCCGGTATACTCTGTGACACAACCAAAAAAATTTAATTCTCAGGGGGACGACTTTTTGCCTATCTTACGGGGGTACACTTTGCAATGGAATTCACAGTGACTATAAAATTCTTCATACAGCTGAGTCCGCGAGTCTTTATCCGTGCGTCATTAATACCTTTTATCTACATATCTAGTAATACACATACCTTTTATCTAGCATCGTTCTCTTCCACGCATGAAACTAATGACAAACCAACTGCCGCCTGTTATTAAGTAAAACCACATGGTATTTTTATGAACGATCTAGACTCAGTGCATTGAAAAGAGAAAGGTACAGAAAAGGACGATTGAGGATGTTTTCACATATTTTTAAGTACAATTTCTGACGTTTTGGTTTGTTTACTTTTGTGACTGTCAGTTTGTTGAATTTTTTGCTGTTATTTTGTCGAATTTTTGCATTTTGAAGTTTTTTATAATATACAAACAGTTATTTTCACAACTAATTTTATATTGGAGTTAGAAATTTTATGATAAGTTTATGTTATTTTACGATAAATTTTGACAACATACAAATAACCTCATTGTTGACACAGTTAAGGAATGCTTGTGTTTAATATTCCACCAAAGTGAATAAAATAGCAAAAAGAAAATATGTTATCGAATTTTTTATAAATTGTTTATTTATTTATTAATCAATGATAATAAAAGAATTTATTAAGCTACTCCAAATGTAGCTGTAATTATGCACCAAAATTTTAAAGCAATACTTAAATTTGATATTCTATTTATTTGATAACGTCAAATTTTATACTAAAACCCGTGTTGGAATAATACCCACTTTCTGTCACTTACTGTTGCGTTTAGTAAATTTCCGACTTATTTCGTATGCATTAAATGATGACGCACGGGTAAAGACTCGGGGACTCAACTGTACATATTGTCCAAGATCTTCTGCATTTTGAACCACTGATTGCCCAAGTATCCATCTACACTAAGCATCAAAACTAACGCACCACCTTAAAAATCGGACATTTTTGATGTCTCGTATTTCCTAAACCTGTTGTCCGATTTTAGTGATTTTTTTAATAGGTTATAGCTTTATTCTTCAAGAATATCTATGTAATAATATTGTTGCTAAACAGATAAGTGTCATTGTATACCGGGTGTAACAATGATAGTGATTTTTTCTCACAGTTTGGAACACCCTGTGGAATATTCTAACCTATGTATTAGGCTATTGATTATATTCAAAACCAGATAGCTAAAAGGAACTACAACGTTAACAGGATTTTATTATTTCATATGGTCAATGGACATCTATATATGAAAAAACCGCTGAGTGCTACCATTTAAAGGGGTGCGTTTTTGAGAAATGGGTGAATTAGTCTCTGGGCACAGGTTACATTAGGGTGAGTTCTATGCACTTTTGGTACAAACATACCTACATAAAAATTGTTCCTGGTTAAATTTCCTATCTACATATCACTTTTTAAAGTCAATGATACTTTTTTTTACAAAAATATATTCAAAAGAAAAAGCACAAAGAAACCCAAAAGAAAGAAATTTTGTTTTTTGTCCCATAACTTTTGTCCACGAGGATATAGGTATAGACATTGCTTTACAGAAAAAAAAAACCTACATATTTCTTCTTTAAAATGTTGTTTAGTAGAGGTAATTAGGATTTATAGTTTTCGAAATATGATTTTTCAAAGTTTGCCACTCACAGCAATTTTGTGCAATTTTCCTTGTTATTTCGCAAATGTTGTTCTGTAACTTTTTTCTACGTAACTTTAGGTATATGCAATGGTACACGTAATAGGAATAGAAATCAATTACCTTTAAAATGGTCTACTGTATAGCGTTGTACGACTTTTTCTTTTCGAAAGAGATTATGGTTTTTCAAGGTTTTATACTTTTAACGATTTTTTATAATATAATATAAAAATAAAATAATATTATTATATAATATATTATTTAGAGTATATATAATATAATATTATATTATATAGGGTGAGGCAGATAACTGGCCTATTAGAAATATATCGAGAACTAAAGGTAACAGAATCATGAAAATTGGAATAAAGGGGTTTTGAGGGATGATCTATTAAATGAAAATATTTTCATCTCTTTGCAACTTCCGGTTATACCGGAAGTTGCTTATAATTTGGTTTTTTTAAATGGGACACCCTGTATATTTTTACATTTTTGGATTCTCCTCAATATCTTCTTTCTTAAAATATGAGATTTTGTAATATTATACAGGGTATTTTAAAAGATAATTACGTTTTTTTATTAATTTCGAAGCAACATTCACACTCTGTAGAATTGTAATAGTTTGACATTAAAAACTCTGCTTACGTTCAAATGATTTTTAATATAGTCTATTATTGTTAAGAATCATTAGTATAGCTAATTTTGAAATTTTAGTATACAGGGTTGGTCGAAACTCGGAATGAATATTTTCTGAGTTTTCTTAAATAGAACACCCTGTATTTTAGTATTGTAGTGAAATGATATTTTGTAGTACTTTTTTATTTTATAATTATTCCCTATACCTAACTTCTTTAATTTTGAGTTATTGGTGATTCAAGCTAAACATCATCATCATCATTCTCTTTGCCTTATCCCTATGCGGGGTCGGCTTCCCTAATTGCATTTCTCCACACAATTCTATCTTGGGCCATATCAATGTTAATCCCCTTTACCAACATGTCCTGCCTTATCGTCTCCCCCCAGCTCTTCTTTGGTCTTCCTCTCCTACTCCTTCCAGGAATCTGCACTTCAGCTATTCTTCGTATTGGGTGGTTAACGTCTCGACGTTGAACATGACCAAACCATCTTAACCTATGCTCTCTCATTTTGGCATCAATTGGTGCCACACCTAGACTTCCCCTAATATACTCATTTCTAATTTTATCCTTCTTTGTCACTCCACTCATCCATCTAAGCATTCTCATTTCCGCCACATGCATTCGCTGTTCCTCTTTCTTTTTCACTGCCCAACATTCAGTTCCGTACATCATAGCTGGTCTTATGGCTGTTTTATAGAATTTTCCCTTCAGCTTCATTGGAATTTTTCTGTCACACAACACACCACTCGCTTCTTTCCACTTCATCCATCCAGCCCTAATTCTACTGCATGCATCTCCATCTATTTCTCCATTACTCTGTAATACCGATCCTAGGTACTTAAAACTATTGCTTTTTACAATCATTTCACCATCCAAAGATACCATTTTATTTGTAGTAGCTCCATCTTTAAATGAACATTCCAAATACTCTGTTTTTGTCCTACTAAGTTTTAAACCTTTTTCCTCCAGAGCTTGTCTCCACTGTTCCAGTTTTTGTTCTAAGTCTCTTTCACTATTTCCTACTAACACGACATCATCAGCATACATTAAGCACCATGGAATGTTCCCCTGTATTTTCGCTGTTATCTGGTCCAAAACTAATGAGAATAAATACGGACTAAGCACAGAACCTTGATGCAATCCTACTTTCACATGAAATTTATCAGTCTCTCCCACACCTGTCCTAACACTAGTCGTTACTCCCTCATACATATCCCTCACAATCTTTACATATTCACCAGGGACTCCTTTCTTATTGAGTGCCCACCACAGAATCTCTCGAGGAACTCTATCATATGCTTTCTCAAGATCAATGAATACCATATGAGCGTTTGTTTCTTTACTCCTGTATTTTTCCATCAACTGCCTTATAATGAAAATTGCATCTGTTGTTGATCTACCCTGCATAAAGCCAAATTGATTCTCGGATATTTCGGTTTCTTCACGTATCCGTCTATCAATTACTCTTTCCCATATTTTCATGGTGTGGCTAAGCAGTTTTATAGCCCTGTAGTTTGTACATTGTTGTATATCTCCCTTGTTTTTGTAAACAGGTACCAGTATACTGCTTCTCCATTCGTCTGGCATTTGTCCAACTTCCATAATTCTATTAAATAGACCTGCTAGCCACCTTGTTCCTGTCTCTCCCAATGCTCTCCATACTTCCCCAGGAATATCATCTGGTCCTACCGCTTTTCCTTTCTTTATTTTTTGAAGCGCTTGAGCCACTTCCTCGTTGGTTATTTTGGTGACCATTGCTGCTACTGTCTCCGTTGACTCTACAGGCTGTCTGTCAAATTCTTCATTTAATAAGCTGTCAAAGTACTTTCTCCATCTCTTTTTGACATCCCTTTCGTGAACTAGTATTTTATTATTTTCAAGCTAAACATTAATTGCAAAAAAAATACGTAAAATTTTATTAGGTTGGCCGTGAAAATATTCAATCACAAATAATTTTTCAGAAATAAATACATATTAATCCAGACTGATCCTTAAAATTACCAATAATGGTTTAGCTATCGAAATACCTACGTAGTTAAGATTGTTGATGCAACTAACAATTAAGCACAAATTAAAGCAGTTAGGTATAGGGAATGCTTAAGAAATAAAAAAGTACCATAAAATATCATTTCATTACAATACTAAAATATAGGGTGTTCCATTTAAGATAACTCAGAACATACTCATTCCGAGTTTCGACCAACCCTGTATACTAAAATTAAAAATTTAGCTATACTAATGATTCTTAACAATAGTAGACTGTATTAAAAATCATTTGAACGTAAGTAGAGTTTTATTTGTCAAACTACATACTACAATTCTACAGGGTGTGAATATTGATACGAAATTAATAAAAAAAACGTATTTATCTTTTAAAATACCCTGTATAGCATTACAAATCTTCATATTTTAAAAAAGAAGACATCGAAGAGAATCCAAAAATCTGAAAATATACAGGGTGTCCCATTAAAAAAACGAAGTTATAAGCTACTTCCGGTATAACCGGAAGTTGCAAAGAGATGAAAATATTTTCATTTAATAGATCATCCTTCAAAACCCCTGTATTCCAATTTTCGTGATTCTGTGGCCTTTAGTTCTCGAGATATTTCTAATAGGCCAGTTATCTGCCTCACCCTGTATATTAGGTATATAATACCTAATATAAAAAATATTGTTTTTTACATTTTTTACGATTATTTTTGAAATTTCTCATTATAACTTTTTTTCTTCTACATTTAGGTATATATTATATTATATAATAAAAAAGCTTATTTTGTTTACTTTAAAATGGTGTATTACAAAAAATTCTAGGATTATTTTTGAATAAAATATTATTTTTCAAAATGTAATATTAATTAATTATTATTTTTTAAATTTCTCATTATAACTTTTTTTTCTTGTACATGAATATACTGTATATTGCCCAAAAAAGAGGACTTATTTTCTGTTCTTTAAAATGGTTTATCATCTATATTTAAATAATGGAAACCGAGTGATTCTTTGATATTTTTTTACCTGTATTATTTAAAATTATTTCTTTTACAAAAATTACACAAACATTAGTCTTAAAAAACATCACTAAAATTATTTAAACGTTGACATTTAAAAAATTTTCAAAATCAAAGTCCATCTCTTCGTTAGCATTAGCTTCAATATCTTCCTCTGACACCTCAGTTATCTTACGAGTTCCCACAATTAGTACCCATGCACATGCACCCTTTGCAGAATATTGAACAACTAATTCCTATTCCTACAACCGCAGTTTTTTGTACATCCTTTGGTATTTACATTTACATGCTATTTTTTCAAGCAAAGGTGCAGGAGCTTTGACAGTAAATATTGGAATTAATCCATATTTTGAAGTTTGCCCGGCCGAGTCAAGTGGATCCAAAGTATTACCTATAAAAAATAAGATTCAATCATAATACACAATCACATAAAAAAGTTGTAATGAGAAAGTTAAAAAATATTCATAAAATTTAAAATCGATGCAAGTACTTATTACATTTTGAAAAACCATAAATCTTATTCCAAAATAATCCTAGAATTTTTTATAATACACCATTTTAAATTAAATAGAATAAGCTTTCTTTTTTATTATATAATATATACCATATAGAAAAAAAGTTATAATGGTAAAAATAATCGTAAAAAATATAAAAACTCGTTAAAAGTATAAAATCTTGAAAAAGATAACCTCTTTAAAAGAAGTCGTACAACATTATACAGTAGAACATTTTAAAGGTAATTGATTTCTATTCCTCTTACATGTACCATTGCATATGCCTAAAGTTGCGTAGCGTAGAAATAAGTTACAAAACAATATTTGCGAAATAACAAGGAAAATTGCCCAAAATTGCTGTGAGTGGCAAACTTTGAAAAATCATATTTCGAAAACGGTAAATCGTAATGACCTCTACCAAACATCAATTTAAAGAAAAAGTATGTAAGTTTTTTTTCTGTGAAGCAATGTCTATACCTATATCCCCGCAGACAAAAGTTATGTGACAAAAAACAAAATTTCTTCCTTTTGGGTTTCTTTGTGCTTTTTCTTTTGAATATATTTTTGTAAAAAAGGCATCTTTGACTTTAAAAAGTTATATTTAGATAGGAAATTTAACCAGGAACAATTTTTATGTAGACGTGTTGGTACCAAAAGTTCCTAGAACTCACCCTAATGTAACCTGTGCCCAGGGACTAATTCACCCATTTCTCAAAAACGCACCCCGTTAAATGGTAGCACTCCGCGGTTTTTTCATATATAGAGATTCATTTTTAACTATTTAGAATGGGAAATAAGCCACAATATTATTAAAAAATGATTTTTATTAACGTTTCGACGCCCAAATCGGGTGCCGTTGTCAAAATACAAAATACTATTAATATAAACAAAAATGTTGTTGCTTAGTAAAAAAATTCTTCTAATAATTTATTTAATTTGACTCATTTATATCGGCAATTCAGATACATATGATACATTTTAAAGTAGAAGACTTTAAAATGATATTGCCAATATTTATGAGTTGCGTTCCTGGGACGACTTTACTGAAAGATAGTTCATTCGATTACATGAAATCAACCCCAACTCAAGAATATCCGTCACAAAAAAATCATAGCATGTGATCTGTCTTTAAAAAGACAACCACATGCAACGGTGACATTAAAATTCTCGCGTTAGAGATCTCATAGTAAATCACGAGGGAAAACCAGGAAAAACCTCGTGATACTATCCCGACATCGTAAGTATTTGGTCTTACATTTAATTTACTCTCAAAATTAATACCAAATTCTGACTTTACTATAATTTTGTTTAAATTATAAATAATATCAATAATACATGGGTATATAAGTAATACTAAAATATAAAATATGTACTAACTCGACTATTGACTTACTAATTGTGGTATTTTCTTTCTATTGACTTCCTCTTTCAGTATGGGTATCCACATCCTACTGCATTCCACCGAGGAATTTGCGACACAATTGGTTTCGTTTAGCATAATTAGAGCCGCTTCTTTGATTTTTCTCTTTTTACTATCTGTTTCTTTCAGGACTATACTTGAATCTCTCCACTGAACTCTATGTTCATTATCCCATGCGTGTTGACATATTTGAGATCTATCAAATTCTCTATTTTTAATATAAGATTGATGTTCACTTATTCTAACGTTTAATGGTCTTGATGTTTCACCTATATAAAACTGTTCGCATTCACAAGGTATTTTATAAATACAATTCTTTGTCCTTTCTTGTTCATTGTTAGGTTTAGTTTTAGATAGAATAGATCTCAATGTGTTGGTTGTTTTGAATGTTGTTGAAATGTTGAATTTATTTCCTATTGTTTTAAGTTTCTCGGATAGTCCTTTTATGTATGGTATTGATATTTTCCTCGTATTATTTCTTGTGAATGTTGTAGGATCCCGTTCTATGTTGTTCTGTTCCATTCGATCCAATCTTGACAATTCCTTATTTATAAACGATAAAGGATAATCATTTTTTAATAAAACAGATGTTAAGAATTGTTTTTCTTCTAAAAAGGAATTTTCGTTAGAACAAGTAATTTTGGCTCTATCATATAAGGATTTTATGATTCCCTTTTTAACGTTGATGTTGTGATTTGATTTGTAATTGAGATATCTGTTGGTATGTGTTGGTTTTCTATACACTTGACTCTCATATCCAGTATCCTTCTTTAAGACTAAAACATCGAGGAAAGGCAGGGTGTTATTATATTCCTTTTCCATTGTAAATTTTATTGTCTCTTCTTGATCGTTTATAATATTCAGGAATGTATCCAACAATTCTGATCTATGAGGCCATATTGAAAACACATCATCTACATATCTCCACCATACAGTGGGTTTTAAATTTTGTTTAGAAATGATATTAGTTTCGAAATCCTCCATAAATATATTAGCCAATAATGGAGATAAAGAGGAGCCCATTGCTAGACCAAAATTTTGTTTATAAAATTCATTATTTAGTTGAAAATAGGTATTATTAGTACATAATGTCAATAACTCCATTATAGCTGATACATTTAGTTTTGTCTTAGTTGTCAATGTATCATCATTCTCTAATTTCGTTTTGATTATGTTTAAAGTTTTATCTAATGGCACATTTGTAAATAAACTGTTTATGTCAAAACTTACTAAAATATTATTTGGATTAAACTCAATAGTTGATAATTTGTTTACAAAATGTTTTGTATTTTTTATAAATGTGTCATCATTATTAGCAAATGGTTTTATAATGTTTAATAAAAATTTTGATAGTTCACTACAAGGAGAACTGATGGTACTACAAATGGGTCTAAGTGGTATGTTCGCTTTATGAATTTTCGGTACTCCATAAAAATGTGGTGACTTACTGTAATGAGGTGTAATTAATTTTCTTTGATAGTATGTTAGATCATTTTTAAATTTGAATAAAGTTCTATAGATTTTGTTTTCCAGTGTTTTCGTTGGATCCTTCGTTAATTTGGTATAAGGTCCATTTGTAATTAGATCTGTAATTTTGTCCTCGTATTGTATTTTATCCATTATTACAGTTGCATTTCCTTTATCCGCTGGTAGGATCGTTATGGAGTCATCATTTTTTAAAGTTTTTAAAGCTTTAATTTCCTCTTTACTGAAAATTTATTTATTCTATTTACTCGAAACGTTAATAAAAATCATTTTTTAATAATATTGTGGCTTATTTCCCATTCTAAATAGTTAAAATTGTAAAAATGCCACAAGAAAATAGCTTCAGAACAACATTAGAGATTCATTGACCATATGAATTAATAAAACCCCGTTAACGTTGTAGTTCCTTTCTATAGTACATAATCAATAGCCTATATATAAAATATTATTAAATAATAAAAAAGTTAGGTTTAAAAAACAACTAGCAACGTTCTTCATCAATACAGGGTGTTTCTAAATAAGTGCGACAAACTTTAAGGGATAATTTAATTCTGCATGAAAAAATAATGACTGTTTGCTTTATAAACGTCCGTCTTTATAAATTTTTAATTGTATGTCAAAAAATACGCAATAACTACCTCTTAATACCTACCAAATTTCATTTCCATATCTCAACCGGTTTTAGAGCAATAAATAAATCGTCAGTTTGTAAGAAAAAATTCAACGTTGTTCTGAAGCTATTTTCTTGTCGCATTTTTGCAATTAACTAGTTTTGATGGGAAATAAGTCACAATTTTACTAAAAAATGATTTTATTAACGTTTCGACGCCCAAATCGGGTGTCGTTGTCAAAATACAAAAAATATTAATAGAATAATTTTTTAGTAAAATTGTGGCTTATTTCCAATCAAAATTAGTTAATTGAAAAAATTCAACATCCCGTATCTCGGAAACGAAGCATTTGCGGACATATTATGTTTATAAAGCAAACTGTCATTATTTTTTCATGCAGAATTACCCCTTAAAGTTTGTCGCAATTATTTAGAAACACCATGTATTGATGAAGAACGTTGCTAATCCAACATAAGCGAATGAATCAAAAAGCAAATTGTTAAGAAAGCCTAAGGCTACAGTTGAGTTTTAATTTCAATATTTTATATACGCTGGAATATTCCACAGGGTGTTCCAATCTTTGAGAAAAAACACATTATCATTGTTACACCCGGTATGCAATGACACTTATCTGTTTAGCAACAATATTATTACATCGATATTTTTGAAGAATAAAGCTATAACATATTTAAAAAATCACTAAAATCGGACAACAGGTTTAGGATATACGAGACATCAAAAATGTCCCATATTTAAGGTGGTGCGTTAATTTTGACGCTAAGTGTACATCGAAAAGCGTCCTAATTGTTTGACAACAGCAATTGATTACCATTAACATGTAAGTTATATCACGCTTTTTTATTTTAGTGATTTCTATGGATTCTAGAAAAAAGTGAGCTGAGGGTGTACAGGAGAATTCTGAAAATATCGTGGACAAAACACATCAAAAGAACTTTTCAGAGCAGCGTCTCTAAAGTCTGAATAGCTATGATGATTGCCGAAGAAGAAGATGAATTCTAATAAAGTTTGGATAAGACTTTTTATAAACAAATGATCACTCACCTTCGACAGCTGAGCGAACTTGTTCCAAAACTTCGATGATAGTGCTCGTCTCATTCTTGAAAATGACTTTCCCATGGTTTTCTGCTACTAGAGCGTCGAGTTTGTCCTGTAGTTCTTTTTGTTCATCTAGGTACTTCTTTCGACGGTCTTTGTGTATTTGGTCCGGTTGTTCCACCCAACAATCCAATTCTAGTGTATTTTCGGCATCTCGGTTCGTTATTGTTTGTAAAACTATTGTATCTCGATCTAAATAAAATAAAAAATAGTACAAAATATGTGTGATAAGAAAATATACACTCTTATTCTACCGGGTGGTGAATCGTAAAACGGGCCATAGGAAACTCAATGTAAAATTTTAAACTGTTGAATTCCTGCTTCCCTAATTATTTTACATCATGAGAGAATATTTGTAGAGAATTGAAATCTGTATTAAAATCAAAAGTTAAAATTGTTCTACGATTTAAATGCATTCCAAAATTTTGAAAAATATGATACATTTGCCACCGTAGGTATGTGTGTAAAAGTTAGGCCACACATTACTATTTAACTGACAGTGCTCACACCATTGACTGAATAAAAAACCTTTATCGCCAACCGTCACTAAAGTAATTCATTATTGTACTCATTTGACGCCATTTGCGGCAGTAAAGTAACACTTTATTGTACTGAAAGAAGAATTTTACTTTACCTGCCGCGATTAATCAAAATAAACTGAGATTGAATGTAAGTGGTCGATGGCAGTAATCGATTATTTATTTGAGTCAACTTAAAATTTATTTACTTTAATTATTAAAAATATTGTACAAAATTTACGTTATTATTAATTAAATTTATGTCAGGAATTGAAATTCTGTAGTATTTTGCAATTATATTCATAAAACGTAAATCAAAACTTTACAGATTTAGTAATTAGGTACTTATTCAATATTAATAACAACTATCGATTAAACATCGAAATCGGCCATCATGCAAAAGCTTTCTGTCATCGTCATTACTGTCACACGAAATTTTTATTTCGTCCAAAATTAATAAAATTCTTAAATATTTTGTGTATATTATGAAATGGTGTTTTTGTTAATTGGATTATATGTATATGACAGTGACAGATATTAATGATAATTTGTTAGCAAATATATTTATTTAGATTTTCTACTATTCATCAAGGGAAAAGCAACTGCGCTACGGTAGGCTACACTTCATAAACATAACGTAACTATTAACGGTATTTTGAATTTTTGATATTTTATTAAATTATAAGTGTTAAAATTGGTTTAATATTTAAATAAAAATACGATTAAACTGTTTAAAATATTTTTATTTCGTTGAAATCATAATAACAGAAGTATAACGTCTTACGTGCCTACCAAGTACACACACTCTTTTTTCATTAGGATGTAATTAAGTAAGTGTTAATGTTTTTTATGATTGGCGATTAAATTTTGTATGCACCACGTCAGTAAAGACTCTTTATCGAACTCGTCTGTTCGCTCGGCTCATAATATCAGACTTGTTCGATAAAGAGTTACTTTACTGACTTATCAACTGTATTGTTTTTAAACAATAAATGATAAAATGAAAATATTGACAGTTCAAAAATATGAAAATAATAACTTGATTGTGACACATTATTGCACTGTGTGTGGCCTAACTTTGGGCTGAAAAACTGAAAAATGTATTACATTTTTACAAAATTTTGGAATATGTTTAATTCGTAGAACAATTTTAACAGTTGTTTTCAATACAGATTTCAATCCTCTACAAATAGTTTCTAATGTCTTTGATGTAAAATAATTAGGGAAGCAGAAATTCAACAGTTTAGAATTTTACATTGAGTTTCCTATGGCCCGTTTTCCAATTCACCACACGGTATAAGGAATGACCTAAGAAAGACCTAGATTATCTATAAAAAAAAAACAATGAAATGGATGGCAGAGACGTTCGCATAATTTTAAATTTGTATTGGAATCAAACAACATCAGTTTTAGTAGATGGTTTAGAATCACACGCTCTTAATATTAAAAGAGGAGTACGGCAGAGATGCCGTACAAGAAGGAATAATTGTAAACGGTGCAGTCATCAATAATTTGTGATATGCGGACGACACAGTCCTCTTAGCTTCTACTCAAGAAGATCTGCAAACACTACTTAACAGTGTCGTTGAGAGCTGTAAGAAGGCAGGTCTTGATCAGAATATAACTAAACCAAAATACTCATAAGGCATGCTCTCGGTCTTACTTTATGGTGTCGAGACTTGAAGTCTTGAATAAAAGTGATCTAATCGCCTTGAGGCTCGTTTTGAACGCAGTCCAACACGAAGAAAGACTTCATGGTTGAAGAACTTGCCAGATTAGTATGATATTGATACAAGCATTCTATTTAGGGTGGAAATGAACAAGATTAAGATAGTTATTATGGTAACTAACGTTCTGAAAGGACACGGTACATGGAGAAGAAGAAAACAATGAAAACTTTCAGTGACACATGTTTGATTTCTTTTAATTAATTTCAGTGACTATTCAAACCATTTTCAAAATTGTCTAAAACTATAAATTGTAGGGAAGCCTAAGCAGGGATTTTTGCAGGAACTCGAGCGAGTCAGATTATCATATGGGGAGAACCATATCATATCCTGTAGATGTACCTCTACCACATATTGGCTCTAAACACAGAGGAATTCGTTAAGGGGGCCGAAAAAAAATCTATCCTTAGAAATCCTCGAAATCGTCAGATTAAGATAAGGTAAGTTAAGTACATACATGCAAAACAGTGTATATTTCAAAAATCTGACGATTTGGGCACGAAGTTTCACAAGAAAAAAGCGAATATTTCGCGAAATGAACGATAGATCTAAAAACTAAAAAATATGTGCTCAATATTTGTCAAAAATCTATCGAATGATACCAAACACGACTGCCCACGGAGAGGGGGGGGGGGTAAATCTGAAAAATACACTTATTCAATATGTTTGAAAAATCTATCGAATGGCACCAAACACGACCCACGTGGGGTGGGGGTTACTATAAAATTTTAAATAGGAGCCCCCATTTTTTATTGCAGATTCGGATTTCTTATGTAAAAAATAAGTAACTTTTATTTGAAACATTTTTTCGAAGTATGGATAGATGGCGCTATAATCGGAAAAAACAATTGTTGGAAATGGAAAATTAAATTATAAATGAGTCCCCATTAAAATGGAAAACTACTTAACTTTTTTGGTTTTAGAACCTACTCTTCACAACCCAATAGGTCCCTAAAGCGCTCGAGTGACTGCACATTTAGCATACATTCCTCCCCTATTAAAAAGTTATGACTAAACGAAACAGAAATACCCACTAGAATAAAAAAAGACACCAAAATAATTGACCATTATTTTCTGACGGCAAAATATAAAGCCAATAACCAGGAAACACTTTAAAACAGAAGTAACTGGCAAAGAAGACTGCGCAAAAGAGATAAGAGAAAAATATCCAATATAAAAAGTTTAGAACAAGAACGTATATGGAAATTATATTCAAACAGGTTAAATGATAGCTTTATCAACTTTATAAGGAAACACCCCTGTCAAACTTCATTAGAATATTGCAATGGGCCGGACATGTGATAAGAATGGGAGAGGATAGGTTACCAAAAAGAACACTGAACGCTAGAATGCAGGGAAAGAGACCGGTTGGAAAGCCAAGAAAGCGCTGGGAAGACACAGTAAACAGCGACGCACAAGCACTTTTGGAGTCCATGTATGGAGAAGAGCAGCAGTCACAGACAAACAATGTTAGAGGCAAAAAATAAAGAAGGCCATGGCTCAATTTGGCTGTAGTGCAGTAGACAAAGAAAAAGAAGGTTAAGTGATGAATTAAATAGAACAGAATTTGGAAATACAGAATAACAATATGAATATATCAAAGATAGCATACATGCAGCCAACAGAAGAAGCCATAGGTTAAATGGAAAACAAATAGTAGTTCTGTAGGCTCAGGATACTGAGACATCGAAAGCCCCGAAGACGCCAGAAGGGATGTCGAAAGCTCGTTGTAGTGACAATCAACGTAATTTAATCAAGGTTAATCCATTTGCGGACACGACTGCATATGCAGACAAGGGGAAATTACTGTCTGCCTAATATAAAGTCGTGTCCAAGAATGTGTTAAATAAATTAATTTATATTAATTTTTGTAATAATAAAAAATTATATTTACCTGTGGGTGCAGGTTTAGCAGTCGCATCTGCAGATTTTCGGTGACTTACTTTGTGTTTTTTCTTAGGTGGCGGACCCATAGGTGGGGATGGAGCAATTGGCATGACCTGCTCAAAAAATATAATTTAACACCAAATATTTATGGCAGTTACTATATGATCGTTTCAGTTGTTATATTCGTGAACAATTATTGTAACTTGGTTATTATTATTATAGTTCTTTAATATCTTTGTTTACAACAAAGAGAAACTGATGGTATCAAAACTGATTTTTTCTACGAGCGTGCAAAAATGTCTACTTTCGCGCACGCATTTTAGTTTAGAAAGTTTTACTTTTCCGCACGCGTGTTACTTTTCCGCACGCGTGTTACTTTTCCGCACGCGGTTTACTTTTCCGCACGAGTGGTAATTTAGATATGTTAATATGGCCTTAAAGTAATTATAATACAAGCAATAAACTAATATTTAGATATTATTTACTAATTTATTTCAAATATATCTTATTGTGTTTATGTTTTAATGAAATTAACGCGAGAATTCGATGAAATAAAATAATTTTGACATAATATTCGAAAGTCAAATCAGTAGACAATAACAGTGGTTTTGAATCGTCGTCATGGAAACCAAGATCGTCGTCATGCTACCAATTATGCTGAAACTTTGGTTTTGACAACCTTGTCAAAGAATTAATTTGTGTATGTATTTTAATATTAATTAAATTAATTGATTAAGATTTGGTCATTTTTTAAAGACTCGTAGAAAAATATTGTTCCTAACGCTTGCAGAAAGTCTCTTTTCCGCACTGGACTGCTTGCCGAACTCCCGCTTCGCGTCGTTCGGCAAACTGCAGTCGCGTGCGGAAAAGTATGACTTTCTGCACTTGTTAGGAAAATAACTATTTCTGAATAGTATTTGGATACTTTGAACCAAGGTTTTTCTTTCACTTGATCTAAATTTTAATTTTGGACCTTATGTATGTACATAACTAAATGTCATCATCATTGGTTCCACAACCTTCCTTTCCTTCGCCTTAATAATCTAGATTTGAATTCCTTTCTTTTCCTGTTAACCTCCTTATACAATTCTCGCGTTTCCATTTGTCTAGTCATTTCAGTTCGTATTCTATTTGCTGCTTCTTCTTTCTTTTCAGTATTTGTTTTTGTCTGGTCTCAGCTGTCTATACTTTTCCTCTAAGACTAAGAGACTAAATTTACCAGACATTATAAATGCCATTTAAATCACTCAAAAGATTCCTAAATGTTGTTCAATGCCATATTTATAGCTGTTTCAATAAAATATATAATTCTATGCCTATATAATTAATTCTTTTTGTGCAGTGATTTTGGAAACAAAAAAAATAAAGAGAAGAAAAATGTTCTTAAAAAAATATAGTTACCTGAATCAATACATGATTTAGGGCCGGTTGTTCAAACGCTAATCAAGAAGTTGATTATAATTAAGTCCCCTTAACAACCATCAAATAACACTCCCCTCATTCGTACGTCAATCAGTTGATTGTAATCAATTATGTTAATTATCATTATGATAACTAATATAATTGATTAATTAATTATTAATTATGCTTCTTTTCATGAGCATTTTTCAGTGTGTCACAAATGATAGAAAAAAAAGGTAAGTCCATGATAATATACATTTTAGTGACATGACATTTTAGTTAAATCTGACAGTTGTCACATTTTATTTGCAATTTGGCATAAAACCAAATCAATTGTGTTTATTGCATTTATAAAATGGTATTTTCTTTGATTTGTATAGTCTTATAAATTGTACAGATTACATATATTCGTAGATATATTATATATTTCGTAAATATTTTTTTTCGATTATATCGCCGTCTATTGACAACTAGAATAAATGTTATAAATGTCACCGACGAAATGTAATCACCGACGTGCGTTTTTTTTTTGTCACATGCAATTTAATGCGTTACAAAGAAATCGAAAAACTGTGACGCACTGAAAGATCCTCACGAGAAAAAGCATATTAATTAACATAACAATTATTAACATAATTGATTAATAAATCTCATAATTGTAATCAATAATGTTTTCAGCTACCCAAACAAAGTTGACATTGACAGTTGGTGACAGTACCTAATTAAATACTTGATAATGATCAGTTGATTCCATTTTTGATTAGCGTTCGAACAACCGGCCCTAAGTGTATAAAAATTTGGCAAGATAATAACTGAAACGATCATACACTATAATAAATAGTCAAAACAACTATCCACAATAGTCATACTAAAAAAACAAACATTTTGTGTATTAGTAGAAATAAACTGAAATATTTACATTATATACAACAATTCTTTAGGCCTGGAGGCTCATGGCTGAAATATTTTCATTAATCTTGTAAAATCTTTTGATTTTTATCTAATTGTTATGGTTCATTATTGGGACCGTGCAAGTTCGGCAAAGCGACCCCTATTTCTACGCTCTATACTAAAATTCGCACTTTTAATTATATTGGCCAATTATATTAGTCCTGGTTACTGGATAATTGTCAAGGCCATAGTCCAAAAAAATAATAAGAAGAAAAAATAAGATTCAGGTTATGTTATGAAAACGTCAACAATTGTATGTGTTAAATAAAATTAGTTATTAAAATGCAGTACTGCAAGCAAAATAAAATTAATTAAATTTACCTTTATATAGTAATTGCATATCATATCAATATTGTGGAGCAATATATAATTTTTCTGCTTCATTGACAGAAGGTATGAAATATACGTCAATTTGACAATTTCAATTGACAATATGAATTATTTAAGATAGTTGCAATATTTCTCCGCTACTCGCGCAGGGTCGTTTCTCGTTTCCCCTTCCAAGTACTTGCACACCGCGAATAATGTAAATAGCTCCGTTTACCTTTGTGCATACACAGTTAAAATCACACATTTTGTGGTAGTATTAACAACATTAAAATAGACTGTAGATACTTCTAGACTGTAGACTAAGTACATACTTCAAATTATGCTACTATAGTTTATTCGCTTTCAAGATGAGTAACAACGCCAGTTTCAGATATCTGATTCGTGGGTTTTTCGTATCGTCGCAGCTTGTTATTTGTTAGAAATAACAATAATTGGAATAAATTAAATTATAACAAACGACAAGCTGCGACGACACGAAAAACCCACAAATCAGGCATATAAAACTGGCGTTGTTATTCATCTTGAAAGCGAATGAACTATAGTACTAGTCCATATTTACTATGCATTAGCAATAAGATATATGTCTTTTATTGATGAAAAAATATATATAGACTCCAAAGTACTTAACCGAATCCAATTTTGAAACAAATGAAATCAAACTTGAGTTTTTGTTCATATTTATTCAAGCTTTTAATAATATTGTTATTACTACGTTATTTATGTTATAAATATAAGCAAAATGAGGAAAAGCTTTAGGATTATACTTAATTTATGAAAAAAGCAAATTTAGTGTATAAGCTGTGGTGTTTTCAAATTTATAAGGTATCCCCTGTTGTTTCTAATGTAAAAAGTATTTTATGATTATTATTCTGGTTCCAAAACTGCAAATTTTTATAAAGAAATCATTTTGTCCTCATGTAACATTCTCAGCATTTATTTTAAGCTATTCTCCTTTATTAGGCTAGTCATCATCATCAATGCCTTTCATTCTGGATGGAATGTTTGCCGATCTTACTTACAGCTCTCTGATTCACTTATTGCAGTGAATCACTCTGCCATTATTCTTGTGTAGTGTCAAAGTTTGTTGTATGACTTGTCTTTCCTTACAATTATATTCCACTCATTTCGATATGTGCATAGTTCCCTCCAGTTTCTCACTTCCAGAATTTTGATATCTCTCATGACCTGGTCCTCCCATCTCTCTCTGGGTCATCCCCTTGGTCTTTCAGTTTTCATCTGGTGATCTTCTCAATCAGTGGGTCTATTTTCCTTCCCTCTGCGCTATTAGTGCACTTATAGCCCAGTAAATGAACGAGAAATACGGCGATACCGTGCTATTTTAAGGGGCAACTCCGTATTGCATGAAAATTTGGATTTGGGTTCTACTTACCCTCCACTTCAAAGTTGAAATTGTGCCGTTGGTTGCTTTTACCTGCGGGGTGACAGTCACCCCTTCTCGGGGGTGAAAAAACATAGGTTCACGATAAGACCGGAAATGGATAAATTGACTGATTTTAAGCAACTTTTGTTCTATAGAGTTTTTCATGTAAGTCAATACCTTTCGAGTTATTTGTGATTGAAAATGTTTATTTTTCGACAAGAAAACTACGTTTTCAGATGGTTTTTCGCAAATAACTCAAAAAGTAAATATTTTATCGAAAAAAATATCCTTAGCAAAAATGTAGCTTATAAAAAACCTAAAAAATGGTGTATCAGAAAAGTCTATCAGTCGAGTAAAAATAAAGTTGTAGCTCATGAAAAATACGTTTTTATTCGTCTAATTCCAAATCGAATATTTCAAGGCGAATTCATCGAAAAATTAAGCACTCTTCGGGAAAAACCCATTCAAACTTTTTTAAAGTGTTCACAAAAAGCTTTATTTTAATTGTTTATAAAAGTTTCTAGCATTAAAAATAAGCGAGCTACGCTAAAAATAAAGTTGGTCCTCTTTTTTTTGGTAAAAATATCATGAAAATCTCCCGTGTTTAGCTCTCCAAATGAAATTAATCGCTGCCGCTTTACAAACAATTTACTTACTTATCTATTTTTTATATGATCTGTCAGTCTCATCGGTTTAAAGTGCTTATTTTTGAAAGGGTTATAGTTGAAAAATCTTGAACGGGTCACTAATTACGAGTGTATGCAAATTTTGAACAGCCATATCTTAACCAATTTTTGTCTTGCGGAAAAACAAAATAAAACTAGCATATTTTGAATAGCAAAACCTACATTTTTTACTCTTTAAATTTTACTTATCACTAATATTTTTTAAGTTATTTTGAAAAAAGGACATTTTTCAAAAATTTTTAGAATTTTTCAAAAATGTTTCAAAAATGTTTTCAAAAATAAGCACTTCAAAGCAATCAAAGTTACAGATCATATAAACAATACACAAACAGTTAAAATTAATGGTAAAGCGTTAACGGTTAATTTTATTTAGGGTGCTAAATAGAGGGAGGTTTTCACGATTTTTTTTACCAAAAAAAGGGGCCAACTTTTTTTTTCAGTGTAACTCGTTTATTTTTTTATGCTAGAAACTTTTGTAAAAAACAAATATAAAGCTTTTTTTAGATCCTTTAAAAATGTTAATAAGCTTTTCCCGAAAAGTGCTTAATTTTTCGGTGATTTTGCGTGGAATTATTCGATTTGGAATTAGATGAATAAGAACGTATTTTTTAATGAGCTACAACTTTGCTTTTACTCAATTTATAGATTTTACTGATACATCATTTTTTTTCGTTTTTTTATAAGCTACACTTTTGCTAAGAATATTTTTTTCGATAAAATATTTACTTTTTGAGTTATTTGCGAAAAACGGTTTGAAAACGTAGTTTTTTTGTCGAAAAATCAACATTTTCAATCGTGAATAACTCGAAAAGTATTGACTTACGTAAAAAGACTTATTTTAAACAAGCGTTTTTCATCCCTCGAGAAGGGGCGACTGTCACCCCCCAAGTAAAAGCAACCAACGGCACAAATTCAACTTTGAAATGGAGGGTAAGCAGAACCTAAATCCAAATTTTCATACAATTCGGAGTTGCCCCTGAAAATTACACTCCAAAACGGTCATTTACATATTGGGCTATTAGTATAAGAAGGGATATTTCAGGTGCTGCTTTTATTTTTAAAATTCTAAATAGTAATTTTGACTGCCCTTACCTTCTGAATGAAATCAGATTTAATATATCGAGTTATTTCATAGTTGGCAGTCAACGTGTTAAATGAATTGTGAGTTTTGGGCCATTGTTCTCAAAGAAAAATGATTAATAACACAGAGGATACCCTTAAGAGCTCAAATCATTGCTGGGGTAAGGTACACACATGTTTTCTATTACCATTGCATTCATACAATGTTTCTTTATATCTGATTAGTACTCAAAGTTTAATTTTCTTCTATACAGTACACAATATACAGTTTTATATGGTTGTGTTATATTCAATGAAGAAATGGATAGCTGGGACATAAGAATTACTTATCTGAGTTTATAATGAGAAATAGGCTCAAACCTATCGAATAATGCTAGTACATATTTACCTCTGACATATATTACGAATGTATAAATGATTTTTTGTTCTTTCATTTGATTAATATTCTACAAATGTTTTTACTTGTGTAATTTTTATATATTGTGAAACAAAAAATCATAGAAATGATCATAGAAAACATGTATACTATATAGAAAAGCATATTTAAAGTTGATACATACATCAAAGAAATACTGCAGGTATCCCATATATGAAAGCAAGAAAAAATGTAATGTTAACAACATTATTAACCAGTAATTGTATCTGAAATGTAATATTACGAGAAAGTCGATTACTTACGTCGTCAGGAATCTCTACGGCATCATTTTCATCATCTAACAACAACTGCATCTGCTTCAGTGCTTCTTTACTAGCTGCTCTACTAGGCCTAGACCCTGTTCTAGACCTTGGAGGACTGTCGGGGGGTGCAGGTCTTTTAGGCATTTTTACCTATAAAAAATAAAAAGAAATAATGTAAAACATTTACTACAAAAGTATCCCATCCAGAAAAACTATAGAGCTGATGCATATAACAATAGTAATGTATGTGTGAGAGAGGAAGTAATGACATTAAATAAAATCTATTTGTCACGAAACATGAAAATGTTTTCATCCTGTCTATTTTCTTTAACACCTTGGCTGTGTTTAGAGATATTTATAAACTTACACTGAGTAAGTTACTATTTGTTAAATATGTCCCGTATACCCCATTTGCCACTATGCTTTACAACAAAATCAATGCTGCCAACCGTTATCTAATATCGGGTTGTTGCCTTGCTTGTAATGCAGCCAAGATGTTAACACATTCATGGTCACGACTGCATATGGAGTCACTTACTCCATAAGAAGATGTATATACATGTGAAGCTTGTCCGTGAATGTGTTAAACTATACCACTATTTTTGCATATCTGATAAAATTAATGACACAATCAAGTACCAATGGCAATGGAAACTCATGTTTAGTATAACTCATGTACAGATGTGCAGTCTATCAAAAATAACCCAAGAAATGTCTATATGAAAGCTTACATGTCCCTTTTTACAACATCTAGTAAAGAATGTTATTATATACAGGTAAACAGAGTTAACAAAAACCCTCAAGACCACTTGCACCGCATAAACGAACGTCTGTCATCTCTTCTCCTCGCGGTTGCAGACAAATTGATTTTACAGTACTAAGAAAAAATTTTTTGTGTGACTCTTAGAACTGGATATGGAATAAAAGGAACATAATTAATTTATATGGGAAATAAGCCACAATTAAATTGAAAAAAATAATTTTATCAACATTTTAGTTTTAATTTTAATTAAAAATAATTTTCAATAAAATTATTTTTCTCAATTTAATTGTGGATTATTTCCCATATAAACAGTTAATCATAAAAATGCCACAAGGAAATAGCTTCAGAACAACAAAAAGGAACATAGTTTTGAATGATGAAGCTTTTCTAAATCATTAGCAGATCAAGAAGAATTAGTTAGACAAAGATAAAGGAATACAATTTTATTATATCAACAAAAACATATTCAAATGCTGACATAGAATCAGATCACAACCCAGTAGTGACCAAAATTAGGTTTAAAATGAGAATACAATAGAACCCCACAAATCCGAACTAATTGGGGAAAGAGCCTGTTCGGATTCCGAAAAGTTCGGATTATCCGAAAGATAATTCAAAGCTTTCGTTGTCGTTGATTTTGAGTCTCAAAACGTTCTCGCAAGAGTGTGGACAACATTTTTGGACTTAAGTTGACTGCAAGAGGACCGACGTAAGTTTATATTTAACCTTTATAGGCAGTACAGATAAAGTACATATTCATCAAGAAATTTTAAATGTCAAAGTCTTATTAATGCTACATTGTTCAATTTTCTGGTTTTACTCTGTATTATAAACATGTTTTTAAGTTTTTGTGTGAATTTTTTAATTTTTTTCACTTTCTGTTGGTTTGGATTTGCCGAACGTTCGGATTAGCGGGGTTCGGATTTGCGGGGTTCTACTGTATAATAAAATGACAAACAACAGATGGACAAATTGATACAAGTATATTAACGAACCCACTCATAAGACAATGCCAGACAGATGAAATCAATAATGTATTAATGAATTTTAAAGAACAAATTCTGCAAAATACTGACAAGGATACAAAATGGTTATTAATAAAAACAGAACTAGAACAAAGTCAAAAAGAAATTCTGACACCAACCAAATACAAAAAGAAACAATGGATAATGGAGCAAATTTTAGATCTAGTATTATAAGAAAGACATCCTTTCCCTTTTGCGCTGTCCTTAAAAATACAATTGCTAAAGACTACAATGAATACAGAACAATATCATTAAGTCGTGTTCTCAAATTATTCTTGAAAATAATACATTGTTGTATAAATAAAAAACTGGAAGAAGGAATATGTAGTCAATTTGGGTTAAGAAATGAACTAAGAACCTGAGAGGCATTATTTGCTTTTAATTTGATAGCTCAGATGCATAGATATGAATGTGGATGTTTGCTATGTTGATTTTGAAAAAGCATTTGACGAAGTAAGACATGAAAAAATAGAATAGAATAAAATCAAAGAGCACAAATTGTAATAGATAACGAAACCAGTTAAAAAATTGAAATCAGGAGAGGAGTTAGGCAGGGATGTATTCTGTAATCACTAATATTTAATGTAGTGAATCTGTTTATGACACGTTACTATCTGAAAGTGAAGGAATAATAATTAACAGAAGAACTGTTAACAACATAAGATTGCAGATGACGCAGTGATTATGACAAGCTCTGCTGAACAACTCCAACTACTAGGTCTGGATCCCGCATATGAAAAAAAAGTTGATTAATAGCAAGCTGAAAATTTGTTATTAGCTTAAGGGTGTCTAGTCGGACAAACATTGATATATGGGAACACTGGAACAGGGGAAGTTTTAACTGTGGAACAGGTTAAAAATTTGGAATGGTCAGACCACGAAAACGGCACATGTATTTTGTCCGACAGAACAGTCTTAAACTCTCCGAACAGAGATTAAATTCTGATGCAAAAATCAGACTGCTATTTATCACCAACTTGGCGT
Organism: Diabrotica virgifera virgifera; assembly: GCF_917563875.1. Classification (NCBI taxonomy): domain Eukaryota; kingdom Metazoa; phylum Arthropoda; class Insecta; order Coleoptera; family Chrysomelidae; genus Diabrotica; species Diabrotica virgifera. The sequence continues at coordinate 10,673,908 of NC_065445.1, forward strand.
TTTAATGAGTGGAACATGTAGAATATGTCAAATGACAGGAATTATGACAGGTGATAAATAGCAGTCTGATTTTTGCATGAGAGTTTAATCTCTGTTCGGAGAGTTTATGTCTGTTATAAATGTGCCATTTTCGTGTTCTGACCGTTCCAAATTTTTAACCTGTTCCACAATTAAAACTGCCCCTGTTACAGTGTTCCCATATATCAAAGTTTATCCGACTAGAGACCCTTAAGCTATTAACAAATTTTCAGCTTGCTATTAATCAACTTTTTTTTCATACGCGGGATCCAGACATATACTACTAAATAAGATAAGTAGTTTCTGTGAAAAATGTGAAATAAAGATGAATATAAAATAAAGTAAATATGTGATAATAATAAGGAAAACAAATATACAAACATACATTTGAGAAATGTGTTGATAGAAAGCGTTGTTAAATACAAATATCTGGGAACCTGGATTTTATAGAATAATGATCAAACAATAGAAATAAGGGCCATGAATTGGCCCTTAATGAAAACAATTCTGTGCAATAAAGACATGAAAGTAAGGGCTCTCATATATTACGTGTTTTGGCTTGACAGCTGGACATTCAGACAAGTTGAAACAAGAACACATAAATAAGCTGGTCATTTGAAATTTGGTGTTACAGAAGGATCCTTAAAATAGAATGGAAAGAAAAGGACAGAAGTATTGTGAGAAATGGGCAAAGAATACGACATAATAAACATAATAAAAATACAGTTTACAATATCTGGGACATGTCGATGCCTCAGAAGCCAATCGGTGTAAGTCAATAAGTGTTTAAAATGAGACACTAAGATGTTTCTGACAATAGTTGCAGAAATATAAGTAGTTATTAAAAACAAATAAACTGTCTTTATTTATCATAATTCATAATTTGAGTAACATATTCATAAACACAAACAAGAAAATAATATTATTATACTGAATTCGCTCTACCGATATTCACTTTGACACATTCGGAATAGGCAACATACAACACCAAAAATTCCTACCTCACACTATTAACAGCTAAAATCAACTTACTGTTTCATTAAAAAAAAGAAGAATTATTAGAAATAGTGGGAGTGTCTACTAATCTCATAAAATTTTGTGGAGTTTATTTCTACAAAATATTTTTATTTTGTACAATAAATAATTTTCCCATTTCTTATCAATACATTATAATGGTGTAAATAAATAATTATTGATTGGTGTAAGATTTATGTTATTTTTATGTCTGTTTACTATTAATAATATGAGCTATGAGCAGGTGCGTTGGTTGTGCAGTAATTTCCAGTCACTTCTGACAACTGAACTTTCCAAAAAAGAAATTACTAACGTCAGTGTCAAAGTGAATCTCGATAGAGCAAATTCAGTATATATAATAATAAATGTTATATCTCATAAGTCATTTTTAGGGAGAATGTGACTTACACTGTTTGACTTCTGAGGCATCCATGTAATGATAAGATTGATAATACAGCAAAAGATGAGGAGAGGGAGGAGTATATGAAGAACGCAGCCAAGGTGTTAAGGAAAGCAAAATATTTACCTCTAGCTTAAAGAACAGTTTTGAACAGAAGGAAGAAGATAATATAATATAGTCCAGAGAAATAAGATTTTTCTCCTGACACATCCCCCTCCAGGCCAAAACCAAATTTTTTGAGTAGTATGGGCATCTATATTAATAACCTTTATGTTTCCTGCAGCCGATTTTGATGATATACATAGTTATAAACAAATGAAGATCAAAAAACGGTAAATTTTCGCTTTTTTCGTCTATAACCAAAAAGTTAAGCATTTTAAACAAATTTGAGAGTAAGAAACTCAGAAATCGTCTAAAAAATTTCAATATGGCGTTCGCTGAATATGTCTATCCTTATTGGTTGCTTAGAAAATTGCAAAATAAATCATAAATTTTGAGTTTTTATAAATATTCATAACTAATGTAAAAATTAACTTAGAACCTTCTCATTACACAAATTGCTGAGACTTCTGGTGCTTAAATTATATTTTAAATTTCAAAGCAATTGGTCAAATAGTTTAAAAGTTATTTAATTTGTTTCTCCCAAATTTATTTTTTTTTGCAACACTGTAAGTCAGAAAGTTATGAGGTTACAGTAAGACTTCTGACAGTTTATGGAAGAACTTTTACACTATTGACTTAATTAAAAAAAATGACAAAAAGTAATTTTAAGCAGTGTAAAATTATTTTGAAAAAACACGTCGATTTTTTGCTTACTTATAAACAATTAGAATAACTTTTTAACTGTTACCTGTAGAAAAATTATTTTTTCATACAGTCGACTCGCGGTTATTCAAACCTGCGATAATTCGAAACTCTCTATAATTCAAAGTTATCACAAGTTCCCTACAAAATCTCTTTATATTTCGAACTAAATCAATACATTTTTATGCACTTGGTAATTCGAAAGAAAAAAATCATTGCTATATGACAAAACGACGAGTTAATTCGAACTCATCGGCGTCCAACCCTCGACAATTCAAAGTTGCAGAGAGAAAGAGGCGAAAGGATTGTAGTAAGTACAGTTTTCAAACTTCTTTCAACGCGCCTTTGTTTCAGTTAAGGAAGCAAGATCCTCATTTGATACCTTGTCTACAGAACGAAAGTGATGAAAAAGCATTTCAGGCACTTTTTCTCTTAAAAAAAGATATTGAGCAGTCTGGGCAGCAGCAATGTGCTTTGAAGCAAAGCAGTATAGTATAATAGAGTTCTTTCGAAAGATTGATTAATTCACATTATGAATACATACATGTATGTACACGAATGTACCTCTAAACTTTTGTCATCGTTATAGAATAGCAGTTAATAAATAATAATTGATCAACACTTAATAATTCAAAGTTTTATTTATTTTCCCTCACAAATTTCGAACCATTTGATATTTCAAACACTCAATAATTCGTAATATTTTAAGAATCCCTCGAGTTTCGAATTAACGAGAGTCGACTGTATTTTTATACACATTTAGAAAGAAAAACAATTGACCTAGGACAACTAGGGACGAAGTTAGCCCCCGCCCCCCCCCCCTGTTTTTGCAAAATAATTTTGCAGTATTTAGAATTATTCTTGTCATTTCTTTTTAATTAAATTAATAGTATAAATCTTCTTCTTTCATAAACTATCCAAAGTATTAATGTAATTTCATTATTTTCTGACTTATAGCGTTGCAAAAAAAATTAATTTGGGATGAACAAATTAAATACCTTTTAAACTATTTGACCAATTGCTTTGAAATTTAGGGTATGATTTAAGCACCAGAAGTCTCAGCATTCCGTGTAATAAGAACATTCTAAGTTAATTTATACATAAGTTATGAATATTTATAAAAACTCAAAATTTATGATTTATTTTGCAATTTTCTAAGCAACCAATAAGGATAGACATTAAGCGAACGCCATATTGAAGTTTTTTATACGATTTATGAGTTTCTCGCTCTCAAATTTGTTTAAAATACTTAACTTTTTGGTTATAGATGAAAAAAGCGAAAATTTACCGTTTTTTGATCTTCATTTGTTTATAACTATGTATATCATCAAAATCGGCTGCAGGAAACATATAGGTTATTAATTTAGATGTTCATACTACTCAAAAAATTTGGTTTCGGCCTGGAGGGGGTTGTGTCACCAACAGCATTATTTTTTTCCTTATTTCTCTGAACTAATACAGCAGACAACAAAAAGCATGGCAAGCAAAAATTAAAATAGATGGTAGCACATGACTCAACCGCAAAATCCACAAGGGTATAATATTATATAACTTAAGCTCCACTAATAGCCAGGGTTAAAATAAAAAAAAATCTACCCTACTCCATCCCATGCACTGACATTGAAACTTTATAAACAAATAATATAAACAAACTTAACCTCAAAAAGATAAAAAACAAACAAATTAGATAAATTATATAAAACAAAATAAACAGAAGAATACATCAATGTCCATCAAGCAAAACAATTTTTTTAGAAAAAAGACCCATTCAGTCATAAATAATTTGCATTGTCCCAAAAAGGCTGAAACTGCAAGTCTGTAGGTGGGGCAAGTAGGTAATACTTTTCTACGATTGTTAAAAAAGTCATTACAAACCTTCATTTTAACTTTAAGCAACAACAAGATCAGTCTTAGAAAGAAAAAGGCTCATAAAAGTATTAAATTAATTATGGCGCTAAAAAGCGACTTGCGCTAAAATATCTCACAAATCATGAAACAAGCACTGGCACGATCATATTTTTGGGTGTAGAACGATTTTTGGTCGATAAAAATGCGTACTTTTTTCATATTTTCCAAGTTTCCATGTAAATAAACAAATAGGATGCAGTTTTATTTTGCTTTGGCCGGCGCGGCGTCCATCTTGGAAACGTCCTGTCAAAACGCTTCTGCGTTAGCGACGTTGCCGATGTGAGAGAGAATTTCGTAGATATGAATACATTTTTTTGGAGAAATTTTTTGTTAAATCTTTATTGTTTTGTAATTGTTTCTACAGAAAATCCTGATACTTATACAGTTCTTAGAAATATCAAATATGTATTATTAACTATGATTCGATTTAACTAAATAGAATAAATTTATATGTCCTTGAGATAATACTACTCAGATATTAGGTGGATTTCATTCCGCCATTTTGTTATTTATTGCTTGGATTTTGTCACACCACGCCTTTATTTCTTTTCGTAGTATATATATTGATAAGATTATGTGGTATTAGACATAGAATGGTTCAGAAAAAAACAAAAAGAATTAACCATAGGATGTAACAAACAACCTAAAAAACTAATTATATTGGCATAGTATTGAGCTTAAACTAAGGAAAGGTAGGAGGCTGAAGATCAAGAGGAAGATCACCAATATGATGAGCAGACCAAATAAAGACTGGAGGGAAAATAACTACATGAAGCCGTTCATCTGACTCAGGAGATAGCAAGCATAATAACAATATTTAGAGGTCACCACGCCTGACAAGGGATCAAGAAATGAGGAGAGAGGAAGCATGTGGAAGTGAAACGTAAAAAATTCTGAAAAACCCGAAAAAAAAAAAGATACGTCAATATAACACTTCCGTAGTTGTGTAGACATGCCACAAGAAAATAGCTTCAAAACCCATGTACCACTCAAACTATTACACACTATGGATAATGTATTAAAGAACTATATTACATTTTTAACCATTAAAAGCATCAGTTAGCTTTGTCACTTTCTTTTAAATAGTGAAAATATCAAAGGCGATGTCTAAAAGATAAAGGAAATGACAATGAAATATTAACACTTTGGCTGCCATGAGACACAAATGTTGTGTCTCATGTTGATAACAGCCACTTGACATACCATAGCTGTCTCAAAATCTTAGAAACGGAAGACTGTGTAGGGAGCCGCTTTCTTTTAACATTATGGCAGCCAACGTGTTAATAATAAAGCAATAATACAATTTACATTTGTTTGTAAATGCTTAAAAGTATACAAATGATAAGAAAAGGTGTAGTTGTTCATTAAAATTCAGAATTGAAAAAGGAAACAAGAAATAAAAAGATAAATAAGTTTGTTCATTTACTAAACCTTTAGCACCTTGTCCTACAGTTTATGAAGTATTATGATGTTTTATCAAAGAAAGACAGTATGAAAATGGTATGGTATGAATGGACTAGAAGCACTAAAAAATGTCAATTAAACTGTTTAGCCAGTCACGATATGATAGTTACGACAGCATATACGAAGAAAATTAATGCCAGTTTTTAATTTCTACTCAAATAATATTAGGATAAAGAAAGGAGACATTGGTGACTAGTTGATGTTTCTAGAATTGCAAATATGAATGAAAAATTGACCTTCGGTTTAATAACATAATTTCGTTTGTACATCATTAATTATTTTATTTATGTGGTCTGGTTTTTACCACTAAAAAATTGTTATATATGAATGAAACATCACATCTGATATCAGAAAGCCATAATACAAGTAGAGCAACAAATCTAAAGAGATACCTATATGAAGATTACAACAAGGATGTGTACTATCCCCTTTACTTTCTAATATGTTCTCAGAAAGATGTTTAAAGAGGCACTAGAAGCCATCAATGGAGGCATATCATTCAATAGAACACTGGTGAATAATATCAGATATGCAGATGATACAATACTCCTTGACCATACAGTAAGAACAGGATTGAAGATGTTGCAATTTACGTTAAAGTAAAAGCTTTAGAGAAACATTTAGATGACCAGAAGCACTTTTGATAAAATGAAAGCAATATTATATATACAAGCTGTACACTCCCATGGAAGTTGTAGCTGTTTTTCACTTTAATGATCCGTTAAGACATGGGGGATCAGTCCACTTTTCTTCTAATCTGCCTCTTCAAAGCTTCTGGAGTATCTTCGTTTCCATCACTACTTTTCTCCACTCATTTCGGTTCTCAGTCTTTTTTTCCAGTTTCGAATTCCCATAACTCTTAAGTCATTTTCGACTGTTTCCATCTTGCTTTTGGTCTGCCTCGGGTATCCAGTTGGTAATAACTTTAATGGGATCATCTTCACTTTTTCTACTTATATGACCATATTATCACCTTATTCTTCGTGCTTTTGCTTCTTTCACTATGTTTTCTCCTTCCATCCATTGATCTATTTCGTGGTTCATCCAGGGTTTTTTTTGTTTTCATTTAGTACTTTTGTTCCCAGAATGTTGCGCATTATTTTTCTTTCAAATACTTTCAGCTGTTCTTCTTCTTTTAAGAAAGCAGTATTATGCAATGGAAAACTGGGAATAGAAATTAGAACTAGACTATTGAGATGCTAGGTATACCCTGTCCTCTTATATGAAGTTGAAGCCTGGACAATTACGGATGCAACTGAAAAACGACTAGCCAGCTTTGAGATATGGTGTTATCGAAGAATGAGGAAAATATCATGGACACAATACGTAAAAATGAGCTGCGTTGGTCACATACTAAGAAATTAACATCCTGGTTGAAAAATTTAATGTAGTGAGGTGGAAAAACCACAATAGAACTCTTCAGAATCACTGTAGATAGAGTAAAATGAGCGATGATCATTGCTAATGTCGTTAAAAGATGAGGCACATGAAGAAGAATTAATCAAAAAAGAGGTGAATCAAAGGGAGAAAAAGTAAGACAATTTTTACTTACAATGGAAAGAAAAAGATGAAAACAATAAATGAAGTTTTATTCTTATTAAACATTCTCCTACCCAAATATCTAAGAAAACTGATCTGGAAAAGCAGGAAGTTTCACAAAAATAATAAATCAAAGAATTCTATTCCTATTTCAAAGAAAATCTACAGAAGATTCCAAAATGACCAGTAAACTGCTTTATTTATAGAAAAAATGTGATTAAGAATACTGGAAATAGCTTAAATAAACCCAAATGGTGAAAAATTATCAAATGTGCAAATGAAATACAAACAAAACAAAAATGGCTTCCATCTGTTAACAACATAATACAGAACAAGAAAAATAAAACAAGAATTAATAAAAGCAGAAGGAAAAAGTAGAAAACAAGTGATTTTGTTTAATTTAATTGCATCTAATAACAAACAAATCAAGAAAAAATTATTTTTAGGACAAAAATATCTTCAAAAGACATTATCGGAATTAGTGGCAACACCGCTTGTGGGAGGGACCTCCATTAGCGGCGAATTTAAATTTTCAATTTGGACGAATTCTAAGAAAAATGTTTTGGAAAATTAAACAGCCAAAATATGAACAGTACGCCACAAATTAGGTCCAAACAATGCATGCCTTTGTTGATAAAAATGAGCTGAGTCGACGTCTGGTGAAAATAAGAACCCTGATAAATGTTGTACACTTGAGAATGACGCCGGTCATAAAAACATTCATTATAGTCGACCAGTGACGGCTTGAATATGATGAATTATTATTTTGAGTTGATTTTTCAGTTGACTGACTCGATATTTCTGTTTGGCAGATACACAATGATGAAATATTTTGGAAGGGGTTTAAGTAATTTCGTGGATATTAATGGAATGTACGTTATTTTAACGGATGAACGTATTTTTGTGGACAAAATTGTTAAATAAACAAATATTTACGTTGGAAATTTAATAACAGAGCCCCCTACGTTAAAATATTACAAACACTACTTACCCTTTCAGGTTTTTCGATTTTTTCCTCTTTTACTTTTATTTCCTCCACTTTTATGTGTTTGCTGTTATCCTTTTTACTAATCTTAATTTTGAAAGTAGATTTTGGCGGTAGATTCATGTTGGGGACCGCCTCCGATTTCAACGCTTTGAACTCACCTAAAAGATACAGGGTGGTTAGAGAAAATATACAAATACCTCAAAATACTCGTACAGGTGTTCTTAGAGCCCGAAGCTGTGGGTTTACCTCCAACTCCATAGTTGAGCCTGGTGATAGCGTAATCGTCGGTTTTGAAATGCCTGGAACACACTTTAGACCTTTTGTTAACTTCTCCTTCCGTTCGTTTTATAGCCTTTAGCCACTTTTTCCTCACTTCGGCTTCTTTAGGGAACTGGTGAAACTTTGTATTTGCACCATCGTGTTGGGAATCCACGGAATCACAATCCGGCACTATACAACTTAATTTTTTCATTTTAGCACTTCTAATTGTATATTTATGAATAATAACATGCTAACTACCAACTGCAAGGTTATGTTAGTAGACAATCCGCCAGTTTTGGTTACCACGACACAAAAGTGAAACTACAATCAAATAACGGCCGACAGTGACATCTTTCATTACCATAGATATATAATACTCTAGATTGCGCCCTGCGATCTTAAAATGGGTGACGGTTGCGACAGAGATAAATGAGCCTATTTGGTCGGTAGTCTCTTTTTAATTTTAGGGGAATATCGACGACGTGACTATCCCACTTTATCGAGTAATATGTGTTGACAGTTGGAGCGGGTGGTGACGAGAAATGGTCTTTGGTCTTCGGACGTGGATAATCGTGGTTCGAATCCCATACCAACTTTACCTTTTTTATTTTTATTTAATCAATATTGCGTTTATTAGATATTTTTACTTCTGAAAAATGGACCTAAGTAAATCTAGCAGATAATAAATGTAGTACCTATGTATAGTAAGTTAATATTGGAATACATTTTGTGAACTGCATAGTAAAATAAAAGTCATTCGTTATTAATATAAATTCGTCCTTATTCGAATGATGTGAATAATATTTGTTTTGCTTCTACTTTTTTAAAAAATTGTAACAATAGTTTCATAAATAAAAATAATGTCTAATTACTTATAATTGAATCGGTCATTTCAAAAACAGCAAAGTCCACAATTTTGAGAAACTAACTTTTTGAGAGGAATAGACTCCTTTAAGATAAACGTTGTGTGCAAAAACGACACCAGTCTAGTAAAAACATTAGGAACAAAACTACAATATAACTTTGAATTTTGATGTCATCCATTTCATCCATCTTTCGACTATATAGTTAAGTTTTCTTTGCTCTTCTGTAAAATTAGGAATATGTGACTCGTGTTATTTTTTAAATGACCGATTCAATTAATAAATCGATGGTACATTATGTTGATATTAATTATTGGTATTTTTTTACGAATATTTTTAATTACTTTATAGTATTCTACCATTAACTTATTAAAAAAAATAACATTGGCTTTTATATTTTTAAAAATCTATAGGTACCTACACAGTTTTTCTTATTTGTTATATATTTCTTTGCATAGATTTATTTTAGAGATGTAATAATATCTAATAAACGCAATATTGATTAAACTAAAAATAAAAAAGTAAAGATTGTTATGGGATTCGAACCAGGATTATCCACGTCCGAAGACAAACGACCAGTTCTCGTCGCCATCCGCTCGAACTGTCAAATCATCTAAAATACTCGACGACAGAGTAGGATAGTGACGTCGTCGATACTCCCCTTGAATTAGAAAGAGACTACCGACCAAATAGGCTCATTTATCTCTGTCGCAACCGTCACCCATTTTAAGATCGTAAGGCGCAATCTAGAGTATTATAAATCTATGTTCATTACATGCTTGTAGAGGTTGACAAGATTACTACTTGACAACAGGTTAGCTTTCTATCACATTTGGTTTTGACTAAATAGATGGCAGCACAGACGACAATTTTTAATATTGCGTTAAGCTGGTTGCATACACTGTAGATTAGACTCAAATCAGATTTATTTGATATTTAATTATTATTTATTTAATTTTTTATCATGTCATTTAATACCAAACTAAGGCGTTTTTATTAAATAGGCATATCGATACCTCACTTCAATAACGTAACAAGTCCAAAATTAGAATATGTGAGAAAATGAAGAAAAAGAAATTTCGTATTTTATATATTCTATATATTTTTTTTAATTTTCATTTTTAATGAACGAAAATAAGTAATTTGGTTTTGAAGGACTGTAGAACATTTTAGTGCATGAAAATATTTAGGTAATATTTGTTTAAACTAACTGAAATTTAAACTTTAGTGACATTGTTACACTATCGAACTAAACTTTTTTCTTGAATTACGACATAAATTAGCTACTTCTTGTAAATAGAGGTCTGTCTGGAGACTATAGGATTTGAGATAAAATTAACTTGTTAGAAAATTAAACTTTTAATTTAAAACAAAGTTAAATAAATACAAATTATTCAGAGTCGGACTCAGGCCCCTCCTCTACTCGATCTTTTCCGGTAAATTTGGTAACATGGCCAATAAACTTGTCTAATGGCATTTTCCTTACAAAGATCCAGTAGATCTATCTTTTTATTTTTATCGATTGCAGGGCTTTTTTTGAAGAATGGTTTTATCTGGATTTTCTTATTTTGTCCTTGATTAATAAGTTCTTTATTATTTTGTTTGATGTCAATAGTCTTGAAAGTATCTTGTGCATAAGAAGTTTTATAAAAAATTATATTCGGGTGCATTTTTTCTATTTTGATCATTTTTAAGTCATTCCAAATAACTTTTTCTTTTTCAGTATTTTTACTGAAATTTTTAGGGTACCCATTTCGCTACTTAGTGACTATGAATCATAAATATCTTGAGTGCAAAGGGTACCCCCCGTTAAGATAGGCAAAATGCCCTCACTCCCAGAATTCAATTTTATTAATTTTTTTACGTTCTATGCAACTAAAAAATGAGATAACGCGGATTTTTAGCTCGCCACCCCGCTTACCCCTCCCTCCACAGCCAAAAACGTAGATTTTTAGATTTAATTTTTTTTAGTTGGGTTGCAATTGATTTAAAAATTTAAAAAAATTCACACGTGTAGCTGAGGCTTTTACAAAACACGTCCATTTTTTATGGACCCATAGGTCGAGTGTACATAACCTCAAATTTTTTTTTAACTTTTTTAAAACCTATAACTTTTTTTCGGAGGGGGCTGCAGGTCCAATTTTTTTTGCATTTTGTGTATTTTATCGAAAGCTATCTCTCTGATTTTTTTCAGATTTTTCCGTCAGGTGCGCCATCTTGAAAAATCAAGAAAACGGTTTTTTTAGGGGGTTTTTGGGGATTTTCTCCATTTTATAGACTGCAACATAGATCAACTCAAGGTTTTGTTAATAGATTATGTATAATTTAAAGTAACTGAGTATATTAGGATATTCAAAAATTGGGCGAAATACTTTTAAACCCCCCAAAAACCATGTTTTTCTAAAATTTTGTAAAGATTTTTGCGGGTCTAATTATATTTTTTATTGTCGATACAGCCTGAATATTTTTTTTATTTTTTTTACGTTCTATATGATTTTAAAAAATTAGGACTCACCGCAATTTTAGCCCACTTCCTCTATTCCCCCTCCCCCACAGCCAAAAATGTCAATTTTTCGATTATATTTTTTTTTACGTTGGATTGCAATTAAATTATGAATGTTATTCTGAAGCTATTTCTTTGTGGCATTTTTGTAATTAACTATTCTAAATGGTCATTTTTTGGTTAAATTGTGGCTTATTTCCCATTTAGGATAGTTAATAATTATTAAATTATAAATTACAAAAAATTCACACGCACAGCTGAGGCCTTTAAAACATCTATTTTTATGGACCCGAATATTGAGTGTACATATTATAACCTCTTTTTTTTTGTTTGTTAATAGGTACGTATAATTTTTTGGTGATGGATGTATGTCTATTTTTTTTTGTGTTTTGTTGATTTTATCAAAAACTATATTTCTGACTTTTTTCAGATTTTTCCGTAAGGTGCGCCATCTTCAAAAATCCGCAAAACTGGTTTGTTCGGTGGTTTTTAGGGATTTTCTCCATGTTATAGACTTCAAAATAGATTAACTCAAGGTTTTCTATAGGTTATGTAGGTATAATCTGAAATAACTGAATTTTTAGGGATATTTTATATAATTTGCTATTGAATAAACTTAAAAACGACCTGCTAGTTTTCACAATCATAAACTTGTCAGGATGACACGTTCCACAATTAAAATTACATTTCACAATTAAAACTTCCCCTGTTTCCACACCTACATCAAAGTTTGTGCGACTAGACACCGTTAAACTATTCACATATTTACAGCTTGCTATTAATAAACTTTTTTTGGTACGCGGGATCCAGGCCTAATATTTTTTGAGATCAATACAGCCTGAATATTTTTTTCATTTTTTTACGTTTGATGTGTTTCAGAAGAGAAGAGACATAATCACTTTAATGAAATGCCATAGAATGGCATAGAATAAAGTTCAAGAAGTTGCCCTTCCGAAAAGTGGTCCTAATTTATTTAAATTTATTTTTAAAGAAATCGTAAAAATCAACTTTTTCGGCCCTGACAGATTTTCTAGGTAGATTTTTTGGATCTTTCTAAAGATTGTTGAACATAATGATTGTCCTACAAATATTTAGGGGTTTGGTTCACTGACACTAATGTCTTGATCAGACAAGAGAATTTATGTAAGAGGCGAACATAAATAGTGAGACAATCATTATCAAAATGAAAAAGTTCATATGCTGCCGAGACATACATCTGAAATTGAGAACGAGAATTTTAAGGTGCTATATTTTCTCCGTTCTGATGTACAGCATAAAAGGTTGGACACTAAAAAAGATAAACATCAAAAACATTGAGGCATTCGAGATGGGGTGCTACAGGAGAATGTGGAAAATACCATGGCCAGAGAGAGTAACAAATCAAGATATTTTGCTTAAGATGCTAAGGCTCATATCCAAGGAAAAATCTCGGGAGAGAGAAATGTGGTACGTAGAAGGATTTCCTGGTTGCGAAATTTAAGGGAGTGGTACGGGTACAATTCAATACAATTGTTCAGAGCTGCAACCAACAAAGTTAAGATTGCTATGATGGTAGCCAACTTTCGATAGGAGACGGTACTGCAAGAAGAAAAAAAGTATCTTGTATTCTTTTCTAAATTTGTTCGGTTTCGAGTTATAAACAATTTAAAACTGAATTAAAAAAATATTATTAAAGGTAGATACAGAGAGAAATGGTTTTAATAATAAAAGACAACAAAGATATAACCTTGAACCCCATTTCAGAGTATTTTTATGTATATTGCAAGTAGACAGCAACATTGATTATTAAAAACTACTACTAAGGGCAGCCCCCTATCCTTGGCTCTCACCCCTGTTTAAAAAAAACCTTGTCAATTACACGTCGAACAATTAATCACAAAATGCTGATATATAACCGTCAATAATTCTATTTACAAATTAAGTCATTTTCTGGAAACTTGACCGCTTTCCAAAAGAAAATTAAATATTTGTTTGCTAATTGATTCATAGCGGTTCGTTAAGGAAGAGATGAGGGAGTTTGATCTGCAAATTTTTGATCAATACTCTTCATTTTGGTGTTCAATGTTATATAAACACATTTCGTCTTTTGTTCTTACCACAGTTTCAACAAAGTGACGTTTCCATTTTTTTTTTAACTTTTGTCTAAAATCCCCAGGAGTTGACACAATAATAAAAGCACTAGTGCATTCAGTAGATGACAAGAAATTGGGGAAAATGGCCATCTGATTGGTTGGTGTACATCAATTCATATTCCACCACATAAAAATGAGCCAGGACCAAATGTGAAAACTATTGTACATGATCACTAATAACATATGCCAGTAAAATCTTGTTGCATATCATCAACAACAGATTAAAACCTAACCTACATTACCAAATACAAGCGGGCTTTGTAAAGGGAAAAGGTACAGGTGTGCAAATCCTGAATCTAAGACAACTCATTGAACAGTCGAGATTATTTTAAGTACCTATGACTATTTGCTTTGTTGAATATCAGAAGGTATTCAATTGTGTAAGCTGGATACATCTTTCATCCATTTTAATAGAGAATAGAAGTTATGGATATACTTAAGGGGGTGGTGGGAAGAAGGGAGGCTGAAACCATCAACTTAAAAGCCAGAAGTGAATACCTAAATGGTGGACATGCAGTTGTCATCACAGCTAGCATTAACGTAGCAGAGACACTGATCTTAAGGAAAAAAAATAGATCAGGGTACGATTAGTAACCTGCACTCTTACTGCCCCCAGACTCAAACTGATGAGGTGCTACGCATGTATGCGCTTCGGCCATACTACAGACAGCTGTAAGGAGAAGAAAACCAAGAAAGATCTCAGTTGAGTACTTCAACTGCTGTGGAGCGTAGATCTGAAAGTCAATACTTTCGGGAGCACCGGCAGACGATAAAAGGGGATACACATGGGTTGAAGTCATTCAAGCTATGAACTTGGTTGAATTAAATACGGGAAAGGCAACATTCGAAGAAGGAACAAGCCAAACGCACATCCATGTAACGATGGCAACTATCCGATTAAGAGAAAAGTAGAAGAATGGGATGTAGTAGTAGGGTAAACCTTCACATATCATAAATATATCCTATACAAAGTAAGAAAAAAAATCAAGGAAAGAGAGACGAATTACAGGGAATGAGAAAACACCCAAATAATTTTGAAGCTGGATTGCTGGATATGAACAAATCAAAAAGCTAACTAAGGGATGTTTCCCGGGGGAAAAAGAATGAACGCCCGTCCATACCGGTGGACAAATAACTTAGAGATTATAAGAAGAAATTACAACGAATGAAGAAGAAAAGTCACCAAAGACAGGAAAATAACCGACTAGTAGAAGAGAACTAAAATTAGGCCAAAAGACTAAAAGCCTTAAAGAAAGAATTAACCAAAGAAATTAACAGCGAAAAGGGAAGATACTGGAAAGAACTATACGAAAGCCTGGAACAACATCTGGGACAAAATACCTCAAAGCAAACATCTTCTTTAAGATAGAGAACAGCCGCAGAAGAGAACTAGCACAAGCAATGGAAGCAGGAAGCACTAATGGTAGAAAAGGCGCCCAAACCTGATAGAATTGCGCCGGATATATTAAGGACTATAATTGAGGAAAAAGCTGAATGGGTGAAAAATATTATGGACGTCCTCCTTAGAACACACGGTATGGAAAGCAGCAAACCTTATACCTAAAACCTGGAAAGAAATGGAAGAACCGGATGCTTTCAGGCCAATCTGCTTGCTAAATACACTAGGCAGCTATTCGAAATCCTAATAAAGTCGAAGCTTGAAAAAGAAATAGGGAAGGCCTGTTGGATCGCCAGAATGAGTTCAGAAAAGGCAGATCTGCCGTAGACGCTATAAACACATTAGAAAGGGAGAAAGAAGCATGCAGGGGTAGATGGATGGTGGCAATCTTCCTGGAAATCAAGAATGCATTCAACAACGCGAGCTGGGGGAAAATCATCAGACTATTAGAAGAATTGGAAATATCCCCATAACTACAGAACTTGGTGAGGGATTATTTCACAGACAAGAGCACTAATATAACTAAAGATGACACGTAGAGTGAAAAATGCGATGAGTCACCTAACTAAGGTTTGGAAAGACAGATATGTCTCTCAAAAAATCAAGATGAGATTGATGAAAGCACTTTAATTCTCAATATTTCTAATGCTCTTCGCACACAAGAACGCTAAAAATTGATGTCTTAGATACCTTGGACAACTAATTGGACAAACGTTTCCATTTTTAACCAAATTGACATTAAAAAAGGCTGTCAACATATCTGCAGCGGATTCCACAGTTCTTGGGTGACTTGGTTTGCAGAGATGACGATTATTATATTAATAATTACCTCCGAAAACGTTCCGGGAAGACGACCAAGAGGACGACCACTAACCAGATTGTCTGACCAAAGTCAGAATTCAGAGGGCCACTCATGCGTGCCTTTTAGAGCAGCTGGATATGGAGACCAATGGAGAAAGTTTGTTAGGAGTATTGGAGGAAATCACGATTCTCAGTAATGAGAAAAATGCAAGGGAGAATGGGAGAGAAAGAGAGATCAGTTGCATCCCAGGGAACCAAGTGACGTCAATAACGTCGAGGAAACGTCAGTTTTTGGTTGAATATATACACGTGTTTGAACATTACGTCGTAGAAACGTCTTCATTTGATAGCCTAAGTCTGACGTCACAAAATTGGGAGGAGCTTAAAAACTTAGGTAATGCCACTTATGACTCCAAACAATTTCCATAAGAATTTTTTTATTTATTGTTTACATGCTTTGTGTGGTAAAATAAGAAACGTGTTAATTAAGAGATTTTTGTTCGTTTTTCTCAAGTGAGTTAGTTCAATGCAATAGTTCTTCTTGAAAACTGTTTGAGGTTATGTTATTTATTTTTTTTTGTGTTTATTTTCTGTTAATAAACTAATTATGTGTTACCGAGTTTAATTAAATAATTTGTTAATAAATTATTTATTAGTTTATATGTTGTTTCAGTTTTGACACCGTAAGTATATATAAAAAGTGAAAATTCTATATTTGTTGCATTGAGGGTATTGTAGTTCTATATCATTTTAGATAGTCTTCCATTTGGTTTTACTTTCAGCCTTGGGGCTAAATTTAAAACAGTTAAATGAAAAATGCTTATACGAATAATTGTTAGGTATTTTTAAAACCATAAAATGAAAGATAATCTAAAAAAACGACATAAAAACTACGTTATTGATATCACGTAAGTTAAAACGTGATAAAAATGACGTCAATTGTGGTGGAACAAATTCACGTGACATTCGACGTCGAAAAAACGTTATAAACTGACGTGGTTTGGTGATAATTATGACGTCTTTTCAACGTTTTGTAAACGTTATTTGGTTGCCTGGGATAGCGTACGTAAAGTAATTTCTTCCTTTTATTACAAGCCTGGTGGGCAAAACAATGGTAGAAAATTATAAAATATGTCGACTATTAATCGCCCTTATATGACAGTTTGTTAAATAACTGTAAATGTCTATATAAACAGGCTTTGAGCACTATTAAAATACTCAAGCCCTTCTTTTTTAAATTGACTAGTGACACGTCTATGTCTTGACCTCTAAGAGCCGTAGGTCACTTAAAAATTCTGAGCCTCATGTTTCTAGAAAAGCATATGAGCTTTTGTTCTTAACAATAAGTTCAGTTTGTGGTTGGATTAGTCTGGAGATGGTCGTAGTGAAAATAAGAAAGTTCGTTAGAAAAGTTCAGTCTGTCTTACATCGTATAAAAGCTTCGAGTCGGTACTTAGTAAAAAGAATCAAATAGAAAAAACATATGTAGAGCAACATCGAATAAAAGCTTCGAGATTGTGTTTACCAAGAAGAACTAAATAGAAAAACATCTATAAAGCAGTTTTCTAACAGTTTGTGAGTAGGTAGTTTGGATATAATGATAGTATTCTTTTCGTAGTATTTTAACTTGTTTTACTTGATATGTGAACGGTCATACTAGTTCAGGAACCGAAGCTTTTCATTTCGCAATTTTTACAGAATGGATTGATTTACTTGAAAATTTGAGAATAAGTGGTGCATAGTCCAAGGATCAAAATCTGTATGATGCCGAAAGGCGCTTTTACTATGAGGATGGTTGCCACCCCATCTCGAGGGTGGAAATTTTTTAATATATTTTGACCACAAAAGTTCATAAAAACATTCATTCTAAGCAAAAAATGTTGTATACATTTTTTTGATAAAATTAATAGTTTTCGATTTATTCGATATCGAAAGTGTTAGTTTTATATCGAAAAAATCAATGTTTTTCGATATACTCATTTACAATTCACTCAATTTTTGCCGTAGAAAAAATTTTTTCAAACCAAATTTTTTAGAATTAGGTACCTAACCTATAATTTCATATTTAAGAGTAAACAGTAGCGATCAACAGGTAGCAAAAACGCGTTCCAAGATTGCGGCTGTAATTTTGAATATTTTTTCGAGATATTTGGCACACTTATTCGTAATATAATAAAGAATGGCAGTACAGAGCCCAATTTGAAAAATATATTAATATGTGGAAATTACTCTGTAATTAAATACAATATTACAAAAACGAGCCTGTACCCCCATTAAGAAGAACAAAAAAATACACTTTCTTCAAATAAACTTTTTTATCCGATGCCTAGATTTTGTGTCATTTTGGAACTACTAATGAAATAAAAAATTTTAGTATCAAATAGTATTTTAGTATAAAAATCGCGATTTTTGCACTAAATTGTTAATAATTAAAAAACGGACGCGAACTCTAGGCAGGAAACAGGTAGGTTTTCTTCCTATAGGTCTACAATATCTAAAAAAGTAGTCAGCTACCTGGATCTTTGAGTGTCCCGAGAAAATCCTTATTACTCTGGACTAATAGTATGCTCTAGTTGCTAGATACATACGTCTGATAATTTTTGCAGTTACTGTATTACTTTGGTTGATTTTTGTGCCTAGATATACTCCCTCACCAGGGCCTATTTTACCACTAGGCCCGTGAGGCACCTGCCTCGGGCCCGCATTTTAATAGGGCCTGGAAAGATCACCAAAAATTTTTTATTTATATTACAATAACAAAATAAATTTTCAAAATTCTTTCATTTTACGAACAGGAAATGATAAGTGATTACTCCACTGTTGATTTTCAAGCGACTTCACCTGTCACAAATACATCTCCGTCATCTCCTATAGAAAACGACAATGTCAATAACTCTTTTCCTAGCGATATAGGGGATTGACCAAAACATTTAGGTAAATCTGGAATTTCAACAATATCTTATAAATGAGCACATCAGAATCAAAACCTGCTAAATCCTAAATTTGTCGTTCTGCTATATGTAAATCCAAACTAAAAGTACAAATTTCTGAAGATGTAAGGGGCATGCAGAAAAATGACAAATTAGTGTGCCATTTTATGATATTTATTGATGCCCCTTTGACTGACAAATGCCTGATACTTTTTGGAATATTTACATTTTTAATGTTTTATAGCCTCCTGAAAATTTTCAAAACATGGATCTAGCCGGTTTTGATTTTATAGGCCTCAAATATAAATGATCGACCGAATCAATACATTGATAATATTAGTGAATGTGTTACACAACTGGATAATAATAAAACCATTTTATGGGTGTGTCGCATTTAAAACGAAGACAGCCATACATTTTGGCTATCAAAATAAATACAAATGTGAAGTTTTGTACAATTATGCAGGTTGAATGTTCACATTTTTTAAGATACTCAGCTGAAATTTAAATTTTAAACGCAGCCTACTGCGACTCCAAAATCAGGGTAAAATTTCGATATTTTGGTTCCCGTTAGAAATATCGGAAAAAGTTATTGGAAAAAGATGTTCCAAATATTATTCTAACCCCACGTACCAAATTTCATAACAAAATTCTCACTTTTAGTTTTTTTCATTATTTGTAGTCAGGATCCTAAAACTTAAAATTGGTTGGCCTGAGATGCATCACGGGACAGACGAATTTTAGGGTCCTGACTACAAATACTGAAAAAACTAAAAGTGCGAATTTTGTCATGCAATTTGGTATGTGGGGTTAGAATAATATTTGGAACATCTTTTTCAAATAACTTTTTCCGATATCTAGCTAACGCGAAGTAAAATATAGAAAAATTACTCTGGTTGTGGATTCGCAGTAGGCCGCGATTAAAATTTTAATTTCAGTTGAGTATCTTAAAAAATGTGAACCTTCAACCTGTATGACTGTAATAATAAACAACGTTTAAGTAATTGTTTTTAAATTTTATTTATTGTTAATAAAAATTTAAACTTATTTAAAATTTAAATTTTTGGTGCAACTATATTTCTATTAAATTATTTATTTATTTAAAAAAGTTATTAGTATTATTAAATCATATTTAGGGGCCCGAAAATTGTGTAGTGCCTCAGGCCTGATTTGAAGTAAAATAGGCTCTGTCCCTCACATACTCTCTTGCTCCTTCGAAAGTATATGTTCCAACCATTAGATCTTCGGGTTCTACTAGTATTTTTTTTTTCAATTTTACTAGTATAGTTTTCCAATCTTACTAATATTAACGTGTAAGTCTATTCTTCT
Source organism: Diabrotica virgifera virgifera (assembly GCF_917563875.1). Taxonomy (NCBI): domain Eukaryota; kingdom Metazoa; phylum Arthropoda; class Insecta; order Coleoptera; family Chrysomelidae; genus Diabrotica; species Diabrotica virgifera. Next base: position 10,694,261 of record NC_065445.1, read on the forward strand.
TGCTGCTGCTTCCAATGCCGTGAACTATTGGACCAGCACCGCTTTTCTTCTTGCTATGATAGCGATGTCGTCTGCATACGCTAATATTTGTACGCTTCTATTAATAGTGGTTCCTCTTGTTGTTATTCTTTTTGTTCATATATCTCTCCTATAAGAAAGTCGGCAACCATCATGGCAATTTGCACTTTCGATACCGTTGCTCTAACAAGTTATAACGCTCGCCCCTAAAAACCTCTCTTTCTTTTCTCATTCTTCTCAACACCTCGACATTCGTGACTCTATCCACCCAACTTATTCTTAATATCCTTCTCTATAGGCCCATAACTCGAAGGCTTCTAATCTGTCCGAAACATCTTTCTTTAGTGTCCAAGCCTCCAACCCATAAAATAATACGGGGAACACGTAGCATCTCAGAAGTCTTATCTTTAAAGAAATTGTAATATTATCTTGGCACTGGGGGGTTGTTACTCCCGATGATGGGGTTGATCGAGTTGAAAACACTATTTACCAGACATATATTTATTTTGAACACTAAATACGCCAGTAACAAGTTGGTGGACAAAGTCTATGATCTAACCTCGTCGATGTCTGAATAATGAATCAATTCCCTCTTTACTTTCTCCGTATCTATAAATAAATCGTAATTGTTCTATTACGATTTACGACACCCGAATGTGACCGTGAATTACTAATAATATTAGAATCGCTGACTTCGGAGTTTTCAAAACGAGTGGTCTACATTGCAACATCAATGTCACCCATTTACGTAACGTAAACAATACATGTAGACAATGTTTAAGACTTTTAAAAATTAAATCGATATGGATTACTCTTATTTTTTTATGCTAATATAAATCCTGTACAATATCCTTGCTACAGGATACTTTTTTTAGTTTGATGAAAGCATTTCTTGCCTGTCCTATTCTCGCTTTAATCTCTTCTAAGTATTCATTATTTTCATTAATTATTGTACCCAGATATTTATATTTTTCAACTTTTTTAATTTGTTCTCCATGTATTGTTATCTATGCTTTCTTGTCACTGATGTTATTATGGATTCTCTATTAGCTTTCTCTAGAGCAATGTTGAATAAAAGGTACAATAGGCTATCTTATGGTCATAATGTATGCCACTATTTGTGGGTCACGTTAATTTCTCTGTAGTTATCACAAATTGCTTGATCCTCGTTATTATGAATAGGTACGATTATACCTACATTCCAGTTTTCTGATAGTTTTACCTGTTTCCAAATCAGTTTTACGAGTCTATTTACACAACAGATTTTTTGCGCCATGTTTTAAAAGCTCAGAGGGAATTCCATCTGCTCCAGGAGCTTATTTTCTTGCAATTTTTGTATTTCTTCTGTGTTGTTCCTCTGTTGAAAAGTTATCTTTCTCTCTTTCGTATTCCATGTCTTCGAGCTGGATTTCTGCTTCTTGCAACCTCATCTCAGTTGTTATATTTAGTCTCTCTTCAAAATTGTTTGCCCATCTTTCTAGTATCTGGTCTTTATCTCCCCTGTTCTGTTTCTAACTATTGATAATCTAAGTTTTAATTCTTTTCTGTTTTAGATAACCTTCTTGTAGAATTTTCACGTTTCCATTTGTGTATTATACTTCTCTATTTCTTTCAGTTGGTTTTCATTATTCTCCTTCTTCTTCCTTTTCAGTATTCCTTTTTCGTCTCGTCTCAACTGCCTCTACTCTTCCTCTGCTTGTCTCGTTTTTCGAATTATTACGGTCTAAATTCTTCTTTTTTAGTTCTTAAACGACTTTTCTTTTTCGAAACACGAAGAAAATTGTAGAAAATCAAAATAGCTATTTAAAATTTAAGTCAAAAATCTTGCAGAAAATAAAGATTTGCTTTCTTTTGCATGGTTTCAGGCACCATGTTCGGGCCAAACATCAACATCATAGAAGACACACCTACTACAGAAAGAAAACGGAGCGTGTATTTGGAAGGAACATTGCCTTATTACCAGAATCCTGAGCAAAATCCGGTCACTAAAGTGGCTCCTTTTCACCCACAAGGTCCAGGACCTGGTCACCAATTACCCATAAAAGCTTTTCAAAGCAAAAGTGGCAGCAGTAGTGTAGTTTTTGACAGCTTAAGGCCTATGTTGCTGTTTATGAAGATTTCAGGTATATCTCCAATCGCTCAATTAGATATGGTATTTCAGGTAAGAGGTTTTAATTAACGATTATATTAGACACCATGCATTTTTCTCTATCATATCTAATTACATTAAGTAATTCCCCGTTGAGTTTTATTGCATATGGCTGTTAGTCCTGTCGCCAATGGGGGTACAACGGCCTCCTTAATTCAGATGGACTTACCCAAGTTTTTTTTATGTATTTTGACCCGTAGGACACGAATTTTTTGGGTAACAGTTGATCCGGATGTCGATAAGATTGTTATAAACAAAGAACTTGAGGAATTACATAGCAGCGATTTTTCGCAAAACAAAATATTTTTTTTGTATTTTTTGGGTGATTCTCAGCAAAAAATGGTCTTGCAAGTTTTTTCGTAGGACGCGTGGTTTTCGACATAAACGCGGTTAAACTTTCAAAAAATCGAAAAAGTGCAATTTTTGAACCGGAATAACTTTTGATTAAAAAATAACATAGCAATTCTGATTACTGCATTTGAAAGTTCAAGTCAAATTCTATCAGTTTTGATTGTTTGCATTGCTAAAAAATAAGTTTTTATTTGTTAAATAAAGGTATAAACACATAGTGTTTCCCGGGCCCAATGCATGCGTTTTAATGGACGTAATGTACGTAGAAATTCTGTATGCGCGCCTACTCGTTCGATTTCAAATTAGAAATGCATTGAAAACATCATTCAATCACTATGTGTTGATAGCTTTGTTTAACAATAAAAAAATTAATTTCTAGCAATGAAAATAATCAAAACCGATAGAATTTTACTTGAACTTTCAAATGCGGTAAGCAGAATTGCTATTTTATTTTTCAATCAAAAGTTATTCGGGTTCAACAATTGCAATTTTTCGATTTTTTGAAAGTTCAACCCCGTTTATGCCGAGAACTATGCATCCTACCAAAAAACTTGTGAAATAATTTTTTGCTTAGAATGACCCAAAGAATACAAAAACATGTTTTGTTTTGCGAAAAATCGCTGTTATGTGATTCCTCAAGTTCTTTGTTTATAACAATCTTATCGACATCCGGATCGACTGTTACCCAAAAAATTCGTGTTCTACGGGTCAAAATACATAAAGAAAACTTGGGTAAGTCCATCTGAATTAAGGAGGCCGTTGTACCCCCACTGGCGACAGGACTATGTCTCTCAAATGATTTGTTAAATAAATGGTCCATATTCAGATAAAACATAAAAATAAAAATAAAAACATTTATTGCCTATAATACATAACTACCAGGGAACGGCAGTTCTCGCCAGTGGCGCACACCTACACCCCCCTACATGGGAAACTATATATACACGAAATTTTCGATTTTCTAAATCTGACGGAAGTGAAAATAGTGCCAACTTCCATCTTAAAGTTACGGAAAAGACTCACCCATTCATATGTCAACCATCCATTTTGGTCCAAGGGTGTGGATTTTGGGTCTAGGACATTTCGCCGCCGCCGTTTCGCCGTCGCCATTACTTGTATATAAGTTTTGAACTTTTTCGAACGATTATATTTCGAACACTTTTGCATAATGAAATTTTTTATTTTTGATACAGTGAAATTGAAATCCCTTTTCTCAGTATTGTTTATTTCCGGGAATCTGATAATAGTCATATTTTTAATACTGTAAATATTTTATTTTTCAGACGAAAACAATGTATAGTTGAATACGAAAATATAACTTGGTTTAACTACTAACATCAGCATTTTATTTACACTGACATTTAGTATAAAAAAAAGTTAGTATGTTATCACGTTCTTGTAAACTTAACCAATGCCAGTATGGCGACGGCGAAACGGCCGACGGCGAACTGGCTCGACGGCGAAACGGCCGACGGCGAAGTGGCTCGACGGCGAAACGGCGACGGCGAAATGGCGACGGCGAAACGGCGACGGCCAAACGTCCCAGTCCGGTGGATTTTACGGCCCTTCCTATTTAGGGCCTGTTTTTCGTTGTCGTCCCCAAAACTCTCAAATACTTTGAAAATTTAAGTCCCACCTTTGGGGCTTCTAATAGTACCTTTCCAACGCATGTATAATTTTGAAAATCGGTTATACCATTCAAAAGTTACCGAGCTCATAAATATGACTCAATTTCTATTTAAAAAAGGGAAATTTTTGTGAATATGTATGTATGTGACTAATGTTTGTGAATATGTATGTATGTGACTGGAAAAGTTAAACCGATCTGAAACGAATTGCGCCAATAACTGACCGTTTGTAGAAGGACTCTAGACGAATCTGACGATGTCCACATATCCGGGAAAATTCGAATTTTTAAGCTATAGGCTTCATAAGTATGATCAAATCTATTTCCTATGGGAAAAACGGTTTTTCAAGCTCAATAATTCCTGTAATAACTTCAGTTATCATACTTGACCTTAGATGCATCAGATACTACTAGTCAATACGTTTCAAACTCATGTTTAGTGGTCAAAATCGGTTAAGCCGCTTAGAAGTTATTAATCTCCAAAAGTATAATAAAATTAACGATTATTTCCGAAATGGTTTATGCAGTTGTAGTGGTTACGACGATAAATTTGATCTGACAACGGGCAATCCGAGTTCATTAACCGGCCATCCCAATATTTTTTTCAATCTATTTCGAATAGAAAAAAAATCTAGTGTACATTCCATGGACACTAGATCATTTGGGAGATAATGCGACAAAGGCGACCATTTATAAAGCTTAACGTGTAATCGAGAAAAATTGCAATCAATTTCATACATTTAATTTATAAAAAACTTTGAAAAACTCCTGATACATGAATAAAAAAAGAATGTGTGTGTACTTTGTACGCACGTAAGAAGTTATACTTCTATTATATGATTATATGATTATAAACGAAATTAATGTACTTTTTATTTATATTTTATTTAAATATTAAATTAATTTACACTTACTACTTCTCAAACATTTTTATTAAAACAGTGCCAAAAATTAAAATAATAAAAAAATAACACACACAAGTACATTAAAAATGCCACAAATGATTTCTGAACATTAATTGTCGGAATTTTTTTAACTAAATACGTATTTTCTGAAAATAAAATTATATAATAAATATACTTACAATCATAAAATGTATAAAAAAAAATAAAAAAATAAAAGTTTCTATTGGGATTCGAACCAACTTACCAAGCGGCTGGTATTTGCGTTGTATTCGGATTCACCCGCATTAAAACTTCGCCACAGAGACAGCTTGTCATTATGTGCGAAGATCGTCTAACTAAACAGATTAACCTTTTGACATTTTTAACTTATGTAAATCAAATTATTTTGATTTTGAATTGAAATGATTTAGAATTGAAAAAATACAACAAAACATAGAGTAAGAAAACAATATATTAGGTGAATATTATTTAAATAAAAGTATTACATACTACTTATGTATTTTGGTAGGTTCAAGGTAGGTATCGGAGCCCGTATAACGACTAATAAATTTCGCAATCACTTGCGTCGTGCAAAGTGGCTATGTTCAAATATCATAACAAAATTTGATCAACTATTTATAAAACACTTACCAGTGAAAGATTCTTTAGCTTTGAATAAGCGAGATCTGCGGCACTCATACTAGTCACAGTTTGATGAGCTTTCACATTGGCATGCAACAATCATCTCTTCTATGTAAATAAGTCCAAAAATATAATATGAAAACTATTTAAAAAGACAGTATAACCATTAACTAACTTTTTGTTTGTTGTTTCTCTTCCTACAAATTTTAAAACGCAACAAGCATACATTATAACCAAACCACAGTCCCACAGCTGTGCCACAGCTGCCATATTGGATAATTTTTGTCATGTCATTTGAACATCCAATCAGAACAAAGTTATAATGCGCATGCGCCCGGTCGCTAGGTTTTCCCATATAAAATTTCACCGTCATTACGCCCGTAAAGAAGTATAACTTCAAAAATCGCTAAACGCAGTAAAAATGAGTGTCGCATACAATATTCCAGCTACAAAAGATCTGATATGAATATTACGTGGCCCGAAAATAAATTTTCATTTTGAGGCAAAATAAAATTTTAGTTTTATTTTAAATGATTTTTTCATAATATTTGCTAATTTTGAAGTAAACGCGCCACAAAAGAGTTTAAAAATTCAAACTGTATCAAAGTTACTCTTTTGTGGCGCGTTTTACATCAAATTTAGCAAATATTATGGAAAAATCGTTTAAAATAAAACTAAAATTTTATTTTGCATCGAAATGGAAATACATTTTCGCGCCACGTATGCCAGTGCCAACTTACCGTGAACCACATTATTAGCGAATGTCATCAGTTAAGTGTAGTAAGACAGCAGCTCAAACTCAAACCGCAGCTATGTGACATTCTAAGTGATACCAACCAGTTAGACAGAGTTCTTCAGTTTTTAAAAAAAATATCATTGTATCATAAACTTTAAAAATTTTTTTTATGACATAACTTGTTAATGCTCTTTAATCTTGTAAACCTCTTGTAATCTTGTTTGTAATCGTCCCGTGCGAGTGGCCATAGTTGCCGAGCACGTTAATGTAAATAAAAAAAAATATTCATATCAGATCTATTGTAGCTGGAATATTGTATGCGCCACTCATTTTTACGGTGTTTAGCGGTTTTTTATTCTTGTATATTATACATTTCATTCCTTAAGATATTTCATTTCTTCTTCTGGTGTTCCGCTTCTGCACCATCCCCTTTTGGACTGCTTCCTTTTTGGATACCTGATTCATCATGTCGTGGAGTTCTGGTGGACGTCTTTTTCTGTAGGCACTTCTTGTGGCATCGTACCTACTTTTCTTACCGGTTTTTGCAACCACCTGGCTATTACCTGATCAGATTGACGATCAGTCTGTGTCTACATCTGTACATCCTCTATATTTGATTTCTGGCTAGGATGTCTCTTGTTTTAAGATGTCTTCTTGTGGCTTGGTGGAAGAAGTATATTGACTCATTTTCAGCCACCTCCCTCAGTGATGTGTACTGGAGTCTTTTTCGGATGGTTCTCAGAGCCACACAAATAGTCTAGGCGCCAGAGGGGTCACCGTGTCCTTTTCAATTTTGATGGACAAACTCAACGGTTTCTTATGGATTTTTGTGGATTTTGATCAGAGTGGTCAAAAAATTGTTATAAACAATTTAATTGTTTATAAGGCTCTGGCTGATAAACTAAAATAGAAAAAAAATGTTTCAAATAAAATTTGTTCCTTTATAAAAAACGAAGAAAAAATCGTTTAGTAAACTAAAATCCAACAATTAGAACTCAAGATATTGTAAAATTAGTGCACAATACAAATTGCAAATTGCAAAATAAGTATTAGTACTGTCGCCAGAGGGGGTACAACTGCTTCCTTAATTCAGATGGACTTACCCAAGTTTTTTTAATGTATTTTGACCAGTCGTACACGAATTTTTTGGGTAACAGTTGATCCGGATGTCGATAAGATTGTTATAAACAAAGAACTTGAGGAATTACATAACAGCGATTTTTCGCAAAACAAAACATTTTTTGTATTTTTTGGGTGATTCTCAGCAAAAAATGATCTTACAAGTTTTTTCGTAGGATGCATAGTTTTCGAGATAAACGCGGTTGAACTTTCAAAAAATCGAAAAAGTGCAATTTTTGAACCCGAATAACTTTTGACTAAAAAATAAAATAGCAATTATCTTTACTGCATTTGAAAGTTCAAGTCAAATTCTATCGGTTTTGATTATTTGCATTGCTAAAAATTAAGTTTTTATTTGTTAAACAAAGCCATAAACACATAGTGTTTCCCGTGCCCAATGCATTCGTTGTACGTAATCTACATAGTAATTGTCTGTATGCGCGCCTACTCGTTCGAATTCAAATGAGAAATGCATTGAAAACATCATTCAATCACTATGTGTTTATAGCTTTGTTTAACAATAAAAAAATATTATTTTTAGCAACGAAAGTAATCAAAACCGATAGAATTTGACTTGAACTTTCAAATGCGGTAAGCATAATTGCTATTTTATTTTTCAATCAATAGTTATTCGGGTTCAAAAATTGCAATTTTTCGATTTTTTTTAAGTTCAACCGCGTTTATATCGAAAACTATGCATCCTACGAAAAAACTTGTAAAAACATTTTTTGCTAAGAATGGCCCAAAAAATCCAAAAAAATATTTTGTTTTGCGAAAAATCGCTGTTATATGATTCCTCAAGTTCTTTGTTTATAACAATCTTATCGACATCCGGATCGACTGTTACCCAAAAAATTCGTGTTCTACGGGTCAAAATACATAAAAAAACTTGGGTAAGTCCATCTGAATTAAGGAGGCCGTTGTACCCCCACAGGCGACAGGACTATATTTTTCGAAGCTCTATCGATCGTAACTCGGCTTCTACGAATTCAAATGAGCCTTACAAGCTCTCATTTTAAAGCTTAATTCATAGGCTTCCAAACAAAGTTTGGAAGTTAAATTCCTTTATCTTTATTTGTTTTAAAGTTATACCCGTTTAAAGTTATAATTTTCTTAAAAAAATTGTACATTAGTTTGTTTATAAGGGTTTCAAATAAAATTTGAGCTATAAACAATTATACTTGAATTAACAATACTGATAGAAGAACTCAAAAGGAACAATTTGAGCTTATGAAAATGTTCGTAAGTGTATTTTTAGCCAAGATATCGATATTTTAATGGCGCGATATGAGGCTCAAGATCGGCTCACAGTCAAGTAAGTGACGAAATTTGTTTAGCTTTATCGATCGTAACTCGGCTTCTACGAATGCAAATGAGCCTAAGAAGATCACATGTTAAAGCTTAATTAATAGGCTTCCAAAAAAAGTTCGGAAGTTAAATTACTTTATCTTTATTTTTTTAAGTTATACCCGTTTGAAGTTATAATTTTCTTAAAAAATTGTACATTAATTTGTTTATAAGGGTTTCAAACAAATTTGAGCTATAAACAATTATACTTTAATTAACAATAATGATAGAAGAAGTCAAAAGGAACAATTTGAGCTTATGAAAATGTTCGTAAGTATATTTTGGGCCAAGATATCGATATTTTAATGGCGCGCTATGAGGCGCAAGATCGGCTCACAGTCAAGTAAGTGACGAAATTCGTAGCCAAAATATCGATATCTTGGCCAAAAATAAACTTACGAACATTTTCATAAGCTCAAATTGTTCCTTTTAAGTTCTTCTATCATTATTGTTAATTAAAGTGTAAATGTTTATAGCTCAAATTTGCTTGAAACCCGTATAAACAAATTATTGATTAATTTTTTTAAGAAAATTATAACTTCAAACGGGTATACTTTAAAACAAATGAAGATAAAGTAATTTAACAAACTATGTTTTGGAAGCCTATTCATTAGAAGCTTTAAAATGAATTCTTCTAAGGCTCATTTGCATTCGTAGAAGCCCAGTTACGATCGATAAAGCTTCGAAAAATTCTTATTTTGCAATTTGCAATTTGTAGTTCTAATTGTTGGATTTAAGTTTAGTAAACGTTTTTCTTGAGTTCTAATTGTTGGATTTAAGTTTAGTAAACGTTTTTCTTCGTTTTTTATTAAGGAACAAATTTTATTTGAAACATTTTTTTATCTCTTTTAGTTTATGAACAATTAAATTGTTTATAACACTTTTTTGACCACTAGGATCGAAATCCACCCTCGAAATTCGTAATCAGCAGCCAAAAATCCATAAGAAACCATTGAGTTTGTCCATCAGAATTGAAAAGGACACGGTGACCTCTATTTGGCGCCTAGACTAAAATAGTCTGAGTAAATATTGAGCAATATAAAGAAAAAGATCTCGTGCAATAAACTGCTCGTCAAAAGTTAAGGATATAGAAAATTCTGCTGAATTTTCATAGTAGATTTTTTCGTAAACAGATTAACGGATTCCGCTACTTTTTTTTTATTATTTTAGATTTTTATTTTTAGTATTTACACAGTTATGCAAAGGTTTACTCAAACTTTTTTTGTACTTATACCGGGTGGAAGAAAAGAAATGTTTTTCTTGTGTTAAGTTTGAGATGCCCTGTAGGGTGGACGAGGTACAAATGTGAGCATACATCGAAATCGTATTGTAGTCCTATGTTTTGTGAACATTTTGTTTCTTGAATGTCCCTGATATCTTTAGAAACAAAAAAGATAGACGGTTTTGTAACTTAACATGTGTTTTAACTGAAACAAAAGTTTGAGACACCTTGTATTGAGAAAAGGGCACAAAGGTTAGTATACCTCGATATTATGTTGTAGTCTCATATTTTGTGAATATTTTATTTTTTTAATTTCTCTGATATCTTTAATAACAAAGAAACTAGACGGTATTTCTCTTTAATATGTGTTTTAACTGACGACTTGCGCCACATCACACATGTGAAACATAGAAACACATATTAAAAAGTAATACAGTCTAGTTTCTTTGTTATTAAAGATATCAGAGAAATTAAAAAATAAAATATTCACAAAATATGAGACTACAACATATTATCGAGGTATACTCACCTTTGTGCCTTTTTCTCCCTACAAGGTGTCTCAAACTTTTGTTTCGGTTAAAACACGTGTTAAATTACAAAACCGTCTATTTTTTTGTTTCTAAAGATATCAGGGACATTCAAACAACATGTTCACAAAACATAAGACTACAATACGGTTCTGATGTATACTCACATTTGTACGTTCTAATACAGGTTCTAGTACAGGGTGTCTTAAACTTAACATAAGAAAAACATTTCTTTTCTTCCACCCGGTATAAGTACAAAACATAAGTTTGAGTAAACCTTTGCACAACTGTGTAAATACTAAAGAAAAATCTAAAATAGAAAAAAATAGCGGAATCCGTCTATTCGAGAAAAAATCAACTATGAAAATCAGCATAATTTTCTATATCCCTAACTTTTGACGAGCAGTTTATTACAATTAAATACTTAAAAAAATGTATCGGTTTATAATACTAATAGAGCATTTTTTAGGTCACTTTACAATGGATGATATATTCGGTAGTAGTTTTCTTAATAATATTAGGGTACATAGGTTATATAAAATGGGACAAGTTAGAAATGGTACGATCAGCTGAAGGACGTTTTGAAGAAGCTGTAATTGATTACTTATTTTCAGTCTACTTGGTAAGAACAACACAAGCGTATTCACTTACTACTGCACACTATATTTTTTCTATGACTTTTCATAATTATTTCTGCCTTTTGGCATCATCAGATTATAGACTGAATTCCAAATTAATCGAGTAGAAACAAACTCTCTCTAAAAATAGTTTATTTGGGAGTGATTTTGTCCACTTTTGTATGTGATAAATTGACTTTATTTCATTTAAAATAATGTGATATATTTTTATGTGTATTATTATTTTTAAGGTCCCAATATTTTTAACTCCTATATGTTGGAGTGAAGCAAAAAAATTGGCCAGAGTTTTGACGAATTTTGTCGTTTTTGAGAACATGTATCACAAAATCACTAAGAAGAAGTTCCAGCATTTTCTTGGCAACAAACCTGTTGTTGTGACTATCGGATTGCCGATTTTGGCTTGTTCTACCATGGTTGTGACTCATGTGACCATGGTCCACTTTAAACTACTACAGGTAAATATGTTTTTGCAGGTCTAGTCTTTTTAACCATAAGACAGTAGAGGTTTTCAATTCATCTTTTTAATAAAATCTATAAAACTGGCTATAATACACCAACAAATTAGCTGTTTTCGACGTTTGTGACGATACCTAAAAAAGCAAATGAAAAAAGATGTAGCGACTACCGAACCATCAGCTTGGTAATCCACGTTCTAAAATATTTCTTCGAATTTCGTACTCAAGGATTTACCAAAAAATAGAAGAACAACTGAGTGACACACAGTTTTGTTTCCACATTCCGCAATAACCTTGGAGCAGAGAAGCACTATTTAGTATTCAGGTTATGGTACAGAGATGTGGGCCATTCAGTTTATATATGTTTTATTGATTTTGAGAAGGCCTTTGATCGAGTAAACGTACTCAAATGGTAGTTATTCATCAGCAGATAGGTATTGATAATAAGGACCTACGTATCATTAAAAATCTTTACTGTAATCAACGTGAACACATCAGGATTGGCCGAGATAATTCTAAAGAGCTTCAAATACGAAGAAGTGTAGGACAAGGCTGCGTTTTGTCCCCACTTATATTTAATATCTATTCGGAGTTCGTTTTCAATAAAGCATTGGATAAGGTTCAATGTGGTATCAATATGAATGGCGTCAATATTGATAATATTGATAATTAGTTACTAAGAACTTCGACATCTCATTAACAGAATTACCACAACGTGTGATGAATATGAACTGAAGCTAAACAGATAGGGAAAGAGGTGTAAACGGCCTAGAAAAAGGTGCAAAGATCCATTCAGAGAATGGATTGGAAGAGATGTAAGTAGGTAATACCATTGAGAAGATGATGAATATTATAGACTATCTCTATTCTATAATATTATTCATTCATTGAGTTTAACTATTGGCTGTTTCTATTTCAGGTGATTCCTTACTGTTACATTAACATTGCTACCTACATGATCGGTGGTCTTTGGTACATGCTCTGCGATCTAGTAGGCAGTATGGCCCTCACAGTCGCTGATGACTTTCAAGAAGTGCTCAAAAACATTGGACCAGCTAACAAAGTTGCCGAATTTAGATCTCTGTGGATGTTGCTCAGCAGGACAGTCAGAGATATTGGCAACGCTTTCAGCTTTACCTTAACGTTTTTGTGTTTATATTTGTTCTTGATTATTACTTTGACTATTTATGGTTTGATGTCACAGATTCAAGAAGGCCTGGGAGTCAAAGATATTGGACTGGCTATTACAGCCTTCTTTGCTGCTATGATGCTGTTGTTGATCAGCGATGAAGCGCATTATGCATCCAATTGTGTAAGTATAAAGTACATATAAATAAATATCACGTGGTATATACTCGATTTACTACTTTATTATTAACATTTCTTAACTTTTTCTTGTCCCAAGATACACATTTAATTCTATAATGTTAGAAACTTTAAAATACTTTAGTTAAACGCTCACTCATGCACTAAAGGTTATAAAAAAATTCAATAGCCGAAGAGAAAACAAAACAAAAACTAAAATCACTATGAAAATTCAAACTAGGAATTAAATATGAAGATATCAGAAACATATTCACAAGAAAAAACAAGTTTTATTGACGATATCAATATCAGAACAACTCATTCGGTACGGATGGTACGGAAATATAAAAGGAACTTCTAAAGACCCAACAAAAAAAAATGAGTAATAAACTGAAAATCAACAAAACGCCTAATCTTCTTCTTTAAGTGCCATCTCCGCGGCGGAGGTCGGCAATCATTATAGCTATTCGTATTTTAGAGACGGCTGCTCTGAAAAGTTCATTTGATGTACATCCGTACCACTCTCTCAGGTTGCGCAGCCACGATATTCTGCGTCTCCCTATGCTTCCCTTTCCTTGAATCTTTCCCTGCATAATCAATTGGAGCAAGGTGTATCTCTCTCCACGTGTAATATGTCCGAGATATTCCAGTTTTCTTGTTTTGATGGTACATATTTAGGATTTCCATTTCTTTATTCATCTTTCTCAGAACTTCTTTTTTTGTGACGTGTTCTGTTCACGATATTTTCAGAATTCTTCTGTACACCCACAGCTCGAGTGGTTCTAGTTTTTTCATTGATGCAGAATTCACGGTCCAAGCTTCCATTCCATAAAACAAAGTCGAGAAAACGTAGCACCTAGCCAACCTAACTCTTAGCTCCGACTTCAAATCTCTAGTTTTAGCTCTAAAGGCCTAATAGAAACCTGGTATTAAGGAATAGCAAAGGTGCAGCGGGAAAAATAGTGCTAAAGGCTTTACTGAACTAAAGCAGACAGAATTAACACCAGAAGTATTTCGGGTTGCTATGAGTTCTTCTTCTTCTTAAAGTGCCTATCCGTTCCGGGTGTTGGCGATCATCATGGTTATCTTGACTTTGTTTACCACAGCGCGGAACAGTTCAGTGGTAGTCGTGTTATACCACTTTCGTAAATTTTGAAGGCAGGAAATGCGTCTTCTTCCCGGTCCACTTTTACCATTTACCTTCCCTTGGAGAATCAGTTGGAGAAGGCCGTAACGTTCTTGATTTCTCATTACTTATCCTAGATATTCTAATTTTTTTGTTTTGGTGGTTATGAGAATTTCACACTCTTTCTCCATTCTACGCAGGACTTCCACATTAATAATTCGGTCAACCCAAGATGTACGTAAGATGCGCCTATAACACCACATTTCGAAAGCTTCGAGCCGATTCATAGATGCAACAGTTAGTGTCCACGCTTCCATTCCGTAGAGCAGAACTGTGAATATGTAGCTTTTCAATAGACGGTATTTTGTTTTTAATGATATGTCTCGACTGTTGAAAATGGGTCTCATTCTAACGTATGCTGCTTTCGCTTTTATTATTCGCTGTTTAATTTCTGTCGAGTGGTCCCATTGGCTATTTAAATTCGTGCCCAGATATGTATATTGCTCAACTCTTTCGATATTCTGTTGGTTGATTGTAAGTTGAGTGTTTAGTATTGGTTTTTTACTATTTGTCATAAATTTGGTCTTCTTTATGTTTAGAGCTAGTCCGTATCTGTTGCTGACTTCTGTTATACGATTTGTTAATATCTGTAAATCATTCAGATTGTCGGCAAAAACTATGGTGTCATCTGCATATCTAATGTTATTCAACCATTCACCATTTATTAATACTCCCTTCGCACAACCGTCTATAAAGCTTCCTTAAATACCCATTCAGAGTAAATATTGAATAGTAGTGGAGATAAAATACAGCCCTGTCGTACTACTCGTTCTATTGCAATTTTATCAGTAAACTTTTGATTTTGGCCGTTTGATTGTAATAAATGTTTCTGATAATTCTCAGATCTTTGTTGTCAATTCCAATTTCTTGCATTAGAGTTATTAATTTGTCATGTTTTACTCGGTCAAATGCTTTCTGGTAATCTATAAAGCATACGTATATATCACAATTTACATCCCTGCATCTCTGAAATAGCACTTGCACAGCAAAAAGGGCTTCCCGTGTTCCCAGAGCATCACGAGATCCGAATTTTGTTCTTGTTAGTTGTTCCTCGCACTTTGTATATATTCTTTTTTGCTATGAGTTGCTGGGGTTTATTATTTTTTTGTTGTATTGTTGTTAAATTAATACAACTTAATCAAATGAATACAGTTTGCTAGACATGGCACTGGACCAGAAGTCTTTAGGCAGACATGTAATTATAATAAATCTTACATCCTAGGATAGGTGATACACTCAATGGTGAAGACTACGACCCCAAAGCAAAGAGAGTCAACATTTATACAGATAGCCAAGCGGCTATTCTGGCAGTAAAGAACCCTCTCACCAAATCAAAACTGGTGAGAAACTGCAAAGAACTCCTCAACAACCTGGCAAAAGATAATAAAATATCTTTAATATGGGTACCGGGTCATGAAGGGCTGCATGGAAATGAAAAAGTAGATATGTTAACAAAACAAGGCTCGGGATAAAAGTTATAAAAGGCTACAAAACAAGGTTTATAAGTGGCTGAGAAGATAGCATCAAAAGAAGAGATAGAGAGTCACTCAAAAGCAAATCTAGACTAAGAAAATAATCAAGAATATTGTGACACATTTATGTCACTCAACTATTTTCAGCTCCCGGACTAACAGACGCCGAAGGTGTTTACCAAGAACTTTTTTTTATACAATGATTTATGTGGTTGATTGATTTATGAGAGACCCTAATTTAAAGAAAGATCTCGACCGAGTTTGCTTACATACCTTTTCCTAATAATTGTTCTTTTGTTATTGTACTAGAAAATTCGATTTTACGTGCCTTAAGTTATTATGTAAATACTCCTTTATTCTGGATCATTCTTTTGTATTCGAGATGATTAAGCATTGTATAAATAAGAGGGATTTGGAAATTAGCAGTTAGTTGTGAATTTGAATACGTCGGTGTATTTTGATATGTATCGGGTGCGGTATTTTTTTGAATTTGTAATTATGTAAATAAATTGTTAGTTTTGGTGTACTAAATAAATTAGATATCGTAGTTTTTAAAATAAAAGATATAAATTCATTGTTTTTCATTTGTTTAGTTGTAAGCTGTTAAAAATAAATAAAGTCAACTAAACATTGTTGTTTAAGAAAACACCTATACAAACTTGGTAAGGTAAATGAACCATGGTGCAAAAAATGTCAAAAGCAAGATGAGACTGCCATACACATCATATGCCATTGCAATATGCAAAGTGATAAAATATTAGACAGGAATTCACTGGTCAATTGAGCATTGAACCAGAAGATATGCTAAAACTGCCAATAAGGAAATTGTTGGCCTTCGTTGAGGCCACAGGACTTCTTAGAGTTAGATGGAAAAACAAGGTGTGGTACACAAACCTTACGATCAACTGCCAGAGATTAACAACTGTCGCCTGAACTAAAAAGAAGAAGAAGAGTACAGTTTAAATTCATTTATTAGAAATGTCTAAATTTTTCTCTTGTGCATCAAATCATATCTTTTAACATTAGAAAAACTGATTTTTCTAGTGAGAGTACTTAATATTTTTTTCTTATTACATAATGTGTTTTCTTATTTTTTCTGTTTTAAGGTGAAAGTGCAATTCCAGAAGAAGTTGCTGCTCGTAGAATTGAACTGGATGAATGACGATGCACAACAGGAGGTAAAGTGTTTATTAATTTTGTGTATTATTAATTTGATATGATACAATAAGGGTATAGGCTTGGACCCCGCGTACCAAAAAAAAGTTGATTAATAGCAAGCTGAAAATTTGTTAATAGCTTAACGGTGTCTAGTCGGACAAACTTTGATTTACGGGAGTACTAGAACAGAGGCAGTTTTAATTGTTGAATGTGATTTTAATTGTGGAACGTGTCATCCTGACAAGTTTATGATTGTGAAAACTAGCAGGTTGTTTTTAATTTAAGTTTATTCAATAACAAACTTTATATAATACATACGTATTGTTATGATCTGCTTCTTATTACCTTTATATTAATTATTATTTATTTATTTATTTATTTATTTGATCAATTATTTAATTAACGCAAATCATACATAAAAATATTAAGAAAAAAATCTCAGGGTGCCTTTTTATAATAAAAAATATGTCTAAATTATCTTATGTTATACTTATCTTCTCTCGTGGTTTCAGTATCTCTTAGTTGATCCTTATCGGGATAAAATAGGAAAAGGAAATAAATAGAAAAATCATAAATAAACACATACAAATATCTTTATTATCAAAAGCAATGCTCTATAAATTTATCAGTTAAATCCTGTGGGCATAACTGTCCAAAAGAAACTTTTACCATATAAATGAATCTAATTCAAACAAATATTTATCGCTTTGTTCTTGATACCATTAATAAACCCAGCTAAACAAACAAATTTGGTATTCGCAAAATTACTTATAGCCTAATAAAATAAAAAAAAGTCAAAATGTAAATTCGTACAGGTTAAAACAAATTTTATATCAAAGTTTAGGTGGGTACAAGAGATATTTTCAAGAAAGTATCCAAATCATACAAGGGGATCATTGCTTAAATAATTAAAAAGGGGTCACTTTTGCAAAAAAAAATACTTTTTTAACTGCTGAGGTAATTCACTTATTAATGAAGGTCTATGGGATTTTTTCTGCTAAGTTGAAGGGTAAATCTTTCACATAAGACTTACTATATTAAATTTGACCCCCTATTTATTTAAATAATTGTACATAAAACTTTAAAAACAAATTTGCAAAAAATTATTTTTAGCGTTTTAAATAAGCACTATAAAATATCTTGTTTTACAGATTAAGTTGCGATATGTTACCAGTATTAAGCAAAAAAAAATTGGTCGGAAAATATTTAATATTTTTTGAGATATTGAATTTGTTTATTAACTGTTACTATATTTTCAATTGCAAAAACGCGGTTGTTGCCAAAGAAATATTCACCTGATTAAGATCTCACTATTTTTATTTTTATGTTTATTTTCGATAAATGTATTGATAAATTTAAATTTCAACTAAACTCCCCCCTAAAATGGCATTTGAAAATTATTCAAATTTGTTTAGAATTTGTTTTTTTAATAACGTCGTGGGGATTAAGTATTTTGAAATTCCGTTTCGATAATTGGGTTCCTGGGAATTTTTTACTAATTAACAAAATTTTTTTGTCGTTTTTTCTTCTTCTTTTTTTTTCTTGTAGTTATATTACTACGGGCTTTTAGGGCTAAATTTTATTAAGAATATCGAATCTCTAAGTTGTAGATTCTAGACCTAAAAATATTAAGATTTAACTAAAATCTCTTAAATAAAATGTGTCTACTTACTGAGTTACAGGGTGTTTTATTTAAAAATTATTGTTACCAAGTACTTTAATACTATTTGACGTATCCTTATCATACTTGGCAGAAAGTGTGGCTATTATACACCCTAGATACTAAATTGTGATTAATAAACGCTTCTATCTAGTTCCAGAGGCGTACGACAGGGGGTAGTGAATGATTGACCCTTCCCAAATTCTACGCCACTGAGTCAATTACTATTTTAGCTAAATTTTTCGACTCTCCAATACTTTGTATGTAAATAGCTTTATTGGTATCGATAAAGTCATCAGTTTGAGAGATATTGGAAGTTTAAAATGAATGAATGAATCAAATCAATCAAAATAACTATGCCGTTTAATTTTTAACGTCCAATATCTCGAAAACTATTGACTTAAGCGTTACCAGTAAAGAGTATATTATTTGCTTAGAAAGTATTGGAGAATCGAAAAATTTAGCTAAAATAGTAATTACCTCAGTGGCGTAGAATTTGGAAAGGGTCAACCATTAACTATCCCATGTCGTACGCCTCTGGTAGTAGCTAGAAACTTTTATTTATCACAATTTAGTAGAGTGTATAGTACCCACACTTTGTGCCAAATATGATAAGTATATGTCAAATAGTTTGAAAGTACTTGGTAAAAATAATTTTTAAATTTTTAAATAAAACACCCTGTAACTCAGTAAGTAGTCACATTTTATTTAAGTGATTTTAGACCAATCTTAATATTTTTAGGTCTAGAATCTACAACCTAGAGATTCGACATTTTTAATGAAACTTAACCCTAAAAGGCCCCATAGTAATATAACTCCAAGAAAAAAAAAGAAGAGGAAAAAAGAAAAAAATTTTGTTAATTAGTGAAAAATTCCCAGGAATCCAATTATCGAAACGGAATTTCAAAATATTTAATACCCGTGACGTTATTAAAAAAACAAATTATAAACAAACATGAATAATTTTCAAATGCCATTTTAGGAGGAAATTAAATTGAAATTTGAATTTATCAATACATTTATCGAAAATATACATAAGAATAAAAATAATAACATTTAATACAGGTGAATATTTCTTTGGCAACAACCTCGTTTTTGCGATGGAAAATAGAGTAACATTTGATAAACAAATTCCATATCTTGAAAAATATTAAATATTTTTGGACCAATTTTTTTTTATTAATACTGATAACATAGCGCAACTTCTCCTGTAAAATAAGATATTTTATAATGCTTATTTAAAACTCCAAAAATACTTTTTTGCAAATTTGTTTTTAAAGTTTTATGTATAATTATTTAAATAAATAGGGGGTCAAATTTAATACTTCTACTCAAAATACTTCAATACAACTAACAATTTAAACAATACTTCTACTCAAAACTAATGACTTTTTGGAAATTATCTAAATATTTCTGTCATTAAACAAACATATTTAAAATTCCAAACTTTCTTTACCTTAATTTTCTAAGAACTAATTACCTATGGCTTTTATCTTTCCCGTAATAAACAATCGGTTTAAAATACTAATCCTAAATAACTTTCACTTCACTTTTATTTACAAAAATGTTTTAATATTCTTCATGGAAAAATTCATTAAGGAGAAACCATTTTGCGTTGAAAGCTAACTTCTAATAAATATTTACAAATCAATATACAGGGTGTATCAAATTTTTGTGCCCGCGTTATATAAAAAAATTAAATTTTTTATTCTATCTTTGATTGATAAATTGAAACACGTGAAAATGTATATAAAAAATGTTTGTCCAACAAATATGTTGGGCATTTTAATAAGTCCGAAACGTAGAACATGTCAAATGACAGGAATTATATTGGTGGTAAATAGCAGTCTGATTTTTGCATGAGAGTTTAATAATGAAAGGGTAACAAATCAATTGGAAGTTCTGTCCGACAAAATACATGGGACGTTTTTGTAGTCTAACGTTCGAAACCTGTAACCTGTTCCACAATTAAATCTTCCCCTGTTCCAGTGTTGCCGTAAATCAAATTTTGTCCGACTAGACACAGTTATTCTGAAGCTATTTTCTTGTGGCATTTTTGCAATTAACTAGTTTTGATGGGAAATAAGCCACAATGTTACTAAAAAAATTATTTTATTAACGTTTCGACGCCCAAATCGGGTGTCGTTGTCAAAATAATATTATAACGCAACTCATAAATATTGGCAATATCATTTTAGAGTCTTCTACTTTAAAATCTATAATATATGTCTGAATTGCTGATATAAATGAGTCAGATTAAATAAATTATTAGAAGAATTTTTTTACTAAGCAACAACATTTTTGTTTAATTCATTAATATTTTTTGTATTTTGACAACGACACCCGATTTGGGCGTCGAAACGTTAATAAAATATTTTTTTAGTAAAATTGTGGCTTATTTCCCATCAAAACTAGTTAATAGACACAGTTAAGCTGTAAACAAATTTCCAGCTTGCTATTCATCAACATTTTTTGGTACGCGGGATCCAGACCTAGTATATATTATATAATAATCAATATGGTATATGTATGATCAATATAGTTCGTCATAAGGATCTAAGGAGGATGGAGTGCAGAGATAGTCATAGGAAAATCAAGTAGAATAGAATAGGACGTTTAAGTTTGCTCTCTCTACTGAAATAAGCATGTGCTCCAAGGGAAGAGATTTGCATGAAAAGGGAAGGTTTTCAAAGCAGACATATTTGTGATAATTTAAGCTATAAAACATCTACCTATTTAGGGGAGACTCGGCTATTGGTGCGCACCTAAGGCAATTTCAGGATATTTCACAAACTTTGAAACATTTCCGTTTCCAATTTTTTTGAAGACAAATATACTTCTCAAAGGCTTAGGTATATTGGTAGGGACCGCATTTAATGAATGGCTGAACAGTAGAAGA
This sequence comes from Diabrotica virgifera virgifera, assembly GCF_917563875.1. Taxonomy (NCBI): domain Eukaryota; kingdom Metazoa; phylum Arthropoda; class Insecta; order Coleoptera; family Chrysomelidae; genus Diabrotica; species Diabrotica virgifera. The sequence continues at coordinate 10,715,656 of NC_065445.1, forward strand.
GTGAGAGGTGAAATTTGCAATTGGTGTAATGCGCACAAATACCCGACCTATTCGGCTAATGGTGCGCATATGTTGGATAACTGTGCGCAATAATAGAACTTACAAATAACCTTCGAAAATGTAGCTTATTGAACATAAATACTAAAGGAACAAACAAATATGTACACGGAAAAAGATAAGAAACCAAGTTACAGATATTTAAAAAAAAATCTAAATATTGCAGAAGTCAAAAATAATATATCATTCTGGACTATGCTGTCGTATACATATGGCATGAGACCACTGACAATATATCGAAAACTTGCACCATACCTCGTCTTCTTTGCTACCATCACCACAATACACAGAAGTCATTTAGATCTGACACGAGATCTTCCAACTCATCATCATGGCACAGTTCACTTTCTGAAATAACTTCGGAGCTGTTGTGTCCCTAGTTATCCTTTTTGTACCTTTTTTCAATTTCGTGGTTTTCTCTTTGCCCCTTTCTCTACTTTGACGGTTGTTTAACGCTTGTTTACGTTTTATGACGCAGTCACAAAACGTAAAAAATGCCTTTATATACCTTAACCGGCTAATGGTGCGAAACGCGCACCATTAGACGACGTACAAAAATTACACGTATCAAATTTAATAAAAACAAAACAGAATCGAGCAAATCTAACTATATCAGTATTTAAAATGGTAAATAGATAAAAGATATAAGTACTATTTAAACTATATTTCTGTCAAGAAAAAAAGTTATCGCTTATTTTCTCAGTCACACAAACAATATCATACCACGCGAAAACATGTAAACGATAACTTCTTCTTCTTTAGGTGCCGTGTCTGTATTCAGACGTTGGCCGTTATCATGTTTACAATTTCCAGAAACCTCTCTCTATCGTCAGCTGCGCGAAATAATTCTTCTACTATGCAGCCACACCACTGTCTAATATTACTCAGCCATGAAAGTTTCTTTCGATCAATCCATCTCTTTCCCTCCACTTTTCCTTGTATTATAAGGCGAAGTAGATGGTATTTAGGTCCTCGATCTATATGGCCGAAGTATTCTGTTTTTCTCCTCTTTATGATGTTTATGAGCAGACGTTCTGAATTCATCATTTGAAGAACATCTTCATTGGAAGTGTGCGAAACCCACGATATCTTTAGGATTCGTCGATAGCATCACAATTCGAATGCTTCTATTTTGTTTAGCATTGTGGTTTTTAACGTCCATTGTTCATGTCTCACAACCATACAATAAGATAGACCACACATAACATTTCAGGACCTTCTTTCGAATATTCATCGACAGGTTTCTGTTACATAAAACTGGTTTCCAGGTCATAAAAGCCTTCCGTGATATTTCGATCCTAGTTATTATCTCTTCATCAGAGTCACAATTTACTTTTAACCAGCTGCCAAGGTACTTGAAATGATTCACCCGTTCTAACTCCTCTCCATCAAGAGAAAGCTGACCCTGATCTATATTATTCTTTCCAACTACCATCCACTTTGTTTTTGAAATGTTGATTTTAAGGCCTCTAAACGATACCTGCCAACCGGTAAAGCAGGTATCTCCCGACGTTCGTTTGTGTCGGATAGATGTGGGCAGTTGCTACTAGATGGCCCGACAATATAGTTTTTGCAATTTTATTAAATAGGAGATTACAAACATTGATGCGCACAATTACCCGACGCGCACCATTAGCCGACTCTCCCTACTTTTAAAAATGTTTTTCGTTTTAGATAAATATGTTTTTAAGAGCAACAGAAATGAACCCTACAGACATGAGTTTGGGAGGATTCTTTGACGTCAACAGAAATTTGTTTAAATCGGTGAGTGTGCTTATTTTGACAATTTAAAGCAGTGACCAATATCTGTCTGTTATTCCTTTCACTATTTCGTAAATATTAAATATATCGAGTGCTATGGTTGGTCTGTACTTTTATATGGTACAGATGTGTGGACGCTAAAAGTATCGACCATGAACAGAATTGAAGCATTGGAAATGTGGATTCATAGAAGGATGCTGAAGATACCTTAGAGAGCAAGAAAAACTAATGAAGAAGTACTAAAGAGAAAGAGGGTCAACAAAGATAGAGAACTGCTGATTGTTAAACACCGAAAAATGTCTTATCTGGGACATATAGTGAGAAAAATACAACTGATCCTTAAAGGCAAAATAGAGAGATGTAGAGGTATGTATAGGAAAAAAACAAGTTTCTTGTTCCATATTGCAGAAGATCGAGATGCCTTCTCAATGGTGATCGCCAACGTCGAATAATAATTCTGAATGGCACCTGAAGAAGAAAAAAGATATCGAATATTTCCTGAAGTTAATCGACTTCTTGAAATTTTTGTGAGATGCTGTTTACGTTTTTGATATACCTAGAAATCCTGTATCAATCACAATCACAACAAAACTTATTGGATGTTTATCGGAACTTTTAACCTTAAAATTGAACGATGAATTGATCACAAACATACTTCAGATCATGTTGAAAACACCTTAGGTCTGGATCCCGCGTATGAAAAAAAAGTTGATTAATAGGAAGCTGAAAATTTGTTAATAGCTTAAGGGTGTCTAGTCGGATAAACTTTGATATATGGGAACACTGGAACAGGGGCAGTTTTAATTGTGGAACAGGTTAAAAATTTGGAACGGTCAGAACACGAAAACGGCACATTTATTTTGTCCGACAGAATAGACTTAAACTCTCCGAACAGAGATTAAACTCTCATGCAAAAATCAGACTGCTATTTATCACCTGTCATAATTCCTGTCATTTGACATATTCTACATGTTCCACTCATTAAAACGCCCATTTGGTGATAAATAGCAGTCTGATTTTTGCATGAGAGTTTAATCTCTGTTCGGAGAGTTTAAGTCTGTTCTGTCGGACAAAATAAATGTGCCGTTTTCGTGGTGTGACCGTTCCAAATTTTTAACCTGTTCCACAATTAAAACTGCCCCTGTTCCAGTGTTCCCATATATCAAAGTTTCTCCGACTAGACACCCTTAAGCTATTAACAAATTTTCAGCTTGCTATTAATCAACTTTTTTTTCATACGCGGGATCCAGACCTACCTTGTATAGAACACATTAGACTATAATCTTTAAATTATTCAAATCTTTGCAAGTAACTTTTACTGAATACTTACTGCAAAAAAGCCGTATTTTTTATTATTCACATAATATGTTTTGCACCTACCTCTACCGAAAGTATACTTTTCCTGACCTGATTGTAGGGAGCAAAGTCGTACTTTTCCTCCCTAGGGAGGAAAAGTAAAAGTAAGGTCATGGTATGTCATTGATGAAATATCTTATTGACGCCCTATACAATATTCTATTATCTATTATCGTGAGTATCATTTTAACGTTTATTTATAGAGCACCCTGTATTTTGCAGAATGGTAAAAACAGTAAATTGTTATTTTGATTTAACAATGTTTACATTAATAATTTGACTTAATTTGACAGTTGACAGTTGACAGTTATACTGTACCTACTTGTTAGTTTTAGTGCTCTAATAAATTTTGTCAGTTAGTTACATAAATAAATTGTATAAAAATGAAACAATTAGGTACTTGATATTTGAGGAAGGTGGAAAAATCATATGTATAACATGGGAGTAAAGTGCCTTTTCCTCCCTTGTTATACAAATAGCTATTTCATGTTTGTTTTGCGCAAAAATATAAGCTTCTTTTATTGTTTTATCCCTAATCCCTACACTATTACGACCAAACTTAATGGGCCGTAACTCTAAAACATGATTACAATTAACAGTTCAGTATCTATTCAAATTATCTTTTATCTTTTCTATGCAAGTTAACCCAAATAAATTTCTATTTACAGTTAATAGCCACTATGGTTACGTACCTGGTGGTGCTACTGCAATTCCAAATAAGCATCCCCGAGGATGGAGGAGCTGTGAATGCTACAATGAATAGAGCACCACCACAACAACCACATTAGTATAAATAAATACAACACTGCAAAAAACATTATTTAATTGCCAGATAATTGAACAAAAATTTTAGTTCTCGAATCGGAAGCTGCTGAAAAAACATTATGTTAAAAGCAAACTTCCACATAAGGAAGCGTTGATACTTAATTTATTAATGACTTTAAACATTTAATTTATTTAGTCTTTATTTTAATTTATTTATACTAAACTATTTACACTAAAACATAATTTATATAATAAATTCCCGACTTAAAACCGTGTATAATCAATTATTATTCCAGAAAAAATTAAAGCACCTTTATCTTCGTACATTCTTCTGTTTCTTCATTCCAGAGTAAAAATACAGCCATTTGTTGCCCGTTTCACCATCATTCTTCACCCCTTCTTTTCATGAGGCCTGCTATGACATGTCAGAAATGTTACATCTTGTCTAATTTTCGTAATGGTCAGTAGATCAGTTTAATTTTTGTAAGTATTTCTCAAGAAATCATTGTATGCCGTGTTAATAAACTTCGGTGGAAAGTAATTCTTTATAATGTTCCATCCACCTATCTAATACGTCCACTTTTGTATTGCGTAGGATATATGCCTCCTTAGAAAAAAGGTCAGAAGGTTCTGCTTGAAATGCTTGAAATTCTTGAAATTCTGCTTGATCATATTATTCACGAAGTAAAAGAGGAAATGAGCATTAAAATGAACTCAAACAAAACCAAAATTTTTAGTCTTTGCAAGCTGATGATGCAACCTGAAAGGATAGGGAATCTTCTGTTCTTGTTTACATAGCTTAGCCAAAGGATTCCAGATGGTTCCAGGAGATCCAAGAGAGATAACTATCCACTTATAAATAAAGATCACCGGTTCCTTGTGTATTATATTTATTTTTGTTCTCTCCTGCGCCTGCGTTTAGATTTTTTAGTGCATTTCTTAAAAAATTAGAAGAAAATCTAATTTTTTATCTTTATTAAATAGTCAATAAAAAGTTAAGTAATTGACGTTTTTAGAATTGATTTAGCCACCTGAATTAACATAAGCTTTTAAACATATTGTCGAAAAAAATAGTTAACAAAAATTAGTGCCTACCTATGTAGTGTTCACGTAGATTTTTCAAGTCATATTTTGTAATATAAAGCAGTATTTTACCAAAATGTGTAAATAAATAATATTATTAACAAACTTTTCTATTTTTATCCTTGTTTCCATGATTTTCTAGCCAAGACAAAGAACAGACACGTTACTAAATGAAATCGATATACAAAGAAGGTACAACAAGAACTGCATAAAACTGTTAAAGATAAAGAAACGGAAAATTCAGACAATATATGAAACTTGCTAACGATAATAATTAATAAGTGACATAAATCTGAAAAATGTTTCAAAAGGATTTAACAAACAGCACATAAACCCTGAAATGACCAAAGAAATTCTAGAGTTAATGGATGAAACAAGACAGAACAAGCACCGGCACCAAGACAACAAAAAATATAGAGAGTAGAGAGAGTCATAGATCAATAAAATAAAATAATTAAAGCACAATAAATCTGGACGACAGATATGTATGAAGAACTAGAGTTTCTACAGAAAAGATATGATGATTAAAGAATGATCCACGAAAAAATGAAATAAATGTCGAAAATAAAAACAATAGAACAAACTATATACCAACAAGTGCAGTCAACAAAATATTAACAAAATCTTCTTCTTTTTTATATAAGCAAAGGGCCTAGCCGGGTAAGATGATGAAAAGTGCCCCCAACTCGATTCGAATTCCATATAGGCCACCGTTTAGCATATATAGTGAAACTAACTTTCTGAAATTTTTAGCACCCTAGGTGGTCATGTGACCCACCTAGAGCCTAATTAGGGTTTTTATGTTGTTATTTTTTATCTCAGCCGCATCGAGAACTAGCGAAAAACTTTAAATAAAAAAGTTGTAAGCTTTAAAAAGTTCTGTCCGAAAAAAATTTTGTTTTTAATTTTTGGCGGGAAATTTAAATATTAGAACGATTTCAAAATTTTAAATGAGTATAAAAAAATAACTAAGACATTTGCTTTTACGAAAAGAATATATAACGTGTATTTTTGCATAATGTTTCATCCTGATTTTTTTCAAATTTTTAAATTTGGTGAAACGCACCTTTAAAAATAAAAAACCGCATTTTTTCGGTTTTTTTTTCGTTTTTTGATAGTTTTATACATATTTTTCAAAAAAGTTAACACCGTCACTGGAGTAAGTAAAAAACTGAAAAATAATTGGGGTTTGCTTAATAAAAATTTTTTGTAACGCCATCCATTTTCAAGATACAGAGCGTTGAAGAAAACAAAATTTTACACATTCTTTACGATTTTGCCGAAACTACTGGCAACATTGTAATAAAATTTGGCGAGTTGTAAGAGGTAGTTGCTGTGTATTTTTTGACATACAATTAAAAATTTTATATTTATCATTGGCGCGCATAGGGGTAATGGTCTGAACTTTTTAAAGAAAAAAGATAGTATGCCACCGACATATTTCAAATTAACAATCGTTTTTGAATTCCTCGTTCAATTTGTGACAAAAAATCGATCTTCCTATTTTTTCATACGACGCGCCATTTTTATTCAAAAAATAAAACATCTTAACCGTTATTCGAACTTCTATGAAATAAAATACTACTATTAGTAGTTTCTACATCTACATAAACTCGTACATCCATTATAAAAACTAATTCGAATACTTTGGAAGCGTTAAGATATTTTATTTTTTGCAGCAAAACGGCACCTCGTATGAAAAAATAGGAAGATAGATTTTTTGTCACAAATTGAACGAGGAATACAAAAACGATTGTTAATTTGAAATATGGCAGTGGCGTACTATCTTTTTTCTTTAAAAAGTTCAGACCATTACCTCTATGCGCGCCAATGATAAATATTATTCTTAATTGTATGTCAAAAAATGCACAACAACTACCTCTTAAAACTCGCCAAATTTTATTACAATGTTGTCAGTAGTTTCGGTAAAATCATAAAAAAATGTGTAAAATTTTATTTTCTTCAACGCCCTGTATCTTGAAAATGGATGGCGTTACAAAAAATTTTTATTAGGCAAACCCCAATTATTTTTCAGTTTTTTACCTAATCCAGTGACGGTGTTACCTTTTTTGAAAAATATGTATAAAATTGTATCAAAAAACCAAAAAAAACCGAAAAAATGCGGTTTTTTATTTTTAAAGGTGCGTTTCACCAATTTTAAAAATTTGAAAAAATTCACTGTGAAACATTATGCAAAAATACACGTTATATATTTTTTTCGTAAAAACGAATGACTTAGTTATTTTTTTATAATCATTTAAAATTTTGAAATCGTTCTCAAATTTAAATTTCCCGCCAAAAATTAAAAACGAAATTTTTTTCGGACAGAACTTTTTAAAGCTTACAACTTTTTTATTTAAAGTTTTTCGCTAGTTCTCGATGCGGCTGAGATAAAAAATAAAAACCTAAAAACCCTAATTAGGCTCTAGGTGGGTCACATGACCACCTAGGGGGCTAAAAATTTCAGAAAGTTAGTTTCACTATATATGCTAAACGGTGACCTATATCGAATTCGAATCGAGTTGGGGGCACTTTTCATCATCTTACCCGGCTAGGCCCTTTGCTTCTTCATTTTCTGTTTCGGGTTGTGGAAGTTTGACACTCCATCTCTTGTTTTAGCTGTGCCGGGTCTTGCTTCTGATGCGTATGCCGTTATTGGCCTTATAGATTCTTGATTTCATCTCATCGTTAATGTGTCTGTTATGCTATTAAGGCATCATGCTAATCTATTTGCTCTATATATATTTGATCTCTTACTTCTATTTCAACGTATCTATCGCTGGACAGTCCCTAAGGTACTAAGGAACTAATCCCTAGGTAGGTACTTTATTTCCATCACTTGTTCAATGCTAACTTCTAGTTTACATCTTATTGGTTCTTTACTGATTACTATTATTCTAGTTTTCTGAGTTGAAATCGTCGTGTTAAATACTTTTGCTCTTGTATTAAATCTGTGAACTAGTCTGTGAAAACTGCCTTTAAGGTAAAGGAGGGTAAAAGTACGCGGAATTTTTAAACACTTGGTATCACTGCAGGAATTTCGTGATATCACGTTTAGTATACTTTCAACTGGAGAAGAACCCGCCATATTGTCATCCACCTGACACTCTATCTTTGGATTTTACAAGGTAAATTGTTCTTTTTCACCTTCGGAATGTAATATTTTTACTCTAAAACGTAAGAGTTTAAGGTTACTTAACAGTGGTAGGCATATTCTGTATTAATATTAAGGCAAAGACTATACGATTAGCTATCTAATGAGTGGAGTTAAAGAGAAGAGTCTGTTTAGTACAGGCACGTAGCGGCCATTCTTTGAATCATGTCACATGAGTCTAAAAGTACGCAGTCTAAAGATTTCAAGGATGGAAAAACAAAGAAACCAAAAGAGAAAGCTTCAAACGTCAAAACTAAACTAACTGTTGATATTGAGCAACCCAAACCATCTACCAGCTCAAACCAAAAATCAGAAGAGCCTGTTGAGTACCCAGGATGTGGACAGTCATTTAATGACAATAGGATTCAATTAGAATATGTGCAGAATGGTGGCATGAGGCCTGTTCAGCGTATGAAGGAAGCGGACCTTTCGTTTGCGACCATTGTAAGACTCTTAGCTAGTGCGTACTTTTACCCTAACTCATTCGTACTTTTACCCTCCCTCGAGCTCAAGAGTACGCAAATGACACTTTTTCGAAATAATTTTTTACAGGGATGTTTTTTTGTATAAACATAATAAAATATGATTTTATTGTTACGTAATAAATGAAAATCGATATTCAACAAATATGGTATTGTTATGTCTTTCTTCCCCCAAATTACAACCCAAAATAAACTAAGTGCGTACTCTTACCCTCCTCCTACATACAGGACTTATTTGGAGATAATAAACCTTAAAATATAAACCAGCCTATACCTTACCAAAATGGTTTCTAGGTATATCTCTGTGATAATGGGTCGATGCCGTCACTTGGGCTTTTCCTCGTTTGTTTTGAAGCTCATATTTTGTGTGGCCATCAGAAGGTGGAAATCATATATAAGTCTTCGTATGGTGCATGTGATCTGATCCAAATTTGCGTTGACTTATGAAATATTGTTTCCCCATTGTGTAAATCGGCGTATCTTTGTAGTTTTTTCCAAGGCTATATTGAAGATGAGACAAAACGAGTAAACAAAACAAAACGAGGAAAATAAAACTGATAGAACGAGTTGATCTTAGGCCTTGACATACAAAAAATGCCCAATAGTGAATAGTGGATGAATGATCCAAAAATAAAACAATCTACTGGTCGTTCTTAAATTAATTGATACCTATAACGACATGAAAGAAGTAAACTATGTAGCTTACATATTTCCGGACCAATATTATTATGAGTAATGGTAGTTTTCAGTTATCCATCTTAATAAATAAAACAAGTCTATATTTACAAGTTCATTCTATAAAATATTTAATAAGGTCATGGTTATTTTTATAAGTATCACCTAAACGTGAAATCGAAAATCAATATTATATACAGAGGGGAAATAGGGATTTCAGATATCGGTTACGGAAATTTAATATAAGAATTACTTGGATCCTCAACAAAACCACTAAAATCCGGACTAAACAATATCAACAACCAAGTCATAATACTCTTAAGAAAGGAAGCCTTACAAAAGAAAATGATGTTATTATATTCCCAAACAAGCTACCAAAAAATCTCCTATATTTGTCTTACTTATTATAAAGTAATTATTGATATTTTGGGTACACATTAAAAATTACTTTATTATAGTTTGACTTAAATTACCAGAGAACGGCAGTTCTCGCCAGTGGTGCACACCCACACCATCATCACATTGTTTGATTTGCTTGTATAGGATAAATTGCTATGTGGAAATGCGTTCAATGTGTGTCCCCGTTTAGGATTTTGTCCTCTTCAGGGTTTGTAGTGTATGTAAAATGTTGGCAGCAAAAGCAAACAGTCCGAAAAAACACACTGGGGCAAGCGCCGTATCCTGGTGTTTTTTGTATCCTGGGTTATGCCGGACGGTGGTGTCCAGAAGGCTAAGAAGTCAACAGAGAAGAAAGTTTGATGGATTGTTGTTGGTTCCATAGACATTTTGTGTACTATCCGTGCTTTGCTCTCGACCAGTCTCCCTAGAAACCATTGTACAACGACAGGCGAACCTGCGTCCCTCGTCGGCGGTCAGGAGGTGGCTTTGAGCGCAGCGTGGACAGTGAGCGTTCGAGTGGAGAAGCACACACCCCCCTACGACACTATAAATACACAAAATTTTCGATTTTCTAAATCTGACGAAATTGAAAATTGTACCAACTCCCATCATAACGTTCAGGAAAAGACTCACCCATTTATATATCAACTATCCATTTTGGTCCAAGGGTGTGGATTTTACGGCCCTTCCTATTTAGGGCCTGTTTTTCGTTATCGTCCCCAAAACTCCCAAAAACTTAGAAAATTTAACTCCGACCTTTGCGGCTTCTAATATCAGTACCTTTCCTACGCATGTTTAATTTTGAAAATCGGTTATACCTTTCAAAAGTTACCGAGCTCAGAAATATGACTCAATTTCTATTTAAAAAAGGGAAAACGTTTGTGGATATGTATGTATGAGGCTGGAAAAGTTAAACCGATCTGAATTTTTTTCTGTGTTTGAAGAGGGGGTCAGAGCCGATTCAGAACCGGTGTAGTTTGTGACTTTTGACCACCCATAAGCCAGCTATAGGACTTGGTAGGTACAAAACGGCATATTTTTTGGAGGTATATATCTTCGGTTCAAAAAGAGACAGGAGAACCGCAAATACACCAAATCAATAGTGTTGAGTTAAGCTTTCAAATGGTGTTTAAGCCGTCAGGATGAGATATACACAAGGCTCAGTATCGCCGAAAAACTGAAAAACTAAACTTTGAAAATTTTGGTTTTTCGACAATTAGTCAAAATTTCAACCTACGAATTGCGCCAATAACTGAGCGTTTGTAGAAGGACTCTAGACGAATCTGACGGTGTACACATCATATCCGGGAAAGTTCGAATTTTTAAGTTATAGGCTTCATAAGTATGATCAAATCTATTTCCTATGGGAAAAACGGTTTTTCAAGCTCAATAATTCCTGTAATAGCTTCAGTTATCATACTTGTCAGATACTACTTGTCAATACGTTTCAAACTCATGTTTAGTGATCAAAATCGGTTAAGCCGTTTAGAAATTATTAAGCTTCAAAAGTATAATAAAATTAACGATTATTCCCGAAATGGTTTATGTAGTTGTGGAGGTTACGACGCTAAATTTGATTTAGCAACGGGCAATCCGAGTTCATTAACCGGCCATCCCAATAATTTTTTTCAATCTGAAGTAAAGAAATGCAGACTTACTCACAATCATTTAATAATACTTCGACGACCGGTTTCGATCTCTACACTATTCAGATCATCTTCAGGTCGGCGTCGGCGTTACAAGTAGTTAAATGCTACAATTAAAGAAAGTCAGAGTTAGAACATTGTCTGTTGTATCAAAATGCAAATAGAAAGCCCAAAGATTTTGAAAAGTAAGCAACTGTTGACATTTCAGAACAACAAACTGATACATACGTATGCACACATATGAGAAACAGGTACTCAGAAGCACGCATACGCACATATATGCATGCGGTTTATGACTATTTATTGAGTTAAGTTAAATTTTAAAATTATTAAAACTTTTTTCTAAAAAACTAAAAAACTATATAATTTTGATCCACTTACATGCCGTTACAAGGAATGCTTTGTAAGTTCATCGATAACATGTTTAAGTTTAAGTCTTTCTTGCACGCTTCTAGCCACTTTTTCCGTGGTCGTTTTCTTCTCTTCTTTCTCTCCCTCTCAGCAGCGAGTCCTTTGTCTACCTTCTGCCAGTCATTCTCGCAAGATGGCCTAATCATCTCTTTGTTTATGACGATCTCTCATCTCTCATCTCTTTTAAGTCTCTTTGTTCTGACGATCTGGATTTCTGGTTTTCGGTACGGCTTTCCGATCCCTGCATTTGTTCGTCTTCTTCAAACGTCTTCATCGTCTTTTACTTCCACAAATATCTTCCTTAGAACACTCCGCTCCCAGATGTTCAGCATATTTTCTGGATTTTTTTTTCATAACCCATATTTCGCTTTCGTAATGGGTTGTGGGCTGGATCACTGTTTGGTATAGTCTCAATTTTGCCTCTCTGGAGATGTTTTTTGCTCTTAATAGTTTGTGTAGGGCTCCGACAGTCTTTCCTCCTCTCGAAATTTGCTTATCAATTTCTTGGCTTTCTTTCATTCCAAGTAATCTTTGAATAACTGTTCTTTTTGAGACTACCCTTTCTGTATCTGCAACTAAATCATCTCTTAGTTTATGTACACTGTCCCGTCTATTGTCTATTTCTGAGAGCAAGAAGTATAAGATGGTGATGGTGCAACTCACGCCTTGCAATATTCTAGTACATTCTGACCGTCCATGATGGCATGACGCTGATGAGCCTCAGCATTGGACCACGTTCTCCAAAATAAAGACTTACATAGAAATACTAGTGCAGTCACTGAAGGTTTTCACCTCCGATTTCGTTGAACCTCCATCGATTTTCATGAAAATTGGTGAGTAATTAGAGGATACCTCAAGGAACAAAGGTGACATAATGCCAACTTGCGCTTTTACCCTAGAGATGGATACCACCCCTTCTCGGGGGTGAAAATTATTTTATTAAAAATAATACCATAAGTCGATATAGGGACAAATTATAAGCCAAATTTGTTATATAAAGTTATTAAAATAAATCAACACTTTTTGAGTTATTAAAGACCAAAGGTTTTTCACGTATAATTCAAAAACTATAAGCTTTTACAAAAAAGTTATTATTACTGAAATTGAAGATAATAAAAAATTGAATACATTCCTCACATAAAGAACTACTCTAATGTTAGCTCAAAGTGAGTTATTGGCAATTGAATGTGTATTTTTTTTTTCGACGAGTACTCAAATTTATGTATTCAAGCTTAAGTAACGGGAAAACGATGCAATGTATAGAATATTCCTGCTAAACATTTGCCAAAGTACTTCGGAATACCTATCAAATGAGCTTCAGAACAAAGTAATAGCGTCAAAATTAAGCAAGTTATAATGAAAATAAAAGAACCGTTTCCAATTTTTTAGGAAAAAGTGAAAAATAAAACATACGCCATTTCCACAAAAACTAAAATTTATAGTAATTCTTACAAAAACTTCTTTATATTAGCATAAGTAATGTTTTCGATAATTTTGACCGGTTTAGAATGCATATTTTTGAAAAAAAGATATAATTGAAAAAAATCATAATTTTTAGAATTACTATAATTCTCATATTCTTTTGATAATAACTCCAAAAATACTCAATATACGTAAAAAATTATATATAACCAAATTTTAGTTTTTTCTCTGCCAAATATTTTACCTGTTTTACTATTTCTATTCGCGATTGAAACGGAATATAGAGGGCAGGTCGAATGCAAGAAAATGGCCGATATAAATGGTATAAACAAACATTCAATTGAGGAATAGAACAATACCGATTTGATTTAAAATATTTTAATGTACTCATAATGCTGAAATTTACTAAAAATTTCTTAATATTGACCAAATTCCATTCAAATCAACAATTTTCTGGTTTGTTTATACCACTTATAGTAGTTTAAATTTATTCCACCAGAGGTCAGCTACTTTGTTTTTCATCGCGAATAGGGTAAAAATTAACCGCGATAGAAACGTTTAAATTTTAAATTTTACTGTGAGAGCCATGCAACCGAGGTCATTTAACCTTTTATTTTTAAAAAACTTAGGGGTTTGAAATATTAGGTTCAACGCACTTAAATAGCACTTGGAATTAACATTGAAACAGTTTTTAGATGAACCTGATATCGTAAACACGAACGGAGTTATTAAAAAAAAACAATAACAATTTTTGAAAATATTTTAAAAGAAAAATTAAAAAAAAATTTGGAGCATAAATTTTAACGCTATGAACATGTTCGGGGGCTCATTTAATAGATATTTTTAAGTACTTTGACAAATGTTTAATAAGTTTATGTTATAAAATGCATCAATTTCCCGTTATTTCAGCTTGAATACTTAGAGTTTTTTATTCGCCGAAAAAAATATACATTCAATTACCTATAACTCAGTTTTAGTTAACATTAAAAGGTTTTTGTAGTAAGGGCTTTATTTGGTTTTTTATTAGCTTCAATTTTGATAATAATACATTTTTTGTAAAAACTTACACTTTTTGAGTTATTGATGAAAAATTGGTTAAAACATGCATTTTTCTCAAGAAAAATTAAAATCTTTGATCTTTAATAACTCAAAAAGTTTTGATTTATTTTAATAACTTTATATAACAAATTTTGCTTATAATTTGTTTCTCTTTCGAATTGTGGGGTATTTTTAATAAAATAATTTTCACCCCCGAGGAGGGGTGGCATCCACCCCCAGGGTAAAAGCGCAAGTTGGCACCATGTCACCTTTGTTCCTTAAGATATCCTCTAACCACTCACCAATCTTCATGCAAATCGATGGAGGTTCAACGAAATCGGAGGTAATAGCTCATATTCACCTTCAGTGACTCCACTATACCTTATATCCAAATAAATATCCGGATACCGGATACAAAATGTTGCATTTTTTTTTCTACACCAGTATAATAGAGTAGGAACAAGGTTCTATTTTGACAGTCTTATAATCCGAGTTTGTAAGTCCTATTAATTTATAAATTGCCCTTTTTATCTATGATTTAGAAAGGTAAAACAGCTTTGGGCTTAGATAGATTAGATTGTCCCAACTATACATCACATAAAATCCCCTGGAGATTACCAATTGTGGCGGGATTCCCATCAAATTTCTACTATACGACCTTCCCCGGTACGGGAAGCGGGAAGATCTCGCATGCAGTCGAAACAGGAACTCCGATTTGCGATTTTATGTAGCACAATAGGGCAGTGGGAAGCGCAGAAAATTGGTGAAATATTCCAAAAGCCGTGCACCCCCGGCCCCAGCGAGGGTGGATTATTGTATCAAGAGACCTTATTTGACTCGGAAGAGGGGGTGGATGACAGCGTTGCCGTATTTAAATGTTTTTCTGTCTGTGTTAAATCATTAGAGATTAAAAAAAGTTTTAAATAAAACTTTATCGTACGAAACGGTTAATGTCGGTTCGCTAAACTCAGACACAACTGGGTAGTAATTTTAGTAAATATTTTTTTTTTTGTTTTTGGCCAATTTTGACAAAATTTGCCAAATTACTAACTATTTAGTAATTATTAACTATTTAGTAATTCTTTTTTTAACAATTTTACCAAATTGGCAAAATTACTTACTAAAATCACTAGCCAGTTGTGTCTGAGTTCAGCGAACCGACTATACGAAAAAGATCGTAAGGTAGGTAGTACTTTTTTATCTATTTGCCTCATTAATCAGATTTCACATTTATAATAGAAAGTGTGACCATGGTCTCATATTTTTTTGTATCATTTCTTTTCTTGTCCTTCAATGTTCTATAAATTGTTTCGCATATATACTCAACCCCCTCAATGTTGTGAACTGTCTTTATTTTTCTTGAACATGATGGTGAATATGGTAGTCATAGGAACATAATACCCAAAATGATCGCTAACACTAAGAGAACTAGCAGAAAAATAAGAAATAGGAAAGGTTTTGAGGGAAAATTGCTAGAAACGTAGTTTGTAGAATGCTAATTTGAAGATGGAGTTACAAATGAACAAATTGCAAAAGGGAAAAGTTTCTAGAATGAATAGGGAAATAGATGAAACCGCCTGCAATAGAACTAGATTATAAAGAAAGAATAACAACGAAATCATGTTACAGTAATAAGATGGATGAACGGACTGACAAAGGGTGATGAAGGAAGGAAAACAAGAGTTTTTCTTCTTCCTTTCCATCTCTTTCCCTCCTTTGTCTATCTCTACCACTTGGTGATTTGTCCCTTGCTATTTTAACGGCTTGTATGACCTCCTTTCTACTGATGTGATTGTTCCATTCTGTTTTTCTGTTTAGTGCCCACTCGTTTACACCCTGTACATTACACTTTTTGTTCTGATCTCGTTACTCATTTATTCTCATTTCTGCTGCTTCTCACACTCTGTGTTTTGGATGTGCGTGTGTTGTTTTTGATGTGTACGTCACAGATCACAAATTCTTGATTTCGTCTTACAGTTAATGTGTCGGTTATGCCATCCTGTTAATCTATTTACTCTTTGTACTTGATCTCTTACTTATTTTCAACGTCTTTATCACTGGACAGTGTAATCCATGGGCACTTTATGTCCATTACTCGTTTAAGGCTATTTTCATTTTTAGTCGAGGAAATGAAGCATTTTGGCTCACAATTTTTTCGTCCAGCATGGATTTACTTGAAATTTTCACAGAAGGTAGGAAATAGTCCTAGGATCATTTTCTATATCATGCTGCTGTACGCTAAAACCTTGGGGGTAGTTGCCACCCCATCTCGGGGGTGGGAATTTTTTATTACATTTTAACCATGTAAATCGATGTAAAAAGTAATTTTAAGAAAAAAACGTTTTTTGCATTTTCTTCGTAAAACTAATACTTTTCGAGTTATTCGTGGTTGAAAGTAACAGTTTTTCTACGGAAAATCGACTTTTTTAGAGGGTTTTTTGAGAATAACTCGAAAAATATGCATTTAATCAAAAAAAAACTGTAGCTTTCAAAATTGTATCTTTTAGTAACACAAACGAAACTGTTTTTCTATATTTTTACGACCAATACAAACCGAGATACGGCATGTTAAAAGTTAGCTTTTTTCGTCAAATGCATAATTTGAAATAATCAAAGCCAAATAACGGGAAAACTTTGCATTTTTCCAGAAAAACTTACATGATGTTTTTTCAAGCATACAATAAGATCTTTCAAAGACAATAAAAAAATTTCTAGCATAAAAATTGAGCAACTTATGATAAAAAAAAAGTCGGTACCTGTTTTTCTCTACGAAAATAACAGTGAAAACAACCCCCTAACTACCCTTGTAACTAAAAATTGGTCTTCGCCTTTCTGTAATTCCTTTTATATTTATATTATCAATTTACCCAAGAAGTTTGACCTATTTAAAAGGCCTAATTTTAGAAAAATTGGAGTTTAAAGAAAAATTGATTTTTTGCAATTTTGCATTTTTTATCATTTTCTTCAAAATATCTCCGAAAATACTGGAGATACGAAAAAAATGATAGACTACTAAATTGTAGCTTTTTTAATAGCTAAAATTTTCTTATGCATAGATTTTCATTACAGTAAACAGTTAGAGATATATTATAGCTGTTTAAAACATCTATTTACTAGCAAACATCCCCTTATTCGAGCCCCTTAAACCCACCTCAATTAAAAATTAAGGGATCTTACGGAATTTAATTTACACAGTCTTATTACTCTTCAACAATCCTACAAAACTGTTATTGAAAAAACTTTTTATCGCCAAAAATGAAGGAACTATGTTTATAAAACTATTTTTTTTTCGAAAAATTCGATTAGTCTCCTATAGAGCATTTTCAATGTACCTATATAATACCACAGAGCCGGTTCGTATACTGGATGACTAAAAAACTATTTGTATGTGTATTTTTATATATTTGTAAATTCGTATTTTTGTGTAAATAAATGTTTTTGTAATTCTTTAATTCTACTTTTTTTTTCTGTATAGGTCTATTAAATTGTCTACTTATAAAAATTGCAATGTTATTAAGGGTTGTTTTTAAGGGTTGAAATATTATGTTATTATATACTAAAGCATAAAACAATCATTATTTAACCAGTCAAAACCAAATTTTACCTATATTAAAGTTTACAATGTTTATATATAATTTTTGACAATAAGGGTAGTTTACACCCCTAAATATAATCAACGCCCTTGAGCATGATATAGAATATGAAGTACAGGGTAAGATGATCCTAACCCCAAATTTTTATGTAAATTGATGCAAGCCGAAATTATTCTTTTAGGATAAGTAAACTTTTCATATATACCTCCAACAAGGGTGGTTTTAAGGGTTGAAATATTGTGATATTATATTTTAAAGCACAAAACAATCATTATGTAACTAATAAGAAGCAAATGTTGACAATATTAAAATTTGAAATGTTATTTTATAATTTTTTACAATTAGGGGTGGTTTTCACCCTTAAAAAACCAAAAGCGTACAACGGCTCAATATAGAAAATTAACTAGAGGATGAAATGGGCCTAATCCCAAATTTTTGTACAAATCGATGCTGGACGAAAAAATTGCGAGGTTTTGCCATTTTTCCAGTTTCATTTCCTCGACTATTTGGACTCTCAATATTGCATCGCATATGTAACAGAGAATTTTAATTTCATTGTTCCTTATTCAGTATCCTATTCATTTATTGGCGCTCTTTATGATTAGATTAAATAACACAGGGCTTAGTAAATCCCCCTGACTTATTCCATTGCCTGTATCAATATGTTCCGTAAGTTGTCCCTTTATTCCCCCGATAGTGGTTGCATGACCTTGACGTTGCCGTTGGTTCGGGGCTTCAGTTAACTGCTCAGTTAGGGCTGTAGTCTGGCGCAGGAAGTGGAATGTGTGTGAGAAAGAAAAGAATGATATCTCCCTAATAAGGAGCTCTACGCTGGCTGAAGGCGCCTCATATAAACTGGCCAGGTCTGGTGAATGGGAAGCATGAAAGGATGTGAAACAACCTCGCTAGAGCAGTTTCTGTCACGACTTAGCGCTCTGGAATATCTCCCGGTAGTCGAGAGACTAGAAATGGATTAACTGCTTCAGCGACCAAGACTCAAGCTGCTGCAGTAGCTTGATACCATACCTGGTGCTATCATACCAGGTAGGTATGTAGGATGGTGCTCGCCCCCTGCAATGAAATCTCAAGACTGGATTAGTGTCCAGATTGACGTTTTGTTGTGGGGGAAGGAGCCATCTGCAGAAACCTACCTGCTATAAACCGTGTCTACTACGTAATAAGCGAACATAGATGTGGGGGCTTGTCTTAACCGGCCGACCAAGTGGAAGGGAATCACAATTAAAATCCCCCCAATTTCAATCTGGAATAGCATAAGCCGAAGAATGAATGTTTAGAGGGTATCTAACTTGCGAACTCTGGGGCACCTCAGTTTCAATAGCCTTCTTGTAGCACACGGGGCTCTGCTGCAGGTGACATTTAGTTCCCTAGATCTCGTGGGAATCTGTATGGGAGCCTGTAATTAAGATAAAGAAGGGGTATCTGACTCCCAAAGATCGGAAATGGAAATCGAGGTTAGCCATTCTCATGCACAGGCCGAAAACAAGCCTGAAAAAACTGAGGAGGAGCTATTCCTAACTAGTAGTGATGAGCTAAGGTCCTTAATGCCTGGTTGCACTAACAGATCTTAAGCTTAAGACGTACCTTAAGCTCAGCTTACGAAAAATACGCGTTGCACCATTGAGTCTTAGATCAATTTTCTTCAGCTTGCCACAATGGATTGCCACGTGGATTGCATCCTTAACTTCGTCCCAGTTAGACGTGTGAAAATTATGGTGCAACGTAAGTGAGACTTAAGGCGGCCCCATCATAAGCTGAGCTGGGCTAAGCTGGAGCTTAAGATTTGTTGGTGCAATCAGGAATAAGTCCTGTACACAGGAAACAAAGTATACTTAAAGCCAAGTGGTGTCCAAAGAAAAGGTTTAAATACCTTCTTAAGAAAGAGCTGACTCTGGAAGAAGCCCGATAGAAAGCACTAGGAAAGACTATAAGAAACATCCAACAACGGACAGGGCTAAGTTTTGAACAGCTAATACGAACCGCCAAAGACAGAGAAGAGTTTGCAATTGTACTAAGCAACTTCTGTTGTTTCTGAAATGACCGATTGGATTGATACATAATTTAGAGTTAACAGGAAATCCGACGGTGATGCGACAACACCGCGGAAAGCTCTTAACGAGAGCGACTTGATCGACGTAGAGCTCGTGGTGTTTTCGATGTTTCGATTCAAAAGCGATATCCGTACATGCCGACGAAGGTGGCTGTGACGTGTGATTGCATTGCCGACATGCTTTCTTGATTGACGACGTTTTGTGCTTGCTGAAAAAACACCATCAGATATTGCCAGTTATTAACGACGGCGTTTTTGGCGAAAGGATTACGTAAGGTAAGGATCATGACGTATTTTATTAAAGTGGTGCAATTTTTATCTGTTTTTGCTCTGTTTAACATTTAATTTTGATCGGAAGATCTATCAGTGGCTATCAGCTATTTAGATGTGTAATTCCTCAATTAGGAGAGTAATATATTTGTAACATGACATTTTCATTAATTAATAGTTAAATTTACTATTTTTGTCGGGAATAAGCCACAATTTTACTCTAAAATTAAGCTTAGGTATTCTTCGATTTCCGATTCTGAAATGTTCTCAAAATACAAAACAATAAATTAAGTAAATTTTGGTTTTGTTACTTGATAAAAAATTCTTCTAATAATTTGATTTTATTTCATTCATATTGACAATTTAGACATATTTATATTTTACATTTTAAATTATATTAGATGACATTAAAATTATATTGCCAATATTTGTGAGTTGCGTTTCTGAGTTATTGAAAGATAGTTCCAGTTCATTCGATTTAATGAAATCAACTTTAACTTAAGAGCGCAGTCGCAAAATTTTGAGGCAATGCTTTTTTAATGCATTCATTTTTTTCGAATCCTGAAAAAACTAATATATACATTTTTAAAAATTTTCACAAAACGCAGAATGAAAGATTATATTTTTACCGACGGCCGAAAGTTCCTGAAAACTTAAATAATTTCAAACATCTCACTCAAAAGAAACTTTTTGTTTCTTCTAAGGGACTTTCCGCCCTCGGTAATAATATTTCGTTCTGCGTTTAAATTTTTCAAAAATATTTATTAGTTTTTGCAGGATTTGAAAAAAAAGAATGCATTTAAAACGCATTAGCCCGAAATTTTGCGCCGGCATTCTTAAGAATGTCCGTGAGAAAAATCAGCATGTGATTTGCCTTTAAAAAGACAACCACATGCAATGATGACAGTCAAATTCTCCTGTTAATGATCCTATAGTAAATCATGAGGAGAAAATACCATCCCGACATGTGATAACTATTTGGTCTTACATTATTTAGTTTACTTTGAATATAAACACCAAACTCTGTTGTTATATACAGGGTGTTTGGTAAAGAATGGGCCATAGCTTAACCTCAGATTCCTGAGGTTAAAATAGGTCGATTTAAGCTAACTTACCTTAGTACAAAAGTTGATAATAACCGAAATACAGGGTGTCAAAGTTAAACTTTTATTTATTCTTGAATATTTCCTGACAGGCATGGGATAACAACACGAAATTTGATAAGGGGAGGTTTTTTGGGATGAGAAATCTAAATTCGCCACCAAAAATGATGTATTTCCCAGGGGGCGCCACATACGTCTTGCAGTGCTCATTTAATACGTTCAGTTTTTTTATCCCCCACTCTACATACTTTTTGAATCCAAATTTTTATTTTGTTGTTATTTTTACTTAAAAAAGGTATACTACATTCATTTCGCTAAACTCAACCGTTTTTGAGATAAACGCATTTTAAATCTGCGAGGCAACATATTTTTTGCATATTATCACTGTAGCACAGTACATATATAGAGGTTCCACAGTAAAATCACTCTTCTGTCGGCGCTTTGATCTCAGGAAGTAATACCGGCAGTACGCAATTGGTAATTCACCAGTGGTGGATGCGGGTTTTCCCTGTTAAAACCCGTACGTTTTTATGCGACTAGCAATGCGGGAGTGGGGCAAAAGCGACTACCAACATTGCGCGGTCGCCATGCGCGACTAGAGATTTTACTTCCAGTTTTTCGGAGAGTGGTTCTACTGTCCCTCTTTATACTGTGACTGTAGTTACACCCGAAAAATAACTTAAAACCATAAAAATTTATAAAAATGTATCGCAAATTTCTTCAAATGGAATTTGCGAGGCAATGACATAAATATGAGAACTGGACACTTATTATGGTTTCAAGTTTATTTTTCGGGACTAACTACAACGATAATATTATGCACAAAAATATGTTGTATCGCAGATTTAAAATGCGTTTATCTCGAAAACAGTTGAGTTTAGCGAGATGAATGTAGTATACCTTTTTTAAGTAAAAATATTAAGAGAATAAAAATTTTTATTCAAAAATAAGGCGGAGTGGGGGATAAAAAAAATTGAACGTATTAATTGAGCTCTGAAAGACGTGTGCAGCGCCCTCTGGGTAATACATCATTTTTGGTAGCAAATTTAGATTTCTCATCCCAAAAAACCCCCGCTTACCAAATTTCGTGTTGTTCGCCCATGTCTGGCAGGAGATATTCAAGAATAAATAAAATAAAAGTTTAACTTTCGTACTAAGGTAAGTTAGCTTAAATCGACCTATTTTAACCTCAGGAATCTAAGGTTAAGGCCCATTATGGCCCATTCTTTACCAAACACCCTGTATATTGTACTTTAACACATTATAAAATATAAATTATGTATCCTCGGTATTAGGCTATTGCTTATATTCAAAATAAGATAGCTAAAAGGAACTACAACGTTAACGGGGTTTTATTATTTCATATGGTCAATGGACATCTATATATGAAAAAACCGCGGAGTGCTACCATTTAGAGGGGTGCGTTTTTGAGAAATGGGTGAATTAGTCCCTGGGCACAGGTTACATTAGGGTGAGTTCTATGCACTTTTGGTACAAACATACCTACATAAAAATTGTTCCCGGTTAAATTTCCTATCTAAATATCACTTTTTAAAGTCAATAACACTTTTTTTTACAAAAATATATTCAAAAGAAAAGGCACAAAGAAACCCAAAAGAAAGAAATTTTGTTTTTTGTCCCATAACTTTTGTCCACGAGGATATAGGTATAGACATTACTTTACAGAAAAAAAACCTACATATTTTTTCTTTAAAATGTTGTTTAGTAGAGGTAATTAGGATTTATAGTTTTCGAAATATGATTTTTTAAAATTCGCCACTCACAGCAATTTTGAGCAATGTTCCTTGTTATTTCGCAAATATTGTTCTGTAACTTTTTTCTACGTAACTTTAGGTACGATCAATCAATTACCTTTAAAACGGTCTGCTGTATAATGTTGTACGACTTTTTTGAAAGAGATTATGGTTTTTCATGGTTTTTGTACTTATAACGATTTTTTATAATATAATATAAAAATAAAATAATATTATTATATAATATATTATATATTACATAATATTATATTATATATAGTATATATAATATAATATTATATTATTATTATACCTAATATAAAAAACATATTACTTTTTACATTTATACGGTTATTTTTGAAATTTCTCATTATAACTTTTTTTCTTCTACATTTAGGTATATATTATATTATAATAAAAAAAAGCTTATTTTGTTTACTTTCTTTTTTTTCTTACTTTCTGTTCTTTAAAATGGTGTATCATCTATATTTAAATAATGGAAAACGAGCGAGTGATTCTTTGATATTTTTTACCTGTATTATTTAAAATTATTTCTTTTAAAAAATTACATAAACATTAGTCTTAGAAAACATCACATTAGTTAAAATTATTTAAACGTTGACATTTAAAAAAATTTCAAAATCAAAGTCCATCTCTTCGTTAGCATTAGCTTCAATATCTTCCTCTGTCACCTCAGTTATCTTAGAGTTCCCACAATTAGTACCCATGCACATGCACCCTTTGCAGAATATTGAACAACTAATTCTTATCTTCTTACAACCGCAGTTTTTTGTACATCCTTTGGTACATTTACATGCTACTTTTTCAAGCAAAGCTTGTGGTGCAGGAGCTTTGACAGTAAATATTGGAATTAATCCATATTTTGAAGTTTGCCCGGCCGAGTCAAGTGGATCCAAAGTATTACCTATAAAAAATAAGATTCAATCATAACACACAATCACATTAAAAGTTATAATGAGAAATTTAAAAAATAATCCTAAAATCAAAAATCGTTGCAAGTACTTATTACATTTTGAAAAAGCATATCTTATTCAAAAATAATCCTAGAATTATTTATAATACACCATTTTAAAGTAAACAGAATAATATATACCTAAATGTAGAAAAAAAATGTTATAATAGGACATTTAAAAAATAATCGTAAAAAATATAAAAACTCGTTAAAAGTATAAAATCTTGAAAAAGATAACCTCTTTAAAAGAAGTCGTACAACATTATACAGTAGAACATTTTAAAGGTAATTGATTTTTATTCCTCTTACATGTACCATTGCATATGCCTAAAGTTGCGTAGAAAAAAGTTACAGAACAATATTTGCGAAATAACAAGGAAAATTGCCCAAAATTGCTGTGAGTGGCGAACTTTGAAAAATCATATTTCGAAAACTGTAAATCCTAATGACCTCTACCAAACATAATTTTAAAGAGAAAATATTAAGTTTTTTTTCTGTAAAACAATGTCTATACCTATATCTCCGTGGACAAAAGTTATGGGACAAAAAACAAAATTTCCTTCTTTTGGGTTTCTTTGTGCTTTTTCTTTTGAATATATTTTTGTAAAAAAAAGTATCTTTGACTTTTAAAAGTTATATTTAGATAGGAAATTTAACTAAGAACAATTTTTATGTAGACCTGCTTGTACCAAAAGTGCATAGAACTCACCCTAATGTAACCTGTGCCCAGGGACTAATTCACCCATTTCTCAAAAACGCACCCCTTTAAATGCACCACTTCTTTAAAACGCACTCCGCGGTTTTTTCATATATAGAGATTCATTGACCATATGAAATAATAAAACCTCGTTAAGCTGTTTGTAGTTCCTTTCTATAGTACATAATCAATAGCCTATATGTTATTGACTTACTAATAGTGGTATTTTTTTCTATTCCTACTGTATTCTACTGAGGAACATTTAACATAATTAGAGTCACATATTTTATTCTTCCCTTTTTATCATCTGTTTCTTTCAGAACTATATACTTAAATCTTTCCATTGAACTCTAGTTCATTTTCCCAAGCGTGTTTACATAAATATGTATTCTATCAAATTCTCTATTTTTGATATAAGATTGATGTTCACTTATTCTAATATTTATTGGTATTGATCTAAATAAAAATCTACGCATTCACAAGGTATTTTATAAATACAATTCTTTGTTCTTTCTTGTTCATTATCATTATTAGGTTTAGTTTCAGATAAAATAGATCTCAATATGTTTGTTGTTTTGAATGATGTTGAAATGTTAACTTTATTTCCTATCCTGTGTATTTATTTTGCTTTTGCTACTTTTCTGATTATTCCTTCCAAAACTAGATTAAACAGAGTTGTTGATAGATATAGCGAGTCTCCTTGTCGTAATCCTTCATTTGTTTCACAATTATTTGATGTAGAATCCTTACAAACTATTTCGTTTGTTGTGTTTTCCATAGGCATTTTTACCATCCTGACGATTTTCTGACGAATTTCCTCTTTCATTAGTTCGTAGAGTCTGAAAAATTGTCTAAGAGAGTGATTAATATTCAGCTGAGCTGGGTGCTATTATCCTAGTTGTGAAATTATATAAACAACGGATCATTTTAAAAAACAGGTATATCCCTTGTTTATAGAATTTCACAACTCGGACAATAACACCCCGCTCAGTTGAATATTAATGACTCTCTCAGATAGTTTGTCAGACTTTACATCTGCTGTCTATATACCGCAGGTCTGCAGGATTATTTGATAAAAATATTTACAATTAACCCGGGAGCAGTCGCGCTCACTTCTGTCACGTAAGGAGTCGCGCGTAGAGAAAAAATCTCACAATACAAATTTAAATACGAATTTAAAACAAATTTATATTTTATAAAATTTTTATTTACTTGTTATGTTCAAAATGTCTATTTCTAACAATTTTAAAGCTAATTGGTTCTCACCAAAGCCATAAATTCCACAAAAAAATACAAAAAAAATAAAAAAAATAAAAAAATAAAAAAAAATCCACGCATTACTATGATCTTCCTCGAGGCACTTACGAGTGGAAAGCACTGTTGCAAAATTTTTCATCAAGTTGTCACGGAAAAGGATAAAGTGTTAGATTTTTTCTAACGGCGCGACTGCTACCGGGTTAACTGATAAAATTGTTCGACAAATTTTTAAGGGTACTCCAGTTGTCGGGCGCACCAACATTTTGAAACCTCTATATTTACCAAACTCACCCCTTCCCGAAAATTTTCCGAAATAGAAAAGTTATCCGACTCGACATGAATAACTGAATAAAAAAAGTCTCATGAGGGAGGTAATATTTTTTTTAAGTGTGGGCCCAAGACCTATTAGCTTTTGTCTTATAATTTGTGTCAATATTTTCTAAACTGCTTCTAGTAAAGCAATGCCTCTGTCGTTCAGAGGCGTAACAAAGGCCCCCCCGCAGCATCAAGATTGCGGGGGGTGGGCAATATATCAGGGGCCCCACCTAGTCGTCTAATATAATGTAAAAATGTGTTATTCTTATACTATTTTACGCATAGATATGGTTCAATAAAATTGTACATATATTTAGCACCCCAAATAAAATTAATCGTTAGCGCTTTACTGTTTATATGATCTGTAAGTTTGACCGGTTCAAAGTTCTTATTTTTGTAAAAAATTGGTTTTATAGTAAAAATTTTTTTTTTATTTTGCAAAAATGCTCTTTTTTCAAAATAACTTAAAAGTATTAGTGATATAAAAATCTCAAAGAGTAAAGAAATGTAGGTTTTGCCTTTATAAATATGTTAGTTTTGTTTTGTTTTTCTGTAAGACAAAAATTGGTTAATATATGGCTATTCAAAATTTGCATAAACTCGTAATTAGTGCTCCTTCAAGCCCTTTCAACTAGAACTCTTTCAAAAATGAGCACTTTGAACCGGTGAAACTTACAGGTCATAAAAAAAGTTAAGTGATTTGTAAAGCTAAATAGGAGGAGATTTTGAAGACTTTTTTACCAAAAAAGGGATTAACTTTATTTGGAGCATAACTAGTTTAGCTGCTAGAAAATTTTATAAAAAATAAAAATAAAGCTTTTTTAAACCCTTTAAAAAAGTTTTAATGAGTTTTCCCCGAAAAGTGCTTCATTTTTTGGTTATTTACGTTAAAACATTCGATTTGGAATTTGATGACGAATAAGAACAATTTTTCATGAGCTATAACTTTGGTTTTACTGGGTCGATAGACTTCATTTATTTCATTTTTTTATAAGCTACATGTTGGCTAAGAATATTTTTTTCGATCAAATACTTACTTTTTGAGTTATATGCGAAAAACCGTTTAAAAACGTGTTTTTTTTTTAAATACGAACATATTCACTCGCAAATAACTCGAAAAGTATTGACTTTGACCACTTCGGTGGTTGACGGTATCGTCGAATTTCACATTTATTTACTGGGCTATAACATATATAGGAGGAGCTATAACATATATAACGTTTGTTACGGAGTTTGCTATAGTCCACCATCAGGGCATTTTTCTTTTTCTCATATTCTTTGTATCAATTTGTATATCTCTAGCTCTAGCTTGTTCCCTCCTGCTTTTACCATTTCAGTCGTTATATCTCTGATTCATCGGCTTTTATTGTTTTTTAGTCCCATTATTTCATATTCTATTTCTTCATTTGTAGATAGTTCTATTGCTATGTGATCAACTTCTATTTTATGGATTCTTTCTCTTTCTTTTTTATTTTTGATTTAGCCCGAAAGGGTTTTTTAATAAATATACCTCTTTTAAAGGATCTTTCCAACTTGAAAAATTTACTTTTGTTATTGATATCTATAATTGGTAGGGGAGCCCAAGCGGGGGTTTTTGCAGTTACTCGAGCGCGTCAGATTATCATATGGGGAGAAACTTGGTACCCTGCAGATGTACTCTTTACGTAAAAATAAGCAACTTTTATTCTAGACTTTTTTTCGAATTATGGATAGATGGCGCTATAATCGGTAAAAACGATTGTTGGAAATGGAAAATTAAATTAAAAAATGGAAAGTCCCCACTGAAATGGAAAATTTTACTTAACTTTTTTTGGTTTTAGGACCTAATAATTACAACCCAATAGGTCCCCATAACGCTCGAGTGACTGCAAATTTAGCATATCTACTTTGCTCCACACTACCAATATATTTTTAACGTTTCACTAATCTTTCTTGATCTCAATAACTACGAACAGCTTGAGATCTATTTAACATTCTTTTTCTAACAAAGAAAGCGAAAATGAATGACACAAAGGTTCAAAAGTGTTTTGACAGGTAATTTTCGTACAAAAGTTAAATATAGAAAACAGGAAGTCTATTATAAAATGCAAAGACTGACCCTGTTTTGTTCAAAACTATAAATATTTATTGGACCTTACGCCGTTTTATAAAACTATCGTATACGAGGGATTTTCAAATTGTTCTGATTTTATCAGACCATGACTCTTTGTGTAGTACAAAAATTAACTAAAAATTAAATACCTACAAAGAAATAAATTTTGTTTATTTTACTTATTGCCATTTAGAAACACCAACTTGTTTACAAAACTAATCGCAATGATGACTACAAACTTCAAATTTCATTTATACTGTCAACTGCCTGTGTTGATACAATAAGTGTCTCTTTGTAAAGACAATGAAGTCGACTTTACTAAGTAACAAGATATTTACTCAACACACACACACACTACATATTACACTATAATCTGTGTTTATACACATTTTCTAACATTCCAGACATTACTTGACATTTCGAAATTTTTCTATAAAATCTCAAAACATTCTAGATTTCTTTAATATCTCTTCTTTTTCGTCAAATAATCTTTTTCTTTTCTTTCTTTCTTTCTCCCCTTCATTATACCCTTTCAGGTGTCGGATTTGGGTTTAGTTATGCTATGCTACATATTCACCAATATCTTCCACTCTTTTCTGTCTTTTGCTATTATTTTCATTTCCACAAGCGTTTTCTGTTTAATCTTTCTTTTTCTGGATTTTTCTCATTAGTCTACTGAGTTTCATTCTCATCAGATGTCCATACCTGTTTAATTGTCCATTTATTACAAGTATAAAAAAACCGCTAAACGCCGTAAAAATGAGTGGCCCATACAATATTCCAGCTACAAAAGATCTAATATGAATATTACGTGGCGCGAAAATATATTTTCATTTCGATGCAAAACAAAATTCTAGTTTTATTTTAAAATATTTTTCCACAATATTTGCTCAATTTGAAGTAAAACGCGCCACAAAAGAGTAACCTTGATACAGTTTGAATTTTAAAACCCTTTTGTGGCGCGTTTACTTCAAATTTAGCAAATATTATGGAAAAATCTTTTAAAATAAAACTAGAATTTTGTTTTGCGTCAAAATGAACATACATTTTCGCGCCACGTAATATTCATGTCAGATCTTTTGTAGCTGGAATATTGTATGCGCCACTCATTTTTACGGCGTTTAGCGATATTTTATACTTGTATCAGGAGTTTTTCAAAGTTATTTATAAATTAAATGTATGATGTTGAATGCAGTGTTTCTCGATTACACGTTAAGCTTTATAAATGGTCGCCTTTGTCGCATTACCTTCCAAATGATCTAGTGTCCATCGAATGTACACTAGATTTTTTTTTCTATTCGAAATAGATGAAAAAAAAATATTGGGATGGCTGGTAAATAAACTCAGATTGCCCGTTGCCAGATCAAATTTAGCGTCGTAACCACTACAACTACATAAATCCATTTCGGGAATAATCGTTAATTGGATTATACTTTTGTAGCTTAATAACTTCTAAACTGCTTAACCGATTTTGATGACTAAACATGAGTTTGAAACATATTGACAAGTAGTATCGAATGCATCTACAGTCAAGTATGATAACTGAAGCTATTACAGAGTATGATACATCAAGTATGATAACTATTACTGAGCTCGAAAACCCGTTTTTTCCCATGGATAATAGATTTCATCATACTTATGAAGCCTATAACTTAAAAATTCGAATTTTCCTGGATATGAGATATACACCGTTAGATTCGTCTAGAGTCCTTCTAGAAACGCTCAGTTATTGGCGCAATTCGTAGGTTGAAATTTTGAGTAATTGTCGAAAAACTAAAATTTTCAAAGTTTAGTTTTTCAGTTTTTCGGCTATACTGAGCCGTGTGTATGTCTGATCTTGACGGCTTACACACCATTTGAAAGCTTAACTCAACACTATTGATTCGGTGTATTTGCGGTTCTCCTGTCTCTTCTTGATCCGAAGATATATACCCCCAAAAAATATGCCGTTTTGTACCTACCAAGTCCTATAGCTGGCTTATGGGTGGGCAAAACTCACAAACTACACCGGTTCTCAATCGGTCCTGACCCCCTCTTCAAATACAGAAAAAAATTCAGATCGGTTTAACTTTTCCAGTCACATACATACATACATACCTACATATCCACAAACATTTTCTTTTTTTTAAATAGAAATTGAGTCATATTTCTGAGCTTGGTAACTTTTGAATGGTATAACCGATTTTCAAAATTAGACATGCATTGGAAAGGTAATGATCAGTAGTACTATTAGAAGCCGCAAAGGTCGGACTTAAATTTTCGAAGTTTTTGGGAGTTTTGGGGACGAGAACAAAAAACAGACCCTAAATAGGAAGGGCCGTAAAATCCACACCCTTTGACCAAAATGGATGGTTGACATATGAATGGGTGAGTCTTTTCCTGAACTTTAAGATGGGACTTGGCCCCTCTTTCAAATCGGTCAGACTTAGAAAATCGAAAATTTCGTGTATATATAGTGTCGCGTGTAGGGGGGTGTGTAAATTTTTTCAAAATTTCACTCGTATAAAATGGTATTGTCGGCGTGTCAGTCGTATTCTATATTTTCATTTTTATTTCTTGGACCAATTCTTTTTCCTCAGAATTGGCGCTAGTGCGTAGTACCTATAGTTTGTTCGATGTTTTTGCTCTGTTTGTTACTTCAAGTCAAGATCTATTTTTTCATCATTGGTAATTATATTTCCAAGATAATCATATGCGGTAACTATTTCCAGTTGAGTATTTTTGCATTTTGGTCATGGAATCTGTTATAAGGACTATGTCATCGGCATACAATAAGGCTTCTATAAGTATTTACTGGCTGTAATCTTTGGTATCCTATTATTGTCCGTGTTTGGTTGATTCTTTCTCCAGGATTTCTAATCAACTCGTTCATGACTATTATAAATAGTAGCAGGCTAAGACTGTCTCCTTGTTTGATACCTCTTTACCAATTGAATTTTTCATATCTTTCTCCTGCTATCTATACCTACCTACACGTCCTTTTACTACTCTGTAAATACTTTCAATTATTTTTATCAGTGTAATTATTGGTATAATTGTTTAATATATTAATCGAAAAAGCTAACGAATATCATATCCCGCTATACATGGCATTTATTGACTCCGAAAAAGCATTTGATAGTGTGGAACACTGTGCAGTAAAGAATTCCCTATACAAAACAGCAGAATAGACTACAGATATACCGACTTATTTACAAATATATATGATAAGGCAACAACAACTATTAAGCTAATGAAACAAACGGAGCCTATTAAAATAAACCGAGGAGTAAGACAAGGAGATATCATCTCGCCCAAGCTATTCAACCAAGCACTAGAAGATGTGTTCAAACAACTACACTGGGATGGCTTGGGTATAAACATAAACGGGCAATATCTGAATCACTTACGATATGCTGATGATATTGTATTAATAACAGAAAGAAGTGAAGAATTATAAAGAATGATGGAAGAACTAGATAGAGAATCGATAAAGATAGGACTGAAGATGAATTACAGTAAAACAAAAACCATGACCAATTAACAAGAATAACTAATAATTACAGTGGCACAAACAAGAATAGAACAAGTAAAAGAGTATATATCTAGGACAAATCACTAGATTAAATAAAGAAAATCAAACCGAAGAAATAAAGAGAAGAATAAGATTGGCCTGGGCATCATTCGGAAAACTGTCTTATATTCTAAAGAACAGAAAATACCCGCAATACCTAAAAACAAGAGTATTCAATCAATGTATACTCCCCGTTCTAATATATGGCTCTCAGACATGGACGTTTACAAAAGAAAATATGGAAAAAATAGCAAAGACAGAAAGATCCATGGAAAGACAAATGCTGAACATTAAACTATCAGACAGGAAAAGAAACGAATAGATCCGTAACAAAACAAAAGTGAAAGATGTCTCTACCCAAGTAGCAAAGCTTAAATGGAAGTTCGCCGGACACACCCTACGGCAGAAGGATGAAAGATGGACTAAGATGATTATACATTGGAGACCGTGGAACCACAGACGAAAAAGGGGAAGGCCACAGATGCGATGGTCGGATGACCTTAAGAAACACACTGGGTCAAATTGGATGCAAATTGCCCAAGATAGAGAGGCATGGAAGAAGGAAGAGGAGGCCTATATCCAAGGATGGATGTTTAGGGCTGATTAGATAGATAGATAAAATTATTGGTACTTTCATATTCTGCGCAAGCATTGCCATATTATTTTTCTTTCTAGAGTCGATCGTTGCTGTTAGATCTATGAATACCGGAATGATCTTTCTCCCTGAGTCAATACTTCTTTCTATTATATTTCTAATGATGTAAATGTAATTGTTTGTCTGTCTTTCTGATCTAAACGCTATATATTTGTTTCATCCCGTATCTAAAGAGTATGGTATTGATTTTCACCGGAAGCAGTATAATAATCCCGTACATAAATTGTAAGGTATTAGCAAGTGAGACATAATGGCTGGGATTTAAACTAAACCGACGACCGTACATCTTTTTTATATAATGATTTAGATTGTTCATGGCGACCCGAGTGGAACCACTTTCTAATTTACCAGAACAAGAAATTCATCGTAGGTCTCTTTATTTTAGATAATAATATTTACCATTTTGTTGATTCTGTTGGTAAACATATAGCCGGATGAGGGAACACAAAATTTTACGAAAACCTCCAAAAAAATAAAGGAAGGATGAAAATTTGGGAATAGGTAGTTAAAACTATTATTATTAAAGAAAAAGTTTACAATTCTACATTCCCTCTATTTTATAAAAATTGGGAAATACGGGGTGAAAAATATTTTCTCGGGGGTGAAAAAATATACGTTCAAAATAAGTCCGAAATTGTATAAAATGACTAATTCTACGTAACTTTTGTTCTATAGAGTTTATTCACAAAGTTAATACTTTTCGAGTTATTTGCTAGTGAATATGTTCAATTTTAACAAAAAAAAACATGTTTTTGGACGGTTTTTAGAAGATAATTCAAAAAGTAAGTATTTTAGAGAAAAAAATATTCCTAGCAAAAATATAGCTTATACAAAACTGAAAAAAATGGTGTATGCATGAGGTCTGTAGACCCAGCAGAAGCAGAGCTGTAGCTAATGAAAAGTTGGTTCTTCTTCTTCAAATTCCAGATCGAATATTTCAATTTGAAATAACCCAAAAACGGAGCTCTTTTCGGGAAAAATTCATTCCAACTATTTTAAAGTGTTTTTAAAAAGGTTTATTTTTGTTTTTTAAAAAACTTCTAACATTAAAAGTAAGTGAGTTAAGCTCAAAATATTGCTGGTCTTTTTTATTTTTTGCTAAAAAATTGCGAAAATCACCCTCTAATTAGCTTTTTAAATAAAATTAATCGTTAGCGTTTCACAAGTTACTTAACTTATGTATTGTTTATATTATAATCTATAAGTTTCATTGGTTCAAAGTGCTCATTTTTGAAAAAAATTGGGTTTAAAATAAAACATTTTTTTTAAATTTTGAATAAAATGGAATTTTTTATGGAATTAACTTGGAAATTATTAGTAATACCAAAAATCTCAAAGAGTAATAAAATTTTCGTCTTTGCTTTTCTGAATATTTTTGATTTTTTGTTTTCTTGTTAGACAAAAATTGTTTATGCTATGGCTGTTCAAAATTTGCCTAAGCTCGTGATTAGTTACACCTTCAAGCCATTTTAACTACAGCTTTTTCAAAAATAAGCACTTTGAAACGATGAAACTTACAGATCATATATAAATAATACATAAGCAAAGTAACTTGTCAAGTGGTAATGATAAAATTTATTTGTGATTCTAATTAGTGGGTGATTTTCGCGATTTTTTTTACCAAAAAATAAAAGGGACCAACAATATTTTGAGCGTAACTCATTTAATTTTAATGTTATAAGTTTAAAAAAAAACAAAAAGAAACCTTTTTTTAAACGCTGTAAAAAAATTAAAACGAATTTTTCCCGAAAAGTGCACCGTTTTTGGGTTATTTCACATTGAAATATTCGATTTAAAATTTGGAAGAAGAACCTACTTTTCATTAGCTATAACTCTACTTTTACTGAGTCTACAGACCTCATGCATACATCATTTTTTTCAGTTTCTTATAAGCTATATTTTTGCTAAGAATATTTTTTTCGACAAAATACTTACTTTTTGAGTTATCTCCGAAAAACCGTCCAAAAACATGTTTTTCTTTAACCAGTTACAAAAAAACTCGAAGAGGTACCACAAGGTTATTTATTACTGTTAAAAAACATAGAAGGACGCGTTTCGGCTTTTACAACCCATCATCAGCTTAAATACAGGACATAGAAAACAACGGACTGACCAGAAAAATGTACATAATATTACTAATAATTTCCAAGTTAATTCCATAAAAAATTTCGTTTTATTCAAAATAAAAAAAAATGTTTAAACCCAATTTTTTTCAAAAATGAGCACTTTGAACCAATGAAACTGATAGATTATAATATAAACAATACATAAGTAAAGTAACTTGTGAAACGCTAATGATTGGTTTTATTTAAAAAGCTAATTAGAGGGTGATTTTCGCAATTTTTTAGCAAAAAATAAAAAAGACCAGCAATATTTTGAGCGTAACTCACTTACTTTTAATGTTAGAAGTTTTTTAAAAAACAAAAATAAACCTTTTTAAAAACACTTAAAAATAGTTGTAATGAATTTTCCCCGAAAAGTGCACCGTTTTTGGGTTATTTCACATTGAAATATTCGATTTGGAATTTGGAAGAAGAACCTACTTTTCATTAGCTACAACTCTACTTTTACTGAGTCTACAGACCTCATGCATACACCATTTTTTTCAGTTTTTTATAAGCTATATTTTTGCTAAGAATATTTTTTTCGCAAAAAAATACTTACTTTTTGTTTATCTCCGAAAAATCGTCCAAAAACATGTTTTTCTTTAACCAGTTACAAAAAAACTCGAAGAGATACCACAAGGTTATTTATTATTGTTAAAAAACATAAAAGGACGCGTTTCGGCTTTTACAAGCCATCATCAGCTTAAATGCAGGACATAGAAAACAACGGACTGACCAGAAAAATGAACATAATATTCACTCGCAAATAACTCGAAAAGCATTGACTTAGCGAAAAAACTCTATAGAACAAAAGTTGTTTAGAATCAGTCATTTTATCTCATTCCGGTCTTATTTTGAATGTACATTTTTCACCTTCGAGAGAGGCTATTCCCCTCCATTTTTGTAAAATGGAGGGGATGTAGAATTGTAAACTTTTTCTTATATAATAATAGACAATTTCAACTACCTATTCCCAAATTTTCATCCTTTCTTTAATTTTTTTGGGTCAGATTGTTCTTTGATCGGGCTAATAGTAATGTTTGTCAGATAAATATCTAATGCTTTCTTTACCTTTACAGTTTTTCTGCATTATAGTACAAGAAAGCTTAAAAAATCACAATGCAAATATCAAGTTTGACAGCATACTGGATAGAAGAGCAAAATAAGCTTTAGTTGCTAATTAAATTGTTATATTGATGTCTCTTATAGGCCTGGATCCCGCGTACCAAAAAAGTTTATTAATAGCAAGCTGAAAATATGTTAACAGCTTAACGGTGTCTAGTCGGACAAACTTTGATGTCCGGGAACACTGAAACAGGGGAAGTTTTAATTGTGGAACAGGTTACAGGTTTCAAACGTCAGACTGCGAAAACGTCCCATGTATTTTGTCGGACAGAACTTCCAATTTGATTTGTTACCCTTTCAATAAACTCTCACACAAAATCAGACTGCTATTTATCACCAACATAATTCCTGTCATTTGACAAGTTCTACGTGTCGGACTTATTAAAATGCCCAGCATATTTTTGGACAAACATTTTTTCATATATTGTATAAAGTTTGCTATTGAATAAACTTGAAAACAACCTGCAAGTTTTCACAATCATAAACGTGTCAGGATGACAAGTTCCACAATTAAAACTTCCCCTCTTCCGGTGTTCTCATACAGTAAGTACCGTCTTAAGCACACACGGCGTCGGGGTGCAATACTCATCTTTGCGCCCACTTTGGTCAGAAGATCATATATGTTATAGTTACGGTAAAATTACAACTAATTAAACTAAATTAAACTATATTAAAAAAACGTGGTTTCAGTATTCAAACAAGATCAATTTTATAACACATATCAAAGTCAATTTTTCTAGCTTTTAATTTGGCAAAAGTTTTTATTACTTCGGTGGTCTACTATCTATTTTTACTTGCTTTTCTATATACTTCAGTATTAAAGCCGGGTTTGTTAATCTGTCTTGGGCCATTGATGAGTGCAGATAAGTTTTGATCAACTTAAGTTTAGAAAAAGACCTTTTATCTTCAGCTACTGTTACTGGAAGTGTTAAATATATCCTTAGACACCTAGAAAATTTTGGAAAACACAGAGTAAATTATTAGAATATACATATAACTGATAATATAATAATAATAATAATAATAATAATAATAATGACTTTATTGCTTTTTTTTTCAAAAAAAAATACAAACTAGACAAACAGTAATAATTATAATAAAGCAAAAGGCGACGTTCGCTCTTAGATGATGTTCCTAGAAACACCAGCTAAGAAGCGCTCTTCCACGTAACCGCAGCGCTCTTCCACGTAACCGCAATCGCTCTTCCACGTAACCGCATATCGAGTGGGGTTATGTCTTTATTTAAAAAAAATATTGGTAAGAAATTCTAATTCATTCTTATTGCATTCGCTAGTTTTTTTTTCAATTTAAACATTGCGTTGTTTTTAAGTTTTCTTCGGAGTTTCTCCAACTCAATACATTTTCCAGGAAAGAAAAATTATAATTACGTTTGCTCAACATTTCAAATCTTTCACCTAATTTTGCAATGACAATGTCCAATAAATAATAATAAGTTAACTTTAAAATTTTGTTCTGAGTCTAAAAGAGGCTCGTCTGCAGCCTCTGCAATACCCTTTTCATATTTGGCTGATTACAATTCTGACAACTGTCACTGTCAGATTTAACTAAAATGTCATGTTATAAATGTGTTTTTCTATGGATGCTATACAATGTGCAACTTCTGTCACTACTTACCTACATTCAAAACGAACAATTTCTCAGGCAGTGAGAAAAGTCGGCCATTGCAGTGAGAAATATTTTTCTCAGGGGTTCACCGCCGGTTTACATACATACGATCGCCATTTCCATGGTAACATGCACAATACAAACACAATTATTTTTGTCAAACAAAATGTCAAACAACTTGTCAAAACTTATCA
Source organism: Diabrotica virgifera virgifera (assembly GCF_917563875.1). NCBI lineage: Eukaryota > Metazoa > Arthropoda > Insecta > Coleoptera > Chrysomelidae > Diabrotica > Diabrotica virgifera. Next base: position 10,753,285 of record NC_065445.1, read on the forward strand.
AAAATTACTTTTAAGACTGTTCAACTGTGAATTATAATTTTAAATAAATAAATTATATAAATATTAAGAATATTAAATACCTATGTGTTTATATGTATTTTATTTCAATTTAGGCATATAATATACCTAAAAGCACCTAAATTATTTAATTTTGAAGTTTGAACTCTTGACAAAAACGCATCCATAGGAAAAGTACAGTGTACAACACGAGAGAAAATTACACATTTCTCTTTCGCTTAATTTGCGGCACTCGCCTCGTGCCTCGGCTCGTGCCAACAAACTTCTGCGCTCGTGAGAAATATATCTTTTTTTGTCTCTTGTTGTACAATATACTATTTTTCTATGGATGCTATAAAATGTGCAACTTCTCTCACTACTTAAATACATTCAAAACGAACAATTTCTCAGGCAGTGAGAAAAGTCGTCCATTGAAGTGAGAAATATTTTTTCTCACGGGTTCACCGCTGGTTTAGATACATATGATCGCCATTTCCATGGTAACATGCACAATACAAATACAATTATTATTTTTGTCAAACAAAATGTCAAACAACTTGTCAAAACTTATCAAAAATTACCTTTTAAGACTGTTTAACTGTGGATTATAATTTTAAATAAATAAAGTATATAAATATTAAGAATATTAAATACCTATGTGTATATATGTATTTTATTTAAATTTAGGCATATAATAGACCTAAAAGCACCTAAATTATTTAATTTTGAAGTTTTAACTCTTGACAAAAACGCATCCATAGAAAAAGTACAGTGTACAACACGAGAGAAAATGACATATTTCTCTCTCGCTCGATTTGTTGGCACAAACTTCTGCGCTTGTGAGAAATATGTCTTTTTCTCTCTTGTTTTACAATATACTATTTCTCACGGACTTCTCTCACTTGTGACGCACTGAAAAATGTCTGTGAAAAGGACCATAATAATGGTATAATAGTAATTATACTCTTGTCAACAGAATCGGAACTTTGCTCCTTATCTAAATGGGTTTCATATTTCATTTTCACATCGTAGGTGTAGTAAGCATTAATGCTTTTGTAAAAAATACCGAAAGTGCACTTCTATAATTTTGTAGTTTTTTTAAGGACAAGAAGCGCAAGTTTGAGCCTAGCAAGAGTTCGGCTTGCGCCCCTTGGACTTGGCGCCCGGGTGCTTCGCACCCCTTGCACCCCTGGGTTAAGACGGCCCTGTTCTCATACAACAAAGTTTGTCTGAGTAGATACCGTTAAGCTATTAACAAATTTTCAGCTTGTTATTAATAAATTTTTTTTGGTACGTGGGATCCAGACCTATTATAATTGCTTATTTTTAATGACAAAGTACAACCACAAAACTCAGACAGAAGAGAAGTAAAAAATGAAATCCATAAGGCACGTAGTATCTGGAAAGATTGTATCAATCTTATCACCAAGTTATTTGACCTATACTTGCATTGCAACCTAAATTTATAATCGTCGACAGTAGTTAAACGATCAAATAAAGATTTATTCCAAATATAATATTATGCTTGCACAACTAACTGCGATCATGAAAGTCTCGAATGAGGTTAGAAAGAAATTGATAAGGGCATAAGCGAAGCAAAAACAACAATAACAGTAATTATCTACATACAGAATAAGCCGAATAAAAACGGAACATATGCCGTTAATACAGTGTATCGGAACTACGTTTGAAATAGTAGACCAATATAAAAGTTTGACACACATAAGTCATAGCAACTCAACTATCTGTCTCGTTTTAGGTTAAGGCTACGGCCAAACAAGCGACAATTTACGGCGCCATAAGAGCAGTAAAATGAAGCGCGAAAATGGGTCCCGCGGTGAGTGTAGTGATTGGCCAGACTGAGCTGTAAAATATCGCAAAGCAATATCGAACGGGTCCATCTTCGGCGTCGTGTTGCAAACAAATGGACCTGGGTCCAAATTTGTATCTCATCTAGCCACAACCACGACCAAAACACTGTATTTACATCTTGCGACACGCCGTAATTTACATCCCCGTCTGGCCATGCTTTTTACTGCAGTTACTGCCGCTTCATTTTACTGCTGTTACAGCGCAGTTACAGCAGTAAAATGAAGCGGCAGTAAAAAAGAATGACCAGATGGGGATGTAAATTACAGCGTGTTGCGAGATGTAAATACAGTGTTTCGGTCGTTGTTGTGGTTAGATGAGCTACAAATTTGGACCCAGATCCTTCTTCCCAGGACCCATTTTCGCGCTTCATTTTACTGTTATTTTGGCTCCGTAAATTGTCGCTTTTCTGGCCATAGCCTTAGCCTAAAAGGAGACAGGTAGTTGAGTTGCTATGGTTTATGTTTGTCATATATTGGTCGACTATTGCAAACATAGTTCCGATACACTGTATTAACTGCGTATGTTCCGTTTTTATTTGGCTTATTCTGTATAGCTAGAATAGAACTAACTAGAATAGCAATAGCTAGAAAAGAATTTATAAAATACAAGTCAATGTTTACAAATAACAAATTGAGTATGGTTATCAAATTGAGGTTCCTCGAATGTTATGTTTGGTCGCAACTACTGTATGGGGTAGAAGCTTCTCCACTCTTCTAGAAAAGACTCTGAAAGCCCAATCTGTAAAAATATTGGAGGCATTCGAAATGTGGCTATATAGGCGTATTCTGAAAATTCCTTGGCAGGGCCCCCGTAAGGGGTACTGGCGCCTGTGTGCCAAAAAGGATTTTGGCGCCCCTTAAGGCATTTTGGATCATGTTTTTTATTTATTTTTTGAAGGTGCTTGAAATAAACCTGAAAACTGAACTTTAGAATGTGAGTTTCACCCCTTCAAGGAGGTGAAAAAACATACGTTCAAAAAAGTCCGGAATTGGATAAAATGACTAATTTGAAATAACTTTTCTTCCATAAAGATTTTTCTCTGTCAATACTTTTCAATAGTTTTCGTTAGTTCCGTTTTCAATAGTTATTTGCGAGTAAATTTATGTTCATTTTTCAACAAAAAAAAAACAAGTTTTTAGACGGATTTTCGCAAATAACTCAAAAAGTAAGCATTTTATCAAAAAAATATAGCTTATAAAAAAGTGAAAAGTGAAAAAAGTACCTATATATGAAGTCTGCAGACCCAGTAGAAACAGTTGTAGCTGATGAAAAGTAGGTTATTATTTTTCAAATTACAAATCCAATAACGTAAACTACCTACGTAAGTTTCAACGTAAAATAACTAAAAAATCAAGCACTTATCAGGGAACTTATCAGCACTCATTACATCTTTTTTAAAGTGTTTAAAAGAAGCTATATTTTTTAACATAAAAAGTAAGTAAGTTAAAAATAATGTTGGTCCCGTTTTTTGGTAAATAAATCATGTAAACCACCCCCTAGTTAGCATCCCAAATGAAATTCGTCGGTACCGCTTCACCACAAGTTACTTTCTTATGTATTGTTTATATGATTTGAAGTTTCATCGGTTCAAAGTGCTTATTTTTGAAAAGGCTGTATTTAAAAGGGCGAAAGGGCTGAACAAGTCACTAATCATGAGTGTATGCAAAATTTGAACAGGGATTTGATACGGAACCATATCTTCCAATTTTTGTCTTACAGGAAAACAAAACATCCAAAATATTCAGAAAAGCATAATCTACATTTTTTTACTGCTTGAGATTTTTGGTATCACTAATTAATTTTAAAGTTATTTGGAAAAAGAAATTTTTTCAACATTGAAAAAAAATTACTTTAAAACCAAATTTTTTCAAAAATGAGCACTTTAAACTGATGAAACTTACAGATCATATAAATAAAGCTTTTCTTAAACATTTTAATGAAGTTGTAATAAGTTTACCCCGAAAAGTGCTTAATTTTTTGGTTATTTTACATTGAAATATTCCATTTGGAATTTGACGAACAAGAACCTACTTTTCATTAGCTACAACTCTGCTTTCTACTGGGTTTTGTAGACTTTATATATAAATTTTTTTCACTTTCTTGTAAGCTATATTTTTGCTAAGAGTATTTTTTCGATAAATTAATTAGTTTTTAATTGCGAAAAACCGTCTAAAACGGGTTTTTTTGTTGAAAAATGAACATACTCGCAAATAACTCGAAAATAATTGACTTAGTGAAAATCTCTATATAACAAAAGTTGCTTAGAATTAGTCAGTTTATCCAATTCCGGACTTATTTTGAACGAATGTTTTCTCACCCCAGAGAATACCCCCAGGTATTCTCGGGCGTATTCCCCTGAGAATACCCCTTTTACCCCCAAAGTAAAAGCACACATCGGCACAGTAGGTATCACTTCTTTTCTTGTTAGCTATGTGTATGACAAATTGTATGTCAATCTAAGTGGTTCTTTAAAATTTACAACAAAAACCGTGAGTAAATTAATGTAACTATTATTAGTACGCTAAATATCAAAATGAAACAAACAGAATAAAAGCATAACAAAATAAATTAAAATGCCTGACTTCTGATATGTTCTCGCAAATGGGAATCAGCAGTAACTGGATGATATACTAATCAAATTTAGTGTGTGTTTAAACTGAATCCTATTTAACTTCTCAACTTTTATTTTAAAATTAATTTTTGTTTTTTGTTTCTTTGCTTTTTTTGCAATTTTTGACCCCGGGTTTTGGCGCCCCTAAAGGATGGCGCCCGTGTGTATTGCACACTTTGCACATATGGTAGCGGGGGCCCTGTTCCTTGGACTGCAAAAGTCTCAAACGAAGAAGTGTTAAGAAGAGTTGGACATGGCAGGAAGCTTATGAACACAATTAAAATAAGAAAAGCATCCTATCTGGGCCACATTCACAAAGTTAAATTCCGACAGAGGGCGCTTAAAATTTCAAAGATGGACGATAACTCTAGGAAAACAATTCATTTTGTCATTTGACCTCACAGTTCCAAAACATTAAATTAAAATCATTTACACAAATGTTTTGCCAAAGTAACCACTAAGTTTTGCCACTAAGACATCTTGTAAGTTAAAGACGACTCAAAATTATGTTTCATCTGTATGCATTCATTAAAATTTGATGCTAACTGCTGATTTGTTTTTACCTTTTTTTCATAAAAAAATCTGGCCCGCCGATAATCACACAGCGTTTAAAAAATTATTAATCTATCTTAGAATTTCTAATTTTGTTTTTAATTTAATTAATAGGTACACTACAATTTATTTTACACCAACAGATAACAATTTTTAATTAAATAAAAACTGGAAACTAAGTAGGTGAATTTATTTAATAATAATTGTGTTCTGGAAATTACGAGGTGGTCGGAATATTTTGCATAACAATGTACATTCTATGTATACAGAATATATATATAGTCTGGGCTGATTATCGGAGAATAGGCCATTTTTGGGAAAAGTTATTTACCAGCGATTTTATTGTTGGAATAGAATCTTACGATTGTATATATTAATAATATAGGTATGCAAAGTCCGCAGATAGTGTGCTACTTTTTTTATAAACAAAATGGCGCCCGAAAGTCGTGTTTTTTTCAATTTTTGCTCTATAACTCCAAAGATTTTAACTTTACACCAAAAACACCCAAATAAAATTCACCGCAATTAAATTCTGCATAGAGACGTGTTTTTCCCGATTCACTTCGACGAAAACTTTCCCCGGAAAAAACGGGTTTTTCCAACAAAATCTTTAATTTTCAACTAAAATTTTAGATAAGTAATTGTTAATCAATAAGTAAATAACTTGGTAATGTAAAAGCCCTTTTCGTAAAGATTATAATTCCAGAAGCCGATAGAAATTAAATAAACAGTTTAGCAACAATTGAATTGTTAATTAAAAATTTACGGTCGCTTTAATAACGACAATAATGATGATGCATAAGAATACCTATGATTTTTTCGGACTATTTAAGCGGTCTCAGGAATATTTTAAAATTATAAACAATTTTTTGGCTTATAAACAAATAAAATATCTAGGGAAATGTTAAATAAATTAAATTGTGAAAACGGTATTCGAAAAATAGCGGCAGGGCGCTTCTTTTAAAAGAAAAAAACGTTTAATTATGACGAGTGGTTCCTGAGATACAATCGGTCAAAGTTGACCGGAATTTACGGCAAAGATATAAACAAAAGGATCATAATTTTCAAACCATCACCTTTTTATTTTTCTCCTCTTTCTCCACACCAATTTTCATATCTTTAAAATACTCATAACATATATTATTATAATAAAAACTATGGATAATACGTGTGAAAATTGCCAAAAATAGCAAAATTCCAATCAAAAATTAGGTTGGAGAAAATGTAACCCTCAAAGTTAAAAATCGGTATACGTTAAAAAAAAATGTATTTTCTCGGCTTCCCATGGAGCAATTTCCTTCATTCTTTTTTTGTTCCCAAGTAACTCGAGTAGAGCCATCGAACTAACGCATTATTAAATGTCAAACTTGCTTTTGTTTTGTTATAATAAATTAATTTATTTATTATAACACAAAATTTTAATTTGTTTAAATAAAAATTGTTTAAATAATTATACAGCTTTCAAATGAGAATATTTATGTTTTTAACTTTAAAAGGTACACTTTTAGTATATATATATATAAATCCCGTTCACAGCGTAATACGTCTTTGGGTTCCCGTTCGCCAAGCCTGTCTATTCTGCCAGTCTTCTTCAGATAGATTTCTTGCTGACATTGCTTTTGAGATTCCTTGGATCCATGTTGTTGGTGGTCGTCCTCGTTTTCTTTTCTCTGGTGGTACCCATTCTAATATCTTTTTGGGTAGTCTTTCTTCCCCCATACGTCTAACATGTCCGTACCATATTAGTTGTTGTTTTTCGATGTCTTCTATAATTGATCTTTGTACTTTCATTTGTCTCCTGATGTCCTCATTTTTCACATGTTCTAATCTAGACTTTCCCGCTGCTCTCCTCCAAAAATCCATTTCAACTGCCAATAGGTTACCTTTAAGTTTTTGTGATAACTGCCACACTTCTGAGCCATAGACGATTACTGGTTTTAATATGGTATTATATATTCGTTTTTTCGTTTCCGGTCTTATATTTTTTTGCCATAATACTGAATTCAACGCACCTATAACTTGTTTTCCTTTGGTTATTCTGTCTTTTATGGCTTCATCACTTCGTCCTGTCTTTGTCAGTTTTACCCCCAAATATGTACATTGGTCACATTTCTTAATAGTTTCATCTTCTAAGTCGAGGTCATCTGGATTATTTTCTCCTCCTACGCAAAGATATTGTGTTTTTTGGACATTTACTTCGAGGCCCCATTTTTTGTACTCTTCCATTAGTTTTCTAGCCATATACTCCAGGTCTTCTTTGTCTTGGGCAATAACTACCTGGTCATCTGCATAGTGCAACGTATATAACGTTTCATCCCCAATAGATAGCCCCATCCCTTTACACTTCTTCTTCCAGTGCCTGAGTGCTTCATCGATATATATGTTGAACAGTATGGGAGATAAACAACAACCTTGCTTAAGTCCTTTTGTTACCTGAAAACCATTAGACACCTCTTTTCCTATTTTAACTTTTGCTATTGTGTTCTTATAAAGCTCTTTAATAGCATCGATTAGTGTAACGCTGATACTGGTTTTCTCCAATACTTTCCACAATTTCGCAACAGGCACGGTGTCATATGCTTTTGTTAAATCGACTAAGAGTAAATGCACTTCTCGAGATCTCAGTGTTCTTTTCTCAAGTATTTGGGATAAGCAGAAAATACTATCTATTGTGGATCGTCCTGCTCTGAATCCGTTTTGTTCTTCTGACTCAAAAGGGCGGTATTCTTCGCATATGCGTTCTTTTATAATTCTTCCATATAATCTGCTAAGCGTACTCGTAACAGTTATACCCCGATAGTTATTGCAATCTTCCTTATTTCCTTTCTTATGGATAGATGTAATCCATCCTTCTTTCCAACTTTGTGGCACTGGTTCTCCATGCAAGTGCCTATTGAAAACTTCTGTTAGAATCTCGAATAGTTTGTTGGTTCCATTTTTTATTAACTCTGCATATATCCCCTCTGGACCAGGAGCACGTCCATTTTTCAGCCGTGATACAGCTTTTTTAGTGTCTTCTACGTTGATTGCTAATGGCTCCCCTTGAATCAGGACTTCATGTTGTTCTATGTTTTTGTATTCCGGTCTTTCTTCTACTAACAGTGTTTTATAGTGTTTTTCCCATTTTTCAGGTTCTATGGAGTGTATGGCTATTTGTTCTGTTTTGTTGGATCTGATGTTTTTTATAAACCTCCAGGATTCTCTTGATTTGCGGCCGCCGATGTACGTATCTAATTCCTGACATTTTCTTTCCCAGCTTTGATTTTTTGACTCTATTACCGTTGATTTAAATTTATTTACCATTTCTCTATATTCTCTTTTATGTTCTTGATCTTTTGTTCCCAGCCATCTGTGATATAATTTTTGCTTTTGTTCTTTCATTTCCTGTAGTTCATCATTCCACCAATTATTTGTCTTTCTGGGTTTATTTTCTCTTATACCTAAGGCTTCTTTGGCGGCTTGATGTATTCCTTTTTTTATTATTCTATGTAGCTCTTCTGTTGTTTTATGTTTGAATTCCTGTGGTAGTTGTTGCTCTAATCTTTTTTTATACAATTCTCTAGTACTATCGTTGTCTAAACTTGTTAGATTGTACTGCAGTTGTTTAACTTCTACTGAGTGATTTTCGTTTATGTTTTGATTTTGTTGGTGTTTACAATTTCCGCTTAGAGGTAGTATCATTTTGGCTTTTACTAAGTAGTGGTCACTTCCACATTCGGCTCCTCGAAACACTCTTACGTCATGCACTTTTATTTTAGATTTTTGTTTCATTATTAGGTAATCAATTACTGATCTCAAGTTTCTTGTAGGCTGAGTCCATGTATATGTATGTATTGCCTTATGTTTGAAATACCCATTCATGATCCTTAGTGAATTGTGTCTACACATTTCTATTAAGTTATTGCCATTGTCGTTTGTAGTGTTTTCTCCATATGGTCCTATTATTTCATCGTTTATTCTTCTACCAGTTCTTGCATTTAGGTCACCTAGTATAATAGTTTCCCTTGTTTGACCTATTTGAGAAATAGTTTCATCTAAGACTTCATAATATTTTCTTTTTTCTTCTACGCGTGCATGATCATTCGGGCCGTATGTGCCTATTATTGTCATTTTTGATCCTTTCAGGTTGAGGTTGACCTTTATGATTCTTTCATTTATTGCTTGCCAGTTCGATATGTTCTTTTTGTATTTCTTCAATATAAGTATTGATACTCCTCTTTTGGCATGTTCTTCCTTATTAACTCCCGTATGTATATGTATATATCTATCCAGATTTTGAGTTCCTTGTCCTTTTTTCTTTGTTTCAGAGAGTACAGCAAAGTCCATTTTGTGTTTCTTCATTTCTTCGATAACATCTTCGATTTTATTTCTAATTCCCTGTGTATTCCAAGTACCACAAATCAGTGTCCGTTTTCGTTGCCATTGTCGTCGTCCTTTAGTTCCATCCGTATTCCGAGGCTTGGTTTCGGTATTATTAGCGTAAAAATATTTTTCCAAGAATGAGTTGCTGGCCCATTGCTAAACCCCCTTGCTAGGAGGACCAGAATTACACTTTTAGTAAGTTTATCTAAAAAAAGCCTACAACTGGAAAAAATATGTAGTTTTCTGTTCTTATAAATAAATTAATCTATTATAACAAAACAAAAGCAAGTTTTACATTTAATAATACGTTAGTTTGATGGCTCTACTCGAGTTATTAGGGAACAAAAAAAGAATGAAGGAAATTGCTCCATGGGAAGCCGAGAAAATGCATTTTTTTAACGTATACCGATTTTGAACTTTGAGGGTTACATTTTCTCCAACCTAATTTTTGATTGAAATTTTGCTATTTTTGGCAATTTTCACACGTATTATCGATAGTTTTTATTATAGTGATATATGTTATGAGTATTTTCAAGATATGAAAATTGGTGTGGAGAAAGAGGACAAAAATAAAAAGGTGATGGTTTAAAAATTATGATCCTATTGTTCATATCTTTGCCGTAAATTCCGGTCAACTTTGACCGGTTGTGTCTCAGAAATCACTCGTCATAATTAAACGTTTTTTCTTTTAAAAGAAGCGTCCTGCTACTGCTTTTCGAATACCGTTTTCATAATTTAATTTAGTTATTTGTTTATAAGCCAAAAAATTGTATATAGTTCTAAAATATTCCAGAGGCCGCTTAAATAGTCCAATTTCAATTCTGTAAAGTACATTAGATAGGTATAGTGTCTTTTTATGAAAAAATCATAGTTATTCTTATGCATCGTAATTATTGTCGTTATTATAGCGACCGTAACTTTTTAATTAACAATTCAATTGTTGCTAAACTGTTCATTCAATTTCCATCGGCTTCTGGAATTATAATCTTTACGAAAAGGGCTTTTACATTACCAAGTTATTTAATTATTGATTAACAATTACTTATCTAAAATTTTAATTGAAAATTAAAGATTTTGTTGGAAAAACCCGCTTTTTCCGGGGAAAGTTTTTGTCGAAGTGAATCGGGAAAAACACGTCTCTATGCAGAATTTAATTGTGGTGAATTTTTATTTGGGTGTTTTTGGTGTAAGGTTAAAATCTTTGGAGTTATAGAGCAAAAATTGAAAAAAACACGATTTTCGGGCGCCATTTTGTTTATAAAAAAAGTAGCACACTATCTGTGGACTTTGCATACCCATATTATTGATACATACAATAATAAGATTCAATTCCAGCAATAAAATTGCTGGTAAATAACTTTTCCTTGTATTTTGCTAATTAGCCCAGAGTAATACTACATTTTATTTATTTATTTAATTTTACAGTCGCTTAAACATTAAAAGATACTACGTTTAATACAAACGTTAAATTAACAAAATATGTGATTAGGCATTGGTTAGTTTAGGTCATTGCGTAGGGTATAATAGGAATGAATACTGAGGAACACTGCAATAGTTTTTTTAAGTCGAAATCCTTGTTAGTTACAACATAAACTGACCACAAATATGTACACAAATTAATGGCAAAGTAAATGTTTTCCTAGAGTTGATCAGTGTTGCCAATTGGCGGATAATTATCCGATTTGCGTACCTTTTTGAGAGTTGTCGTATCTTCTTCGTATCTTTAAATAAATCGGATATCTGCGGATATTTTTCAGTGTATCTACCATCGACTAAAACTTTCTCATCCATATATTCCCAACACCAACAACACATTATTTTGTTTGGTTCCGCCCAAATTTTTATAAATAGTCTATACTGGATGAATGTTAGTGACATCCAATACTTTTCATCTTTTGACAAAAGGAACATGTGCCGATTCTTTTGTTTAGAATTTAAATGCACAAGTGCATCCATTTAAGGCATACTAATACAATTCAAATTTCAAAAACCGTCTGCCGTCCGATGTTATTGTCTTGATGAGTATTAGTTCGATGAGTATGAGTTTATTGCCGTCCGATGCGTTTTTAGTTTTTAGTCTTTAAACTTATGAAAGCTAATTCACGAACGATTTAGTTTTATTTTCATTTTATGTAGTGCAGTGCTTAAGTAACTCAGGCCTCGATAAAAATAATGCATTTTTCACCAGAAATTTTGCGCCTATGCTATTAATGTAGCTGTAGTTTATTTTGTATTGATTTATTTATTTTTTATTTTTCCAGTACCTAGTTTTAGGTAGTTATTACGTTTTAATAATATTTAAAAGTGTTTTTTTTTTACATAAATAATTATAATAAATTAATATAACGATCCTAATAATGCAATATTTAGATTTATTTATTTATTTAGAATTTAACACTTACGATAGTACAAAATACAAATAATATAATAATAGTCAGTAAATAGTATTTACATACATGAATTAGATAATAATCAGCTAGGATACGAGATTTTCATCTATAAACGAAAATTTTTAAACCGTGAAATAGAGAATCCAGTAGATTAAAGGGCCGGTTGTTCGAACGCTAATCGGAAATGGAATCAACTGATCATTATCAAATATTTAATTACTGTCAATGTCAACTTTGATTGGGTTGCTGAAAACATAATTGACTACAATTATGAGATTAATTGATTAATTAATCAATTATCTTAATAAGGGAGCGTTCAAGTATTACGTAACACAGGTTGGGGGGGGTCAAAAATCGCGTTACGTAATACTTGAACGCTCCCTAATTGTTACGTTAACTGATAATTAATAATTAATTAATCAATCAATTACGTTAATTATCATAATGATAATTGATTACAATCAACTGATTGGCGTACGAACAACGGATTTTGTTATTTGATGGTTGTTAAGGGGACTACAAGAATAACATTGGCAACATTGATTTTAATAACAGAATAATTTTTGACCTAGCGTACCTTTTCGTGACAAATCGGATATTTTTCGAGCGATCATCGGATAATCTAGAGAAATGCGATTGGCAACACTGGAGTTGATGCTTTTCAAATTCGCCACTAGCCGTTGCCCACTTTGCGGTTCCTCGCCAATACTTCAAACCAATAAATGAACTCTACTGCACGTCATCATGCAAGGAAGAGTAGAGGCAGTAGCGTCATTTGAAATTTTGATAGGGGGGGGCAAGCATTATATATACAATACATTTATATGCAAACATAATACAAAATTGATCTATTTTTTGTAAATTTCAGTAATTTTCAGGGTCAGGGGGGCGGGCAAATGCCCCCCCTGCCCCCTATCAAATGACGCCCCTGAGTAGCGGGAAGAAAAGGCTTTGGAAGAAAGAAGAAATATTGGCTGAGGAATATCAGAGATTGGACTAACCTTAGTGTTGAATTGATATTTCAAATTGCAAAAGATAAGGAAGCCTTTAAAGAAGTGGTCGCCAACCTTTCCTAGAAGACGGCACAATAATAAGAAGAACACTACTACTGCTATCGGTTTACAGCGTTCTCCGACGCCTTCCGACTCCTAACCGCCATTCTTCTCTGTTTAGCCATATACCTGGAGGGATTTCTTTTTCCTCTAGTTCTTTTCAATTCCCTTCCTCCAGCTTCTTCTCGGCCTTCTTCTTTTCCTTCTTCCTTGTGGTGTCAATGCCAAAATTTGTTTAGGCATCCTGTCATCTGCATTCTCTGTACATGGCCGTATGTATGGTATTGTATATGAGCTGTTTGTTCGCTTTAGATATTTTTTGGCCCCACAGAATGTCGTTCATCATGGATATGGCTTTTCTACCCTGTATGTTTCTGTCTTTTATAGCAGCGTCGAGTATTCCATCTTGATTTATCTTCATGGGTACTGGATACTTGTACTTGTATTCATCACAGTGTGTAATTTCTACCCCATCGTCTAATGTAATAGACTGCTTTGTCCCTTCAATACACATGGCTTCAGTTTTCTTAATGTTGACTTCGATACTCCATTTGTTATATTCTTCTATTAGCTTCCGCGTCATGTAACTCAAGTCGTCATGATTTTGAGCAATCAGAATTTGGTCATCAGCGAAACATAAGGTGTATAGATACACTTTATAAGAAGAATACTAAGTTTACTTATTACATATCATCTTTCCATCAACAATAAAATATTACGTGAAAAGCTTCCGATCAAAATAATTTATTATACAATTGAATCTATCAATCTAAACAATTGAACGCTTTTGACCACTTGACGAAATCTCAGCTCATATTAATTGAACGATAGCAAAAACTTCCGATTGCATAGGGCATAGGACATCAATAGCGAATATTCCGCACACAGTTGAAAGCTCCATGACGTGACGTAGCACTCTCGATTTAACGATGTTTATTAATTAAGCGTCTGCCTTTGGCGTTAATTAAATGGTCCGCCAGTAAAACAACGGAAAAGCCGATGGCAAAATTCAGGATGATTTGTTTAAGCTGATGCAGGAATAAACGATGACGCCACGCAGGGCTAACACGAAGTAAAAGTTGGTGATGACTGATGAGATCACGAATATTTAATAAATTATATAATATCACGACTTTCCGACTATTTTGGATTAGGGATGAAAGTAGATAACCAAAGTTACTACGACTACAGAGATAGGGAAATCAATGTGTTAGAGAGAGAAGTACCTTTCCAATGAGTAAGAGTGAGATAGATGCTGACGTCACAGCGATGGAATAGTGTAGTTATTTTCCACTAGATGGCGCCACCAATCCGCCATTTTTATTCCATTTCAGTATTTTTCCATTTCAGTATTTTTCCATTTCAACGGCACTAAAGCATATCTCCGTTGTTATTGGTCTGATCGTGACGTGTGAGGTATCATCGGAAAGGGGAGGGGGTAACGAATACGTTAACACAAATAACAAAGATGGCGGCATAGCCAAAACGGCACTAAAGCATATCTCCGTTGTTATTGGTCCGATCGTGACATGTGAGGTATCATAGGAAAGGGGAGGGGGTAACGAATACGTTAACACAAAAAACAAAGATGGCGGCATAGCCAAAACGGCACTAAAACATATCTCCGTTGTTATTGGTTCAACGTGTGAGGTATTGGAAAGGAGCGCGTTGGCTCGTGACGTACGAAGGGATCATTGGAAAGCGATATGTTACATATACTATATTTTATCTACGACCATAACACAATATGTTATTTAAACCAATCACGTGCAGAAATCTAAGCTTAACGAGTTGCATACTATATTTTATCTACGACCGCAACATATTCCGCATTTTTATTCCAATTCGCCATTTTTATTCAAATTCACCATTTTTATTCCAATTTTCCTTGACATTACGTCGAAGAAATCTACCATAGTTTACTTATTAGCCGCTAGATGACGCCATTTTTAGACCATTTTTATTAAAATTCACCATTTTTATCCAATTTTCCTTGACATTACGTCGAAGAAATCTACCATAGTTTACCTATTAGCCGCTAGATGACGCCATTTTTAGTCCATTTTTATTTAAATTCACCATTTTTATTCCAATTCGCTATTTTTATTCCAATTTGTCTTGATACAGATATTACGCTGAAGGAAACTACCATAATTCGTTCTAAATATGATCTCAAATAAAATCCCATAGATAAAACAAATTGAATTCATCGATATGAAAAAGAACTTCGACTGAGTTGACAAAGACAAAAAAAATCTAGAAGGAAGATATTTAATAGAAAAAGATTGCAAATTTTCAAAGCAAAAGTCTTTTAGAGTAATTCCATTGAGAAAATTATATATACACAAGTAAAAAGAGAGGCATAGACAATAAAAGTTGTAGGTATGTAGTACCTAATGACAAAGACAAAAAAAATCTAGAAGGAAGATATTTAATAGAAAAAGATTGCAAATTTTCAAAGCAAAATCTTTTAGAGTAATTCGATTGAGAAAATTATATATACACAAGTAAAAAGAGAGGCATAGACAATAAAAGTTGTAGGTATGTAGTACCTAAACGGCTTAACGTAGAGAAACATATATTTTATCTACGACCGTAACATAATTTATGTGTAAGCGATGGTGACATCTCATTAGCATTGGTCTGATTGGAGATTGTGGTACGTTAAAGGTGTGGGGAGTATCGAATATGTTATTTAATCCATAAACTAACCGTTACGAGCTGCATACTATATTTTATCTACGGCCATAACATTTGGTGCCACCAATTCGCCATTTTTATTCAAATTCACCATTTTTATTCCATTTCAGTATTTTTAGTTAAATTCGCTATTTTTATTCCAATTTGTCCTGATACAGATATTACGTTGAAGGAATCTACCATAATTTGTTCTAAATATGATCTCAAAATCCCATACATAAAACAAATTGAATTCATCGATATGAAAAAGAACTTCGACTGAGTGCATTATAAATGACAAAGACAAAAAAAATCTAGAAGGAAGATATTTAATAGAAAGAGATTGCAAATTTTCAAAGCAAAAGTCTTTTAGAGTAATTCGATTGAGAAAATTATATATACACAAGTAAAAAGAGAGGCATAGACAATAAAAGTTGTAGGTATGTAGTACCTAAACGGCTTAACGTAGAGAGACATAGACGTAAGGAGAGACATGGACAATAAAGGTTGTAGGCATGCCTAAATGGCATAACGTAGAGAGGCATAGACAATAAAAGTTGTAGGTATGTAGTGCCCACCGGTATGGGTACACAAAAAAATTTCCCTAGATCTACTGACAAACTGGGCATTTCGCAATATCTAGCAACAGCGCCTCCCATAAGAGCCTGTGTATTAGAGTTAGATAGAAAATCAATTTTTCCCCAGATGCTGGGGAAATTAAAAAAAAATTTAAGGTCCATTCTGCTCATTTTTGTCTCGTTTTGTGGTGGAGGTCCGACTTTTACGTCACGATTGGACCAATAAAACAGAAGATATAACTAATGCCCTTTTGGCTGTATCCTGAAAATACGTAACTAATGCCCCTGATAACGTATAAGATATAATAGAAGCAGTATTTTGATATGTCCAATCCATCCCTCTCTGAGAGATATGCGAGGTATCATGTGATTTAACAAATTGAATAATATAGAAAAATTAAACATAACATCATGCCATAAAGACATTAGATACAAATGATTTAACCACCAGACACAGAAAAATCAAATAGAGCAGAATGTTAAAAAGGAGTTCTGTATCTTCGGTCCTCTTGGTGCAATAGGGACATACGAATTCTCAAATGATACGATTTAACCAATAGAGTTCAGTGACAGAAAAATAAAATACATCATGTCAAAAGGGTCTTAGATACGTATTTTCCGTCCAATCGTAACTTACAGTACCTCAACCAATAAAATACAATGGCATAAAAATCAAATACATCAGCATGTCAAAAAGGCTTTAGTATTTTCTTTTCTACTGAGAAACATCCAAATCTTTCGTAAAATATTATACACGGGCGTTCTTTCTATATGTCCAAACTAGTAAACCTCTTATTTTTAACACGCAACTCTCAATATTTACATTATTTCTTCCTAGAAAATATCAGTGTATCAAAATGGAATACAAATATATGCAAACCACCAATTGCTAAATCTATCATTATATCGCTAATACCTAAAATACATATCAGATAAATTCTTTCGCTAAGTCCAAACCACCGATATTTCTCACATTATTTTCAAACCAGATTTAGAGTTCTAGTCAAGCATAAAAATCAAATACATCAGCATGTCAAAAGGGTTTTAGTATTTTCGTTTCTACTAAGAAACATCCAAACTTTTCGTATACTATCGTGTTGTATACTTTTGTACACTATTGGTTTTTATAATTTGTTTAAATTTTTTTTAATAAATGTAGCAATAACTTCGAAATTATGGCATTTAGTTGTAGGGAAAATAACATGAAAAATAATCAGTATTTCTTTAGGACTTCAAAACTCAAATAACGACTTCTTGTCCTATTAGAAATACGGAATTGGATTTCCAGAAAAACGTAAAATCTGACAACAATGTAATTGTCACTATAATATAGACCGCCTCAGAAAATTCATACCCATCAAAATCTATAAAAATCTTGCAAGCCGTTTCCGAGATAATTGAGTGTTTCCATACATAAAACTCACTCTGTATGCAAACCAGATTTAGAGTTCTAGTCAGACATAAAAATCAAATACATCAGCATGTCAAAAGGGCTTTAGTATTTTCGTTTTTACTGAGAAACATCCAAATCTTTCGTACTCTATTATACACAGGCGTTCTTTCATTATGTCCAAACTAGTAAACCTCTTATTTTTACCATGCAACTCTCAATATTTACATTATCTCTCCCTAGGTGCAAAATGTCAGTATATGAAGCATAAATATATGCAAGCCACTAATTGCTAAATCTATCATTATATCGATAATACCTACAATACATATCAGATAAATTCTTTCGCTAAGTCCAAACCACCGATATTTCTCATATTATTTTCAAACCAGATTTAGAGTTCTAATCAGTTGGAGAATACAAATTTTTGTTATAAAGTACGTTTTAAATGTGATCTCAAATACAATCCCATGCATAAAACAAATTGAATTCATCGATATGAAAAAGAACTTCGACTTAGTGCAATATAAATGACAAAGACAAAAAATATATCTAAAAGGAAGATATCTAATAGAAATAGGTCGCAAATTTTTAAAGCAAAAGTCTTTTAGTATAATTAGAGTAATCCGATTGAGAAAATTACTTATTATGGGTATACACAAGTTAATAATAAGCAAAAAATCGAACTTCTATTGATCCAATCAAAAAAAATCAAATACATTTGTACTATGAGAATGATCTCCGAAAGGGAAATCGATAGGTCAAAATAAACTAATTTTAAAGTAAAAATGTGGCTTATTCACAATAAAAATAATAAATAATAAATTTTCTTGCGCTCCTTATTGTTTTACGAAAGATACAAAAAAAAACACGAAAAATACACGATACGTAGGTAGAAAATAATGTCATTATTAATTATGACTTAATCATTCTTTCGAATGTTTTTAGTACGCATGACTCTAAGAATTTACCCTGGTATGATTCTGGTTTCGAAGGATCTTTGAACGGTTTTAAAATAATTCGAACTAGGTTTCGAAGGATCTTTGGACGGTTTTAAAATAATTCGAACTAAATATATTCTTACCAACCATCTGGAAACTTAAGGTGTGTGTCGATATAATTCTTTATTTGCACTAACGCCATTACTACAATCGGAAATTTTCTTAATCATTCTATAAGTACAGTATTTTAATTGCATTTTAAACAGGTTTCTAATTCACTTATGGAAAAATTAGAATTAGAATCAGAATCAGATTAGAACTTTCATATTGTGATACATTTGTCTATGGAAGAAAATAATACGGTATGTATAAGATACAAAATTCAAGCATTGGAAAAGCCATACAAGAGGCACACCAAATTCAAAAATCTTGACTATTTAGTCTAAACATGAATTAAAATTTCTAGTTCTATCTTCTAGCTTCTCGTCCAGCTTGAAATAGGATATTAGTATTCATATTTATTATTTCAAAAATTTTAAGATATCGTGTCTTTTGTTGTAGGTATACTGTCACATTTTCAATACATATTACCCAATTTTTACTTACCCATCATCGAGTTAATTTATAAATGCAATAAGTAACTCCTTAAGATATTATGCTTTCAAAAAACGCTACCAACCAATCTCCTTCATATTGGCTAGTTTCAAATGTATTTCTACAATTACACCATTATTTGCCGAAATATTTTAAAGCAGTGTTGACAACGTCTAAAAAACTGTACATAATTTGGTACATAAATATCAAAAATGATGATCAAAATTGCTTTTATTAGATGATTATTAGCTCTCTTTATCCAGCTAAAATAAAATAAATAAAGAACTTACATCGTCATATCCATATACTGTTTTGAAAACCGAGGACTTGGAAGCTCCAATAAGTCATAACTCGAAGTTTGAAATAGTAAATAGTATATCAGTGAATGTTTATGCTTTGGAATTAAATCAAGTTAAGGAAAAATAATTTTACGAATTAGTGCCTGCTTGCCTAAACAAAACAAACTTGATAGACATGTAAATTTGAATCTTATTCAGGATAAATATTTTCTAAAATTAAATGATTACCTACGACTCTCATCGTAGTGACGATGGAAATATTGAAATAAAATATCATTACTGCTGGAAAAAAAGGTGTCTAGGTTGTTACACTATATAACCAAAAAAGAAAACTAATTCACCCAGATTTATTGGAAAAATTTACTGTTTCACCGTATCATTAAAATCTTACAAAAAAAGAAATATCGAATTAAATAAACAATACATAATAGAACTAAGAAGTAAATTACGAATATCAGAGTGCATGAGATACGAAATAAACATCTTACAAGCAAAACTATCGATACAACAAATACATATTATATACATTATTCACTTGAAAATTTTAAAGTAATGTTGGCTGAATGTCCAAGAAACTGAGTATATTTAGCCTCTTTTACAATATTTCTGAAAAACTTCAACGAATTTGTCTATTTAGCGAAAAAAAATCTAATTCACGCAGTTTTATCGGAAAACTTTGCTATTTACCATTTTTATTCACTGTCTTTTTAATCTGTTGAGTAACATCTTTAATTTATTTTGATTTTTAAGAAGTTTTCTAACCTCCTCTAATTACGATTTTTTGTAGAATTTGGACTGGTTGTATTGAATTATGATAGGTATGTGTATCTGATTACGCAATAATTTCAAAGAGACATTCTTTGTAGCTTAGTATAAATTGGTCTTCTAATACTAAAATATTATAAAAAAATAATAGAGTAAAGCAATACAGGAGACTTAAAAAAGGTTTAAAATCTCATGAAATCTTGTTTATTTAGTCTAAACATGAATTAAAATTTATATTGTTCATACTTATTATTTCAAGATTTTTAAGATCGTTTCTAATTATCCATCATCCAGTTAATTTATAAATTATGAAATAGGTATCACTATGATATATTATGCAGCAATAACTATGTTTTCAAAAACTATACCAACCAATCTCTTTCATTCTGACGATGTATTTATACAATTACAACATTATTTACTTAAAAAGTTTAAAGCAATGTTGGCTGAATGTCCAAAAAACTGAGTATATTTAGCCTATTTTACAATATTTCTGAAAAACTTCAACGAATTTGTCTATTTACCGAAAAAAAATCTAATTCACACAGTTTTATTGGAAAAATTTACTATTTCACCATTTTATTCACTGTCTTTTTAATCTGTTGAGTAACATCTTTAATTTATTTTGATTTTTATGAAGTTGTCTAACCTCGTGTAATTACGATTTTTTTGTAGAATTTGGATTGGTTTTATAGGATTATGATAGGTATGTGTATCTGATAACACAATAATTCCAAAGAGACATTCGTTGTAGCTTAGTGTAAATTGGTCTTCTAATACTAAAACATTATAAAACATAATAGATTAAAGTAATACAGGAGACTTAAAAAAGTGTTAAAATCTCATGGTACAAAAAAGAAAATGTCTCGAGTGTGAATTTAAAAATGGAGTTACTACAAAAAAGAAGATGGTACATACCTTTGAATATTAAAAAATATTTGAAAAATTTTAATTTTTTTTTGTAGATTGTGTAGTTAATACTAAAAATTAGTAAGGAAATAAAAATGATTATAAATTAAAAAAATCTTCGACGTTTGTTCTTAGAGCATGTGAAACATTAATAATTACCAAAAAATTTCAGTAGGTACCTTTAAATATTAAAAGTATTTGAAAAATTTTAATTTTTGTAGATTGTGTAGTTAATACTAAAAAATTAGTATGGAAATAAAAATAAATATCAATTAAAAAAAATCTTCAGCGTTTGTTCTTAGAGCGTAGTTCGAGTATGCCCGAACTTTCCCGATCCCCAATATATCTACTTCTTCTTGTAGTGCTCATCCATTTTGGATGTCGACGATTATCCTAGAAATATATACTTTGCATACTAATGTACTGAAAAGATTTGTAGTTGTTGTGCTGCACCACATATATAGATTTTTTAGCCAGAAAATCCTTCACCTTCCTGGTTTTCTTCTACTTTTCTCTGTAAAATTAGTTGCAGCAGTTCATATCTTCGCTCTTTCTTACAATGTGTCGGATGTATTCGATTTTAACTGTTTTATTGTGGGTACCAGCTCTTTTTCTTTTTTAATTCTTAATAAAATAATCTAATTAGTTACGTGATCTGAGTAAGATATATACAAAAATAAGAAAAAAATGTTTTATTTCTTTGGAATAAAATAAAAAAGCCAAGTTGGTTGACTGGTTTAAAGTATTGCAGTGCAGGGGATTTGAACCTATGATCCAACACTTACTTATTTTCAATGCAATGTAACAAAGTCTTAAATCGCTCGACCAACGTGGCTTTGGAACTTTGCTCTAAAAAACAACGATGATATTCACATGTTATGACATTCCTATTGACAATAAAAAGAAATAAAATGTTTTTCAAATAATATTTTATTCAAAATACTGTTATTTAGAGTGTGAGCTTTATGATTATAAATAAAAAAATCTTTGACGTTTGTTCTTAGAGCATGTGAAACATTAATAATTACCAAAAAATTACGGTACCTTTAAATATTAAAAGTATTTGAAAAATTTTAATTTTTGTAGATTGTGTAGTTAATACCAAAAATTAGTGTGGAAATAAAAATAAATATCAACTAAAAAAAAATTTTCAGCGTTTGTTCTTAGAGCGTAGTTCGAGTATGCCCGAACTTTCCCGATTTCCCAATATTAGCTGTGAGTTTTGGCATAGGATACCCATATAAAAAGCATGGAAAACGAAAAGTTTCAGCGTTTGTTCTTAGAGCGTAGTTCGAGTATGCCCGAACTTTCCCGATTTCCCAATATTAGCTGTGAGTTTTGGCATAGGATACCCATATAAAAAGCATGGAAAACGGAAAGTTTACCTTGGACAAGTGACGGCGTCACTTGTCCAAGGTAAACTTTCCGTTTTCCATGCTTTTTATATGGGTATCCTATGCCAAAACTCACAGCTAATATTGGGAAATCGGGAAAGTTCGGGCATACTCGAACTACGCTCTAAGAACAAACGCTGAAACTTTTCGTTTTCCATGCTTTTTATATGGGTATCCTATGCCAAAACTCACAGCTAATATTGGGAAATCGGGAAAGTTCGGGCATACTCGAACTACGCTCTAAGAACAAACGCTGAAACTTTTCGTTTTCCATGCTTTTTATATGGGTATCCTATGCCAAAACTCACAGCTAATATTGGGAAATCGGGAAAGTTCGGGCATACTCGAACTACGCTCTAAGAACAAACGCTGAAAATTTTTTTTTAGTTGATATTTATTTTTATTTCCACACTAATTTTTGGTATTAACTACACAATCTACAAAAA
This sequence comes from Diabrotica virgifera virgifera, assembly GCF_917563875.1. Classification (NCBI taxonomy): domain Eukaryota; kingdom Metazoa; phylum Arthropoda; class Insecta; order Coleoptera; family Chrysomelidae; genus Diabrotica; species Diabrotica virgifera. Next base: position 10,776,116 of record NC_065445.1, read on the forward strand.
TTAAAATTTTTCAAATACTTTTAATATTTAAAGGTACCGTAATTTTTTGGTAATTATTAATGTTTCACATGCTCTAAGAACAAACGTCAAAGATTTTTTTATTTATAATCATAAAGCTCACACTCTAAATAACAGTATTTTGAATAAAATATTATTTGAAAAACATTTTATTTCTTTTTATTGTCAATAGGAATGTCATAACATGTGAATATCATCGTTGTTTTTTAGAGCAAAGTTCCAAAGCCACGTTGGTCGAGCGATTTAAGACTTTGTTACATTGCATTGAAAATAAGTAAGTGTTGGATCATAGGTTCAAATCCCCTGCACTGCAATACTTTAAACCAGTCAACCAACTTGGCTTTTTTATTTTATTCCAAAGAAATAAAACATTTTTTTCTTATTTTTGTATATATCTTACTCAGATCACGTAACTAATTAGATTATTTTATTAAGAATTAAAAAAGAAAAAGAGCTGGTACCCACAATAAAACAGTTAAAATCGAATACATCCGACACATTGTAAGAAAGAGCGAAGATATGAACTGCTGCAACTAATTTTACAGAGAAAAGTAGAAGAAAACCAGGAAGGTGAAGGATTTTCTGGCTAAAAAATCTATATATGTGGTGCAGCACAACAACTACAAATCTTTTCAGTACATTAGTATGCAAAGTATATATTTCTAGGATAATCGTCGACATCCAAAATGGATGAGCACTACAAGAAGAAGTAGATATATTGGGGATCGGGAAAGTTCGGGCATACTCGAACTACGCTCTAAGAACAAACGCTGAAGATTTTTTTTAATTGATATTTATTTTTATTTCCATACTAATTTTTTAGTATTAACTACACAATCTACAAAAATTAAAATTTTTCAAATACTTTTAATATTTAAAGGTACCTACTGAAATTTTTTGGTAATTATTAATGTTTCACATGCTCTAAGAACAAACGTCGAAGATTTTTTTAATTTATAATCATTTTTATTTCCTTACTAATTTTTAGTATTAACTACACAATCTACAAAAAAAAATTAAAATTTTTCAAATATTTTTTAATATTCAAAGGTATGTACCATCTTCTTTTTTGTAGTAACTCCATTTTTAAATTCACACTCGAGACATTTTCTTTTTTGTACCATGAGATTTTAACACTTTTTTAAGTCTCCTGTATTACTTTAATCTATTATGTTTTATAATGTTTTAGTATTAGAAGACCAATTTACACTAAGCTACAACGAATGTCTCTTTGGAATTATTGTGTTATCAGATACACATACCTATCATAATCCTATAAAACCAATCCAAATTCTACAAAAAAATCGTAATTACACGAGGTTAGACAACTTCATAAAAATCAAAATAAATTAAAGATGTTACTCAACAGATTAAAAAGACAGTGAATAAAATGGTGAAATAGTAAATTTTTCCAATAAAACTGTGTGAATTAGATTTTTTTTCGGTAAATAGACAAATTCGTTGAAGTTTTTCAGAAATATTGTAAAATAGGCTAAATATACTCAGTTTTTTGGACATTCAGCCAACATTGCTTTAAACTTTTTAAGTAAATAATGTTGTAATTGTATAAATACATCGTCAGAATGAAAGAGATTGGTTGGTATAGTTTTTGAAAACATAGTTATTGCTGCATAATATATCATAGTGATACCTATTTCATAATTTATAAATTAACTGGATGATGGATAATTAGAAACGATCTTAAAAATCTTGAAATAATAAGTATGAACAATATAAATTTTAATTCATGTTTAGACTAAATAAACAAGATTTCATGAGATTTTAAACCTTTTTTAAGTCTCCTGTATTGCTTTACTCTATTATTTTTTTATAATATTTTAGTATTAGAAGACCAATTTATACTAAGCTACAAAGAATGTCTCTTTGAAATTATTGCGTAATCAGATACACATACCTATCATAATTCAATACAACCAGTCCAAATTCTACAAAAAATCGTAATTAGAGGAGGTTAGAAAACTTCTTAAAAATCAAAATAAATTAAAGATGTTACTCAACAGATTAAAAAGACAGTGAATAAAAATGGTAAATAGCAAAGTTTTCCGATAAAACTGCGTGAATTAGATTTTTTTTCGCTAAATAGACAAATTCGTTGAAGTTTTTCAGAAATATTGTAAAAGAGGCTAAATATACTCAGTTTCTTGGACATTCAGCCAACATTACTTTAAAATTTTCAAGTGAATAATGTATATAATATGTATTTGTTGTATCGATAGTTTTGCTTGTAAGATGTTTATTTCGTATCTCATGCACTCTGATATTCGTAATTTACTTCTTAGTTCTATTATGTATTGTTTATTTAATTCGATATTTCTTTTTTTGTAAGATTTTAATGATACGGTGAAACAGTAAATTTTTCCAATAAATCTGGGTGAATTAGTTTTCTTTTTTGGTTATATAGTGTAACAACCTAGACACCTTTTTTTCCAGCAGTAATGATATTTTATTTCAATATTTCCATCGTCACTACGATGAGAGTCGTAGGTAATCATTTAATTTTAGAAAATATTTATCCTGAATAAGATTCAAATTTACATGTCTATCAAGTTTGTTTTGTTTAGGCAAGCAGGCACTAATTCGTAAAATTATTTTTCCTTAACTTGATTTAATTCCAAAGCATAAACATTCACTGATATACTATTTACTATTTCAAACTTCGAGTTATGACTTATTGGAGCTTCCAAGTCCTCGGTTTTCAAAACAGTATATGGATATGACGATGTAAGTTCTTTATTTATTTTATTTTAGCTGGATAAAGAGAGCTAATAATCATCTAATAAAAGCAATTTTGATCATCATTTTTGATATTTATGTACCAAATTATGTACAGTTTTTTAGACGTTGTCAACACTGCTTTAAAATATTTCGGCAAATAATGGTGTAATTGTAGAAATACATTTGAAACTAGCCAATATGAAGGAGATTGGTTGGTAGCGTTTTTTGAAAGCATAATATCTTAAGGAGTTACTTATTGCATTTATAAATTAACTCGATGATGGGTAAGTAAAAATTGGGTAATATGTATTGAAAATGTGACAGTATACCTACAACAAAAGACACGATATCTTAAAATTTTTGAAATAATAAATATGAATACTAATATCCTATTTCAAGCTGGACGAGAAGCTAGAAGATAGAACTAGAAATTTTAATTCATGTTTAGACTAAATAGTCAAGATTTTTGAATTTGGTGTGCCTCTTGTATGGCTTTTCCAATGCTTGAATTTTGTATCTTATACATACCGTATTATTTTCTTCCATAGACAAATGTATCACAATATGAAAGTTCTAATCTGATTCTGATTCTAATTCTAATTTTTCCATAAGTGAATTAGAAACCTGTTTAAAATGCAATTAAAATACTGTACTTATAGAATGATTAAGAAAATTTCCGATTGTAGTAATAGCGTTAGTGCAAATAAAGAATTATATCGACACACACCTTAAGTTTCCAGATGGTTGGTAAGAATATATTTAGTTCGAATTATTTTAAAACCGTCCAAAGATCCTTCGAAACCTAGTTCGAATTATTTTAAAACCGTTCAAAGATCCTTCGAAACCAGAATCATACCAGGGTAAATTCTTAGAGTCATGCGTACTAAAAACATTCGAAAGAATGATTAAGTCATAATTAATAATGACATTATTTTCTACCTACGTATCGTGTATTTTTCGTGTTTTTTTTTTGTATCTTTCGTAAAACAATAAGGAGCGCAAGAAAATTTATTATTTATTATTTTTATTGTGAATAAGCCACATTTTTACTTTAAAATTAGTTTATTTTGACCTATCGATTTCCCTTTCGGAGATCATTCTCATAGTACAAATGTATTTGATTTTTTTTGATTGGATCAATAGAAGTTCGATTTTTTGCTTATTATTAACTTGTGTATACCCATAATAAGTAATTTTCTCAATCGGATTACTCTAATTATACTAAAAGACTTTTGCTTTAAAAATTTGCGACCTATTTCTATTAGATATCTTCCTTTTAGATATATTTTTTGTCTTTGTCATTTATATTGCACTAAGTCGAAGTTCTTTTTCATATCGATGAATTCAATTTGTTTTATGCATGGGATTGTATTTGAGATCACATTTAAAACGTACTTTATAACAAAAATTTGTATTCTCCAACTGATTAGAACTCTAAATCTGGTTTGAAAATAATATGAGAAATATCGGTGGTTTGGACTTAGCGAAAGAATTTATCTGATATGTATTGTAGGTATTATCGATATAATGATAGATTTAGCAATTAGTGGCTTGCATATATTTATGCTTCATATACTGACATTTTGCACCTAGGGAGAGATAATGTAAATATTGAGAGTTGCATGGTAAAAATAAGAGGTTTACTAGTTTGGACATAATGAAAGAACGCCTGTGTATAATAGAGTACGAAAGATTTGGATGTTTCTCAGTAAAAACGAAAATACTAAAGCCCTTTTGACATGCTGATGTATTTGATTTTTATGTCTGACTAGAACTCTAAATCTGGTTTGCATACAGAGTGAGTTTTATGTATGGAAACACTCAATTATCTCGGAAACGGCTTGCAAGATTTTTATAGATTTTGATGGGTATGAATTTTCTGAGGCGGTCTATATTATAGTGACAATTACATTGTTGTCAGATTTTACGTTTTTCTGGAAATCCAATTCCGTATTTCTAATAGGACAAGAAGTCGTTATTTGAGTTTTGAAGTCCTAAAGAAATACTGATTATTTTTCATGTTATTTTCCCTACAACTAAATGCCATAATTTCGAAGTTATTGCTACATTTATTAAAAAAAATTTAAACAAATTATAAAAACCAATAGTGTACAAAAGTATACAACACGATAGTATACGAAAAGTTTGGATGTTTCTTAGTAGAAACGAAAATACTAAAACCCTTTTGACATGCTAATGTATTTGATTTTTATGCTTGACTAGAACTCTAAATCTGGTTTGAAAATAATGTGAGAAATATCGGTGGTTTGGACTTAGCGAAAGAATTTATCTGATATGTATTTTAGGTATTAGCGATATAATGATAGATTTAGCAATTGGTGGTTTGCATATATTTGTATTCCATTTTGATACACTGATATTTTCTAGGAAGAAATAATGTAAATATTGAGAGTTGCGTGTTAAAAATAAGAGGTTTACTAGTTTGGACATATAGAAAGAACGCCCGTGTATAATATTTTACGAAAGATTTGGATGTTTCTCAGTAGAAAAGAAAATACTAAAGCCTTTTTGACATGCTGATGTATTTGATTTTTATGCCATTGTATTTTATTGGTTGAGGTACTGTAAGTTACGATTGGACGGAAAATACGTATCTAAGACCCTTTTGACATGATGTATTTTATTTTTCTGTCACTGAACTCTATTGGTTAAATCGTATCATTTGAGAATTCGTATGTCCCTATTGCACCAAGAGGACCGAAGATACAGAACTCCTTTTTAACATTCTGCTCTATTTGATTTTTCTGTGTCTGGTGGTTAAATCATTTGTATCTAATGTCTTTATGGCATGATGTTATGTTTAATTTTTCTATATTATTCAATTTGTTAAATCACATGATACCTCGCATATCTCTCAGAGAGGGATGGATTGGACATATCAAAATACTGCTTCTATTATATCTTATACGTTATCAGGGGCATTAGTTACGTATTTTCAGGATACAGCCAAAAGGGCATTAGTTATATCTTCTGTTTTATTGGTCCAATCGTGACGTAAAAGTCGGACCTCCACCACAAAACGAGACAAAAATGAGCAGAATGGACCTTAAATTTTTTTTTTAATTTCCCCAGCATCTGGGGAAAAATTGATTTTCTATCTAACTCTAATACACAGGCTCTTATGGGAGGCGCTGTTGCTAGATATTGCGAAATGCCCAGTTTGTCAGTAGATCTAGGGAAATTTTTTTGTGTACCCATACCGGTGGGCACTACATACCTACAACTTTTATTGTCTATGCCTCTCTACGTTATGCCATTTAGGCATGCCTACAACCTTTATTGTCCATGTCTCTCCTTACGTCTATGTCTCTCTACGTTAAGCCGTTTAGGTACTACATACCTACAACTTTTATTGTCTATGCCTCTCTTTTTACTTGTGTATATATAATTTTCTCAATCGAATTACTCTAAAAGACTTTTGCTTTGAAAATTTGCAATCTCTTTCTATTAAATATCTTCCTTCTAGATTTTTTTTGTCTTTGTCATTTATAATGCACTCAGTCGAAGTTCTTTTTCATATCGATGAATTCAATTTGTTTTATGTATGGGATTTTGAGATCATATTTAGAACGAATTATGGTAGATTCCTTCAACGTAATATCTGTATCAGGACAAATTGGAATAAAAATAGCGAATTTAACTAAAAATACTGAAATGGAATAAAAATGGTGAATTTGAATAAAAATGGCGAATTGGTGGCACCAAATGTTATGGCCGTAGATAAAATATAGTATGCAGCTCGTAACGGTTAGTTTATGGATTAAATAACATATTCGATACTCCCCACACCTTTAACGTACCACAATCTCCAATCAGACCAATGCTAATGAGATGTCACCATCGCTTACACATAAATTATGTTACGGTCGTAGATAAAATATATGTTTCTCTACGTTAAGCCGTTTAGGTACTACATACCTACAACTTTTATTGTCTATGCCTCTCTTTTTACTTGTGTATATATAATTTTCTCAATCGAATTACTCTAAAAGATTTTGCTTTGAAAATTTGCAATCTTTTTCTATTAAATATCTTCCTTCTAGATTTTTTTTGTCTTTGTCATTAGGTACTACATACCTACAACTTTTATTGTCTATGCCTCTCTTTTTACTTGTGTATATATAATTTTCTCAATGGAATTACTCTAAAAGACTTTTGCTTTGAAAATTTGCAATCTTTTTCTATTAAATATCTTCCTTCTAGATTTTTTTTGTCTTTGTCAACTCAGTCGAAGTTCTTTTTCATATCGATGAATTCAATTTGTTTTATCTATGGGATTTTATTTGAGATCATATTTAGAACGAATTATGGTAGTTTCCTTCAGCGTAATATCTGTATCAAGACAAATTGGAATAAAAATAGCGAATTGGAATAAAAATGGTGAATTTAAATAAAAATGGACTAAAAATGGCGTCATCTAGCGGCTAATAGGTAAACTATGGTAGATTTCTTCGACGTAATGTCAAGGAAAATTGGATAAAAATGGTGAATTTTAATAAAAATGGTCTAAAAATGGCGTCATCTAGCGGCTAATAAGTAAACTATGGTAGATTTCTTCGACGTAATGTCAAGGAAAATTGGAATAAAAATGGTGAATTTGAATAAAAATGGCGAATTGGAATAAAAATGCGGAATATGTTGCGGTCGTAGATAAAATATAGTATGCAACTCGTTAAGCTTAGATTTCTGCACGTGATTGGTTTAAATAACATATTGTGTTATGGTCGTAGATAAAATATAGTATATGTAACATATCGCTTTCCAATGATCCCTTCGTACGTCACGAGCCAACGCGCTCCTTTCCAATACCTCACACGTTGAACCAATAACAACGGAGATATGTTTTAGTGCCGTTTTGGCTATGCCGCCATCTTTGTTTTTTGTGTTAACGTATTCGTTACCCCCTCCCCTTTCCTATGATACCTCACATGTCACGATCGGACCAATAACAACGGAGATATGCTTTAGTGCCGTTTTGGCTATGCCGCCATCTTTGTTATTTGTGTTAACGTATTCGTTACCCCCTCCCCTTTCCGATGATACCTCACACGTCACGATCAGACCAATAACAACGGAGATATGCTTTAGTGCCGTTGAAATGGAAAAATACTGAAATGGAAAAATACTGAAATGGAATAAAAATGGCGGATTGGTGGCGCCATCTAGTGGAAAATAACTACACTATTCCATCGCTGTGACGTCAGCATCTATCTCACTCTTACTCATTGGAAAGGTACTTCTCTCTCTAACACATTGATTTCCCTATCTCTGTAGTCGTAGTAACTTTGGTTATCTACTGATGAAAGCTTTGACTTAACCCTTAACTACTGACGTGGATGTTTCATGCGGTGGACTGTGACATGCGGTATGCCATACCGTTGCCAATTCTCGTTTGTTTTCAATATGAATTTGTCTTATATCAGCGTATTTGTTTTTTATTATTAAAAAACGGAACGCAGAAATTGTTTAGATCTCTTGCATACATATTCACAAAATACGTCAATGGAGAAACCATCCCAGAGGAATGGAAAACAGCTTTCATGAACTCGATACGATACATAAAAAAATAACAAATTAGACTGCAATAACTACCGAGAGCTATCAGTAACGAGTACGGTGAGTAGGATATATGGAAGAATATTCAGAGATATGGTCGAAGAAGAATACAAAAACCAAGAAAAAGAAGAGCAGCGCGAGTTTAGAGCTGGTAGATCTTGCACAGACAACGTGTTCTGCTTAAAACAAATTATAGAGAAGTAACTAGCACGGAATAGATCAACACACCTTACATTCATATATTTAGAAAAAGCATATGATAACACCCCTATCTCAAAACTATTACAATTGCAGGTACTCAGGACGACTGGTCATTTTTTCTACATTTATCGGCAGTTGTTTTAATTTTCGCGCCAATCTCTACCTCAGGCATGGTTTTTTTATTTTGTTATAATATCTGAGATTCTTTGGGTCCAATAATATTTCGTTTTCTCGATAATTTTCTATCAATAGTTAACAATTCTCATCCGTCCATTCCATCTTGAAGCAATAATTACAAAATAACAATGGCTGGAACGGCGAAAGGTTCGCAAACTATACAGGGTGAGGCAAATAAAGGGCCTATTAGAAATATCTCGAGAACTAAAGGCAACAGAATCATGAAAATTGGAATGAAGGGGTTTTGAAGGATGATCTATTAAATGAAAATATTTTCATCTCTTTGCAACTTCCGGTTATACCGGAAGTTGCTTATAACTTCGTTTTTTTAAATGGGACACCCTGTATATTTTTACATTTTTGGATTCTCTTCGATGTCTTCTTTCGTAAAATATGAAGTTTTGTAATATTATACAGGGTATTTTAAAAGTTAATTAAGTTTTTTTAGTATACAGGGTTGGTCGAAACTCGGAATGAGTATTTTCTGAGTTTTCTTAAATGGAACACCCTGTATTTTAGTATTGTGATGAAATAATATTTTATGGTACTTTTTTATTTCTTAAGCATTCTCTATCTCTATACCTAACTGCTTTAATTTGTGCTTAATTGTTAATCGCACCAACAATCTTAACTACGTAGGTATTGTGATAGCTAAACCATTATTGGTAATTTTAAGGACCAGTCTGAATTAATATGTATTTATTTCTGAAAATTATTTGGGATTGAGTATTTTCACGGCCAACCTAATAAAATTTTACGTATTTTTTGTTGCAATTAATGTTTAGCGTGAATCACCAATAACTCACAAACTAAAGCAGTTAGGTATAGGGAATGCTTAAGAAATAAAAAAGTACCATAAAATATCAACTCATTACAATACAAAAATACAGGGTGTTCCATTTAAGAACACTCAAAAAATACTCATTCCAAGTTTCGACCAACCCTGTATACTAAAATTAAAAATTTACCTATACTAATGATTCTTGACGATAGTAGAGTATATTAAAAATTATTTGAACGTAAGTAGAGTTTTAGATGTCAAACTACTACAATTCTACAGGGTGTTAATTTTGCTACGAAATTAATAAAAAAACTCAATCATCTTTTAAAATACCCTGTATGATATTACAAAACTTCATATTTTAAGAAAGAAGACATCGAAGAGAATCCAGAAATGTAAAAATATACAGGGTGTCCCATTTAAAAAAAACGAAGTTATAAGCTACTTCCGGTATAACCGGAAGTTACAAAGAGATGAAAATATTTTCATTTAATAGATCATCCTTCAAAACTCATTTATTCCAATTTTCATGATTCTGTTGCCTTTAGTTCTCGAGATATTTCTAATAGGCCAGTTATGTTATCTGCCTCACCCTATATAGTCCAGATGTGAATTTATGGCGAACCTCGTCCTGAACCTTTCGACAACCCTTTCCTTTACGTCCATCAAGTTAGCAGAACAAAGTCAGCAGAACACAGTTATTCTTATACCATAATTAAGTGTAAATTAAATGCTAATTTAATGTTCCAAGAAAAAATGTATTGCTATTCTTCTTTAAAAGTTATCGCATGCTCTGCTAACTTGATAATCAAGCTAGCAGAAAGTTCAAAAATTTGATAAATTATTTATAATTGAATGCCAAAGTATTCTCTGAATTTAAAGCTAATTTAATGTTCCAACAAAAAAATTATTAACCCTTTAACCCTTTAATGTACACCCTCGACTGGGACACGAGTGACCATTAAATTTTCTTCCTTAAATTTTTTTAAGCACATGCGAAGTTGGTATTTGTATAGAATCATACAAATTCTTAATAGTGGTACCGAAATCCTTTTTTTATTGCTTAATCGGTGTAAATCATTGTAAAATAATATTTTTTATTATTATCGAAAACGTTACAGTCCGAACCGTTGAGAATTGCTAAGAATTGAATTTTGTTGAATTGCCAGAAATTGCCTTTACATGGTCAATATTATTGAAGCAATGTTGACGAATAATAATGGTAAAAAACTTCAATTGTGCAGTGAAGGAGATTGGATCTAGAGTTTCTAATCGCATCTGCTTTTGGTAATTATTGTTAAAATTCCCACGGTTTAGCTTCGTGCAGCCAAACGCGAATGGTTATCATCTGTTTCTTGAAATGTGAGGGTAAGACCATTTTGTACATACAATTGATTGATTCCGTGCAGCAAGTGTCTAGAAAATCTCATATCGTAAAGAGTTAAGCAAAGCTGTAAACGAATTTGTACAATACAGCCCCGGTAAGGTTTTGACCCCTACAAAGAATAACAACGTAAAGGCCGATGCCGCAGTGCAGGAAGTTTGCTAGGATGGTGGATGGTAGATACACGCCAAGCAAGCAAGCAAGCAATTTGATTTAACCCGACCTGTGGGAATGTCCACCCTCTCGAAGGAGTACATTCGGGTGTAACAATTCATTGGGGCGAGGTGTTTTGACCCGAGTAAAAACAGGGATCACCCCACCTCGCTCCAATGCCCCAGGCCATCCCTTTCCCCCCCATAGCACGCTGATGCGCGATGGGGGCACAACTATCGTAGCCAAATGCTCTTCACAATGGAATCCTGGGTAATAAGATTCCAATGTGGTACCCTAATCGAATGCAAAAACTAGGCCAGCGTGATGCGCTCTATGCCTTTATCTTCTTTCTTACTTATCCGCGGAACTAAAAAATTGCTTGCTTGGGCCCCGAGTCATCGTGCTGAGCCCTAGTGGGCTCCGCCCGATGACTCGTTGCTCGAGTTTGTATGTGTTTTATGGTTTTTTTATAATTTTTTTGGGGGCTTTCGCCATTTTTTTATTTTATTTATATTTTTTTGGGGGCTTATGCCCTTCTGTAATTTTCTAAAATTCACTTACCTTAGAGGCGATCGTGGTACTTGATCTTCGTATGTAACGCTGTCCTCGGCACTTGTTTTCGAGCTACGAACTCACTACTATCACTTATCACTTTTATACTCTTATCCCACTATTTGTTGCTTCGGACGTCTGTGCTTCCATCGGTGGAACTCATCATACCTTAGCGTCTCTCGCAGTATGTAATTTGGGTGGTGCTCCAGTTCCGCGAATTTGGTCCTTGCCTTATCTGTCATGATTTCGGTGACTCTCACCTGTTGGAGTTCTCTGAACAGGAATCTTTCAGCTACATATCTTGGGACTCTGGCGGCCTCCCTCAAGCTGTTGTTGTGGGCTGCTTGGATCTTCTTCTTGTGTGTGTTACTTACATGTCCCCATGCGAGAGACGCGTATGTTAATACCGGTAGGATTATACTATTGATCAGTCTTAACCTTGTTTTCAGTCTTAGTTTGCTTTTCCTGCCTGTGAGTCCTCTTAATGTTGCTTTTGCTATGTTGGCCTTCCGGACTGTGGCTTCTACGTGTTGTTGGAAGGTTAATCCTTTGTCCATGATGACTCCTAGGTATTTAGCTTCGTTTTTCCACTCGATGGGTCTGTTCTGCACCGTCAGCTGTTCCTCTGGCTGTTGTCTTCCTTTCTTGTATAGAACCGCTTGCGTTTTATCTGAGTTGATAGCTATCTTCCATTTTATACTCCATTCTTCTATTTCTTCTAACGCTGTTTGCAGGTTGGTCACTGCTATATCTACATTTCTATGTTTGGCCGCTATCGCTGTGTCGTCGGCGTAGAGGCTCATGAGGGTACCTGGTGTTCTAGGTACATCAGCGGTGTATATCGTGTACAGCAGGGGTGACAGGACCGCTCCCTGGGGTACCCCAGCTTCCGGGTTTCCGAGCTCGGACAGGACTTGTCCTATCCGAATCCTGAAAGTCCGGCCGCCCAAGTACGACGAGATTAGTCTCGTCATCGCCCCGCTGTACCCGAAATCACGCATTTTGTATAAGAGCCCCTTGTGCCAGACTCTATCGAACGCTTTACTTACGTCCAGGAACGCTGCTCCAGTGTACTGCTTGTCGTTGAAACCAGCTGCTATGTACTCGGTTAGTCTGAGTACTTGTAGCTCGCTGGAGTGCTCTGCTCTGAATCCGAATTGAGCTTCTGGGATGATATTTAGTCTGTTCGTTTCCGCTTGCAGTCTGCTTAGAATGATTCTTTCCACTATCTTGCTGATCGCTGGAAGTAAGCTGATTGGCCTGTAGTTCTGCGGGAATGTGTGGTTCTTGCCAGGTTTTGGGATCATGATGACATGGGCCTCTTTCCATCTGTTTGGGAATATCTTGTATCTTAGTATTGCGTTCACTATATTTGTGAAGTACACTATAGCTTTTCTGGGCAAATATTTTAGGGCTCTATTTGTTATTTCGTCTAAGCCAGGCGCTTTTCTCGGCGAACTGTTTTTGATGTGTTCGTTGATTTCTTCCGGTGATGTTGGGGGAATGAAGTCCTCAGGGTCTTCTGGTCCTTCTTCTTGTTCTTCAACTTCTTCCAGGAAGTCGTCGTCTTCGTCTTGGTGGTAGTTTAGGTCGCATTCCCTTTCGAGTGTAGCCCTCATCGCTTCTGCTTTATCCGCTATGGTGTATACCATACCGTGTCTTCCATGTAGTGGGGGGATGGGTTTTCTGTCGCTTCTCAACATTTTCTGTAGTTTCCACACATTTTTCATGTTTGAGTCTTGTTCTTCCGTCTCTTGTACAAAGTTGTCCCATTTTTTACTACGGTGGAGTTGTAGGGCCGTTTTGACCTCTCTGTTTAAAATATTTGCCCAGGATTTGTCTACTCGATTTCTTGTTCTTCTTGCTGTTTGTTTTGCTCTATTTTTTTCCCTTATCAAATCTTGTGTTTCTTGTGGAATATCTTTGAACCTTCCCATGTAAATCTCGACTTCTTCCTCTGTTGTGCTGCTTCTGATTGCCTCTTGTATGATGTTTTCGAGCTCTAGGACTTTTCCTTCTATTTCTTCTGGATTGTTTATCACTGGCACTATATTTATTCCTTCACTTACTAGTCTTTTGTAGTTTGTCCACTTTATTTTCTTTTTTGTTCTTTTTGGTGGGTTTGTCTCTTCCCATGTTCCGATCTCTAGTAGGATGGGGTGGTGGTCAGTTGATCCTTCGTTCAGCGTAATTAATTCTGATTGCAGCCCTAGGTTTTTGGCCACAACTATGTCGATATGGGTTGGAAGTCCATTTCCTGGGTAGTGGGTAGGTTCTTCTGGGCCCATTGCTATTGTGTCTTCATTGTTTTCTATGTATCTATTTAGTAGTCGTCCGTTTCGGTTCGTAGCTCTGTCGTTCCAGATGGGGGATCTTGCATTCAGGTCTCCTATTATGATGGATGGTTCGGCGATGTTTAGGAACGCATCTAGGTCATCGTCCATTAAAGGGTCTTGTGGTCTTACGTAAGCTGATGTGATTCTTACTGCTCCTTGCCTCATTTTCACTTCTACTGTTGTAGCCTCCATGTTGACCAGTGGTGGAGTCGTGAATCTGGTGTGTCTGATTCCCTTTTTTACTAGGATGGCCGTTCCTCCTGATCTTCTGGTGTGGTCGTTCCTGTATACATCGTATTCAGGGAATTTTAAGTTAAAGTTGTTAGTTAACTTGGTTTCCTGGATTGCTACGATGTCCATCTCGTATCTACTTGCGATTTCATCCATGATGTTCTGGTTTGTTGATATTCCTCCTGGATTCCAGGAGCCTATCCTCAAGTATCCCCTGTCTGTCAGCATTACTTCTGCGCTTCCCTGGTGCCTTGTATAACTTCTCTAACTACCCTAGTCACTATTCTGACTATGTAGTCTTCATCAGGGATCGCTGTTTGGTGTTGGTTGTTTTGCGTGGCCTGGGCGTAGGTGGTGCCGGTGGCTTGTGGTCTTCTTGCCTGTGGTTGTTGTTGTTGCGGCCTCCTTGGTGGGGGTCTTCCCCACGTAGGGCATCTTGGGCATCCTCTGTAGCTGGCTGGATGGCTGCCTTTACAGTTGGCACATGTAGCTTTAACTTCTTTGGCCCTTTTGCACATCTTAGTGGGGTGATCCTCACCGCATTTGACACACCTGGGGTCCTTGTGGCACGCGTTCTGGGCGTGGTGGTAGCCTTGGCAGTTGAAACACTGCGTGGGTCCTGTCGCTTTTCGGAGATCCTCTACCACGACCTTCATGTGGCACAGGTTGGTTATGCGTCTCGCCGCCTCGACGTCCCCCTGATCCAGAGTTATGACGAACATAGGTAGCTGTCTTCTTGGGCCGGCTCTTGTCGACATATTCTTTGCTGCTTGGCAGTCAATGTTATATTGATCTGCCATGTCATTCTTGATCTCTTCCTCTTTGGTATTCGTTGGTAGCCCTCTTATTACCATTTTAGGTTTTACTTCTTCCTCGAATGGGAAGGCTATCCATTGTAGTCTCTTCTTGGGATCTTTTAGGGTCATGTTCTTTGCGTAATCCTCAATAATGTGTGTCATCTTTCGATAATCTTCCGGGCTTTTCGCCTGGATGAGGGTTTCCCTTCCGCTTCTGGAGATCTTATTTGTCGTGATTACGCCTTGTTTCTGGGCTATACTGAGGATAGCCCCTGTCTCGCTCACGCTCTGTAATTTAATTACAGGCGGCTTACGTTGACGGGTTACCTGTTGTTCAGGTAACGCGGCAGCTTCTTCTTGCTGGTTGGTCTCCATTTGGTTCGACTCTGAATCCTTGGGATGCCGTGCGGCAGGCGCATTTCCACCCGCGCTCGTAGGTGGATGTATTGGTGGGGCATTTCCTCGGGGTAGGTTGAAGGAATCTTCTGGTGGGGGTGAAGCAGCTCTCATGGCGTTTCTAGCTTGATTTTCCCATGATGTCGTCTCGTCTTTTGAGATGGGTGACTTCAGTTTTGGGAAGTCTTCTTTATTTTTTGGATTCTCTCGTATTTTTCTTAGTCTCTCCTCTGCGGGTGACCTTTTGGCTTCAGGGATTGGCTGCGATTTCTCGATTTCAGAGACTGGCATCTGTTGGAGATTCTGTAGGAGTCCGTTCATCTTTATTTGTTGTTCTGTCATTGTTTTTTGTTGTTCTAACAGATAATCCAATTGGGCTTGCAGTTTTAGCATCGTTTCTTGTTGTTGAGAGATTTTGATTAACAATTTCTCGTTTTCGGCCTTTTGATGGTCTCTCTCTGCCGTCATCGCCTCTAGCATCTTCCTCATCTCTTCTTGCTCGTTTGTCTTGAGTACCTTCTCTTTCTTGTTTTCTTCGGCTTCACTCTCTTTCGGTTTCGTTCGTTTGGTGGTGCCTCTGACTGCCTGCTCTGCCTCATCATCCATGGGCTCTGCTGTTGGATTTTCTCCGTCCTTCTTCGCTTCTGCGTCGTTCTTCGGTTTCTCCTCTTTTTTCTTTTTGGATTTCTCCTTCTTCCTCTCGCTTCTAGGTTTCTTGAACCCATTTTCATCCATGGATGAGCAGTCGTCGGTGTCGGAACTCAATTCCTGAAACAGGTTAGAGCCCACTTTGCGTGAGCCCTCATAGATTGGCGGGGATTGCGCCATGAATCGGGGGTGTGATCGAGACCTAGCTCGATCAATCGTCTGGGGTTGGGGGCGAACGGTCCTAATTTTGGACGAAGCCTTTTTTTCTGTCGACTGGCCCGACGCCAGCTCGACTTCAGGGTTGGCTCCCTGCACCAAGCGCGGTTGTTCACGTACCCAGACAGAACTGTGTACGGTAGATACACGCCTGGCGACCATCCAGCTACTTATACCACGAATAATACAACGATGGTAGCCGCAGTGGCCTCCCACTACCATCTACCCACCCGGTGGTCCGCCAGGCGTCTATCCACCCATATCAGTCGTGTTTGATAATCCATCCGGGTAGCCTCGCTATCTATGGATGAAAGCGTAATAAGTGCTGTGTATAAAAGAAGGGCAATTTGGGACCCAGCAGACCCACTATGTGACGAAACATGGCTTAAAATATCTGTTCTACTTATTCTTTGCAGTTGGATTAAAAAAAAATCCAATATTCAAGTCAGGTGAATTTAAAAAACAATTTTTGCCTTTAAGTCGATTTTTCTCCACGTTCTGAAAAGTTTAGTGAGTGAGTTTTACCTCTAATATGACGATATGCTAAAAAAACAAACCAAATGTAACGTAACAAATGAAACAAACGATTCCCCAGCAGTCAGTTGGATACTGACTTCTGACTTCATTTCACTCTTTCACTGCGTCCAGGATGCAGCGACCCTCCATCATCCACCTTTAAAATCCACTCTCCAAGCCACCATCTAGCATCCTGCAGTGCGGCATCGGCTTAGGTGTTAGATAGCACCAGTAGAATTAAATTTGTTTTCCGAAAAAAAAAAGAATTAAATTTATTGTTGGAACATTTCATTTGCATTTAATTCAGAGAATACTGTGGTATTCAATTCAATAATTTGAACTACTGTTCAATGTTAAAGTTGAACTACTGCTAGCTTGAATTCAAGTTGGCAGAATATGCGACAACTTTTTAAAAAAGAGCAATAAATTTTTTCTTGGAACATTAAATTAGCATTTAATTCAGAGAATACTTTGGCATTCAATTATAAATGATTTATCAAATTTTTGAACTAGTGTTCTGCTAGCTTGATTATCAAGTTAGCAGAACATGCCGTAACTTTTAAAGAAGAAGGGCAATAAATTTTTTCTTGAAACATTAAATTTGCATTTAATTTACACTTAATTATGGTATAAGAATTGTGTTCTGCTGACTTTGTTCTGCTAACTTGATGGTCGTCTTTCCTTTGATGCGAACGGATTTACCTACAACTAGTGGAACGCTTCGATGTTGCACCCTGATTGCGACGAGGTTCGGTACGTTGTTTCAGAGTGCCGTCCACACTTAAGTTCGCGACGAGGTTCGATACGGCATTCGGAGCATGTCTGAACCCATCTTTAAGCTGGAGCCATGTAAATGGTTCGAGAAGCAGAACCGTAACCATAAATTACGGAATAATTTGAAACTTTCCTTCATTCTGATTGTAGACAAGGTGCGTTTATATCCAAATAATATTGTCGGGAGATAAATGTATCTAAATTACATATTTTAGTATAAATCAGTGGCGCACCCAGGGAGGGGTTTTGGGGGTTAAAACCCCTCCCAGGGCATATAAAAAAGATATATAAAGAATAGTAGTAGGCGAGGAAAAAAAGCACTAAAATCGCCTAAACCTCTAACGTTTTTAAAGTAAGACGGATTATGAAACCTTTTGCATTCGATTCGGGAGAGCTCCAGGGAAATTCTTGAATACTTGGCTTGAGGAACAAATGAAAATTGCATTCTTGTAGGCATAAAATACATTTTTCAAAGTGCATCTCAAAGTGTACACAAAATATAAATTCACAACTCAGAAAATAATCATGGGAATGAGTTCAATTTTCACATTCGGAGGATTTTGAAGTTGCTAAACAGGAATTTAGGGTCGGCGAAGCTGTAAGAGGTGTCTGGTGCCAGGAATCTACGTCATCTCGTAGAATTTTATAGAAATTCGCTATGAAAATCGTTGAATTTTATTATCCCGGGGTTTTGAGATCGCTGAACACGAATATTCCAACGAAGATGCTAAACGAGATACCTGGTGCCCTGTATCAACGTCGTCTCCGGCAATATTATGAAAATTCGTAATACAATTTGTTGAAACTTGTTATTCCGGGGTTTTTAAGGCAACTATAAAAATTATTATTAATAATGAAAAAAAAAATTCGATTTATTTTTTTTTCATAATTTGCGCTCTGCACTAAAATAACTTACTGTTATTGTTACTCACCGTTGAATTTTTTAACGAATTTCTATAAAAATCCAGAAGACGAAGTCGAGTCCGGGCACCAGGTAATTCATACTCATACAGCATCTTCCATACAATATTTATTGCAAAACTCCAGGAGATAATATAGATACCTCCAGGTACCTCATACAGCATCGCCGAAGCAATATTCGTGTTC
The DNA here is from genome assembly GCF_917563875.1 of Diabrotica virgifera virgifera. Lineage (NCBI taxonomy): Eukaryota > Metazoa > Arthropoda > Insecta > Coleoptera > Chrysomelidae > Diabrotica > Diabrotica virgifera. The sequence goes on from NC_065445.1 coordinate 10,794,716, forward strand.
AGCGTTTCAATGATTTTTATAATAATTTTCCATAAAACTCCAGGAGACGACGTGTCAACCGAGCACCAGGTACCTCTTACAGCTTCGCCGACCCCATATATCTGTTCAACGACCTCAAAACCCCCGAGTATAAAAATTGAACCCATTTCCATGATTATTTTCCGAGTTTTTAATTTTTATTTTTTGACACTTTAAGAAGCACTTTGGAAAATGCATTTTCCGTTTACAATAATGAAATTTTCATTTGTCCCTCATGCCAAGCATTCAAGAATTTTCCGAAAGCTCCCTCGAATAAAACGCAAAAGGTTACATAACGTAATGGTTTATATCCTCGTCTATAGGAAAATGTAACTTGTTTTTCACAAACAATACAAAAAAAATTCGGTGTCCAAGCCAACCCCTCCCAGAGGAAAATTCTAGGTGCGCCACTGGTATAAATAGTGGATGTAAATAAATTAAAATAAAAAAGAATGTGTGTGTACTTTGTACGCACGTAAGAAGTTATACTTCTACTACATATTATGTGATTTTTAAGACAATACCAAAAATGTAAAAAAATAAAAGAATAAAACGCACACAAACTCATTGAAAAATGCCACAAAGAAAAAATGATTTCTGAACGATAATAATTGTTGGCAAAAATTTTAAATACGCATTTTCTGAAAAAAAAAATTATATAACAAATATACTTACAATCATAAAATGCATAAAAAAATAAAAAAATAAAAACTTGCATCGGGAATCGAACCCGTGAATTTCGGGACGCTTTGATTCGTAATCGAAGCCTAGACTCACTCGTCCAATTCCACATTATTTGTCATGTGGAAAAATAGGGTAACTGAACGTTTTACTGTTTGACAGTTGTTTTGAATATAATTAAATTATGTAGTTTAAATTTTGTGGAAGAAAATATTAAAATATAACAAAACAGTAAGAAAATAATATATTAGATGAAGATTGGTAGAACTTTTGTTGGTAATCAAATTAAGTATGTAAATCAAAGCATTACATACCTACTAGATAAATGAATCTACGCCAAAAAATCATAATTTAAAAATAAAAATCGGACCTAATTTGGGATTTCTCTCTAAAATCCCCATTCTTGAGAAAATAAATGTACAGTAGAGCGTCGATTATCCGAACGTCGATCAACCGAACGACTGCTTATTCGAACTATCGACTCCCGCGTCCCGCACTCGAATACCGAGCAAGCGTTAGTAATTGACGCTTAAAATATCTTCAATTTTCTTCAATATTGTATCCAAAAATAATTATGTTGTTGCAAAGACTGCACTTTTTTGTTTAGTTGCTAGTTGTCATTATCAAGATATAAATAAATATGTAGGTATATAAATATGGCTTTTATTCACTTGTGGATAAATATGTATGACTATAAATATGTATCAATATATTGTAGTTCGATTGTCCGAACAAATCGGTTTTCCGAACACCTATGTCCCCCAATTAGTTCGGATAATCGACGCTCTACTGTATTTCAACCTAATCCAAATGTATAATTACAATATGATTATAATAAAAACTACTTACCAAATTAGAATGAGTTTTCCTTGTTCAAAATAGTCCAAAAGTCCAAAAATATAGGCATATGAAAACTATTTAAAAAGGCAGTATAACTATTAACTAACTTTTGTTTGTTGTTTCTTTTCACACAAATTTTAAAACGCAACAACCATAAATAATCAAACTACAGCTGTACCACAGCCGCCATATTGAATAATTTTTGACATGTCATTTGAACATCCAATCAGAACAAAGTTATAATGCGCATGCGCCGGGATCATAGGTTTTAACATATAAAAATTCACCCTCATATCGCCGGTAAAGAAGTATAACTTCAAAAAACTAATAAATTTAGTGTTAAAATTCATTATAAACTAGAGGAATTAAAACGTAAAAATAAAAATAAAAGAGAAAAAATTATTTTCCTCCTATTTATTAGCTTTAAAATGCCCTGAAACTATTTGAATTGGACGCAGTAAAAGCTTTTGTAAGTTTTTACATTAATACATAAACTCCTCGGAGATTACCATAATTCAAGATCGACAGCAAACGAACAAACAACATCCCAAGGGATAGGGTAGATATATTCTGAAGGGCATCGTGAACAACTACATAAAAGAGGGAGAAGTGTAATAAATTGTTGGTTTTATACTGATAGATACGTCACGAAAAACTGGGGCAATGTGAAAATTGTTTTATGGAGGAGCAATTTGAAAACGATGTACTGAAATATTTAGAGCACTTTGAGTAAAGGTTATTTTAAGTTAAAGCTTTCATCCCTAATCCAAAATAGTCGCAAAATCGTGAAGTTCACTTTATTAATCCTTAAACACTTACATGAGTATGCCATACCGCTCCAAAAATATATTTTGTCAATACCTATATGTTCCTACTTTTATACATTTGTGTTTGCCACCATCTTCTTTCACGAGTGTTTTTCTTTCTTTTATTAACTGAATAAAGTATAAGTATGTAAATATGCTGCTGCAGCCAGGGCCCCCGTAACCGGGCGTGCAACGCGTGCGGCGCACGCGGGCGTAACCCTAAAGGGGCGCCAAACCGAAGGTTTAGTAAATAAGAAATATTTATTTTAAATGAGATAACCATTTTTTATATACAATTTTAATTATTTCATGAACAGCTAGAGAAATCTCAAAAATGAAATATTGTGTTATTACTGAAAAAATAATTATCCCCGTCCTGAAATGTTGAACTTACTCCGTCAAAAATATATTTTGTTGTTCCTTCCTAATGTTTTCTTTGACGTAGATTGAATTACGCTTGGCATACCATCCAATCGATTTTATGTTGTAAACTAAAGCGACACTCAAAATAGTCAAATAAACATAAAATCACACTCCTTGACGAGTAAAAACATAAATCACTAACACCCATAAAACGCAACTTAGCAGTTTACTCCTACAAAAACACAACTTACTGGATCAAGCAGTTTTACTCCTATAAAGTGAATCTTTTACTCGAAGTAAACAAATCTCTATGAATTATGATTATGTATTTGATAATACCTTTTCCCTTCTCGTCTATTAGGCACAAACATTATTTACTGTTACTAATGAACGGGTGGTTTCCTGCAGAGAAAGGTTTAAAATTTTATTTTATATTGAAGTTAATAATTACGACTATTATTGCAGTATCCGTTGGGTTTATTCTGCCCTGATTTTAACTTTTGTTTTCGTGTAAATAGTATTGGACAATCTTTTTTATTTGTTATTTTAAGTGGTGTGGAAATTAAATTAATAATTGTGAAAATGGTAAGTATCATAATCATTACATAGAATAATAATTCATTTTAAATATAATCGGGTTTCCTCTAATAAAATCCACAATTTACAATTTATTTTGAAAATAGAAAATTAACACATTGTGTCTGCGTAACTTGGAACCATATGGGAACCGTTTTTATTATTAATTTTACGCAAAAAATGTATTCTTCATAAAATGGTTTGCATAGTCTAAAAACTAAAATATAACCAAATATAAAATTGTATCAATCTTATATGAGTACCTATCAAAAATATGAATTTCGATCAAGAGTACCTTATATTTCACAATATCGAAAATTATTATTAAGAAAAATTGTTTGGAAATAATTTAAAACTATTTTTTAAGATGCAATTGCATCCTTTTAATTGAAATTTTTTTTTCTCAAATTACCGACACCTAACGCCCTTTTCATTTATTATGAATAATGTGATAACTCTTTTATTATTAATGATTAATTAATTAATAAAAATTAAAGAGTTATCACATTATTTGTAATAAATGAAAAGGGCTAATTACTAGATAATAATAAAAGACTTATCACATTATTTCTAATAAACGAAAAGGTCGTTGTTGAAAAGTATAATTGTATGATAAAAAGTTCTTTATAAAAAGCTTTGCATGGTCTAAAATCTAAAATGCAACCATCAAATCCTATCAAATTTTATCAATTTTATACGAGATATGTGTAAAAAATATGAGTTTCGATCAAAAGTAAAGTGCCTTTCTAGATCACAATATTTTAATTAGAAGGATGTAATTGCATATTATAGAAACATAGTTTTTAATGCTGAACAACTTTTCATATGCCCGGTTGCACCAACAGATCTTAAGCTTAAGTCGAGAATATCATAAGGATTAATATAATATAATTATAATATATAACAATAAGAATACCATAATATAATACATATTAGATATAATTGATAATAAGGTAAGAATCTAAAATTATGATGCAACGTAAGTGATACTTAAGGAGGCCCTATGTATAAGTAGAGCTTAGCTAAGTTGGAGCTTAAGATCTGTTGGTGCAACCAGGCAATATAACTTTTCAATATTGTGAAACTAAAAGGTACTTTACTCTTGACCGAAACTCATATTTTTTGACATACCTCGTATAAGATTCCTAAAATTTGATATTCGATGGTTGTATTCTGAGTTCTAGACAATGCAGATATTTTTATGAAGAATAACTTTTTCTCGTAAAATTAATAATATGGTTCCCATAATATGATCCCATATGGTTCCTAGTTATGCAGACAACCTATATAAAATTGTTTTAAAAACTTTGAAATGACCAAATATTATTGTTTATTTACTTAAATGTATATTTTTAATTTAATATACAGGGTGCTTCATTAATGTAGCATAAAAATTTAAGTGGAAAGGCGCAAAATGTCGCCTGTCAAAATTTTTAATGTGTTTTAAATGTATTCATTTTTTTTCGAATAATATAATAATAATTCTCATAATAGATATTCTCATATTAAGTTTATTTGCTGTGATATTGGAAGTGTGGAGCTGCCTTTGTAGGTCATCCTCGTTATCAGCAATTAGTATTGCATCATCAGCATAGCATAGTATCGTGATTTTATGCGCTCCCATGTGGTATCCATGTCGTTTCCTTACTTCGTGAATTATTTGATTCATCGCCATATTGAATAACATTGGGCTGAGCAAGTCTCCTTGGCGGATTCCTCCTTTTATTATTATTATTATTATATATTTTTTCGAATCCTGAGAAAACTAATAAGTATTTTTTAAAAATTTAAACGCAGAATGAAAGATGACGTTATTGCCAAGGGCCGACAGTCGCTTAGAATAAATAAAAAGTTTCTTTTGAATTAAATATTTGCAATTAACCCGGGAACAGTCGCGACCTTTTCTGTCGCGTAATCTGTCGCGCGCTAGATTTTATCTAACAAAACGAATTGAAATACGAATTTACATCAAACTTTTAGTTTATAGTATTTTTATTTACTTGTTATGTTAGAAATATTATTTCTAACAATTATTAAAGCTAATTAATTCTCACCAAAGCCCAAAAATTCCAAAAAAAGAAGATGAAAAAAAAAAGAAAAAAACCCACGCATTACTACACCCTTCCTCGAAGCACTTACGAGTGGAAAGTTATGTTGCAAAATTTTTCATCGAGTTATCACGAAAAAGGAAAAAATGTTAGATTTTTCTAACAGCGCGACTGCTCCCAGGTTAAAAATCACACTAAATTTTCTTTTATTTTCACCCCTGTAACTTATTAAAATAAACATTATAGAAGTTTTCAGGGACTTTCGGCCTCAGTATTAATGTAGTCTTTCATTCTGAGTTTAAATCTTTCAAAAATATTTATTAGTTTAATATAATAGATTTAAAGGGCGCTAAAATATGTCCCGCACGCGGGCGCCAGTCAGCCTTGCGGGGGCCCTGGCTGCAGCAATGTCCAGATTGCCGATACGGTTTTAAGGCAATTCCTGATGGAACGTCAAAATGTTCGCTACGAAGTACGGAACGAGGTTCGGTTCGTTGCTTATTTCAAGACCTCGTGCAACAACGACGCGAACTTCTGTTGGTCGCTTCCATGTTCGCGACGAGGTTCGATACGGCATTCGGAGCATGTCTGGACGCACCTTTAGACGACGAATAAAGGAGACGAAAGGGGCTCTCTATGTCTTCTTGCCTCAAAGATATTGTAAAAGATAGAGATATAAGGATGTACCCAGAAATTGGTTTAACGAAAGGTTTCAGATTTACGGATCTGCGACTTCTCATTTTGGTATTAGATGTCGCTACAGCATCCGATACGGGAATTATTTTTATAATTTTGCTTAAATAGAGTGGGTTTCATTTCGATTCAGAGAGAGGTCAGAGCTGATCATGTAGTCCCTCTGATGCGATCTAGGGAGACTGAATTGTACGTAAGAGGATGATAGATCATATCTGAACCGAAATGAAACATAAGCTGTCTTTTTCTTTTTTATCTTTAGTTAATTATTTTCATTGAAGTAAAAGACAGACGTACTTTCAATCATTTATTGTAACTTCCGACGACCTGTTTCGCTCTTTAAAGTATGCAGGGCATCTTCAGGTCAACGGTTACAAGTCACTAAATGCTACAAATAAAAACCAGAGTTAGAACAATGTCTGGTTATAAAAGATGCTAAAAAGATCCATAAGATCAAGCCAATATTGAACAACATACATAAAATGTTATTCAGACAGCAGACAAATACATATGCGTGTACACACAAGGGCGGCAACAAACGCCCTCATGTCCACAAACACATGCAAATGTATGCAGTCTGTAATTATGCAATGATAACGTGTCGTACTTACATTCCGCTATAAGGGGCTCCTCCTTGAGTATTCAATAACATGATTTCTTGCTCAAATTGTGCCAATGGGATATGGTGGAATAGACGGAGAATGTTGTAAAGGTTAACAAGTGTATGGACAATTCTTGAAGGCGGTGAGATAAGCGGTGAGAGACAGCCAACAAATATATGCTAAAAGTGAATGTCATATATACAATTTTAATAATGTAATGGTATTAAAAACAATTTTAAATTTTTTAAAATATTTATTTTTCGTTTAAGGCCATCGGTACATAATTCGCAAAAATTTTACGGGTATCCCTACTTTTTCTGTCTTTACGGCAAATTACGTGTAGTAAAATTCAAACTGGTATGGATATGTAAACATTACTAGAATGCCATTCTACTTGACAATTTTATGATTAACTTTAATGAGATGGCTTTTGAATGTTCTTGGATAACTTATTTGTATAATTGCAAATTATTAATTCAGTTAATAAATGTGATAATTTTTTCACTAACTATGTATTCAGTAATTGTAATAATTTATATGTACAACAAAAACTAATACTCAGTAGAGAAAAGAGGAAAAGTGTTAAAGTGATTTTTTTAATAATATATTGTTACTACGGAACGCTTACAATTTTGAACATCTTTAACAACAAAATACTTGGATCACAGAATATATTTATTATCCTGATGTATTCTCTGCTTGGATCTTCCAGAAATAATACACAATAAATAACTTTTTATTAAGTTCACGTCTTAAATCAATTATTTATTAAATACACACGTAATATCAATATTATTTAATCAACAACTCAAAATATTTACGATGCCATGTCAAATATTTAAAATTGTCACTGATTGTCACTGTCTGACTGACAATATGCTGACAATATTCTATTCGACTGAGTGCGTTGTAAGACAAAGATAGATTTGGAAAATATTACCACGGACATTGTGTTCATTTTTTTCGAATCCTGAAAAAACCAATAAATATTTTTGAAAAATTTAAACGCAGAATGAAAGACTAAATTATTACAGAGGGGCGAAAGTCCCTTAGAATAAATAAAAAGTTTATTTTGAATATTATTTTGAGATATTTGAAATTAAAAATCACACTAAATTTTCTCTTAGTTTTTCACCCCTTTAACTTATTAAAACAAACATTATAGAAGTTCTCAGAGACTTTTGGCCCTCGCTAATAACGATTGCATTCTACGTTTAAATTTTTCAAAAATACTTAGTAGTTTTTTTCAGGATTCGAAAAAAATGAATCCCCATTTGAATAGCATTTCAGCCGAAAATACGTACCCATCCCTTTAATGAATTTGTTGAGACTGGCTGAGTGGCTGATGCCCAAGCAAAAAAAACTAATGAGCACATTTTATCTAATAAATATTGTAGATCCAATCTTATTATTTTTACCCACAAATTATCCTGATTAATTATTCAGATCCACTAATTAAACTTTTATAAAAGATATATATTTAACCAAGATGCACAAATTTAATCTCCTGGTTGAAAGCAGATTACATAATATTAGGAGAATGATTAATGACTTCAGTTTTACAACAAAAACAAGCGAATAAAACGTCAAAATTTTCACGAAAGTTTGCATTGTTCATGAGCTTTCATTAGTTTGAACTTTCTCGCAGAGAGCAGGCTTCAGGCTTCGTTCGCCAGCTTATGTCTTCAAATATTTAATAGATCGTTTCTACAGAGTTGTAAATTATAGTTTGTAAAACTAGAGCAGCCTTGAATTGAAACAATTCTGGTCCTGGCACAAGCTGAGCTGATCTTTAAATTGGATTGGTGAATTATGCAAGAAGTTTCTACGTTTTCGTACAGTTTACAGGAACTGAATGCTATAACGGTGAATGTAAATCATTTTTGAGTTTTCAATTGCAGTAGGTGCAAATATTTTAAAAGTATTCAAAATTAAGGATTTAAGAAATTTATGTGTTCGTTATCAACTTTTGAATTAGTCACAAATACCAGATTTTAAATTTATTGACATATTTTTTTCGTTCTCGTAGATGGCTAATGTCAAAATTTCAGCCAAATCGAAATTATAGTATTGTTGTGATTACGTGTGAAAATCAGCTGGTCCCCGAATTTTAATAAAATGGAAAAAGAGCAATGTCGGTCGGTGATTCGATTCTTGTTTTTGGAAGGGAAATCACGCAGCGAAATCAAAGAGCGCTTGGATGCTGTGTACGGTGACTCTTCTCCTTCGATGGCAACTGTCGAAAATTGGTTTAATGAGTTTTAACGTGGACAAACGTCGGTTTTTAATGAGCCACGCGTAGGTGCCCCGAAAATGGTTACCACGGAGAATACCGTGACAAAAATCCACGATCTTGTATTGACAGACCGCCAACTGAAGGTGCGCGAGATAGCTGACACAGTAGGCATCTAAAAAGACCGCGTAGGTCATATCCTGCATGAAATTTTGGGCATGAGAAAGCTGTTGGCGCGATGGGTGCCGCGTTTGCTCACTTCAGACAATAAGCGCAACCGTGAGACTGTGAGACCACTTCAGAGCAGTGTTTGACGCTATTTAAGTGTGATCCAAAGGAGTTTTTACGTCGTTTCATAACCGTCGACGAAACATGGATTCACTGGTATACACCAGAAACCAAGGAACAGTCGAAAGAGTGGACAGCACCCGGTGAATATGCTCCGAAGAAGGCGAAGACTGTCCAATCGGCCGGAAAGGTGATGGCCAGCATTTTCTGGGATTCACAAGGTGTGATCTACATCGACTACTTGGAGAAGGGCAAAACGATCACAGGACCCTATTATGCCGAATTATGGGCCGATTCGACGCCGAATTGAAGAAAAAACGACCCCATTTGGCAAAGAAAAAAGTGCTCTTCCACCATGACAACGCACCGTCTCACACCTCCGCCGTCGTCATGGACAAATTGGTCGAATTGGGCTACGAACTGTTGCCCCGTCCACCGTATTCTCCAGATTTGGTCCCGTGCGACTACTATTTGTTTCCAAACTTGAAAAAGACACTCGCTGGGCAGAAATTTAAGTCGAATGAGGAGGTCATCACCGCCACGGAAGCCTTTTTTGCAGACCTCGAGAAAAGATATTTTTCAGACGGGTTAAAGAAGTTCTAGAATCGCTGGGTTAAATGTATCGAGCTAAAATGAGACTATGTAGAGAAATAAATTGCCACTTCCAAAATTTTCGTTTTTCTTTTGTAGGCTAAGTACTTATTGGACTGCCCACGTAATATTATTCATATTTATTAACATAATAAGAATTGCACCAACACCTTAAAGTATTTTTACCGACACTTTGCACTAAAAATAATTTTTCTACTTATTTTCAGATCCGCGATATCTACAACCGATCAACGCTATTTATTTTAGTACAAATTATGTAAACCAAGATCAAAATCTGCAATAAATTCTAGAAAAAGTAAATACTTTCAAGGCTATCGAAATCAGTGATGAGTTTCCAGGTGGAGGAAAATGTTCGTCACATGGTTCGGATCACTTGCGTATAGCGAAGTAAATGGGAAAATTAAGAAAAATTTATCACTTTCGTTAGAAAATACACAGAAGGTTTATATAACTGTAGAAATTGCAGTTTGATAGTTAAAAGTGTTGTAAAAACATAGAAAAAATGCTAAATTTTTGAGCGATAATAACTTCATATTTAGAGAAAAGTTTACAAAATTTGCGTAAATAAGTGAATTATGTCAAAAAATGTGTAAATAATAGAAAACTTGATAAAAACAATGAATATGTACTGAATTTGATAGAAAAAAGTTTTTGGAAATATTTCGTAGATGATTTTTCTCAAATTGTACAAGCATTATAATAGTTATGTTCCTGAAAAGTCGAATAAGGGATAACAGTTACTGCAAAGGACATGATCGCATCTTTATGGATCCTAGTTTTCAGTTTCTTGTTGAGGATCACCAATGGATACGAAGGTAAGTGAGCTGTTTTTTTATATGTTTTAAACACTGCCATAAATACTTCCAAAAACCTCTTCCGAAATTATTCTAGAAATCTCTGCAACCGTGCAGTGCAGTTCCATACTTTCCGCGGTCTTTCTGAGGCTTCCGCAATATTCTGGCGATACCTGAAATTTTGCAAGGGTCCTAGACACATTTTAAAATAGTCCTAAAATACTACAACTTTCCTGAATCTCTGAAATAATAGAGGACACTAATTATGCATTAAAAAATCTTTCTAAGTATCTAGAAACATTCCAGAAAGCTTCTAAAACATTAAGAACTATTCTGAATTATTCTTGAAGCTCTTATAATAACCCAGGTTGTTTTGAAGCATACCATGTTACTCTAAGGTCTTTCAAATATCTAAGAAAGACTTCAAGCAGGTTTTAAAGTATATCATGTTATACTAGATATCCTAGAAACGTTCCAGGTAGTTTTGAAGCATATCATAGTTCACAGTAACATTCCAGGCTCTTCTGGATTTTTCCAGTGCTCTAGTCAACGTTGCAGTGAATTTCTATGCTTTCTTTAATCTTACCGAGTCTTCTGATATACTCTAAGGCAAGCCGCACACCAAAGAAACATGAAACGAAAAACATGAAACATGAAACGAAAAACATGTTTCATGAAAAGAAAACACTGTTAAACAAATCTCAAAGTCCGCCTATCAATGAAACGAGTGTGATTCATGCTCATGACACATTTTTATTTTCGGAGAGTCTCATAAATGGCCGGACGTATATTTGTTTAGCAGTGGTTTATTTCCATGAAACGTAATTTACGTTTCATATTTCTTTGATGTGCCTGAAATCTGACAAAGGTCCTAGAAAGATTTCAAAATAATCCTGAAACAATAAAGCTGATGAACTCTTCATATATCTCTGAAATAATAAGGGGAGTCATTCAGCATTAAGAAATCTCTCAAAGGACTTAAAAATATTCCAGAAGACTTGTAGAATATTAGGGATTCTCCTGAATTATTCCTAAGACTCTTTTAAAGACCTAGGTAGTTTTGAATGATACCACGTTACTCTAAGCTCCTTCAGATATGGAAGAAGCATATCAAGCAATTTTTCAAGCATACTATGCTTCACCGAAATCTTTCAAATAATCTAGAAATATTCCAACTACTCTCCCTGAAGTATGTCATTGCTCTACTGTAACATTCCAGGCTCTTCTGCAATTTTTCCAGAGATCTCTTTAACGTTGCAATGAAGCTCCATGCTTTCTGAACTATTCAGAGATTCAAAAACAATAAATTGGTATTAAATGTTGTCCGAAATCTTTGTACACGCTCCAGCCAGAAGGGTTCTAAAATACTAAAGACCATTATGAATTTTTCCAGAGACTTCTACAATATTCTATGGTAGTTCTCTAGCCCTTCGTACAGCACACAATCCTTTTAATATTATATTTTTTCTCAAACCTCCTTCAGGGCAGGGTTAAAGAAATAAGTACAATATGGACCAGTAACACTAAAACCTAATAACAGCGCTAACTCGGCTTTATAGAGTAGTCTGCTATATCTATGGCCTACGGTATACAAGGAAGATAACAGGATCATTGCTTCGCTTCAACCGCCTGTTATTACCCCTGCTTTTATCCAAGGTACTTATTTTATTCAAGCTGGGTCGTCCAGGGACCTGTAGACATTTTTAAAAATGTCTAGATTGTTTTCTCATACTATCGTAGATTTGTAATACGCAGGTATAACGATCAGACTGGATGTATTTTGGTTCATAGCTCAGAAACAAGTGAGCCATGTCCGAGGTTATTTTGGCTGGCAGGGAAAGTGACAAAGAACGCGTATATTGAAAACGCTGTAAAACGTTTTGTATCTAGTTTATCAATTTTATCGCTGTAAAGCATATCCTTCTTTTTTAAGTATGTAGTAATATAAGATGTAAATTAACTTAAGATTTAGTAACAACAAATGCCTTAAATTTGTTAATGCATAAATAGTGAAAAGTTACTTGAAATAATCAAAATTTTGTAAAGATCCAATCAAAAAGTACAAAATTCTGCATAATTCTGCGACTAATGTTTATTAATCTTAAAGTATGTAGTAAGAAGATACAGAATCACCTTGGTTTAGCTTCCTATAACTGCCTATGCATTGCTTGCAGTTGTTTGAATACAAAAGTGGAAAATGACGCATATTACATACATGATTCTGGCGATTGTTGAGTATTTATGGGCGGCTGTACATAAGTAATAGGTTCTGAATACTGTACTTCATAAAGAAGACGTATTGGTAGTCAGCTATTTCAAAAGTCCCTTGTAATATAAAATTTTAAACATGGTCATGCTTTTAAACTAAAATTTTCGAATTTCTTTGACAAAATTGACAAAATTTGAATTCGACAAAAAAATTGGGTTTTGATTGATATTTTCAATTTCTTTCCGCCATGTTGGATCCGCCATTTTGTTTTTCAGAAAAAATAATGTCAGATTCGTAATCAGCGATGCCAAAAACCCTTGAGAACAAAAGTAATTCGGAATTGTATAAATAATACACGCTTTTAAAGGTTTATGACTACGTTTTCAGCATTTGGAACCACAGTGGCGGCGCTGGGATTCGATTCCCGGCCTTCTGCGTGGAAGTCATACATCCTACCGCCTGAGCTATCCGGTCCAGCAAACCTGCCATGAATTATTTCAGTTGATTTCTCATTTTCCATTTCGTGTTCTCTTTACTGCATATATCTTCAAAAAAAAGCAAAAGGTTTATTCGCTTCGAAGAAAAAACAAAAACAAGCTATTAACATTTTTTAGAAACGGAAGTTTCATATATATTTTGAGGTGTTAATATATAGGTATATTTGTTGATATTATACATCTCTACAAGTTTTCTTAACTTGTGATATTTTTGGACTCTCTTTAGATTTATGGGATTGAAGTTCGTGTAATTTATGAATGCATGGGTGTTACTTAAAAAAGGATATTTTCATTTTTGTTTACTTTTCTAGTCAGTGTAGTTAGTGATTTACGATACTTTACAATACAATCTCAATATTTATTTTGAACGAATTCAGTAAAGACGGGTTAAAAAAATTAAAGCTTCAAAACTAACTTTAAATTATTATTATTACTCGTAGTATGTAAAGAGTAAAAAGTCTCACAAAATATACAGGATGACTCAATTATAACATTCCACCTCGTTTCTCATAGTGATACAGCCATTATACTGCGTTTGAAGTTGCTTTTGTTTAATAGATAATCAAAAAACAATAAAATCATTTTAGTGGAGTCACTGAAGGTTTTCACCTTCGATTTCGTTGAACCTCCATCGATTTTCATGAAAATTGGTGAGTAATTAGAGGATACCTGAAGGAACAAAGGTGACATAATGCCAACTTGCGCTTTTACCCTGGGGGTTGATGTCACCCCTTCTCGGGGGTGAAAATTATTTTATTAAAAATAATACCATAAATCGATAGAGGGACAAATTATAAACAAAATTTGTTATATCAAGTTATTACTATAAATCAACACTTTTTGAGTTATTAAAGACCAAAAATTTTACTTTTTCGTAAAAAATGCATGTTTTAAATCGGTTTTTCTCATATAACTCAAAAACTATAAGCTTTTACAAAATAGTTATTATTACTGAAATTGATGATAATAAAAAACTGAATACATTCCTCACTTAAAGAACCAAACTAATGTTAGTTCAAAGTGAGTTATTGGCAATTGAATGTGTATTTTTTTCGACGAGTACTCAAATCTAAGTATTCAAGCCTAAATAACGGGAAAACGATGCAATGTATAAACTATACCTGCTAATCATTTGTCAACGTACTTCGAAATACCTATTAAATGAGCTTCAGAACAAGTTATTAGCGTCAAAATTAAGCAAGTTATGATGAAAATAAAAGAACTCTTTCGAATTTTTTAGGAAAAAGTGAAAAATGAAACATACGCCATTTCCCCAAAAATTAAAATTTATAATTATCCTTACAATAACTTCTTTATATTAGCATAAGTAATGATTTCAATAATTTTGACCGGTTTAGATTGCATACTTTTGAAAAAAAGATATAATTTAAAAAAATCATAATTTTTAAAATTATTATAATTTTCATATTCTTTTGATAACAACTCCAAAAATACTCAATATACGTAAAAAATGATAAACACCCAAATTTTAGTTTATTCTATGTCAAATATTTTACCCGTTTTACTATTTCCATAGGGTAATAAATAACCGAGATAGAAACGTTTAAACCTTAAATTTTGCTGTGAAAACCATGCAACCGGGGCCATTTAACCTTTTATTTTTAAAAAAGTGAGGGGCCTAAAAGATTAAATTCAACGCGGTTAAATATCCCTTGGAATTATATTCTAAACGGTTTTTAGATAAACATAATATCTTAAAAACAAACGGAGTTTGATATTTTTAAGTACTTTGACAAATGTTAAATAAGTTTATGTTATAAAATGCATCATTTTCCCGTTATTTCAGTTTGAATACTTAGATTTTTTTACTCGCCGAAAAAAATATATATTCAATTACCTATAACTCACTTTTAGTTAACACTAAAAGGTTTTTCTAGTAAAGAATTTATTTCATTTTTTATTAGCTTCAATTTTGGTAATATTAACTTTTTTGCAAAAACTTAGTAGCAAAAAAATAGTTTTTGAGTTATTGAGAAAATATATGAGAAAATCGGTTAAAAACATGCATTTTTCTCAAGAAAAATTAAAATATTTGATCTTTAATAACTCAAAAAGTTTTGATTTCTTTTAATAACTTTATATAACAAATTTTGCTTGAAATTTGTCCCTCTATCGAATTATGGGGTTATTTTTAATAAAATAATTTTCACCCCCGAGAAGGGGTGGCATCCACCCCCAGGGTAAAAGCGCAAGTTGGCACCATGTCACCTTTGTTCCTTGAGATATCCTCTTACCACTCACCAATTTTCATGCAAATCTATGGAGGTTCAACGAAATCGGAGGTAATAGCTCATATCCACCTCCAGTGACTGCACTATTTATAAAAAGTATATATTTAAAATCCCTAAAAAGGGCTACATCACAGAACTAGTTTTCGATTGGTTGACCAATCATCATCAGTGCTTACGTGAAATTTACATGCTAACCACCAAGATATAGTAATACAAAAATATGTGGGTAAAAACCCTTTACAAGTAATCCGTCAAGGAAGCATCGGTTAAAAATGTCATCATGTGAACAAGTCAAACTGTCAAACCATAGCTCAGATGTTAATGGAATATTTTAAACATCCATACTTGAGTTCACATTTTTAACCGACGTTTCCTTGACGGATTACTTGTAAAGGGTTTTTACCCACATATTTTTGTATTACTATATCTTGGTGGTTAGCATGTAAATTTCACGTAAGCTCTGATGATAATTGGTCAACCAATCGAAAACTAGTTCTGTGATGTAGCCCTTTTTAGGGATTTTAAATATATACCTTTTACAAAGGATTTTATTGTTTTTATTTGTTTTTAATAGATAATACTTTCCAAATAACTTCATAACGTTAGTCCTTCGTCTTCTTGTAGTGCCAATCCGTTTCTGATGTTAGCTATCATCATAGTAGTCTGTCCTTTGCATTCTACTGGTCTGAAAACATTTGTGGTTGTTGTGTTGAGTCATTTACGCATATTTTTCGACCACGAAATCCTTCGCCTTCCTGGTCCCCGTTTACCATCTACTTTTCCCTGTAAAATTCTTCTTCTTATGGCGTCATAACCCTGGATATGTCTTTGTCTGTCTGGCTATGTCCTTCCAGTTGGATCTCTCTTATGCCCTTCTTCTCCATTGTCTTATGCTCATGGTTTTCAGGTCTTCTTCCACGTCATCTAATGATCTCGTTCTGGGCCTTTTTTCTTTTCTCCTTCCTATCGGCTTCCATTGTAATATTGTCTTAGTTGTTTTTTCATCGACTTGTCTCTGCACATGCCTCAACCATGACAGTCTTTGAGTTTCCACAAATCGTACAATCTCGTAACCTTCACACAATGCATTAACCTCGTTGCTTCTCTTGATTCTCCATATGCCGTCTTTCTCTTGCACCGGGCCATATACTATATATATGTTTGCTCTGAACCCTTTTTCTTCGTTGGAGGACTGTAAAAAGCCAACGAGGGTATTCAGCACTTTTCGTGATGTCCTATCTTTTTTGCACAATGGTTTCTGCTGTAGGAAATTCACAAGGTTTAAAGATGGTTTGATAGGTTCTTTATTTCAGCGCATTCCACAGCACTAAGCGAACGTAGATTCCACAAAAATATATTTTTTCTCGTTGAAATTATTTGATAGATATGATATTTTTAATTTTCTGACTGTTGCTCTGGGTTACCGATTCCAAAAACTACTCGTCCCCCGTGAAATAGTATACGTACTTGTTTTACTTTAATTTATATTGACAATTTAAAATATTTTATACAAATTAGGATCGAACATACCGCCGCCCTTGAAGTTATATAGGGATACACTTCAATAAAGAAAGGTAGTGACTAATTACTTAAAAATCGGCTCGCTTAGGCTGTGGCTTGCAGAATTACAATGATTTATTATACAATACTTATACATACATACCTAAATACTACATAAATGAAAGAAAATTTAAAAGTAGTTGTTTCGGTTAAAGTAAAAAAAAATAAAAACCGAATGTTTATTGTTCATGGGGTAACGGGCACAGTTTAGTAATGCTACGTTTGATAGTTCCATTTGGGGTAGCGACGCTCACGACGCGCACAAGTCCGTCTTTGCCAGGATGAAGAGCACTTATACGTCCACGGGACCATTGATACGGAGGAAGACCATCATCCTTCAGGAGCACCATTTGTCCTTGTAATTTGGCCGTGTCTTTGCTATATCTCCACTTTTCTCGTTGCTGCAGAGTATGCAAGTATTCATTTTTCCACCTCGACCAAAAGTGCTGCATCATACGCTGCAAGAGCTCAAATCGGGTGAGCCGGTTGATCGGAAAATCCTCATAGTCTATAGCAGGAACCATGTTAAGCGGATGACCAATGAGAAAATGGCCTGGAGTCAGCACTTCCATATCATTGGGATCGTTGCTCATAGGAAACAGGGGTCGAGAATTTAATACACCTTCAATCTGAACTAAAAGAGTATATAATTCCTCATAGGATAAAGGATTGGAATTGTTTATAATACGGTACAAGTGAGTTTTTATTGATTTTATGGCACTCTCCCATAGCCCCCCAAAGTGTGGAGATCTGGCAGGAATGAAATGCCATGTTATTTTATTTTCTTGAGAAAAATCTCGGATGGCATTTGTTTTTAATACATTATATATACCTTGCAGCTCGTTGTTAGCTCCAGTGAAATTTGTACCATTATCTGAATACAAATCGGTGCATAGACCTCGTCTCACAACAAAACGTCTTAAGATGCTCAAGAAGCATTCCGAAGTTAATTCACTAGCTAATTCAATGTGAATCGCTTTAGTAGTTAAACAAACGAATACGCAAATATATGCCTTAGTAAACCGACGATTTCGAAATTTCGATTCCTTAAGTTTGAATGGTCCAGCGTAGTCGACGCCAGAGCGCGCAAAGGGATGAGAGATATTGACTCGAGAGGGTGGTAAATCCCCCATTAAATTGTCCATGGGTTGAGCATTGCTTCTAAAACATGGAATACATTTACGAAGAACATTTCTGACCACATTTCTACCGTTTAATGGCCAAAAGGATTGTCTGACGAAGGATAGCGTCGCCTGGGCTCCAGGATGAAGGTTTCGCTTATGCTCATAAAATATAATTAATTCTGTCAGAGGATGCTTATGTGGAAGTAAAACCGGATGTTTAGCTGAGAATTGGATAGAAGCGTGTCTTAAGCGACCTCCCACCCTGATTATGTTTAGGTCGTCAAGGAATACGTTCAGAGAGCTTAATTTGCTGGAAGGTTTGACTTTACCATGAGACTTTAATTGGTGAATATCCTCAGGAAAGCTTTCTCTCTGAACGTGTCTAACAAGATGATGTGTGCTTTGGACCATCTCCGTTAAGGTGAGATCTCCAATTATCCGGAATTCCCTTGAAGTCTTGGCGTTGTAGATAAATCGAAAACAATAGGCCAGAACGTTCCGAAGTTTAGTATAACTAGAATATCTATTAACTAGTGAAGATATTAAGATTGAATGAGATACTTGAGATGATAGAACAATAGATTTTGGATTAAGTTCCATTAAATCGAGATCAGGAGTATGAGCTGTGAAGTTCGATATATGATTGTTTGAGGGCCAAGTATCCTGAGATTGCAACAAAAATGAAGGTCCATGCCACCATAAATCACATTCATGCAATTCGGACGGACTAGCTCCTCTAGATATTATGTCGGCAGGATTTACATTGGAGGGTATATGATGCCACTCATCTATTTTTGTCAATTGCTGGATTTCGGATACACGATTGCATACGAATGTTTTTAAAGTGCGAGGTTCAAGACCCAACCAGCATAGAACAATTGTGGAGTCGGTATAGAAATAAATTTTTGAGAAAGTAAGTTCTAAAGATTCGATTACGTTTTTAGTTAGGCGAGCAAGAGTAAGTGCTCCACACAATTCCAGTCTAGGTAGTGAAACAGCCTTTAACGGAGCAACACGTGATTTAGCGCACAGTAAATTGCTAAGTATACGACCATGTATATCAATAGATCGTACATATATGCAAGCTCCATATGCATTTATTGAACTATCGGAAAAGCCATGTAGCTCAATGTAAATAGTATCTTTCGTGGTGACTTGACGAGGTATATTAAAAGAATTAACGAGAGTAAAGTTGTCTATAAACGATTTCCAGATCTTATAGAGTTCGACAGGAATAGGATCATCCCAGTTAAGTCGCTGAATCCATAATTTTTGCATTAGAACTTTTGCTTGAACGATCATGGGCCCAAGGCAACCTAGAGGATCAAAAATAGAAGCTATGGTTGATAGGATTGTCCTTTTTGTAATAATGGATGGATTTGCTGTTATCCTTGTATTGTAGATAAATGAGTCAGTTAAAGAATTCCACGATATGCCAAGAGTTTTACTGTTTGGTGAATCTGTTATTATATATTCTTCTTTGTGATCGTCTACATTTATATCTGATAGCAGGGCCGTACTGTTTGATGAAAATTGTCTTAGATTGAAGCCATAGGAACTTAATATTGAAGTTAAGTTTCGACGAAGAGAAATCAAGCCTTGTTCAGTTGAAGCACCTGTGACCACATCATCGACATACGTATCTAGGTTGAGCTTACGACTTTCTTCAGGAAATGTAGCCAAAGAATGTATAGAAATTTCCTTTAAGCATCTAGTAGCTAAATATGATGAGCTTGCCAAGCCGTATGTCACGGTGTTTAACTGATAGATGGTAATTTCTTGGGAAGGATCATTTCGCCATATCACGCGTTGAAGGTTACGCTGTGCTGGTTCGACCAGTACTTGTCGATACATTTTGGCAATGTCACCGGTAAATACGAAGTTGTGCTGTCTAAATCGTAGCAATATGGAAAAAAGATCGCTTTGAACAACAGGGCCCACCTTGAGTGTATGATTTAGTGATATGCCGGTAGAAGTGGGACACGAGGCATCAAAAACGATACGAGTTTTAGTGGTAAGACTATCATTCTTTTCGACAGCATGATGAGGCAAATAATACAAAGGAGAAGAATCAGGTTCAAGATCCGAAATTTTAGACATGTGTCCAAGCTCGATGTACTGTGACATAAATTCGCAATAGGCTTGTTTTAGAATGGGATTTTTCTGAAGCTTCCTTTCGATTGATAGAAATCGTTTAAAAGCTATGTCATAAGATTTGCCTAGTTGTGCAATTTGAGGTTTAAGAGGAAGACTCACTTGAAAACGTCCAGTGTCGTCGCGAATTGTGGTACATTGAAAATGGACTTCACATTCTTCTTCTTCCTTAGTGTATTTAGAAGGAATCGTAATATAATTCTCTTCAATTTTCCAGAATTTTTCGATACAGGCCTGAAGAGGATCGGCCGATAAAAGAAAGCAAGAACTGGGACCAGAATGGTAGCAATAAGCTTGTGAAGGAACTGGGCCACTAACTACCCACCCCAATTTCGTTTGTTGTAAAAATGGTTGACCTTTATTACCCTTTATTTGTCCAGAACCCATGAGATTAAAAAATAAACCTGCACCAATGAGTAGGTGTACTTCAGAAGGATCGTAGAACTGAGGGTCAGCTAATGTGATATTATTGGGTATATTAATATAAGAAGGGTTGATTGAATGCTGTGGTGTTAGATCGGTTATTTGATTAATTACGAGAGCAGGCATTTTGAAAGTGAAATCTCCGTTTAAAGATTTTACTTCTAATTTTACACGTTTAGTAAGTGAAGTTGTAACGTGATTTATACCTGTTATAGGTAGGTTAACATGTTCATATGGAAGATTTAGTTTCTCAAATAGTTCTTGAGTAATAAAATTGGATTGGCTTCCACTATCTAAGATGGCTCTGGCCAGTGTGGGTTGCCGATTTTTGTCAAATGTTTTTACTACAGCAGTAGCTAACAGTATGAATGAATTGGGATTTTGATTAAATGAATATAAGTTACAGGATGTCTCTGGTTGTCTAGAAGTGCTAGGATTATTTTGATGAGATTGGGGAAGATTAGATGTGGAAGATATATGGTTTTTATTATGATTTTGCGACTCGGATTGAGTTCTATGTAAAAGGCTATGGTGTTTATTTTGACAAGTCTTACAAAAGTAGCTAGATTTACAATCCAAAGTTTTATGTCCGGACCTTAAGCAATTGGTGCACAGATGAAGCTCCTTTGCTTTTGCAAAACGGTCCGGTGTCGGCATGGCATGAAACTTAGAACAAGAGTAGATAAAATGGTTATCTGAGCATAAACTGCACCTTGGTGGCACTTGAGCTAATGCGGTAAGGGTTGAAGATTTGTCAGATGACTTGACATTATGCCAATCTCTTTTATGAGATATCTTTTGGTCGCATTTTTGTTCAACAGATTCTAAAATTTTACACCTTTCTGATAAAAATTTTAAGAAGTGTTTCACATCGGGAGATTGCTTTCCTGCTGATACTCTTTCCCATTCTTTTCGAGAATTGATGTCAATTTTGGATGTTAAAAGATATATTAGAATGGTACTCCACTCGAAAACGCGTTCCCCTAAGTTTTCCAAGGATTTGAAATGGTTGACGAAAGTGTCTAAAAGTTTTCTCAAGGAACGAGACGACTCATCTTTAGTAGGACTTAGCTCGAAGATGGATTTGACGTGAGCATGAATAATTGCCCTTTTGTTTTCATAACGGTCGCACAATAGATGCCAAGCCGTTTCATAATTTGCTTCGGTTGCGGAGAGTGCTCCAATAATTTGAGCGGCTTCTCCCTTTAGACTGGATTTAAGATAATAAAATTTTTCGATTTTATGAATAGTAGGATTGTTCTCAATAAGTGCCTCAAAGGTTTCTTTGAAATTTGTCCAATTTTCATATGTGCCAGAATATATGGGCAAAGGGATTGGTGGTAAATATGAATTAAGACGATGAGAGTTGAGCATTGGCGAAGATGACATGGATGAAGATGACCCATGAATGGGTGGTTGCTCCGTTGATGTGGGATTGAGAAGTAATGTTGCTTTAGCTACTAAGGCATAATATTTGCTTTCGAACTCTCCTCGTTCATCATCTTGATTGCCGAGGTTAGAGGTTGTATCAAATAAACAAATACGTTCAATGTCACACTGTACCTTTTCAAACTCAACAACTGACTCCTTTAAGGCATCCAGACGCGCTTGTAATTCAAGACGGATTGTGTCAGATAAAGGAGTTACACATTTTTCAAGGAAAGTGTTAAAACGAGTCACTGTGGATTTAACAGTGCCACGACGAGCTACAAGATGTTTAAGGTCTTCAGCACTAGCCATTTTTATCAATTAATTAACGCTAATAGGTTTGAGAGAAGGTTATAAATTTACTGTGTTTTGTGGAATATACTAATTAATAACAATATTGCTAGCTATTAGTTGCAGTACCAAGTTAAAATAAGTAGATAAGCTAAGTAAGCAATAAAAAATAAATTGTTGAAGATGTGGATTAGGTATAAGGATGATACGGCTATGTTGGGCCAAATATTAATAATGCTTAGGATGTCTTTATTATAAGTAAATTGATTTGAAATGCGTTGATTATATTATAATTAAACGATATTCCCTTCGATGGGTGCTGCTATGGTAGGCTGGTTGTTGTATATTATGTATTAATTAATATGATTAATATTGTAGATTATTATACAAATAATATCTGATAACGTTTATTTCAATATTTAGATATGTTAATTAGCTTAAAGAAGTAAGTTTTTTTTTTTTTAAGATATAAATCCAAAAATTATAATTTGTTTTTAAAGAAATGTGCCAAGTGTTTAATATTTTGTATGATAAAGTAGAAAGAATATGAACTAAAACAAAACCATATGCCAATAAATTATATACTCTCAAAGCAAGATTAAAATAAGTGAATCAAATATTCTAACCCTACTTCTCGATGCTGCAAGCTGTAGGTACCAAATTCAGACGAAGGGATCGATGTTTTCTTCGGGTGTCAAAAAATCCGGACGAAGTAGACCAATGTTTGCTCTGAACCCTTTTTCTTCGTTGGAGGACTGTAAAAAGCCAACGAGGGTATTCAGCACTTTTCGTGATGTCCTATCTTTTTTGCACAATGGTTTCTGCTGTAGGAAATTCACAAGGTTTAAAGATGGTTTGATAGGTTCTTTATTTCAGCGCATTCCACAGCACTAAGCGAACGTAGATTCCACAAAAATATATTTTTTCTCGTTGAAATTATTTGATAGATATGATATTTTTAATTTTCTGACTGTTGCTCTGGGTTACCGATTCCAAAAACTACTCGTCCCCCGTGAAATAGTATACGTACTTGTTTTACTTTAATTTATATTGACAATTTAAAATATTTTATACAAATTAGGATCGAACAGTTCTCATTATTTTTCTCTCGAATGTCCTGAGTTGGACTTCATCCCTTTTTGTCATTACCCAGGTTTCACAACCATAGATTACTACGGGTCTGATCAATGTTCTGTATCTTTTCCCTGTAAAATTAGTTACAGCAATCCATATCTTTAAGGTATTTAATTTTGGCTGTTTTGATTGTGGTTGACAACTCTTTTTCTTTTTTTATTCTTAATAAAACGACCCGATTAGTAACTTGGTCGGTATCAGATATCTTCAGGATTCGACAATAAGGCCACATTTCAAAAGTCTCAATTTTCTTGTAGGTGGCGTCTGTGAGAGTCCACGTCTTAACTCCGTACAACAGTATAGGAAAGATATAACATCGTACTAACCTGATTTTTATGGGTATTGATAAATCATGATATTTTATACTTGTTTTTAGTTGTCAACTATAATATAACTCGTATAATATCTTCTCATTTCGTTTTCTCTATTTTTTCAGAACTAGTTGAAGTGACCGGTTGCGACACCTGCAAGTTGATGCTAACGTGTCGCCATC
The DNA here is from genome assembly GCF_917563875.1 of Diabrotica virgifera virgifera. NCBI lineage: Eukaryota > Metazoa > Arthropoda > Insecta > Coleoptera > Chrysomelidae > Diabrotica > Diabrotica virgifera. The sequence goes on from NC_065445.1 coordinate 10,818,835, forward strand.
TGACAGCAGTTATAGCAATATTGAAAGTAGATTTTGCGGGACATCATTTAAACGATATTTTCGAAACCGGAACTTTGGAAAGTTGGACTGGGAATGGATCTTTTATGAGCGTTATTGCCCCACCGCCCTTTCCTCCAGTACATCCTAGAGACGTTCTCAATAGCAGGTGAGTATTAGAATTAATTTTCGAACTTAAAATTAATGTAATATGGTTAACCCTTAACTGGAGAGGCCTCATTTTAGCACCCGAACGCAGACATGCCGTCCAACAGACTACCGTTTTTTTAAGAAGATAATAACCGCGTAAATCAATTTTTTAAAATTATTTATTAATATAGTATAGTATGATCATGGGAAGTACAGAAACCAATTTACGTCTGCTTTATAGATTTTGAGAAGGCGTTTGATAGGATTCAACATGAGCTGTTCAGTTCAACATGGCTGTTTGAATATCTAGAAATGATTGGAATATATGATAAAGATCTGCGACTTATACAACATCTATATTAGAATCAAGAAGCTTCTATTCTGGCAGAATAGAAGCTTCTAGAAATTCTATTCTGGTAGAAGGCAAAAAAACAGAACAAATTTGCATTCAAAGAGGTGTCAGACAGGGTTGTGTGTTATCCAATTAACGTTCACTTAGAAATAATTTTTAACGAAGCCTTGGAAGGGCAATGTGGGTTTCGAATCGGGGGAGAAACTATTAACAACATCAGATATGCAGATGACACCGCGATCATGGCTGAAAGTATCGAAGATCTTTAATTCCTTATGGATCGAGTCACTTATTTTAAAAACTAATTAAAAAGTTATTTATTTTCATTATAAAATTTCCTATCTATCAATTACAAATATTCCCGTGGATGCATAAAATCACTTTGAACTATAAACCATTTCGTAATCGGCTTTCGTGACCTCTGTAATTGCAGTGCCAGTTGGCGGTGCAGGGTCACTAATCTAAGGTCATAAAAATCTTTTCATAAGTCGTTAAAATCCGGCATTCACGCGTTATGGACTGACCACCATTAACAGCCGTTGTGTCTGAAACACATAAACTAAAGTGCCGCTTCATGCCACAATTTCAACACTATCTACCCCTTACAATCGAGCTGATTTTGCATTTTCATTAGGCTACGTCATGACACGTCATGCCCTAACATATGGCGGGTTGGGAAAGCCACATGGGTGAGTTCGGAGTTTGATCGAATCAACGATATATTGATTTGAGTTAAATAATTTGGAAGTTTTTGGGGGTGATAATACATATAGAGGGTCTATGGGCTGTAACTAAATTATTAATATGTATATTATATTTCAAAAAGTTTAGTAACACTATAATTACGATGAAATTTTCGTTTCTGGAAGTTACGAAAAGATAAAATACTACTTCTTTTGCTTCCTCTTCTTCTTTTTGTGTAGATAAGACTCTGTCTATTTTTTCAATGTACCTCCAAAAGCTGTATAGTTCCATCGTTTTCGTGGTCTTCCTATTGATAGTCTTCCTATTAAAGGCCGGCTACACACAACGTCTTGCCTGAGAGCATGCCTGCAGAGTCTCGTTTGTGCAGGTAAGAGCGTGTGTATGGATGGCAAGACAGACTGTATCGCGCGCAGGCCTCTAAGCGCGGACTGTACTCTCGTCGACATGCTGAAGATTTTACCTGTGCAGTTTTAGGTTCTACAGTCTACAGTTTTTCTTGAACGTGTGGCCGGCAGTTCAGTCCGTTCTTCAGTTCCGCAAAAGTTTTTGAGGTGGATAGACCAAGACCAAACGAAATGAGCGGCACAAGAAGTGTTTCAAAACAATTCTTAACTGATTTTATAGACATACAAATCTTTGCCGGCATTATGAAAGGTGAAGAGTAGAGAATATTCCGACAGGAATAAGAAAAATGAAGCATACGCTTTTATTTAATACGTAATATTTTATTTTTTTTTTATTTTTAATTGATTCTAAAATAGGGAATTCTTTAAAATCATATAATTTTTTACGGCTTTTTAAAGATTAACTATTATTTTTTTCCAATATTGCTATTCTATTAGATAATTCTGGTACCCAAATTCAATTTTGTGTCTTAATTTTTTCACTATGATGGTAGTGAGAATTTGATTTATAACTGTAAGCAAGATTATTCCTCTACAGTTTCTGTAGTGTGAGCAGTGGCGGCCGGTCAGGGTCGGCAGGGTCGGCAGTGGCGACCCACACATTTATAGATATAGATTTTTTAAATATTTGTATCTGTGAAATAAAAAATAATCTATCAGATAATACAGACTAAATTTTATTCATGGTTTTTAAAAGAATTTGATCAATCCGAGCGTTAAGTGATCCCTGCGCATAACAGACTTCTCAAAAAATGAATGATCCGAGCCATTTATCTGACTTTTCGGCTAGCCGTCCCTAACATCCGTAGCTTGACAATTTACACGTAAAACTCAACGACATAACAATTCGATGAGCAAGCGAACATTACTTCTCTCCGTGGGCAATAGCAGATACGGCATGGCAGGTTAAGCGCCAAGTACGGCACATTTCGGTCTGCCGGTCGGTGTTTCATTTGGAAGCATGCATCGGTAGAAATTGTCAAAAATAATCACGCCGTTTTACGTCGTTTAATTGATATTGTAATTTTTTTAAGTTGTCAGGAATTATCATTTAGTGGACATGATGGATCGAAGCATTTGTTAAAAATCAAAGTAATTATAGAGAATTAATAAAATTGTTTTAGAAATACCTATTTACTTTCTGATTCGAAGTGTATTCGTAATACAGAATGAACTAATACATATAATCAAATAGTTAAATTTTGAATAACGTTGTTGAATCTGAGATTTAGAAAACTATTTGCTTTTCACTGAAAGTAGATGAAACTTCTGATTATCATGTCATTCACAATTATCAATTATTTTGTTCGATACGCGTTACGTGGTAATATTTATGAGAGATTTTTAGGTTTTAGAGATGTGAGTAAAAGCAATAAGGCAGAATATATTTTTGGTGTTTTAAAGAACAGATTAAAATTTTTTGATACCAAAAATAAATTGGTAGGGCAAACTGGGGCAATCTTATGACGGCGTTGCTGTGATGAGTGGTGAATTGAATAGTCTCCAGGCAAAAGTTAAAACTATTGCATCACAAGCTTTATTTACTCACTATTATGCGCATATAATGAATTTAGTTTTACATGATACGTGTAAAAAAATAAAGAATATCGTCTTTTCTTGCCAGTTTAGCTCACCTAAACGGATTACTGCTTTAGAACAAATTTGTTTCGAAAAAAAAAAGCGAACAGTTTGTCAGACGCGATGAAATTTTAAATCTCGGTTAGTTTTATCTAAGCAGATTATCTCTTATAGTTTTATTATCTGTAGCAGATTTTCGTGAACAGCTTTTGGAAGTTTTTGATTTTATTATCGAAGGCGATGATTTTGAAAGTGGCGATACCTCGATCCGTGAAGCAATCGGTTTGAGAACTTTATTAAATACTAATGACTCTTTCAATATTTTTTTAAATATTTTTAAGACAGAGTTTGCCCAAGATATTCCTTGTTGTTTAAAATCAGTCAATTGACATTATTTATTCTAAAAATAGAATACGAAAGCTGGTGCAAAATCTCAGAGATTTTCGTAATGATAGTAGTTTCCAATTTCCAATATATACGCAGTGACGTTTTGGATTCGCTTGATATTTCCGAACCACCCCAAAAAAGACAACGACATGATACATATCTCGAAAAATGAGTAAGTATATCTTGAAATTTTGGATACCTACTATTATATGCAAATAGATACTCGTTTTTCGAATTTTGAAGATTTGCAAATTTTTGACCTCTTTGACGATTTAAAATTTAAAAGTTACGTTCGCCAAAGAATTTCCAAGATATTTATTATTACAAGTTAGGTACTTAAAAATTATGCTGGTCCAAATATTTTCAGAAAGTGGGATAAGTTGCACAATATGTATGTATAATTCTATGTAGTAAGTACTGCAATTCATTACAACAAACTGTTTATCAATTTTCTTATTACCACCAATTTCTGCCTCAAATATATTTATATTTATCTTGTCTCAAAAGAATCAACACGTATTGTCGAAACACCATGAAACAAGAGAGAATGTCAAGTACATCAAATAAAAAAAAAGCAAAAAACAACAAAATCTCCTATGATGAATTAAGCCTTTTAGTTTGATGGTATACCTATATGAGGAGACAAAAAAACCTTGCCGACCCTGTCTCCAAGGCCACGAGCCGCCACTGAGTGTAAGGTCGCCCTTTTTAGGAAAATCCTAGACTAGCACATGCGGTATGCCATACCGTTGCATATTCTCCTTTGTTTTCAATATGAATTTGTCTTATATGACTGCATTTGTTGTTTACATCAACGCAAAGTTTTACGTTTACCCAATGATTATTCACACTTTTGTAGAATAAAATTCTGCTCCAAGTAAAATAAACTTTATTTTTCAAGAACATTATGAATGAAAGAATAATATTAAAAAATTGGTGGCGGTTCTTACAAAATCCTTTATATATGTATAAACTGAATTACAAAACAACGAGTACAGTAAGGTCTCGTTTTATGCGGTGGATACGTTCTACAGAAAAGAGCATATAAAAAATCGCATTAAAAAAGACTTGACTTGCATTGAAAAAGTAGGGATACGTTTCGTAATTTTCTAAAATCGCATAAAACCAAAACGTTTATCCACCAAAATTTCAAATAAAACCTTAAAAAAGAAATAAAAAAATAGACTTACGATATTGAGACGGCAAAAACCTCTTCTAATGAAAAGTCAAACTTTACGACACTCACTTTAAACATTCGCAAGGAAAAAGTTTTCCTGTGGTTGTCTGTATACCATGTAATACAAAAAACAGTAAAATCCTGTATAAAACGTATATTTAAAAACCCTCAAAAGGGCCACATCAAAATCACATAATTTTCGACTTGTTTACCAGTCATCATCAGTGCTTACTTGCAATGTACATGCTAACCACCAAGATAGTATTTAACAAAAATATGTACTTGCCGTCATACTTTCAACATAGGTACAGGGTGATCAACTTCTGTGACAAAGTCCAATATATCTGTTATTATACAATATATGAAAAAAAGTTGTTAATAAAAGTTATAGACACCTTTAATGTACACATTTTAAAATTAGTCAGAAATATACAGGGTCATCCATAACACGGTGCCAAACCAAAGTTATGTTTTTTTAAATAGAATACCCTATATTTTATTCAAAATCTGGTGTCTCTACATTTTTCTGATTAAAAAGATATGCCACTTGTCTAGGGTTATACCGAGCGTTTGAAAGTTATGAGCACTTTTTTTAAAAAATCATACTGATTTGATCGTCCTGTATGTTTCTAACGGTGTAATATAAACTAGTGTTGTGACTACTTTTGACTGTCAATATTAAAGTAGTTTTGCAACAATGTACATTTTTTTTTAAATTTACACAAATTGTATACAGGGTAAGTCAAAATGTAAATTAAAGATTTTCTTCATTTTTTTAAATGGAACACGCTGTATTTTATATTATCACCAAAAAGCTCTATCAATATACTTACATATCTTTTAAATATTCCCTATACCTAAAGTTATTAGTTTTCGAGATATTTTAGTTTTATTGTTGATAACAACATGTATTACTTAGTCATTAATAACAATACTTTAATTTATCAAGAAAACTAAATTAAATAAAAAAATATTCAACGTACTTCTTATATTTCTTATAAAAGTTGTTCAAAGTGACCTCCCATAACGTCTACACAGCCTGGAGACGAGTTTCGAAAGACCTACTGACGTTTGTAAGCATTTGTTATGTGACACTTTGAAAGGCGTCTTTAATCCTTATTTTCACATCGTCAGCTGTTGTTGGAGATGTCCTATACACTAGGTCTTTCGAAACTCGTCTCCAGGCTGTGTAGACGTTATGGAAGGTCACTTTGAACAGCTTTTATAATAAATATAAGAAGTACGTTGAACATATTTCTATTTAATTTAGTTTTCTTGATAAATTAAAGTATTGTTATTAATGACTAAGTAATACAAGTTGTTATCAACAATTAAACTAAAATATCTCGAAAACTAATAACTTTAGGTATAGGGAATATTTAAAGGATATGCAAGCATACTGATAGAACTTTTCGATGGTAATATAAAATACAGGGTGTTCCATTTAAAAATATGAAGAAAATCTTGTATTTACATTTTGACTTACCTGTATACAATTTGTGTAGTTATAAAAAAACTGAATATTTTTGCAAAACTACTTTAATAACTTTAACATATACTTTAACAGTCAAAAGCAGTAAAAACATTAGGTTATATTACACCGTTAGAAACATACAGGGCGATCAAATCAGTATGATTTTTTAATAAAAGTGCTCATAACTTTCAAACGCTCGGTATAACCTTAGACAAGTGTTATATCTTTTTAATCAGAAAAATATAGAGAAACCAAATTTTGAATAAAATATAGGGTGTTCTATTTAAAAAAAACATAACTTTGGTTTGACACCGTGTTATGGAGGACCCTGTATATTTCTCACTAATTTTAAAATGTGTACATTGAAGGTGTCTATAACTTTTATTAACAACTTTTTTTCATATATTGTATAATAACAGATATATTGGACTTTGTCACATAAATTGATCACCCTGTATAAACAAGTCAAATCCACAGCTCATATGTTACCTGGGGCAGATTAGCTAAATATTTTAAACATCCATACTTAATGTAGCTTTTTAAACCAATGTTTCCTTGACGGACTTCTTTTACTGGGCTTTGACCTACATATTTTTGTTAAATACTATCTTGGTGGTTAGCATGTACATTGCACGTAAGCACTGATGATGACTGGTAAACCAGTCGAAAACTAGTTATGTGATTTTGATGTGGCCCTTTTGAGGGTTTTTAAATATACCTTTTATACAGGATTTCACTTTAAACGTTTCAATGCAGAAATCAAAATGTGCTGCATATAAAGCCGCGTCCTCAGTAGTAAATGTTCACGTGCGTATTGAACAAATGGTTTGTCGCAAAAATTTGTGTCGCGAATTTAATTGCTTGACCATCGAAAATTTGTTTATCGTTCGTTAACACTGCAAAGCTTATGCGAAGCAAATCCTTTTATCTTCGCTCAAAAACCGACAACCGATGGAGCATATATGCGTTGTGTGCGTCGAAAATTATTACGTCCGATTTATGCGACGAACACGTCCACATTGGCACAATTTACCTCGAGCACGCAAATAATTGCGACGAACAGTTGGTTCGTTGCAGTTTTTCACCAGTGAGGACGCGGCTTTATACTGCAACTTTGCTGAAATCAGCAAAATTTAAACAAGTCACTTAGAAAAATGAATGAAGCACCTCTAAGAGAAAATTTAATTTCAAAACAACTACAAGTTATACCTTCAATGTGAGACTCAGAATGATGTCATAGCGACCTCATGTAACAAGTGGAATCCTCAAATCAAATTGCAAATGCTCACTTTACTGATATCTGGATGTGAATAGTTAATATTAATTATAATAGTTGTTAATAATGATAATAGAAATTGGAAAAAAGACTAAGTTTTCACTCTAATGGCATATAACATATCCCACCAGAATGAAAACAATGGGAACCTTCTCTGGTTACACCTCCGAGGCTTCTACAATTTGCAAGCCATACGGATGCTGAGACTAAGGAAGATGAGGGAATTCTACAATTTACAATTCACGTCACATCTGCTCAGCGCGGTAAAGTTCCAACGAGACTGGTTCCCTTCATACTCCACACAGAGTAAATGTAAATCAAAAATGAATAACCATTTTCAATTTCGTTGCAAAACGAAAATACAGCCGAACCATATTCCAGTCCAATCAGAGAGTGCTGCAAGCACCTCTACCGGTTTCGAAACTTATTAGTCTCTCATCAGGAGGCACATATGCTGCTCTCCCCGATCCAACCAAAACAAACCCCAGCGTGCAGTCCCGAATTGCAACGAACGAAATGGCATAGATGCCCTAGCGGAAACTGCTAGCAAAAGACTAAGTTTTCACTCTAATGGCATATAACATATCCCACCAGAATGAAAACAATGGGAACCTTCTCTGATTACACCTCCGAGGCTTCTACAATTTGCAAGCCATACGGATGCTGAGACTAAGGAAGATGAGGGAATTCTACAATTTACAATTCACGTCACATCTGCTCAGCGCGGTAAAGTTCCAACGAGACTGGTTCCCTTCATACTCCACACAGAGTAAATGTAAATCAAAAATGAATAACCATTTTCAATTTCGTTGCAAAACGAAAATACAGCCGAACCATATTCCAGTCCAATCAGAGAGTGCTGCAAGCACCTCTACCGGTTTCGAAACTTATTAGTCTCTCATCAGGAGGCACATATGCTGCTCTCCCCGATCCAACCAAAACAAACCCCAGCGTGCAGTCCCGAATTGCAACGAACGAAATGGCATAGATGCCCTAGCGGCAACTGCTAGCAAAAGACTAAGTTTTCACTCTAATGGCATATAACATATCCCACCAGAATGAAAACAATGGGAACCTTCTCTGGTTACACCTCCGAGGCTTCTACAATTTGCAAGCCATACGGATGCTGAGACTAAGGAAGATGAGGAATTCTACAATTTACAATTCACGTCACATCTGCTCAGCGCGGTAAAGTTCCAACGAGACTGGTTCCCTTCATACTCCACACAGAGTAAATGTAAATAAAAAATGAAGTAAATGAAATTGAAAATGGTTATTCATTTTTTATAATAGAAATTTTTGAATGAACTACTAACCGCATAACTTCCAAATCGCATTAAAAAAATCCGCATAAAAAGAGACCTTACTGTATTGGTAACTAAAAAATAGTAAAATAATGTTAAAGGCACTTGAAAGTGGAACCACTGGATGAACTTGCTGCCATACTAATCGCGAACGAAAGAATACTGGATGGGCTGCTTTTTACTATAGAAACGTAAAAACTGACATGCGGTACGTGATATCGCAAGAAAACTTTACGTTAACCTAGCTCAAAGACCAATAAACCATACTAAAACTGCAGCAGTTGGGAATAGGTACACACCACTTGAAGGTACACAGATGGTGTTCTAGGAATCTTTTATAAAACAAGTTTTACAACAAAATATATTTGCGCGGTATGGCATACCGCATGTCAATGGTTAAAGGTTAAACTATGATTTTTTAAATTAATTTCTTTTAGAAGCTTTTTACTCCTGATCTACTCCAATCTTAACAATAACATTTACCTCCCGATAGAATAAACACATATAACCTTTTACCAAATATTTAATAACGTTTCTATCGACTGCCTCCACCCTCGCCAGGATATCTAAATAACGAAAACGCGTGCAAGCAGGGCAATGGCACAATGCCACCCTTTTGTCAATCTACCCCAACCCCTAACATGGTCTATCTCTTTGGGCTAATTTACAAGTTACCCTACTTTTTCTGCAAAGTGTTTTTCGCGATGTTTTTATGAATAGAATCATCAAGACGGGGTTAGATTTATTAAGATATTGATTTTTTTATATTAGACGTACATACACCCTAAAAAAGTATGCAATAATAGAAGCCTGTATTACTTCTAGTTTTTCCTAAAAGAGCACAGGCGCACATATTTTACGGCTATCCCTACTTTTTCTTTCTTTACATGGCAAATTACGTGTAGTAAAATTCTCACTGGTATGGATATGTACATAAATATTACTTGACAATGACATTGTCACCATTAACATAGGGATGACTTTTGAATGTTCTTGGATAACTGTTACTTGTATAATCGCTTAAATTATATTAATCAGTTAATAATAATATGCTAATTTTTTCACTATCTGTGTATTCAGTGATTATAATAATTTATATACTCTGCAATTAAAGATAATACTTAATCGAGAAAAGAGGAAAAGTGATAAAGTGATCTTTTTAAATAATATATTGTTACTATGGAACGCTTACATAAATTTTGAACATCTTTAACAACAAAATACTTGGATCACAGAATATATAATCTGGCCTAGTGTATTCTCTGTTTGGGATCGTCCATAAATAATAAACAATAAATAACTTTTTATTAATTTCACGTCTTAAATCAGTTAATTATCAATGCCTTATAATGAAAATTGCATCTGTTGTTGATCTACCCTGCATAAAGCCAAATTGATTCTCGGATATTTCGGTCTCTTCACGTATCCGTCTGTCAATTACTCTTTCCCATATTTTCATGGTGTGGCTAAGAAGTTTTATAGCCCTGTAGTTTGTACATTGTTGTATATCTCCCTTGTTTTTGTACACAGGTACCAGTATACTGTTTCTCCATTCGTCTGGCATTTGTCCAACTTCCATAATTCTATTAAATAGACCTGCTAGCCACCTTGTTCCTGTCTCTCCCAATGCTCTCCATACTTCCCCAGGAATAGCATCTGGTCCTACCGCTTTTCCTTTCTTTATTTTTTGGAGCTCTTGAGCCACTTCCTCGTTGGTTATTTTGGTGACCATTGCTGCTACTGTCTCCGTTGACTCTACAGGCTGTCTGTCAAATTCTTCATTTAATAAGCTGTCAAAGTACTTTCTCTATCTCTTTTTGACATCCCTTTCGTGAACTAGTATTTTATTATTTTCATCTCGGATACATCTAATCTGATTAAAATCTTTTGCTTTCTTTGCTCTCTGTTTGGTTATTTTATATATCTTCGTTTCGCCTTCCCTGGTATCAAAGTTGATCGTATAGGTTTGAATACGCTTCTGCTTTGGCTTTTGCTACTGCTACTTTCGCTTCCTTTTTCGCCACCATATAGTTTTGAAGATCTGTGTCGGATCTGGTTTCTTGCCACTTTTTATATAATTTTCTCTTCTCTTTTATTTTTCCTTGTACTTCGTTTGACCACCACCAAGTCTCTTTATCCTCAAACTTTTTTCCTGACGTTTTCCCAAGTATTTCAATAGCAGTCTCTATAATACTACTGGCCATTTTTCTCCAAATTGTATTAGGGCTTCCTTTCATGTTCCAACATATTTTTTCTACTATTCTTCTCCTGAATAGACCTTCTTTCTCATCTTTCAGCAGCCACCACTTGATTTTTTGTGGTCCTCTCCGATATTTTTGTTTAGTTTCGCTTTTTACTTCGATGTCCAGAACAAGCAGCTTATGTTTTTGGCTTACTGTCTCACTAACGATTACCTTGCAGTCCTTGCATTCACGTATGTCTTCTTTCCTTATCATGAAGTAGTCTATTTGGGATTGATGTTGTCCACTTTTGTAGGTAATAAGTTGAGTTTCTCTCTTTTTAAAGAATGTGTTAACAATCGCCATATTCAATGCTGTTGCTAATTCAAGCATGTCATCTCCAGCTTCATTTCTAGTTCCAAAGCCTAATCCCCCATGTATTGTTTCATATCCTGTCTTGGTTTGGCCCACATGTGCATTGAAATCACATCCTATTATAACTTTCTCATCTGCTGGAATATCACTCAGTACGTCTCCTAATTGATCATAGAAACCTCTTCTTTCATTCTCACCCAGACCTGTTTGGGGAGCATACACACACAACATTCAATACCTCTTTATCAATTACAAATTTCACTGACATCATTCTATCACTCGTTCTTACAACTTCTACTACGTTAGCTTTCATTTCACTATCAGCAATTATACCAACTCCATTTCTAGTGTTACCACTCCCTACATACCACAATTTGTATCCTTCACCTAGTTCTTTCGCCCTTTGTCCTCTCCACCTAGTTTCTTGAATACAAGCAATTTGAACTCTTCTTCGTTTGAGCGCATCCACTAACTCCAGACTCTTAGAAATATGCTTTATTGTCACTGAAAATTTTTACAATTTTGTGGACAAAACTTACATACAGTCAAAAGAAAAATAATATCAACAAGAAATAACAAATAACAACTACAATTCAATAAAATTAGAAAATTCGTCAATATACAGTAAATAAGATATAAAACCAAAGACAAAAACAATTAATTGCAAAATTTATATACATTGCAAATTGAAAGTTGAACATACTTACAACAACTAAAATACAACATTAGGAATTGACAGTTTAAGCTACTGCGTATGAAACCCAATTTTCTTAGTTATTCATTAAGAAATTCTTCTATTGAATAATATGGTCTTTCAGATAGATAGGCTTTTGTCAGTTTACGGAATTTTGGGAAAGATGTTGCAGATTTAAGTTGTAAAGGCAGATGGTTGTAAAGTTTTTTTGCGAAATATAATATAGATTTCTTTACTAACTCAGTGCATGGGATCGGTAAATAAATATCAAAGATTGAATTTCTGGTGGAGTAAAGATGATTGGGCCTTGCTGGAAAGGCATGAAGGTGTTTACGAATTAAACAAACCGTTTCTAGAATATATAAAGATGGAAGTGTTAAAATTCCGTGATACCTGAAGTAACTTCTGCAATGTGTAGATCTTCTGAGGCCAAACAGATACCTTATTGCTCTTTTTTGCAATTTAAAAATAACATCAAATTGAGCAGCTGTACTAGAACCCCAAAAAGGAAGACCATATCGAAGATGAGACTCGAATAATGAAAAATATGTTATTTTAGAAGATGCTAAATTGAGTTCCCTTGAGACAGATCTTATTGCAAAGCAAGCTGAGGCGAGTTTCTTACTTAACGAATCGATATGAAGGGACCATTTGAGGTTGCTGTCTAAAAAAATACCAAGAAATTTTACAGAATCAACGGTACTGATCTGACTGTTATTAAGAGGCAAAGGTTGAAGAGCTCCTTTATAGGATAATGCTACTGTTTTATCTACATTAAAAGAGAGTAAATTAGAGTCAGACCAGGTCTTTATCGTCAGTAGATCCGAAGTTATAGTTTCATGAAGAGATGCTATAGTTGAGTTGCTCCAAGTGATACTGGTATCATCAGCAAAAAGAAAAATTTTCCCATCGATTTTTAAATTAGTGATGTCATTTATAAAGATAAGGAACAGAAGAGGACCCAATACTGAACCTTGCGGTACTCCACATACAATGTTTTTGAGACTAGAGTCAGTATCATTTGCTCTAACTAGTTGTTTCCTATTATTCAAGTAGGATTGGAACCAATTCAAAGAAATACCTCTAATTTCATAGAAATTTAGTTTATTAATCAAGATGTCGTAATTTACACAATCAAAAGCTTTGGCATAGTCACAGAAAACAGTGGCAGTATAAAAATTATTGTTTAGTGCTTGATAAACCTCATGTAGTACAGAAAACATGGCATCAGTGGTACATTTATTAGTTAAAAAGCCGAATTGATTTTGAGATAAAATGTTGTTATCAACGATAAAAGACATAAGTCGAGTTTTAATGAGTCTCTCAATAATTTTGGAGAGTACCGGTAGTAAGGCAATAGGTCTATAGTTGCAGGCATTAGATTTTTCGCCACCCTTATGAAGAGGAATAATAATGGCTGTCTTTAGGCACTCTGGAAATTGACCTTTTTCGAAGGAATCATTAATTAGTGAGACGAGGATTTCCAACACATTTTCTGTGAGATTAGAGAAAATTTTTATAGATAGTCCATCAGTACTACAGGATGATTTGCTTTTGATACTATTGATTGTTTGGGTCAGTTCAGAGTTATCGACTGGTTTTAAAAAGAATGAATTCGAGACCTTTCTTGAATTAGGGAGATAGGAAATGGGATCTTTTTGCGGCAAAATAGTTGATGTTATATTTTTACTGACATTAACGAAGTAATCGTTTAGACTCTCAGGATTTGGAAGGGAAAATGATTGAGCTGTGTGAGTTTTATTTCGAAGATCTTTAACACTTTTAGAGCTTCCCAGACGATTTTGATAATAGGCTTTTTTAGCTGATTTGACAAGTTTTAGATATGTTGTCCTGTACTTCGTGATATATTCAGTGACAGAAACATTGGTAGTAAATTTCTTGATGTATAGAAGTGAACGCATATTCTTGGCTGATATGCGGATACCTTTCGTAACCCAAGGTTTTCGATGTTTTGGCTTAATAGGAATTAAAGGAAAAGCTTTATTGAAGATGCGGATAAGCTTATCTAGAAAAACACTGAAATTATAGTCCACGTCCATAGAAGGAAACTGCCACCCATAAGTTAAGCATAAATTTTGGAATTTACGAAAATTCTGGGCGGAAAAAATCCTACCTAAACGTCTGGGTTCTGAGGAGGGTTTGCTGAAGATGTTAAACTTCGTATACACTGCTTCATGATCAGATAGTCCCGCATTAATAACTGTAGAGCAGACATCAAGGGGTGAGAAATCTGAGACAATATAATCGATTATGGTAGATGTAGTTTTTGTAATCCTTGTAGGAGAATTAACGTGCTTGGGTAGCACAAGCAGCAGCATAATTAATGTTAAAGTCACCGCATAGAATTTTTCTGCTTTTATGAGGCAGGTCATCTAACAAATTTAGCAGGTTCTGAAAAAATAGTTCCACGGCAGAGTCAGGTGATCTATAAATGCAAATAATGTAAAGATTAAGATTTTTATTATAAACTAAGGAAAACTTACCTGTAAGACTACCAAGATTCCACGATCCCACGATTCCACGAGTTTTTCAATAAACTTTTTATACCATTGTGCAAACGAAGTTTTTACTTGTTCTGTATGATTTTTAATTATGGTATACAGCCAGCTACCGGGATTTTCCCATCGATTTTATTTTACTTATTTTCAACTAGATATGATATGATTTCTTTGAACAAAACTTCGGATTTGCAATGGTCTCATCCTTATCTCCATTAATAGCTATGGATATAGTATGGGCCGTTATAATAAACATTAAAAAGATGTAACAAATTTAAAATGTGATTTTAAGTTACAAATTATGTATAATTATCATTTTTTTCTAAGTTTGTAAAGGTGTTCAAATATTTTTGAAAACCTTGTTCCAAACTATGTTTAAACTCAATCTCTTTTAATCAGCCTTACCTCGTCTTTGAACAGTCTTTGAAAGCGCTCGATCAAAAGGAATTTCAATCAATTTATTCAGATCGCCACAGTCTGATAATCGTAAGAAACGGCAGAGCAAAATTAGATTCCATTCCATAGTATGCAGCCGCCTCTATTGACGGCGGGCGGCAACGAAAGGAAGAATAGGGCGAGACGGGAGTATGTTTTGCACATTATCTAAAGTGCTTTCAGCCATACGGTGGCAGAGCCGGTATCTAAATAGAATTTTCTTTAATGAAGTATACACGTCTCTATTGATCAAGTTAAAAATAACACTTTTATCAGTGGTTTGGCATTTTTGGAGGTAAAGGTAGGGCGCTGAAGTCGTAAAAGTTAGATTAATCAGAGTTAATTAAATTAAGTCTTTTAGAAATTATGTCAGTGTATAGGGGGAATGAAAATAATAGAAAAGTAATAGGAAGTTTGGAAAAAAATTATCTGTGGCATGTTTTACTGGAATTTATTTAAATTAAGATCTTATTATCTAGGATGTTTTCTAATTAACATTAACATCACGCGATCGATAGTGTCCATTGGTGGATAATGGCTTCTTCCAGCGCTCCCTATCTGATCCTGTGTGACTGCAGTTTGTTACCGTATTGTACACCTACTTATGACGCCATTTCCCTATACCCTCCCTCAGAGTCCTATTTAACATCTGTTAATAATCTCTGCTCAAAATATCATGGGTTCAACGCATTTCAAACGTAGAAGTCTTAAACAGAATAGGTCAAGGCGAGGATGACTTGATGAAGTTGATAAAAAAGAGAAAACTTTAATATCTGAGGCATATAATGAGAGGCAGTAGACACTGGATACTGCAGTTAATGCTCAACGGAAAGATCGACGGAAAAAGAGGAATTGGTCGGAAGAAATATTCATGGCTCCGAAACCTGAAATCAATGGACTGGCTTATCAGCAGATAAATTATTGTTACATGCCACGCACGATCGAGAACGATATAGGCGAATTTCCATGGAAGCTACCCACGTCTAAAATTTGGGACCATACTCAAAGAAGAAGAAAGAATCTCTTGGCAAATAGGTAGTAAACTGGAATAAAAAATTTCACAACAAAATCCCATAGTTTTGTAAGGAAGTAAAAGAAAAATCCAAAGAAAAGTAAAAAAGACACCACATTCACTCGAAAACTATAAGAGAGTTTTCAATGACACACGTAGATTATTAGAACAGCCGAAAAGAACCATTGGGAACGCTTTTCAAAAGATTTGGGGACTGATGATGACTTCTACGGATTACAAAAGGAAATGTGGAGATTTATAAGAAAATAGATACAAGAAATGAGAGAAATTGTAGATGTAGAAATAAAAGGCATAAAGAAACACGTGGATATACATATTACTTGAAAATACTATACTGAGAAGACCAACTGACACCAGCAGACCTAGATAGAAACACCGGAAATTGCAACTAATGTACAATTCAGAATAAGCTCAGTGGAAGTGGAGGAAGCACAAAGGCAATTAATAACAAAAAAAGCTGCATGCATGGACGGAATAGCAAATAAGCTATTAAAATATTTGCGAACAGTGATGACAGAAGTGTACTAAACCTGATGTTTAAAAAATGTGGCAAAAAACAACCATAACGTAACACTGAAATTAAAATGATGATTATACAGGATAATTTTATAAAATTTAATAAAATAGCGAAATTTTTACAAGATGTAACGTTTCAAGCCATGTATTTAGGATGGAAAAAATAGGATTAAAAAAAAACTGTTGAATGTACCTAAGAATGCATGGGAAGACACCTAATGGAAGACCGAAAAGCGATAGAAGAATGGTGTGGATGAGGAAGCAAGAAATCTCCTTGGCAGTCGAGCATGGAGGAGAATGGCTACAGTTCTTAACGAGTCAAAAGGTTTGCTGAGTGAAACCAGGGCTAGAATTGGGTTGAAGAGCTATATAATGGATGGATAGACAATATAACATAAAGGCACAATCCAAGGAAACAGAAACAGGCGAAATTGACTAATAAGTAGGTAGAAAAAGAAAAAGAAAACATAGTAAGAGTCATTAAATCGCAACGTTTGGAATGTATATAACACATCGTCAGAAAAGTGGCAAAAATATTCTCAAAAGAGCTATGAGATGAACCGCAATACAACGAATAAGTCAAGGAAAAGCGAAAACAAGAGGGTCGGATGGATAATGGAATGGAAAATGCTATAAAATCAAGAAAATAAAACAATGGAAATAGAAATTTAGACATAATGATTTCGAAAACGAAATCAGCCAACCCAATCACACAATACATAATAATTAAAACAGGAAAAGAGAACGAATCCAGTTCAGATTGGGATTGCAAACGGATTGAACAGGGATGGTGATGGGATAACTGATCTTCTTTAAGTGCCATCTCCGCGGCGGAGGTCGGCAATCATCGTAGCTATTCGTATTTTAGAGACGGCTGCTCTGAAAAGTTCATTTGATGTACATCCGTACCATTCTCTCAGGTTATATTATCCTCGATATTCTGCGTCTCCCTATGCTTCTATTTCCTTGAATCTTTCCCTGCATAATCAGATGGAGCAAGTTGTATCTTTCTCCACATGTAATGTATCGAAAATAATTCCAATTTTCTTGTTTGATGGTATTTAAGATTTCCATTTCTTTATTCATCTTTCTCAAAACGTCTTTGTTTGTGAAGTGTTCTGTCTACGATATTTTCAGAATTCTTCTTTACACTCACAGCTCTAATGATTCTAGTTTTTTCATTGATGCAGCATTCAAGGTCCAAGCTTCCATTCCGTAAACAAAGTCGAGAAAACGTAGCACCTAGTCAACCTAACTCTTAGCTCCAACTTCAAATCTCTTGTGCAGAGCATTTTTCTCATTTTGTTAGAATTTGCTCTAGTCTTTTCTATTCTGATTTTGATTTCCTGTCAGTAATCTCCTGTGAAGTTGATCATTGTTCCAAGGTATGCATATTGGTCGACTCAATCGATATTGGATCCGTTTATAAAGATATTCTCGTTATTTCTTTGTGTTTTCGATATTCTCATAAACTTTGTCTTCTTGACGTTCATTGTTAGACCGTATTCTTTGAATTCCTTAGACCGTCACCAGCCTCTGAAGATCCCAAATGATTCAGCTATGATAACAGTGTCATCCGCATATCTAATGTTGTTAATGGGAACTCCATTTACCTTTATTCCAGATGTTTAACCCTCAAGCGGTTTTTTCAAGATGTCTTCCGAGTAGGCATTAAAAGAATTGGCGACAACACGTCTGATTTTAATTTCCTCTGACAGCTCATCGTTAACACGTACTTTTGCTCTTTGCTTATAGTATAAATTCGATATAGTCCTGAGGTCATTGTAGTCAATCTTCTTTGTTTCCAGGACATGTATTAATTATTCTTGTCGTACTTTGTCGAATACATGGATAACTGATACTAAATCGTAAATAATTCATCTGGAATAATTTTTAGCTAATAACTAAGCTAATACAAAATGTGCTTGTTACAATGGTGTTGAAGTGCAATTCGAAAAATTTTTCTGCGTGTAAGTTCTAAGGTAATAAAAAACATTACGTAGTAGGATAGGGTTGTTAGGGTATCACAAAAACGGCTGTTTTACATGGTCTACTGATTGGTAGGGACGATATTAATGATCTCTCATTATAATTTGTTACTTTCTGACTGGCATCTAATCGGTTAGTTTGCAAAAGGTGCATACTAATAACTTGATTAATGTGCCGAGTAGTTTGAATAAAATTTAAAGGTAATTCTAGGAAAATGATTCGGGCGATATGCGAATATGTTACATAACGACCAGGAAGCGGAAGGTATTCAGAGGAAATGATTGCAAAGCCTGTTTATTGTTCCAAAATTAGCAATTTAACAAAGGGTCATGCGAGTTTATATTGATTTTATAAAAAAAGAATTAGATGCTCGAAAATATTACTGTCGGGGAATCAATGAAACCAACTCTTTACCACAAGCAAAGGAAAAGAAAATTGATCTCCAAGTAATAACTTAAGAAGTAAATTATAAGGTCGAGGCCCCATTTGTTCTGATGAAACTCGATGTGGTGTAGGTTCCCACATTAGTACACTAGAAGTGCAACCACACACCAGAAAACTACTCAAATAGTCCAGAGAAATAAGGCATTCTTGTAACTTTAACCCGGAGAGGTATCTGACATTTTTTTTAATTTCATGGTCCACGATAACACAAACCTCAAGTTCCCTGCAGTGGATTACCTTTTTAAATTTAGATATCTCTTAATTTGTTTCAGATGTTCGGGTCTAAATCACTGCAGCTTTATACTTTCTGAAGACTGTCCTGGGTCAGAAATTTTCGGACCAGGAAATGTGACAATCCAGTATGCATGTATTACAGGTAAGATATTCTTCTTTGTGTACCATGTCCTTTCAGAACGTTGGTGACTATCATAGCTATCAAGCTATCTTACTTTTCTTCACTGTCACCCTAAATAGCATGCTTGTATCATTACAATACCAATCTCGGAAGTTCTTCAACCATGAAGTCCTTCTTCGTCCTGGAATGCATAAATATTATCCTGGTAAGATATTGCATAAAGATTAAATTTAGATATTGGCATAGCTATTATATATTTACCCATTCGTTTACGAATTAAATTTCTTTAAGCTCAAATCTGACATTTACAACATAGCAAAAATGATTTTTTTTGCGAATTTTTGATATTAGTTTTACATTTTCAAAATGCACAGTTTGGTCACTGTCATTACTGTGCCCTAGATATCCTCATTTGATGACATCGTGAGCTAATGGAGTAAAAATATTAGATCATTTTTTAAAAATACATACTGACAAAAAACCAAAACTAAAGTATTTTATTCAATAAGTAATGTATATGTTATCTTACAAAACAATTTATTTCTTTACTTAAACAGATATAAACAGCTATAAGAATTGGCGCTGTATACACCAGTTATAAGTAATTATGGAAACCTATATTTCAACAAATTAAATTTTTTGTTCAAAAACTCTTAGATAGCAGCACAAGTGCTCATTGGACGAAACAGGATGTCCATAAACGGGGACAATGTGTTACAAGGGTAAAAACGCATAGAGTTCATACAAAAAATTATAGAATAGGTTATTCGTTGTTCTCAATTGAGGACATGGTGAACGAAAGGGTACATAGACTGAGCACTCTGTAGGGCTCGTCGACACCATCGTCATAAGTGACGACACCATCTTTTTTTTCGGTGTTCGCTTTGTCTCTGTCTTACCTCTAGTAAGTATAGCAGCGTCTCTTTTTGGTGGGTGAAAGAGAGAGAGAGAGAGAGAGAGAGAGAGAAAGAGGAGACCAATGCACTAGAGAGAGAGACAGATCAAATATCCGCAAGAAATCTTGTCGTCAACATGCGAAACCAGTATGCTCGGTAAGTAATGGAAAGAAGAAATCTGCAAGAAGGCGAAGGGGACTGGCAATACAGAACAAACTGAAGAGAAGGGCTGAGTGGCCTATTTAATTAGGAAGAGCCTATTTAATTAGGATTTAAGTCAGTCCTGATAACTTACAAATTTTCAACAAAAGCAGATTTATAAGGGAGGATTATTTGTCTAACTTTACCATTTATTTTTAAGAGGCTATTAGGCTAATGAAGGCGCTATATTATTCAACGTTTTTTACATAAAATCTTTTAATAAAAATATGATTTTGTCACGCCTGGGTCGACAGCTTTTCACATTTTCCTCGTCTATTTTTGCTTCCTCCACTTTTCAGGTTTATTAAAACTGTGATTGATTATAACAAACGTCAATTGCTTATTATAAAACTCAAAACTTGTGTACATACACACAGGAAACACATTTTTAATTGGTGTTTAAGTCTCACATGGTTTTTATTATTAACTTACTACTAATCCTACTATTAATAGTTTTTTTTGTCGTTGACAGTTGAGTGTAAAAAATAAACATATTTAATGTGTTTTGAAGTGGAGAAAATTAATCAATCTGCTCTGTGGCTGACAAGCGTGATGTAATCAACATTTCGGGTGCAGATGCCGATGGGCAATTGCATCAAGTGTCGACAGTTGTCGTTTACGACATTATTCTACGTAATTGCATAAAATTACCATATTGCACATATGCCGTTCAAAAGTGTACTAACTCAAAACATTTTATTTTTGTGTTTATCGCACCAACAAAAGGCATTATGCGGCATATTTTTCCACAGAAAACTGTAATATTGCACCCTTAAAAATATTTCAGTAGATGGAGCGAAACGATATGTCACAATTAAAAAATAAAGCTCATGGTCCGGTTAAAACAGTATTATTCACTTGTGACAAAAAGTTGCGCTGGTTTCTGGTGAAAAATGTATTAAAAAAGTATTAATTCAAAAAGCGACCATACAACATCAATGTGTTTTAACGTTTCGCTCAGAAAAGTGTCGTAAATTCAATTTTTGGAAAAAAACTGTATTATTTCGAATCAAAATGTCTTGTTTTTTGGATATTTTCTTCTTCTTGCAGTACCGTCTCCTATCGGAGGTTGGCTACCATCACATCAATCTTAACTTTGTTGGCTGCAGCTCTGAACAATTGTATCGAACTGGACCAGTACCACTTATTAAATTTCGCAACCAAGAAATCCTCCTACGTCCCAAATGATTTTTTCCTTGGATTATGAGCCTTAGCAATGAGTACTTATCTCCTCTCATTATGTGGCCTAGATATTCCAGTTTTCTCGTTTGTATGTTTTTTTTACTTCGCATTCCTTCCCCATCTTCAGCAAAACATCTTGATTTACTACTCTCTCTGTTCATGGAAGTTTCCACATTCTCCTGTAGCACTCAATGTTTTTGATATTTATCCTTTTCAGTGTCCAAGCTTCCATGCCGTACAACAGAACGGAGAAAACATAGCACCTTAACATTCTCGTTCTTAATTTCAGAATTATATCCGGCAGCATAGGAACTTTTACATTTTGATAAATGATTGTCTCGCTATTTCTATTCGCCTCTTAATTTCTCTTGTCTGGTCATTAGTATCAGTGAACCAAACCCCTAAATATTTGTAGAAATTGATATTTTCATACATTTCGAAATTATTATACCAATTTCATTAGAAGATTTATACTTCAAAACATCAACAAACTAAAAATTAATAAATCTGATATAGCTGGCAATTGCTGAAAATGGAAACAATAAAGCACCCCGATACGATAATAGCGAAGGGAAAACATTTTTCTCAATAACCTTCATCCTCTAGTAAACAAATAACGGATGAAAAGAAAATTCCCAGCAATTGGAACGAACTGATTAACATAATTCGAGATAAAAAACTTATAAATCAGACCTGAATCACTTACTGATCTATATAAAAAAAAACTTCGAGAAGAATAATAATTATAAAACTCTAACAAGAAGTAAAACCACTTCTATGTAAATTGGTATATTTATTAAAACTTAAAAAATCCCAATGGATTGAATAAAATATGTCCAATTCAGAACGTTTTCAGACCTATCGGTCCATCATCAGTGAATGTGCATACTTGCTAAATAGCCCCAGAATCAAACAATGGTTGAATTTAAAATTCAATTTACATTATTTAAAAATAATATTAAACAGGCTAAACGCCGATGTTAAAGGATATAGCCTATGGGAACATGGTGAAACCCTACCAAAAACTCAATCAACCATCTTAGGCCGACTTTGACTATAAAGTGTCAAAGTGACTATATAGTCAAAGTTGGTCTAAGATGGTTGATTGAGTTTTTGGTAGGGTTTCACCATGTTCCCATAGGCTATATCCTTTAACATCGGCGTTTAGCCTGTTTAATATTATTTTTAAATAATGTAAATTGAATTTTAAATTCAACCATTGTTTGGTTCTGGGGCTATTTAGCAAGTATGCACATTCACTGATGATGGACCGATAGGTCTGAAAACGTTCTGAATTGGACATATTTTATTCAATCCATTGGGATTTTTTAAGTTTTAATAAATATACCAATTTACATAGAAGTGGTTTTACTTCTTGTTAGAGTTTTTAACTATATGGTATACAGCCAACCTAGGGAACTTCCCTTTTAGAATAATAATTATAGTTTTCAGTTGTTTTTAAAAATTTCAGTGAACGTGTCTATCCCGTTATAAGAAAAATACAAATTATTTCTTTTTAGCAAGGATTTCTGAAATGAAAAATGTTTTGACATACATTCTTCTTTATGTTTATGATCTATTGTTTTTCTATTTTAATTTTTCTAGCTATTTTAATCTATTTTGATATTTACATTCCAGTCAAATAGACATTGAATAAAAATATCTACGGTAAATTAAAGATTTTTCAGAAAACATAGATCTTCTTATGTTTGAATAAATGTATTCTTCTTCAACAAGTCTTCTTCTTTTTATTTTTGTATATACATGACTCTGTTTTTTCAATGTATCTCCAGCTAGTTGTCGTTCCATCGTTTTCGTAGTCTTCCCACTGATCGTTTTCCTATTGGGGAACCGTCTCTCGCTGTCCTTACTACTCTATTTGTTGTCATTCGGCTTATGTGCTTATTAAACTCTACTCTTCTTTTTCTTACCAGGATATTAATGATCTCCAACTTGCAACTCCATCGTATAATATCTGTATTTCTAGCTCTGCCCCATAGTGTCTTACCATCGATTTTTCGAAGGGTTTTCATATCCGCTATTTAGAGCAATCTTTTTGTCTTCTCTGTGTCAGATCGTGTTTCTGCCGCGTATGTCATTATTGGTCTGATGACTGTTTTGTAAATTCTGCCTTTCATTTCTTTTCCGATATCTTTATTTCTCCAGATTGTATCATTCAGGCAATCTGCGGCCCTGTTTGATCTATTCACCTATTCACTTGATCTTCCACTTCTGTTTCGAACAGCTTCTTCAACTAGTAAGCAACATAAACACTGGTTTGCAGTTTGAAAGTATTAAAACTTTCCGAACTTAATTTTCTACACCATATTCTAGTGATCACATTCCCTATCCTATGTTAATATATCAAACTATTTGGAAACGACACTCAGCGATAGCCTTGGCTGAAAAGCCTAATTAAAAAGAAACCTAAAGAACTTGATATAAGATATAAAAAGGTTTATGGGCTACTACGAAGAAAATCCAAGTTGTTTCTACATAAAAACTACTCCTTTATAAGCGGTTATTAAAACCTGTTTGAGTGTATGGTTATGGTAATCAGATTTAAAAATGTTCCAGTAAAAGTTTTTCAACCAGAACAAAGTTAAGAAACATAATCTAATCTATGCACCTTGGTATTATTACAATAAAGATCTTCATAGAGAAATGTAAAACTGTTGACAAAATCATATCCAAATCGTTCAGTGATTATACTCATCTGGTGAGGAGTTTCACGAGCACCAAGTGTTTTGACTTTTTTGTTCAGTGACTGTAAAAGTTAAAAGAAGAGTATAGGAAGAGACAAAGAGAAAAAAAGATGAAGTGTAACTCAAGACATTCGTGAGAAAAGTATATGACCCGGTGCAAGAGAAATTCGACACATGGAGAATCAGGAGAAACGACGACATTAATGAATTGAACAGCACAATGTTGTAAAATTTGTTAAACGTTAGAGATTGTCATGACTGGGACATATCCAGAGACAAGAAGATACAAAATCAACAAAGAAAATATTGCAATTGACGTCGATAAAAAGGAATACCTAGAACCTGATGGTTGGATGACGTGGAAGACGACTTGAAAATTATGAATGTAATACAATGGAGGAGAAGGACTTTTAAGAGAGGTCTGACTGAAAGTAAAGCAAAGACCCATCCAGGGTTATGATGTAAAAAGGAGAAGAAGAAATAGAAAAAGACTCTCTAGTGTTTCATTATTTTACTATTTGAAAGTTTCGAGTAATAGTAAATGACTTTTGTGAACATTTTATAGAGTAATGGTTTCCAGTGTTATCTTTGTATAATGAATTCATCTTCATATTTTTAACTTCAAAAATTACTTACACTTACACTCAACTACGCAAACAAAAATAGGTAGATATAGACCTGCATCAGGCACACAAAAATACCACTTGAAAAAGCCACATGCATTTTTTCTATATAAATACCGAAATGATGCATCACCTCCGCCCCTATTGAAGCCCTAGAGCTTCGCGGCATTTTTCGATATCCTCAATTGTGCACGGATTAATACAATGTTGTCACACCTTTTTAATACCCTCCTGTATATAATAGAGGGTTTAAGCGAACAATAGTTGAACGTGTGTGCAATTTTGAATATTCCACAGATTTGGAATAGCACACGGTGCGGAACGGCCTTTGTTTGATTTGCCCAAAAAAATCCTGAATAATTTTGGTTTCGGGTTGGTATTTTTATTAGTATTGTAAGTCAGTTTGTATTTATTTTTTTCATATTCAGAGAGGTAGTGATGTGTGTTCTTTAATAATGTGATGATTTATCTGTCGTTATATTCTTTTTCTTATGAAAGGGGAGCGCTCAAAATTTGATATTTATCTAAGGGTTTTCTAATTCTAAGTAGCTTATTTGTATTGACACCATATTATTAACAGAGTCTATCTTTAGTTATAAAAGTTTCTTGTTATAATTTTTAAGAATATACACACGAGTGAATAATAATTGGTAACACTGGAAGCCAACAAGATAAGCTACTGGTCGTGAACATTGAAATGACAAGTGAAACAAAACTAAAATAACGAAGAGTTTCCCTGGAGCGAATTGCTACTGGCTCTTCCTCCAGTGTTTTTGTCTTACCTCCCTTGGATCACGGAGTTAACTTTCCCACTCCGACAAAGCGTTTCCAAAGCTCTTCTTGAGATTTAGAATCCATTGAGAAGGTTCATAAAGCCCCTTTGTCTGAAAGTTTGCTACCCTAGACTTTTCATAGATGTATCCTGAGCCATTGGTTACTTTTCCTTAGTCTATTAAGGATCCTTTTGGACTCAACACATTCCCCATCTTCATCCCGTACGAATACAGTGCATGAGTGCGGTTTGGGTATTTCGTACCCCTTTAAAGCCTTAAAAGATGAACTCTCTTAAGGCCTTATGATCAGAAACAGCTCCTTTAGCCACCTGGCACTTTAAGTTCTAGGAAGCTCGGCATGTGGGTACTCTTCAGGAAACGGACCTTAAGGCCCGCGATTTGGACTGCCATAAGCTTATCTACATCAATCTCGGCTTCTGGGAATCCTACAACCTTAATGGAAGCGACAGCTTCGTTGAAAGTCGCACACTTAGTTCGTGGTCGTTTCCCTTTGTGTTGGCTTTCAGGTGGTGGTGGTGTGCTTCCCTTGGCCTTTTTGATGGCCAAGTGGCCTTGATGAAATTGGCCCTCAACAGCCCTTTTGGCTCATTTGTAATCTTGACCTTACTTCACCAGTTTACTAATTTTGCCTTTAGATATGTCAGATAGCTTTGCAGCCTTAATCTCTTCGTCTGTCATGAGATCAACCTCTTTCAAAACTGTTACTCTAATCGACATTGTGGTTCCTTGCCTTGCAGCTTCGGAGATTTTAGAACTTCCTAACTGCTCGGCGTTCGGATTTTCTTTAGAAGTTTCTTGTCCTTCGGATTCAAGAACCGTTGTTTTGGCTTTAGAGTTACCTGGCGTTTCGACCTCAGGAACCCCTTAGCTCTGAGTTTTTTCTTCTTTTCGTTTGTCCATATTGTTCATCTCTAGCAGAGCCCCACTAGCGAGGGTCAGCTCTAAATACGATGGGGTGCGACCTGTTACCAAAGTAACTGTTTGCGACACTGTCACCTTAGTACCTTACAGCCTTCACTAAGGTGTCTCACAAACTGGCTTGTGGATTGTTTATCAACTACCTCCAGTCTAAATACTATGGGTTCAGTTTCAACAAGTCTATCCCGAGAAGGGGGGTGCAAACAAAGATTACACACCTCCAATCACTGCTGGGAGTACCCAGCGGTCTTTGGACGATTTAAGTATGTACAAAGTCCTAAGACTATCTTTGCAAAACTCGTCCTCTGTGATTAATTCTTTCCCGCTTATACACACAGCTTAATTAACCACCGTTTTAATTTAAAATAAGTTTATTTTGACGGTTTTGTATCATATTTATTTTTTATAAGAACGATTTCCGAAGTGAAAATCAAAACGTCAAAATATTTTTTTTTGTAGTAATAAAAATAGTAAATTGTGTTACATGATAATATGGCATAGTAGTCCAGAAAGCCACTGCGCATCCGCTAGGAAAAATATTCTAATTCGGATTCTTTGCACAATCTTCCTCAAAAAGGACTCCTTTTAACAAATTTGCATGTTGCCAGGACCAAAAAGTGGTCAAAAATTTTTTAAACGTTTTTTTTGTTTTTTTTTCCTAAAATAATTTTTTTTGCACGGAAAAAAGGTTTTTTAGGTTTTTTGGATCATTCCAAAGAGAAAAGGTCTTCTGTGACTTTTCTCTAAAAATGATAGTTTTTGACATATAAGCGATTAAAAATTGAAAAATTGCGAAATCGGCCATTTTTAACCCTCAAAAACTATGTGAAAAGCTGAAAATTTGAATGTTGCCAAGGTAGGTAGATATTCTTTAAACATTAATTGATGAAATCCCGAAGAGTTTTTTGCAATACAATATTTAAATCTCATTTGTTTTTTACTTGCTAATCAAGCGTGCACGACACTATTTTCCACCGACAGTATGGTGCAAATGAAAGGAATAAATTCGTTATTTCGTAAACCGGCATCTTTAAGGAAAAATCCCGAAACAGGTCGATTTTTATTTTTAAGTTGTGATATTGTGGCATATATGGTATACTAGTGACTTCATCCTTCTGGACGTGATGACGTAATCGATGATTTTGTTAAATGAGAATAGGGGTCGTGTGCTAGCTCATTTGAAAGGTTCTTCAATTCTCTATTCAGTAATATAAACATTTACATAATTATTTATACAGGGTGTTCAAAAAATTTTTATTAAATTAAATTATTTGACAAAAAAAGAAGTAGAAGGACACCCTGTATAAAAAATTATGTAAATGTTTACATTACTTGATGGAGAATTGAAGAATCTTTCAAACGAGCTACCACACGACCCCTATTCTCATTTAAAAAAATCATCGATTACGTCATCACGCCCAGACGGATGACGTCACTAGTATACCATATATGCCACAATATCATAACTTAAAAATAAAAATCGACCTGTTTCGGGATTTTTCCTTAAAGTCGCCGATTTTCGAAATAACGAATTTATTCCTTTCATTTGCACCATACTGTCGGTGGAAAATAGTGTCGCGCACGCTTGATTCGCAATTAAAAAACAAAGGAGTTTTGAATATTGTATTGCAAAAAACTCTTCGGGATTTCATCAATCGATGTTTAAAGAATATCTACCTACCTTGGCAACATTCAAATTTTCAGTTTTTCACATAGTCTTTGAGGGTTAAAAATGGCCGATTTCGCAATTTTTCAATTTTTAATCGCTTATATGTCAAAAACTATCATTTTTAGAAAAAAGTCACTAAAGACCTTTTCTGTTTGGAATGATCCAAAAAACCTAAAAAAAACTTTTTTCCATGCAATAAAAATAATTTTAGGAAAAAAACAAAAAAAAAAAAGAATGTGTGTGTACTTTGTACGCACGTAAGAAGTTATACTTCTATTATATGATTTAAACGAAATTAATATACTTTTTATTTATATTTTGTTTAAATATTAAACTAATTTATACTTACTACTTCTCAAACATTTTTATTAGAACAGTGCCAAAAATTAAAATAATAAAAGAATAAAACACACACAAACACATTAAACAAGCCACAAATGATGTCTGAACATTAATTGTCGAAAATTTTTTTAACTAAATACGTATTTTCTGAAAATAAAATTATATAATAAATATACTTACAATCATAAAATGTATTAAAAAAAAACAAAAAAGAAAGTTTCTATTGGGACTCGAACCAGCGCTGATAAGAGCGGTTGGTATTGGAATTCATTCGCCTTCTCCGCTTAGCCACGGACACTATGTGTCATTATTTACGAAGATCGACTAACTAAACGGATTAAACTTGTGATATTTTGATATTTTGAAAATTGATCAAATTATTTTAATTTTGAATTGAAATGATTTAGAATTGAAAAAATACAACAAAACATAGAGTAAAAAAACAATATATTAGGTGAATATTGATAGAAATTTTGATGGTAATCAAATTATATAAATAAAAGTATTACATACTATGTATTTTGGCAGATCAAATAGGTAGGTTTATAATCATGATACATTAACAATTATTACGTACTTGTTGCTTTTAAAAACTATTTAAAAGTCACTACAATATTATAAACTTTTTTGTTTCTGTCCTCACAACAATAAAACTAATATATTATACATTTGTTTACCTTTACCTTTACCTCCAAACCACAGCTGCCATATCGGATAATTTTTGACATGTCATTTGAACATCCAATCAGAACAAAGTTATAATGCGCATGCGCCGGGCTGATAGGTTTTAACATATAAAAAAATCACCCTCTATCGCCGGTAAAGAAGTATAACTTCAAAAACGTTTAAAAAATTTTTGACCACCTTTTGGTCCTGGCAACATGGAAATTTGTACAAAGGAGTCCTTTTTGAGTAAGATTGTGCAAAAAATCCGAATTAGAATATTTTTCCTAGCGGATGCGCAGTGGCTTTCTGGACTATAGGAAATTAGCTTCAGAACAACGTAGAGGAGAATGGTGAAATTCGATTTGAAAAGACGCGCGTTTTAAAGTATTTTCAACGCTCAACTAAAAGCATTGTAGTTTTCCTCGTTTTTAACGTGTAATATTTTTAAACTGACCTACAAATTTGTTGTTGCAGAAGACAGAATCCAGAAATACTGCAATAGCGATATCCTGCTCTCCGAGTTGTATGCCAAGGGATTGTCGGAGGGATATATTCATAATCCTGGATATCCTAGATTCTATTCGGGTCAAAGACAATGTAAATGGAGGATTATAGGACAAGAGAAACAGAAAATCAAGGTTACTATTCTGGATATTTCGCTGATAGGTAAGAATTTTATGATACTGAGTGCATAGTAAGACATGAGTGAAAAAATTATTTATAAAATATATACCTAAAACACTTCCTATATCGGTTGTATACAGGGTGTTTCATTAATAATTGTCCATATAGTAACTGGAGAAAGCTTAGCACAAAATACGAAGATTTAACCAAAAACACTTAAGAGAAAACAGTAGCGATCAACAGGTAGCGAAAACGCGTTCCAAGATTGCTACGGTAGGTGCTAGGGTCTTTGCTGTTGCCTCTCTTGTGTATTGGTATTGTTATACTCGTCCTCCACTGGTCTGGTACACGCTGGCTACATATTATTTCTTGAACGCTTACAGCTGGCTAGAGCTGTTTTGTAGCTGACTACATAACATTTAATTAGTCTTATTCTGAGGGCCAATGTCAGATCTTTGTGCATAAAATCTTTTTCATTTTCATATTTTTCTAATATTTATATATTTTTTTAGTGGACCGTCCAAACTGCATAGACCAGCTGGAAATCAGGGACACTGGCCAAGTAATCTTCTCAACGTGTAAACAAACTCATCCTCCAACCGAAGTGATCTCAGGAACAGAGTCAATTGAAATAGTGTTAAGCTCTACTCAGAGCATCAACCCTCGAAGAGGTTTTTTGTTACATTTCGCTGCAGTAGGATGCCCTGAGATCGAGTTGCCTCAGGATTCCTATTTGATGTACAGGTAAAAAATATAAAGTTCCTTATGTCTATCGTTCCATGTGCAAGCTTTGTTTGACAAGACGCGTAAGTCCCTCCCAATGGCATAATGCAGTGTGCCAACCTTTTAGACGTTGCAGGCCGTATTAAATTTGAAATTATTATGAAGGGCTAGAGAACTTGACTCGTTCAAAAAAGTTTATTTTAAAAAATAATATACAAACGAAATATTATTTACAAGTATTTTATTATGGTTTACAATATACATGTTATGTTTAAATTTAACATAAAATAAAAAATCAATGGGATATTTGAGGCAAGGGTTTATCCTCTACTAACTTTTGCACATCTATATCTATGCTAGCCGTAGTGAGTCTAATACACGCTTCCTGAGAATCGTTTTCCATGCTATTACGTGTTTGAGATTTAATATGCTTCAAAGCATAATATAGTTTCAACGCAAAGTCACGAAGTTTAGGAAAACGATCCTTGGAGACTAACTTCCAAAAGGTACTAATGTCTTCATTGTTCTTTCTTGAAAAAACGAATCGGACTGTAGTTCGCACAGCTCTAATTGGTATTCTGCTGATTGGTTCTGGATGTTGACTCCCATTGGATTGTTAAAAAGCTCAAGATCGGGTTTTAGTGCATCAAATTCCGAAAACCTTTCATCGAATTCTCTTTTTATTTCTGTTAGAACTTTTGCAAATCTCGAGAAATCGACCATGGTTTCTTCTTGATTTATTTCGAAACACGCAGGAAAATGTGTGAGGTCGTTTATTTTCATGCAGTTCTCGAAAAGATCATTTTTTTGCGAAATGTCTCAATTTGACCAACCAACTGTGATACTGTCTAATTTCTCCCCTGGAGTTGTAGGTTTAATGTGTTCAAGTGAGAGGTAATGTCTGTTAGAAATGCCAGTTCATGAAGAAATGTTTCGTTCTTAAGCTTTTTTAAAAAAAAGTACGTGTTAATAACAATTTCCGTTTAAAAAAACAGTAAGATCTCTTGTCTTAAAGAAAAAATTTTCTAAGGCATTTACCTGCACTCAACCAGCGTATCTCTTAATGTAGGGGTACGTCCTTATATTCAGTATTTAATTCTTCCAAGAAAGAGATGAATTTTCGGCGTCGCTCTGTTTCCTCCTCTTAAGCTGTTTACTATCTGCACTACAGTTCTCATAGTATCGTTGATTTTAATTATCTTTCCGCAGAGAGCCTCTTGATAGATAATACAACGAAACATAACACAGTTAACACCATTTTTCCGCAAAAGTCCAGCCAATCTCGTTATGCGTCCCGTCATTGCTTTTGCTCCGTTTTGGTGCAAACGCAAGAGCACTTTTGAAAACCGCCTATATTTTTTACAGCGTCAGTAACTGCTTCAAATAGATTTATACCTTTGGTCCCGTCTTCCATGTGGTGCAGTTTTAGAAGTTCCTCAGTTACACAAAAATCTTCACTGATGCATCTAACAAAAATTAATAGCTGATTTTTGTTAGTAATATCAACAGATTCGTCCAGGGCTAAGGAGTAGTACAAACAATCACGAACTGTGTCGAACATTTTTTTTTAAATACATGAGTATTCAGCTCATTAACTCTTCTAGATACAGTTTGATGGGAAACTGAAACACATTCAAAATTTTTGGCCATATTTTCATCTCCAAAGGATAGCGCCATTTTAACGGCACACCGCTTGATTATTTCTCCATCTCTAAATGCCTTTTTACTTTTGACAAGATCTAAACATACTTCATATAATGCTGCTAAGCTTGATGATTGAATAGCTGTCGGTTTTGTAAATAGAGATTTTTGTTTATTCAATTTAGCTATATATTAATCCTGTGTGGGCGATACATTGAATCTCAAATATCGATATATTTTCCAATACATATATCGAAAGTTGAATATCGATATAAAAATATCGATAACATTTTAAAATATATCGATATATTTAATATATCGATACATCGTTGCCATCCCTACCTAAGATTTGCCGATGATATGGTCCTAAAATGAACATCTCAAAACCAAAATTTATGACCAAACTTGTAGTCATTGATAAAATTTAAATTGAAAGCCACAGCATCGACCAAGTACATAATCGCTTACAAACGTTATGTGAAATTAACGCTAGTTATTTTTAAATGCTGGTATCAGCATTTAAAAAGAATGAATAGCAATAGCTTGGTACTAGTAGTACCTGAAGATAAACCAACAAGTCGTAAGCAATAAGGAAGACTTCGATTCACTCTTCTCGTTCCCTTTATAATTTGAGGAATATGTATAGAAAAATCATCAAGAATCCTCTTTTGGACCATCTCTTTTTGTATCGTGTCCATTTTATTTTCACCTGTTGGGATGAAATGCTGTCACCTAATCATGTCATGCCAAGG
The DNA here is from genome assembly GCF_917563875.1 of Diabrotica virgifera virgifera. Taxonomy (NCBI): domain Eukaryota; kingdom Metazoa; phylum Arthropoda; class Insecta; order Coleoptera; family Chrysomelidae; genus Diabrotica; species Diabrotica virgifera. The sequence goes on from NC_065445.1 coordinate 10,851,915, forward strand.
TTATTTTCAGTATCTGTGTTTTTTATCACTTCTTTTCTCTGTATTATAGTCTGGTATTTAGAGAATAGTATTTCGCAATATTGTTTTCACATCGCTGCTATACCTTCTGAGTTTGTTATGGTATTTCCACTATACTACTAAAGCTTATTGTACTGTTTTTAATAAAAATAAACTTTATAATTTTTAACAAATTATTTTTTTACAGAAATGCTGAACTAATGGTGTTCAGTTGTTGTTTGGGATACCAATTTCCTGATACGGGTACTAGAATAAAGAGTGTTGGATGCCAAGGGGCGTTTTGGAACAGTTCACTGCCTCTATTGCACTGTCAAAGTAAGTTTGATCAGTTTTTATTTGCAATAAACAATTAATGAAAAAAAAAATTAAAAACACAAAGAAGGTCTAAACCTCCGAGGTGTTGACCGGGTTGAAGCCTTAGCGCTGTGTAGAAAAAACTATATATTTATTAGTATTTAGTATTAGCATTTAGTATTTTTATCAATTTCATTATCTATTTGTAAATTAATTTAAGTTGCTAGGGCCATGAATGAAGAGTATACCGTGGCTGAATAGATCAAGCAATCAAAACAATTTCTAAAAAACACAGCTTCATGAAATTTTAGAATAACAACAATCCAGAGATATAGATTGTAAATATTTTTTAGTGCATTTCTGGGACGACATTAATGGAGGATAGTTCATTTGATTACATCAAATTAACTTTAACTTAAGAATACCTGTCAGCAACATGATAGCATGTGTATAAAAAATGGAAATATTCTCCTGACCGCGAATATTACCGGAAAATTTCAATGGAAAATTCTCGAGAATATTTCCGAGAACTTTCGAGAATGTTTCCGAGAATATTTCCGAGAACTCTCCATAGTATTTCCGAGAACTTTTGAGAATAAAAAGCATTTACATTAGGTATTCAGTGTGATGGCTGGTCAAATATAAGAAACCAATCTGTTATTAACTTTAAGGGCCGCGATACAAGCGAGCAATTTATTGTGACGATAAATTGCTACGATTTATTGATTTTTTTAAAGCTGTTTATACGCTGCGATAAATTGTCGCGATCAATTAAGTGACGTTTTATAAAGCTGTTTAGAAGCTGCGATATATTGTCGCGATTGATTATAAACTGAAACAACTCTATCGATACAATAAATTTATGCAATCTGATAGGTACCAACTCCAATCCAATTCCAATCTCGATACATCGCTGCGATGTACCGTTTACACACAACGATAAATTGAAACAACTCGATTGATATCGATAAATTGCACGGATTTATCGCTGTGTCTAAACGCTGTCTTATAAACTGAAACAACTCGATCGTTACAATAAATTGATGCAATCCGATACCAGTTCCAATCCCCCAATTCCGATAAATCGCTGCAATGTACTTACAGTTTACACTCAACGACAAATTGAAACAACTCAATTGATATCGATAAATTGCTGCGATTTATAGCGGCGTCTAAACGCTGCTTTGACAGCACCTGAACCAGTAATGTGTATTTTTTACACTTTTTACAGATTGTGAAAGGCACACAGCTCAGAAAGGCACAGAAAAATTTTGTCGGATTGTTACACACAATGCAGCACCAATGGATCATTTTGCCTTTGGCAAAATGATCGATAAAAAACAAATATAATTTTATTGAAGCATATTCCTGTGTTTCTCATACATTAAATTTGCTGGTGTCTGATGTGATGAATCTACATTCTCTTAAAAATGTTGAGGAATGTTGTAAGGAAATTGTTAAAAAAGGTAACTAATTCCCACATATCTCTTGCCCGATTTAATACAATCTAGCTTCAAAACTACAATAAAGTTATATCATTAAAACTTCCTGTAAAAACTGGATCGGGTTCAATCCTTAATTGTAAAATAGCCTTATTGTGTTTGAAAGTGCTTTACAAATGCTTATGGTCATAGAGGAAGAAAATTTAAAATTTTTACGGAATTTTAAATAAAACTGTCTGGATGATGAAATATTTTGAATAAAGTTGCAAAAAGTAGCAGTTGTGCTAACACCAATAATAATTGTAAAATGGATTACTTTATTAGAAGACAATATCCCAGGTTGTCGAGGCATTTAAGGACATAGCAAATATTTTTACCGAGAATATTCCATTACTTCCAATCAGTAAGCCCGAGGAAAAAGATTGCTTATATCTAAATTAGAAAAAAAAAAAAGAAAAAATGGCAGTGAATGCGGCAAACTTACTTGATTCTTTTAACAGGACAAAGCATCACTGGTAAAGAGCTTATATTAGCTAAGCAGTGTATATAGACAAAATATTAACCAACCATCCCAAGTTTATTGACAAAAAAGAAAACATTTTACAGAACTAACATACAATAGACATACAACATACATACAATACACACTAACATACAATAGACTAACAAGAAAAAATACAATATTTCCATAAGTTTCCGAAAGTTTCCAATATTCCCGGAAAGTTTCCGGAAACTTTCCGGCGTTTGAATCTTCCCGGAAATTTTACATCACTAATACTATCCCCATATAGGAAGTATTTGGTCTTAAATTTGTTTTACTCTTACTCTAAATATTAACATCAAATTCTAATTCTCTAATATTTTTTGTGAATGTGGTTGGAAATAACTTTATTTGGGACTGTTTGGGTACTTAAGTAAATCAATAAACTGACATAAAATAAAATACAAAATAGAGTATATAATGATAAAGTGCTAAAGAAATACATTTAAAAAATCCCCTTGTGTTAAAATTTTGGTGTACGCCTCTGGCTCTATTTGTAAAGGTCTCTCTGAAAAATGATTCAACATTATTCAATTAAAGACGAGCATCATTGCAAGCTTTCTTTGTCTCTTTCTGACCTTTGCTCCTGTGGCTTTCTTGATTAATTTATTTCCCTTTGCAAAGTGCCTGCTGTTTGCTCTCTGCCATCTAGGTAACTAATTTTGTGTATATTCTTACTTTTAGAGTAGTCTATTTGAGTACATTGTAAAAGAGAAAAGTTATGTGACGGCATTAGTCTTCCGTCTACTCTTCGTCTGAAGTTTTTTGTTTCCCGTGTTTACTTGAACTTGACGAATGAAGTTTTCGCCAGTGTTTGTTTTATTTATTTAATTAAATTTTCCCAATTACTCTCGTACTGTTTATAATGGAAATTAGTCTTCCTTTTTTCTTTTCTTCTTTTCGTTCTTTTTGAATTTTGAGAATGATTTCCGAAGTGGAAATCGAAACGTCAAAATAAACATACATATTTCCAATTTAAATTGTTGTTATTTCCCTTTCAATACAATAGATAATATAGAAATGCCGGAACAGAGTAGTTTCAGAACCATATTGTATTATGTTGGTTTAGACATATACCTATGGAATAAATCTCAAAGATCTGCCGTAGCACTGCTCTCTCCTTTAGTAATTTTGCCTCCAATAACTGGTCTATCAGGGACCGATTGAAGCCACCAGGTGGATCGCTGTTATGATATGGACCTAATCTGTAAACTGTCAAATTTCTGTATTTATATATGTTACAGTTCAAGTTGATTCTCAGTTAGAGTTGACTATTCCTAGTTCGAGTCAACTCCAACTAAAACAAGCAGTAAAAGTTGATATGAAAAATTTAATTCAACTTTTACTAGTTTCAGTTAACTATTCCTGGATCGATTCAGTAAATGTTGATTATATGAGTATAATCTCAGCTGCTTTTTTGATGACTGTGCGTCTCTTTGTTTTGACCGTTTCAACTACTTTTCATGATTTGAACATACCTATAGGCCAGGAAATGAAGCTGAAAAAATGGCAAAACCTCGCAATTTTTTCGTCCAGCATCGATTTGTACAAAAAATATTTGAGATTAGACTCATTTTACCCTCTAGTTCATTTTCTATATTAAGCCGTTGTACGCTTTTGGTTTTTTAAGGGTGATAACTACCCCTAATTGTAAAAAATTACAAAATTACATTTTAAACTTTAATATGGTCAACATTTGGTTTTTATTAGTTAAATAATGATTGTTTTATGCTTTAGGATATAATATCATAATATTTCAACTCTTAAAACCACCCTTGTTGGAGCTATATATAAAAAATTATTTATCCTAAAAAATTATTTCGGCTTGCATCGATTTGCATAAACATTTGGGATTAGGATAATCTCACCCGGTACTTCGTATTCTATATCATGCTTAAGGGCGTTTGTGATGTATGCAAATAGGTAGTATTCGGAACGCACTCAAGTTGGTAATATTGTAAGAGTGACGTGACAGTGACAAGGACAGTGAAGCGGAAATAAAACCATTCTGAATCTAGACACGATAGATACAAGTTGTTTCATTATAACCTATCCTCCAAAGTTAACCTAGGAACCCTACCACGTGTTACATTATAACATTACAGCGTTGATTATTTTTAGGGGTGTAAACTATCCCTTATTGTCAAAAATGATGTAAACCTGAAAACATTGTAAACCTTACTATGGGTAAAATTTGGTTTTGATTGGTTAAATAATGATTGTTTTATGCTTAAGGATATAATATCATAATATTTCAACCCTTAAAAATCACCTTTAATAACATTGCAATTTTTATAAGTAATTTAATAGATCTATACAGAAAAAAAGTAGCATTACGTACAAAAACATTTATCTACACAAAAATACGAATTTACAAATACAAATAGTTTTTTAGTCATCTTCATCTAGATCGATGTCATCATTGTCATCTTCGTATTTTTCTATAACTGGTGGGCTATCTTATAGCTAAAAGAGCTATAAGACTATGTAAATTAAATTCCGTAAGATCCTTTAGTTTTTAGTTTTAACGGGCTCGAATAAGGAGGTGTTTCCTTGTAAATAGAGATTTTAAGCAGCTATACCTCGCTAAATATTCACTGTAAAGAAAATCTTTGCACAGGTTAATTTTAATTATTAAAAAAGATACAATTTAATACTCTATCATTTTTTTCGTATCTCTAATATTTTCGGAGATATTTTGAAGAAAAGAGTGAAAATTACGAAATTGCAAAAAATTGTTTTATCTTTAAACTCCAATTTTTCTAAATTTTAAAATAGGTCAAACTTCTTGGGTGTATTGATAATACATATATAAAGAGAATTACAGAAGGCCGAAGATCAATTTTAATTAGGATAGGAGGGTAGTTAGGGGGTTGTTTTCACTGATTTTTTCGTAGAAAAAAGTAGGTACCGACCTTATTTTGATCATAAGTCACTCATTTTTTATGCTAGAAAGGTCTAATTATTGTATACTTAAAAAAATATTCTGTAAGTTTTCCTCGAAAAATGCAGTTTTTCCGTTATTTGGCTTTGAATATTTCAAATTTTGCATTTGACGAAAAAAGCTAACCTTTCAACATGCCGTATCTCAGTTTGTATTGGTTGAAGAAAAGTTATAAAAAAAGATTTTGTTTGTGTTTCTAAAAGATACAATTTTTAAACTTACAGTTTTTTATTAACTGTATATTTTTTGAGTTATTCTCAAAAAACCCTCTAAAAAGTCGATTTTTTAGTCGAAAAACTGTTAGTACTTTCAACCACGAATAACTCGAGAACTATTAATTTTACGAAGAAACCGTAAAGAACATTTTTTTTTTCTAAGAATTGCATTTTCCATCGATTTCGCTGGTTAAAATGTAATGAAAAATTCCCGCCCCCGAAATGGGGTGGCAACCACCTCTAAGGTTTTAGCGTACAGCGGCATGATATAGATATAGAAAATGATCCTTGGGCTATTCCCTACCTTCTGTGAAAATTTCAAGTAAATCCATGATAAACGAAAAAAAATGCGAGCCAAAATGCTTCATTTCCTGGTCTAAAATCCACATTTAATTTCTAGAATCGGTTGTTTGTGTGAATCAACTTTTACTAATGGCATTGGGGAGAGTATACTTTTACTTTAACTAGTTGGAGTCTACTTTTACTAGTAAATGTTGAATAAAAATCTTCATTTTATATTTATAATCAACATTTACTGAAACCAGCCGTTTGAGTTGACTCGAACTAGGAATAGTCAACTCCAACTGGGTAATCAACTTGAACTGTAACATATACATTTCCTGACGCTCCAGACATTACTATTATATACCCTGTTTTGAAACTAGGAGTAATTCAAATTTACCGTGCCGTAATGCTTTTTTGTAATTAATCCAACCACCGGCCACAAGTTTACTGCACTGTTATGAAATTTTGCCACTATTGATATTTATGAAATTTTGACACTATTGACATTTCATAGGTTAATTAAGTTATATCGGCGATTTTTTGGGTTTTCTACGTTATTCCTTTAATTTTTAGATTGTAGTCAGCTTTTATATAAAAAAAAACACTTGTTTTTAGAACTCTTTAGCGAAGTATTAGTTAGCTTAATATGTGTAATATAATATTTATGGATTGCCGTTGAAGGCTGACATGATCAACCAAAAAAGAATATGTATTAGGTGATTTTTCTAGTGACATTATTGGGTGTGAATATGAATATTTCTTTTGGGTTTTCTCCTCCTGGTTTAAAAATAGGGTATAGACATTTTAGGATCTTTCTACGACATCTCGAATATTCTAGATGTTTTTAATACTTCTTCTTTTTCGTCAAGGGACTTTTTCTATAATGGATGGAATAAATCGCACGAAACTGTCGTAACAATATGCTTTTTTAAGAACAATAAATACCATATAAGTGTTTGATTCTTTATACCTGCATTCACAACAACTTCTGAGTAAATAGTGTAAAAAACTGGACTTTTTTTCCTGCTAACATGTTCTTCCGGTATATTTTTGAATGGGCCACTCTGTACTCGTATCTAAAAGTACCAACTCTAAGACTAAGTTAAATCACACACTCTTTGTTTTCCCTATCTACATACATCTTCCTAAAAATCTCTGAAACACGATTGTAAGATTAAAAATTTATGAGGTTTACCCTCAACCCGACGATCTCATTTACTGTGATACAGAGAATCAATTCTGTTTATTTATTCATTTGTTCAGGTTTTTATTGCAGATTGCAGCAAGGGTTTATGTGTGTATCATTACATAATAAAGCACGTGTATGGTGTATGTGTGTTTATTTCAAACAAAGGTCGATGCTATATAGGAGCAAAACACCATAAAATGGGGAATAAACATTTTGTTGGATAATTGACAAATTGGGTTTGAAAATAAACTTCAAGAGTGGTATATAAAAATATTGTGTGTATTAGCGTACTGCTTTATATAGGGTGAGGCAGATAACTGGCCTATTAGAAATATCTCGAGAACTAAAGGCAACAGAATCATGAAAATTGGATTGAAGTGGCTTTGAAGGATGATCTATTAAATGAAAATATTTTCATCTCTTTTTAACTTCCGTTTATACCGGAAGTTGCTTATACCTTCGTTTTTTTAAATGGGACACCCTGTATATTTTTACTCTTCTTTCTTAATATCTTCTTTCTTAAAATATGAGGTATTGTAATATTATACAAGGTATTTTAAAAGATATTTACGTTTTTTTATTAATTTCGTAGCAATATTCACACCCTGTAGAATTGTAATAGTTTGACATTAAAAACTCTGCTTACGTTCAAGTGATTTTTAATATAATCTACTATTGTTAAGAATCATTAGTATAGCTAATTTTGAAATTTTAGTATACAGGGTTGGTCAAAACTCGGAATGAATATTTTCTGAGTTTTCTAAAATGGGACACCCTATATTTTAGTATTGTAATGAAACGATATTTTATGGTACTTTTTTATTTTATAAGTATTCCCTATACCTAATTGCTTTAATTTGTGAGTTATTGGTGATTCAAGCTAAACATTAATTGCAACAAAAAATACGTAAAATTTTATTAGGTTGGCCGTGAAAAAATTCAGTCACAAATAATTTTTCAGAAATAAATACATATTAATCCAGACTGATCCTTAAAATTACCAATAATGGTTTAGCAATCAAAATACCTACGTAGTTAAGATTGTTGGTGCGATTAACAATTAAGCACAAATTAAAGCAGTTAGGTATAGGGAATGCTTAAGAAATAAAAAAGTACCATAAAATATCATTTCATTGCAATACTAAAATACAGGGTGTTCTATTTAAGAAAACTCAGAAAATACTCATTCCGAGTTTCGACCAACCCTGTATACTGAAATTAAAAATTTAGCTATACTAATGATTCTTAACAATAGTAGACTATATTTAAAATCATTTGAACGTAAGTAGAGTTTTAGATGTCAAACTACTACAATTCTACAGGGTGTGAATGTTGCTACAAAATTAATAAAAAAACGTAATTATCTTTTAAAATACCCCGTATAACATTACAAAACCTCATATTTTAAGAAAGAAGACATCGAAGAGAATCCAAAAATCTAAAAATATACAGGGTGTCCCATTTAAAAAAACGAAGTTATAAGCAACTTCCGGTATAACCGGAAGTAGCAAATAGATGAAAATATTTCATTATTCTGTTGCCTTTAGTTCTCGAGATATTTCTAATAGGCCCTTTATTTGCCTCACCCTGTATAATCCTTGCCGATTTTCTCGGTCCCTGAGTCCCCACACACTACACAGTTCACTGGATAACGCAATACTGTTGTTTTCGATGGGTTCATTTATACTGTGGTTCGCTGGAGTGGCGCTTAGATGGGAGTTGGTGCGAAGATTTTTGACTGCGGGATTTGGATTGGTAGGTGGAGCGGACGTTGTTTTCTTTAGGAGGAGTCTCCATATCGAAGGCAACCGGGTGCCTTCATCTCTTTTGTTTAGACAATTTGGCCATTTTTTTATCTATATGGCTTCTCTTGACAATTCTTGGTATATAGAACCGGATATGGGCTATGATTCTGTAGTGTTCAAAGTCAATTTTGTGATATGTATGAAGATAGTGTTGAAAAGATGGAGTTGAAGCTGAAATTAAATTGCGAACAGATATGGAATGTTCATAAATCCTATTTTGGCTTCTACGATTGGTTTGGCCTCTACTGCTTCCGTTTTCTTCGAAAACGCGGATCTTTGTAGAAGACTCAAGAGGAAGAAACTCTTCGAGTTGGTTAAGTGAAAACAGAGTCTAGCGCAAGTGATGCTACCTGCACATATTAAATTTGAACAATAAATTAACAGAACCTAAGAACAAGGGAGGCTATTGAGCTTGTCCTTAGTCTCAAGATTTAATAATAATTTAGCATCCTCTTACGCATTTTCTTAAGCATCTTATTGGTGTTGATTAAAAAAATCCGCCATATTGTTATGGAAGATGAATTTTTACGCAATTCAATATTAACAATTTTTGATATTTATTATTTTTGAAGTTATACTTCTTTACCGGCGATAGAGGGTGATTTTTTTATATGTTAAAACCTATCAGCCCAGCGCATGCGCATTATAACTTTGTTCTGATTGGATGTTCAAATGACATGTCAAAAATTATCCGATATGGCAGCTGTGGTTTGGAGGTAAAGGTAAAGGTAAACAAATGTATAATATATTAGTTTTATTGTTGTGAGGACAGAAACAAAAAAGTTTATAATATTGTAGTGACTTTTAAATAGTTTTTAAAAGCAACAGGTACGTAATAATTGTTAATGTATCATGGGTATAAACCTACCTATTTGATCTGCCAAAATACATAGTATGTAATACTTTTATTTATATAATTTGATTACCATCAAAATTTCTATCAATATTCACCTAATATATTGTTTTTTTACTCTATGTTTTGTTGTATTTTTTCAATTCTAAATCATTTCAATTCAAAATTAAAATAATTTGATCAATTTTCAAAACATCAAAATATCACAAGTTTAATCCGTTTAGTTAGTCGATCTTCGTAAATAATGACACATAGTGTCCGTGGCTAAGCGGAGAAGGCGAATGAATTCCAATACCAACCGCTCTTATCAGCGCTGGTTCGAGTCCCAATAGAAACTTTCTTTTTTGTTTTTTTTTAATACATTTTATGATTGTAAGTATATTTATTATATAATTGTATTTTCAGAAAATACGTATTTAGTTAAAAAAAATTTCGACAATTAATGTTCAGACATCATTTGTGGCTTGTTTAATGTGTTTGTGTGTGTTTTATTCTTTTATTATTTTAATTTTTGGCACTGTTCTAATAAAAATGTTTGAGAAGTAGTAAGTATAAATTAGTTTAATATTTAAACAAAATATAAATAAAAAGTATATTAATTTCGTTTAAATCATATAATAGAAGTATAACTTCTTACGTGCGTACAAAGTACACACACATTCTTTTTTTGCTTATATTTGTTATTGCAAATATTGTTATTTTTTATTGTTATTGAAAATGATGTATTTTTTGGATTTTCAGATACAAATTTTAAATATTCTATTCTTTTTCTGAGCTTTTTAAACATTTTTTTATATTATTAGACAAAATCCATAAATTAAAAAATATAATTTTAAATTTTCATAAACTGTCACTGTCCCTCCGTCCCTTGACACGCCTTTGATGTATGTAATGGGTTTCGCCTACTTGTTTTCAACCCCCTATTTTCCCGTAACATAAAACCCCTGCTTCTTCATCAGTTCATCGGCTGAACCGTGCTGAGCAGATATTTAAATATGAATGACCATTCTGAGTCATCCGCTTGAAAAACGCTATGGTATTCCAATACAGGAAGTGACAATTGCACCAAAGAAGTAAATTTTAATATAAGAAATATTTTTAATGGTTCTTACATTGTTATAAATATTATAGTCAGATGCATTTTTCTTCTTCTTAAAGTCTTCTTCCATACAAGTCTAGAGTTATACTTCAGATTCTCATAGTGTTGCATCCGTTGGTGTTCGTTAATAACCTGGCGGTATCTTTTTCTGTCTATTCATTTATGTAATCATTTTGTAGGAACAAAATGTGTTTCATGTAAATCATTTTGAATTTGGCTAATAAACCCCAAGATGATAAAATGCTAATGACTATTGTCTTTAGTTTCTTTGCATTTAGTTCATCAGTATTCTTAGTGCTTCTTCGTTATCTACCAATATTTTTGTATATCGTTCGCATTTCGTAAATTATTAATACATTTTCAACTTATATTCGTTATTTAACTGGCTCAGTGTGTATCTTTCACTGGGAAAATGCACTTTACGCAGACTTTAGACATCTGAAGATCACATTCCGTAAACAATCCAGTCCTCATTGGAAAAGGCCTACTACAATGTCAATAACAAATTCACAAATAAAATTAAAATGTGTTTACAAAACAACATAGCAGAAAAATACAAGTGAGAAAAAAATATTTCTTAATATATTAATATTGTTCTGAAGCTATTTCTTCATGGCATTTATGTAATTTACTATTCTACTTGCGAAATAAGCCACAATTTAACTTGAAAAATGATTTTATTGACGTTTCGACTTCCGATATGAATGAGTCAGATTAAATTAAATTATTAGAAGATTTTTTTTTACTATGCAGCAACATTTTTGTTTAATTTATTAATATTTTGTATTTTGATAACGACGTCCGAGGTGGAAGTCGAAACGTGAATTAAATCATTTTTCAAGTTAAATTGTGGCGTATTTCCCAAGTAAAACAGTAAAATAATTCTTGGACCAACATCTTTTGTTTCATTCTTTCTGGAGATGGTACTCCTCCAATCCCCCTCTTTTTTCCAGACTTGCGATGTGGATTGAATAAATTCACTAAACGAAAAACGTAGGCAGAGTTCATAACTAAAGTAGTTAATATAAAAATGCCACAATAAAATCGTTTTAGAATACAATTTATATTTCAGTATCTACATATATTTGTAAGTTGTAACCCTATACATAATTTTTCTTGTCATATACAACAGTTTTTGATATTATCGACCATTATATTAATTTTCATTATAACTCTGGACAGTTTCCTTTATAGTTCAAACATTGACCTTATTCTTTATGCCTTAAAGCCGAAAAAAATTATCCTTACATCTTGAAAAGGTCTATGACTCGATACCTAAACCAAGCTATGGGAAGCAATGGAAGACATCAAAATTCCATGAATATTAATAAAAGCAGTAAAAGCACTCTACAAGAATAACAAAGTAGCTATCAAAACGGGCAATACAATATGCAGTCTATTTAAGACGATAAAGGGACTACTACCTGGAAAAAAATCTGAAACCATGAAAAAGAAAGTGCGAAGGAATGGGTCACCCATAAGAAACGAATACCTATATACCCTAAGTTTTGCTCACGACCAAATAGTGATCGCACGACTCGCACGAGGCGAAGATGACCTCAATTTTATGATGAGAAAACTGGAACAAGAATATACAAAGAATGGGGTGAAAATAAACCTAAATAAGACTGAATACCTAACAACGGAGAATACAGAAATAACACAGCTGGTAAAAAATTGACTAGGACAAACAAGACACTAGATTGAACCCGATACTGTGGGATAAGAACATTAGTATGAGGTACTCCCTCCACAGATGGGGTAAACTCCCCTCGCCTTCTTGTGACTGCGGCGCTGCAAGACAGACGATCAGTCACATTGTTCAGGACTGCCCACGCAGAGCATACACAGGCGACCCTATAGACTTTGTAATGGCAACCGAAGGGTCAATCGAATATATAAAAAAATTGGACATATGTTTGTGATGCATTGTATAATGCATAAATCTAAATATATTCTGTGATATACTTAAGCCATACGCTAAATAAATTAGTATGAAAACAAAGAGAAGAGTATATAATACCATGGCAAGAAATATCCTCACTTATGGGTGTGAAAATTGGACAATAAATAAGAAGCCCAAAAATAAAATAAGAGCAACAGAGATGGAATTCTTAAGGAGAAGCTGCAGAGTAATAAGAGAATTAGAATAAATATCATAGAGATTAAGAAAAGAATGGGAATGAACTCAGATATAATAGGCTACATCGAACAGAAGAGATTAACCTGGTATGGACATGTCAGAAGAGCAGACAAAAATCGAACAAAAATTGAATACACAATAAGAGAGTGGAGCCCGATAGGAAGAAGGAAGAGAGGCGACCCCGAAGATCTTTCAGAGATGAAGTGGACGAAGCAATGGAAAAAAATCTGCAGGAAAGGGACTGGCAAAACAGAAAAATCTGGAGAGAACGGTTGAGTGAAGGAATACACTGAAAACTGTGGAAATTCTGAGTATATAATATATGGGGTGGCCAAGCTCCTTGATAATCGAGCCATTTTTCAAAATTTGAAATTTTTCGCGAGCCGCAATTAAACAATCATTTAAAAGTGTAAAAAAGGTATTAAATTTTTCTGTCACTGTTTGGACTACACAAATTTTAAAGTGAAATAAAATGGATTACCGCGTTGATTCAAATATGCAAATAATTCTACAACCAACCTTTACTAATTCAGGATATTTCAATTCTTCATCATCCTTCCATCTTTTTCTCGGACGGCCACTGATCTTCTACTGTCTCTCAAAAAAACACTGTCTTTAACAGTATGTCTTCCTCTAATCTTACCATAGGACCTGCCCATCTTATCTTAGCTTTTACATATCTTACGATATTTTCAGTCCATACACAGTCACCAATTCAGCTTTGCGGCGCCTTCTCCACTCTCCTGTCAATTCATCTCTTTGAGGGCCAAATATCATTCTGAGAACTTTCCTTTCAAACACCAGTAGCTTATTTATTTCCCGCTGATGTAGAGTCCATGTTTCACTTCCATATGTATCAATTGAGCGAATAATTGACATACAGTCTTAATTTAGATTGTCTTTTTAGCAGCTTAGATCTTAATAATGATGACATTGATTATTATGCTCTTTTACACGCAGCTATTCTTGCTGATACCTCTTTTTGTGTGTGGTTGTCATCTGTGATTAGCGCCCTAGATATTTAAACTCTTTTACTACTTCGAAGTCGTGGTCATTATTATTTATGTTCTGCCAAATTCTTGGTCTTGGATTTTTGGTTACTAATATATTTCGTCTTTTCTTCATTTACTCGACGGCCCAGACAACCTGTTTCTTCCTCGATTCATTATTAGTCAAGGGCGGATCCAGGGAGGGGGCCATGGGGGCCATGGCCCCCTCCGAGAATTTAAAAAAATATAAATTTAAATATTTGCAGTTCAAATGTTTCTAATTTCAAACACATGTAGAAAACAGGGGATACATATGTTTTGTGGACTAGAATTGAAAAAAGACAGTAGGTAACAGAACCTTCAAGAATGACATTGGATGTTTTATAGATCAAAATGTTGATAATTTTACAAAGTGCCAATTGTTAGAACGACCTTGACAGCCATCAAAATCGTATCAATTTCCATATTCTATACACACAAAGAATAAAAAAGAAATGAACCGTTACTTGGGTCACTACCACTTAGAACAAAGGAGTTGGTTAGTATTTTCGCACAGTCAAAAGAAGTTGTTTTACAAGTATTGCGTCTTATTTTTCTAATGAAAAATATGGTCACAATAAAGGGATGGCAGCCCAAAGCCTTGTCAGGAAACCTTTAACATCTTTCCCCAAGCTCATGAGCAAAGACGGAGCCATACAAACCCATGAAAAAATATCATACCACAAGGACTGCGTTCAGCTTGAGCTGGATTTTCTACAAAGTTATCGCAACCGTCAAAAGTCAGTCATTAACCAGATAGACTCTCAGAGGTCTAAACAGGTACAAAAAAAAAATAAAGAAAGACTACGACCAATAGTAGGGTCTATAGTGTTCTTATCTTAGGTCGACAAAATATTCCTCTAAGAGACCATCGTGATGATGGCCTTCTGCTTCTGGACGAAGATGCTGGATCTAGTAATGAGGGGAATTGTTAAGGATTAAAATTGCATCAGGAGATAAGGCTCTTAAATAACACCTATCCACAGCATCTTCCTGAGCAACATACATTAGTAGCACCAGTCAAAATCAATTAATAACATGTTGCGGTGAAGAAATAATTGAACAAATAATGAATCAGCTTCAAAGTGCAAATTATTACTCTGTCTGTCATATTTGACGAAACGACCGACGTATCCCACGTGGAACACCTTTCTCTAAATTTGAGATACATACACAATAACAACATTCGTGAAGACTTTGGCGTTCATTGGCACTTACGAGAACCTAAAAATAATTAGTGAAAATCAAGAAAGAGGGAAAGAACAATGCCTGGCAGGAGAAGCATTGGGAAAAATAATATTAAACTTGTTGATAGATCTGCACTTGGATCAATACTACGGCACGAATGGTGAATTTTAAGGCACTTCTTACACACGGTAAAAGTGTGTAAAAAGTTCCTTAAAACTCACCATTGTAACCCCAATTTTTAAAAATTACCCCCCGTACCTCCGGTACCTCTCCCCAAAAAAAGTTCATGGCCCCTCCTGAAAATCGGTCCTGGATCCGCCCTTGTTATTAGTTATGTTCTGCCAAACTCTTGGTCTGGGATTTTTGGTTACTAATATATTTCGTCTTTTCTTCATTTATTCGACGGCCCAGACAACCTGTTTCTTCCTGGAGTTGTGAAAACACCTCTTTCACGTCTCTTGTAGATTGAGCGACTGCACCTAGATAATCAGCAAATGTCAACAATAGTTTTGATCCTCGATTCGCAAATCGCCCTGTCAGCTCAGATGATATTTTACTTATTACATAATCTAAGGCCAAATTTAATAGCAACGGTGATAAGGGGTCTCCTTGTTTAAGTCATGATCTTACACAGTCTTTTATATTTGTTGTCAGTAATTTCAGACATTTTATAAAAATAAAAAGTAATTCAGGTACATTTATTGAGAGCCACAAATAATCCTTCAAAGAGCCACATGTGGCTCGCGAGCCACAATTTGGCCACCCTGTTATACAGGGTGTCCAGAAACTCTACCGACAAACGAAGACAGGAGATTCCTCAGATAATTTTAAGACAATTTAACCCAATTCACCTAGTCCGAAAATGCTTCTTAAGGGAGCTAGAGCTCTTTGAAGATGGCGTCATGAATTTAGTTTTTCTTAAATACCTCCAGAACGCTTCTATTTAGAAAAACGAAAATTGGTATGTGTATTTACTTTTCAGAGATAAATCGATTCCATTTATTGCAAATTTCTAGTACCGGTCATAGGCGTCCGTTTTGGGTAGAGCAACGGGTATTTTATCACCTAACTTTTTTGTCCTTAACTTTTATGCATTTTTGACACCGGATTATTAAATTGTGAGATATTCCAGTACTAAAAGGTACTCTTGTTTTAAGTCGGTAGTACACACCGTTTTCTAGAAAAATCGATTTGAAAGTTTTTCGTTTTTGGAATTTGAAAAAAAAATTGAAAGAACTTTTCAACAAAAAACGAAGTATTTTACCAACATAAAGTAAGAGTAACTTTTAGTACTCGAATACCTCATAATTTAATAATCTAGTGTCAAAAATGCTCAAAAATTCAAGACAAAAAAGTTATGCTATAAAATAACTGTTGGTGTTGACCTACCCAAAACGGACGGCTATGACCAGTACTAGAAATTCGCAATTAATGAAATCGATTTATCTCTGGAATAGTAATAAATGTACCAGTTTTCGTCTTTCTAAACAGTTTTTTTTTGAAATTTTTTTTTTTTTGATTCAACAAGCGAAAAATGTTCAAATCGATTTTTCTAGAAAACGGTGTGTCCTACCGATTTAAAACAAGAGTACCTTTTAGTACTAGAATACTTCACAATTTAATAATCCAGTGTCAGAAATTCATAAAAGTTAAAGATAAAAAAGTTATGCCATAAAATAACCGTTACCCTACCCAAAACGGACGCCTATGATCGGTACTAGGAATTTGCAATGGATGGATTAGATTTATATCTTGAATATAAATACGCGTACCAATTTTTGTTTTTCTAAATAGAAGCGTTCTGGCCGTATTTAAGAAAAACTAATTACAAGACGCCATCTTCAAAGAGCTCTAGCTCCCTTAGGAAGCATTTTTGGACTATAATAAGTGAATTGGGTCAAATTATCTTAAAATTATCTGAAGAATCTCCTGTCTTCGTTTGTCGGTAGAGTTTCTGGACACCCTGTATTTATCCCTCTTATTTTTCTATTGCAATCTTTTTTATCAAGCCAATTCATATCGCTTGATATGTTATTTGTTTATCATTCACTACATAAACTAATATTTAGATATCTAATAGTCACTGATATCTAAACAGAATATTAGTTTTTTGTGAATGAATTTTTCGTACAAGCAATTTTTTCGTATTATAATTCCCAACACCCGTGCAGTTACCCGCCACCGGTAGAGATAAAACGAACTCCAGACTTCATTCGACATCGCCAAACAAACGAAAATTGTTACAAAAGCCTACGGACCGTAGGCCGCGAAACAACGCTTTTCTACAGACTCTCATCTGTTTTTCTCGTCGAAAGTGCTCGGTGGTTTTTCACAAAAACAAATGAGAAAATAAAATAAGCTAGGTGAGTTTTTCTATCACTCTTTTCTGCTGTTTGTTGTTGCTTTGTGTAATGTTTGAGTAAGTTTCAACAGTTGCGTTAATAAAAATAGATTAAAATGACCTTCTGGGTGGTATAAGACTATAAGAGGCCTCTGAGGTTACGCTTGAATCGATTTAGCCTTTTTATAGTTTTAATTATAATTTGACGAATTTTGGTTAGGAATCGACGACCACGTGCGTTGTAAACAACCGACGTCAAGTGCGACAAATTATGGCGCGTCTCGGTACTCTACGGGGCGCGTTCGATAATTAATTGTCTATTAGTCAAACTCGCTTATTAGAATAGCCTTTGTGCTAAGCAAAAATATTCGTATAACCGAGTTATTCTAATAACCGATCATTGGTAGCTAGCAAAAAGGTTTCAGGACCACAAATTTATATTCCTTAAACCGGGATATTCTTATAACCAATATTCTAATAAGCGGGTTCGACTGTATTATTAGCGCTTGTCCGGAATAAAAATGACACAACTACAAAAAAAAGAATGTGTGTGTACTTTGTACGCACGTAAGAAGTTATACTTCTATTATATGATTTAAACGAAATTAATATACTTTTTATTTATATTTTGTTTAAATATTAAACTAATTTATACTTACTACTTCTCAAACATTTTTATTAGAACAGTGCCAAAAATTAAAATAATAAAAGAATAAAACACACACAAACACATTAAACAAGCCACAAATGATGTCTGAACATTAATTGTCGAAATTTTTTTTAACTAAATACGTATTTTCTGAAAATACAATTATATAATAAATATACTTACAATCATAAAATGTATTAAAAAAAAACAAAAAAGAAAGTTTCTATTGGGACTCGAACCAGCGCTGATAAGAGCGGTTGGTATTGGAATTCATTCGCCTTCTCCGCTTAGCCACGGACACTATGTGTCATTATTTACGAAGATCGACTAACTAAACGGATTAAACTTGTGATATTTTGATATTTTGAAAATTGATCAAATTATTTTAATTTTGAATTGAAATGATTTAGAAATGAAAAAATACAACAAAACATAGAGTAAGAAAACAATATATTAGGTGAATATTGATAGAAATTTTGATGGTAATCAAATTATATAAATAAAAGTATTACATACTATGTATTTTGGCGGATCAAATAGGTAGGTTTATACCCATGATACATTAACAATTATTACGTACCTGTTGCTTTTAAAAACTATTTAAAAGTCACTACAATATTATAAACTTTTTTGTTTCTGTCCTCACAACAATAAAACTAATATATTATACATTTGTTTACCTTTACCTTTACCTCCAAACCACAGCTGTCCTACAGCTGCCATATCGGATAATTTTTGACATGTCATTTGAACATCCAATCAGAACATAGTTATAATGCGCATGCGCCGGGCTGATAGGTTTTGACATATAAAAATTCACTCTCTATCGCCGGTAAAGAAGTATAACTTCAAAAATTCCTACTTTCAGTTATCTCGTTAAATTGACTCCAACAGTCCTATACTTTTGCCAGGAAAAGTGTCACATAAATGGCGGTAGTGCCATTATTTTTTTGGCGGTCAAATGACAGCGTGCCATTGGCCGGAACAATGACACTTTTGAGGTTATGTTCTGACGTTCGACGTGAACATATCGCTTTTTATCACGAAAACCGTTATATTTCGAGAAGTGCTCTTGGTATTTTTCGTTAAGGTGATACAGTAGCGATCAACAGGTAGCAAAAACCCGTTCCAAGATTGCGGCTGTAATTTTGAATATTTTTTCGAGATATTTGGCACACGTATTCGTAATATAATAAATGGCGGTACAGAGCCAAATTTGAAAAATATATTAATATGTGGAAATTACTCCGTAATTAAATACAATATTAAAAAAACGAGCCTGTACCGCCATTAAGAACAACAAAAAATGCACTTTCTTCAAATAAACTTTTTTATCCGATGCCTAGATTTTGTGTCATTTTGGGCATCGGATAAAAAAGTTTATTTGAAAAAAGTGTATTTTTTTGTTCTTCTTAATGGCGGTACAGGCTGGTTTTTTTAATATTGTATTTAATTACAGAGTAATTTCCACATATTAATATATTTTTCAAATTGGGCTCTGTACTGCCATTCTTTATTATACCTATTACGAATACGTGTGCCAAATATCTCGAAAAAATATTCAAAATTACAGCCGCAATCTTGGAACGCGTTTTCGCTACCACGTTTCCTCTTAAGGTGGTATGACACAATGTTAAAATTTATATAATTTTTAGGTACAGTTACCGTCACTATTTCAAAACCAATTTTCAACTCATGGGTATGTATGTGAACTGTAAACTTTCTAGTTTAAATAGTATCTAGTTAAAATTTCCAAAGAAGGCAGTAATTTTTTTATAACTGTACTTAAACAAACCCATGTCATAACTTACTTGGTATCCTGCCCTAAAAATTGGATTTATGTACATAATAATAATTTTTAAACTTCGATACAAAATAACTACCATAAATGATTAGTTATGCAATAAGCTTTGTTTTAAGCAAACGTTCATTATTCATACTGCCATAATTTTTAAATTAACTGTACCTAAAGGTAAAAAATTATAGTTAAAAGCTGCAATCTAGGGATTTTGTTGATATGACCGTAACAAGTTAGCATTATTCTAGTGATAAATTAGTTAGGCTATTACTTAATAGATGAGAAACTGAGTTCACGTGTCATTTAGTAGATGGCAGCAGTGATGTATTAAATGGCGACAGATGCGCGTTTGCCAGATGTTACAAAAATCTGCAAAATTGAATCATTAGTCACACGATCCATCCACGAAATTCTTAAAATGCGACTGTAATATCACATCTCGAATGCCTTGAGTTTTCTTAAAGAAGCTTCGGAAAGAATCCAGGCTTCTACTCCGTATAATAATCTCGAAAATACATAGGATCTGATAATAGAAATTTTGCTACCACTACCAAGTGGTAAATCGATACTTCTGAAACGAGACTTCATCATTATGAACGCTGATCTCGCTTTTCCTATGCGTTGTTTTATTTCACTAGAGTAGTCCCATTGACCGTTTATGTTGGTACCAAGGTATGTGTAGCTGTCCACTTTGTCAATTGGTTGTTGGTTAAACAAAAGCCGTGTATGTAATATATTTCGCTCTTACTGACTACCATTACTTTCTTTTTCCATATTGAAATTAAGTACATGTTTACTTCTTATATCTTATATGTGCATTCTTTGCAAATCTAGGCTATCTCTAATGCTGTTTAGATCTATCATCTAATCCCGTTTCCTCCAAAATGGTTATGAGTATGAGCTTATCATGTTGTACTCTATCAAATGTCTTTTTGTAGTCGATAAAACAAATATATAGGTACGGCACAGTTGACATATCTGCACCTCTGCTTAAGCACTTGGACAGTCAATAGAGCCTCTCGGGTGCCTAAGGGCAAGGCATTGCGGAATCCAATCTTTGTCTATGATACTACTTGCTCTTCGCATTTTTTATATATTCTGTTGTGTATCACTTTTAAAAATGTTTTAAGTAAATGGCTCATTAGGCTAATTATTATTCTGTCCTCGCATGTTGAAATGAGAAATGAAATAAAAATGTGAAATTTTCCGAGGAAAAAACTTCCCCTGTTAACATTCAATATGAAAAAAAGTTATTGTAGTGACGCTGTTTTTCAATTGACTTACGTATTTTACATTTATTAAAAATATTATTTTTATAAATAACTCGATCTTCATTCTGAGAATTAGCATAATCCTTTTTTGGTCATTTAGATAGGTACTTACTTGTATTTCAAATAATTGCAAATTTCTTTACAAGTTTGAAATAAATATTTTTGAGCAGTCAAAGAATTACGAATTGCCGTCTGTAAATACAATATTAAATAATAAACTATTTCCAAATGAATGAACGTTTAGTATCTATTAATGAGAATTTAACCTATGCAGGTAAAGAAATATATGTACGTGCTGCCATCTATTCAAAGAATTGTTAAACGTTAGTTTACATAATCACCACCTATTTTGACTGCATCGTGAATATACCCCCTTAATGTTTAAAAAAGTGACCAATATTTTAAAATAAAAATGACATAATTCAAAATTTTATCTTTTTTCTTTGTGAAATCGAATATCATAGTTTTTTAAAATCCATTTTTGTCTCTCCTGAAAAAGTTGTTTTTGAGTTGTGACACTTTTGTTCCAGATGAACCGGTACTATCAACCTATGACTGTAATTTTGAACAATCGTTTTCAAGATAACCGCGATGATTCGCGGTTATCTTGAAATTAGCGAGGGATAGATCCATTAGAAATATTATTATTGTTTGCGTTACCAAGCATTGTACGAATATATTGTTTACGAAAGCACAGAGAGCATATTATCAGAATATTATATTGCACATAGATTAAATCAAGAAATTAGTATAGATAGAATATGTAAGATTAATTGAAATTCAAGAAGCTGTTTAAATACGATTAAGTTATATAAAAAATAACAGGAATTCCAAGTGTAAGAAGAGTAAAAGTTGTTAGGTATATAATATTAATATTTGATAATTTTTAACTGTTCATTAACTAATGATTCTTTTATAATTAATTAATAATTTTAAAACGTTTCTATATTGGTTATTAAGGAGGCGCACACTTTCGGCTTCAATGCTATTTCATTGCATTCATTTTTTTCGACTGAGAAAACTAATAAGTATTTTTGAAAAATTTAAACGCAGAACGAAAGCTTACATTAGCGGGCGGAAAATCAATGAAAACTTCTAGAATGTTTATTTTAAGAAGTTACAGGGGTAAAAAAAAGAGAAAATTAAATTGAGTGTGATTTTTAATTTCAGATATCTCATTCAAAAGAAACTTTTTATTTATTCTAAGGGACTTTCGGCCCTCGGTAATAATGTAATCTTTCATTCTGCGTTTAAATTTTTTAAAAATATTTATTAGTTTTTTGAGGATTCGAAAAAATGAATGCATTTAAATAACATTGAAGCCGAAGGTTTGCGCCTATACACTCAATAAAAAACAGTTTTATGAAAATAATCGACAAAATCTAAGACATATCCCTTTTTATTATTATTCGGTAATATTTATATTATACATAATATTGGACAAATCATTCTTAAATGCAATATAAGAATTATTTTATGCCAATAAAACAAATTTTAGTAATATACATACATATTTTATGTGAATTTTATCCTATTCACCGAAACTATTTTCAAGTGTCAAAGTAATTTATAAATTGGAAAAGACTTAACATAAAAGTAATTTATGTTGAGAATGAGTCATTCAAAGAATTTAATATTTTTTTACAAAATTCTATCATTACTGCAATGCTTTTCTGCGGTTTGCTTATTGATCTTTTTTATATCAACGATCAATTATAATAATTATTGATTTTTAATATTTTCAAACACAGTAGCCTCAGCCTACCTAGGTAATCTCGTCCAGACATATGTCAGTTTTTCTTTGATGTTCATTTTATTACTTTTTTCTGAACCTTCGCTTCAAACCTTTTTCAAAATATTAATAAATAAATTACGTACGTGGGAAAAGTAAGTCATGAATTTCTAAAGTTTTTAATACAAGCTAAGTTTAAAATTCTTTTTAATGGTAAGAATTAACGAAATACTTTTTAACAGAGCGGTTAATTATAGGCCTGGGTCCCGCGTACCAAAAAAAAGTTGATTAATAGCAAGCTGAAAATTTGTTAATAGCTTAACGGTGTCTAGTCGGACCAACTTTTATGTGCGGGAACACTGGAAGTTTTAATTGTGAAACAGGTTAAAAATTTGGAACGTCAGACTACGAAAACGTCCCATGTATTTTGTAAGACAGAACTTCCAATTGATTTGTTACCCTTTCATAGATAGATAGATAGATAGATAGATAGATAGATAGATAGATAGATAGATAGATAGATAGATATGTTTATTGTTTCTAATGAAAAATCATATAACAAGAGGTTGAGTACAAATTATTACACATAAATAGTCGACGCTATGGAGATTTAGTTACAATTATTCATTTAATATAAATGAACGCAATCTGAGTGCATTAATAAAAAATGTACACAGTTCCTTAATCTCAGTGGGAGAATGGGTTGTATTTAAAAACAGAAAAAAGGAACTGTCGATTTTTATTTTTAAATTAGGACTTTTTGACATATATATAATACTAGTGACGTCATCCATCTGAGCGTGATGACGTAATCGATTTTTTTAAATGAGAGTATGGGTTGTGTGATAGCTCATTTGAAAGGTTATTGAATTTTCTATTCACTAATATAAACATTAACATAATTATTTATACAGGGTGTACAAAAAATTTTCTTTTATTAATTAACTTTGATTAAATTTGACAAATAGAAGAAAATTTTTTTTTGTACACCCTGTATAAATAATTATGTTCATGTTTATATTACTGAATAGAGAATTAAATAACCTTTCAAATGAGCTATCACACAACCCCTACTCTTATTTAAAAAAATCATCGATTACGTCATCACGCCCAGATGGATGACGTCACTAGTATTATATATATGCCAAAAAGTCCTAATTCAAAAATAAAAATCGACCTGTCTAAGGATTTCTCTTGAAATTTGCCCATTCTCGAGATAATGAATTTATGCAAACTCAAACGTCCTCACTTATACTACAGTGTCGCACACGCTTGATTAGCAATTAAAAAAACAAAGAGGTTTTCGATATTTTATTGCAAAAAACTCTTCTGGATTTCATCAATCAATGTTTAAAGAATATCTACGTACCTTGGAAACATTGAAATTTTTAGATAAATGTCCGATTTAGGGTTAAAAATGGCCGATTTCTCAATTTTCAAAATTTTCAATCGCTCATATAACAAAAACTATTAACTTAGAGAAAAATCACTAAAGACGTTTTCTGTTTGGAATGATTCAAAAACCCTAAAAAAAATTTGTTCGATGCAAAAAGAATAATTTTAGGAAAAACCCCTAATCTTTTCCCTCGTCTGGCAAGGTCTTATGCTCTTCGGAATCGCCTGTCATTGTACACATTTCTTCTAAATGACTTACTCAAACACATACTTAAACTTAAACCTTACAGGAGAAAGTTTATTTTACCCCCTAAATTTGCACTTTTCGATTCACCTGGTAGATACACGCACAGTTCGGATTCAGATCCGAGCACTCGTGTGAACTTCAAGTGCTGAGGTTAACAGAATATATCACGAAAGGGTTCAACGAAAAGAAATATACAGCGGCCGCCTTTCTAGACGTCAGTAAAGCATTTGACAGGGTATGGCACGACGGCCTGCTGTATAAAATGAACCAATATGGTTATAGTGAGGCGATGACGTGTCTTCTCTCGTCATACCTAGCCAACAGGAGGTTCAGAGTTCGGATAGGGCCAACCCTGTCCGAAGTTGGGACCATGGAGGCTGGTGTGCCACAGGGGGCAGTGTTGTCGCCATATCTATATACCATATATACGGCAGACACCCCAACTGAACCCAGATCGTTGCTAAGTCTATACGCAGATGATACAGCGATAGCTTTTAGCAGTACCCACCCAGATTTTGCAACAAGACATCTACAAAGAGCTCTTGACGAACTACAAGAATGGTGTGTGCAGTGGAAAATAGCTGTCAATCCTGACAAAACACAGGCCGTTATGTACCAAAAAAGAAGAGGCAGACCAAATGAGGTACTATCCCTATTTGATACCCAAATTGAATGGTCAAATCAAGCCAAATACCTAGGCGTAATGTTGGACAAAAGGCTGACCTTTACAGAACACGTAAAACAAACGGTCAACAAAGCTAAAGCCCTTAGGAGTCAACTGTCATCGCTAATAGGTCGAAAGAGTAAACTGAGATTTAAGACAAAGATTAGGATGGCAAATTGTATAATTTTGCCAACTCTAACATACGCCTCAGCCGCATGGGGGCACACGTGTAAAACCAATAAGAAAAAAATACAAACCATCCAAAACCACATGATCAGGGAAGCTCTGAATATACCTACATATGTCCCATTAAGATATGTATTTGGACATACGCAACAAAAGAAAGTCCTGAGAATGATAGACGAAAGAGCACATGAAATATTTAACAATATCAGACACCATCCTAGCAGATTATTAAGAGAATTGACTAACTACGACGAAAACCAAAGAACGGTACATAGACGGCCTAGACAGCAGTTAGCTGGATATAGAGGAAACCCTTAATGAAAAATTGAGATAACCACAGAATATCGAAACACAAATGTCGCCCTTCAGGCACTAAGTACCCTTCAGGTAGGTCAAATGGACCATAGCCGCGGAATGTGAGCATCAAGGTCACGTACCGACAGACGTGGGCTTGATGGCCACACCTTTCGGGCGCTCAGCCGTCGAGGAGAACAAAATTTATTTTGCCAATTCGCCGGCTGAGTGACCGAGCACACACGGTCTGGACAGCAAGACACCGATTTAGATTGGTGCCTTGATGTCCGGAACACATTTTTTTAGGACTCAAGTCCAAAGTAAAGTAAAAAATTAACTTAGTCATTAATAGGGAGAAAAGCTCTTCTAGCTACCCCTAAAACCAGGTGGCTTAACCACATGAAGTAATACAAAGGGTGTCCCATTACCCAGGGCATCCAAAGTAACATTAAGATCAACGCCTCCCCATTCGGTATGTCCTTCGATGGGGAGGGGTGGAGGTATAGCTTGGGGGTCAGATAGGTACCACTCCATTACGGGGTGTGACCGGTTTGATCTTCGGACATGTGGGTTCCACTTTTCCATTGGAACACACATGTTCCCCGGGGCTGGGGTTGATACGAGCATGTGTGTGTGTGTGTGTGGTAGATACACGTGCACCGCTGAGGCCTGCCAGGTCATGGTTTTTAGCCTTGGTGTGCTATGAATTATCACTAGAAAAATTTTTAGCCTTACAGGACGACCGTTAGTCGGAGGGTTCACTAGCTCTTAGACTATAATTTCATTTGGCATGTTAAATAGGGGGAGATTTTCACGACTTATTATATATAAAAAAAAACGGGCCAACTTTATTTTGAGCGCAACTCGCATAATTTTGATGCTACAAACTTTTATGAAAAATAAAAATAAATATATTTTTAGACGCTTTAAAAGAGTATTTATGAGTTTTCTGCGAAAAGTGCTTCATTTTTTGGTTACTTCAGCTTGAAACATTCGATTCGGAATTTTACGAGTAAGAACGTATTTTTCATGATATACAACTTTGCTTCTTCTGGGTTTATAGTCCAAGTGAATACCAATTTGTTCCTTTTTTTACAGGCTACATTTTTTCTAAGAATATTTTTTTCGATAAAGTACTAAGTTTTTTAGTTATTTGCGAAACACTGCCAGAAAACGTGTTTTTTTTTTGTTGAAAAATGCACATTTTCACTTGCAAATAACTCGAAAAGTATTAAAGCAGTTAAAAAACCTTATAGCACAAAAGTTGCTTAGAATTAGTGAATTTATCCATTTTCAGACTTATTTTAAACATATGTTTTTTCACCCCCGATAAGGGGTAAATTTCACCCCCCAAGTAAAATCAACCAACGGCGCAATTTCAACTTTGAAATATAGGGTAAGTAGAACCTAAATCCAAATTTTCAAGCAAATACTGGGCTATAATATGTATATTCATGTTTTGTACTTTGAGTAAGAGTATGCCGTATGCCCTCTTCTATTGATAAAGTCAAAGGCTTGCTAGAGAATAAAATATTTTTGTTTGATTCTATAGAAGGCTAAGACTTTTTGAATATACCTCGTAGCTTGAGTGTAGTATGTTTACTTTTCAATTGAATGTTAACAGTTTTGATAATAATATGATATCATCGAGTATATTTTCAACAATGTCTATTAACCTTCAGACCGATATTTACATACACCATTCAAGCATTTTTAGAGTGTTGTTTTAGACGGAGAGCTAGAGCCGAAAAATCATCGTCATAAGTAATATGGAGTTTTTCCTGTGAAATGTGTCCATTGAATATTGACAATTATGACCCCTTTCAGGCTGACACCTCAGTGGATACAGGAAGTAGCAATAAGATATGAAAGGGGAATGTTAGTGCAGTCATTAAAGGTTTTCACCTCCTATTTTGTTAAACCTATATCGATTTGCATGAAAATTGGTGACTAGTTAGAGCATACCTCAAGAAACAAAACTGATTTGGTGCCACCTCGCACTTTTACCCTGGTGACGCATACCACCCCTTCCTGGGGTTGAGGTTGAAAACTAATTTGTTAAAAATAACCCCACAAATCGATAGAGGGACGAATTCTAATTAAAATTTTTTATATCATGTTATTAAAACAAATCAATAATTTTTGAGTTATTAAAGACCAAAGATTTGTCTATTTAAAAGCACATGCGTGAAGTTACGTATGATAAAAAGAACATATATTAATTGTATGTATATTATAATATTAATTAATTGTATGTTAGTAAAATATTATTTTTATATTATTTCGATATTTAATTGAATTTTTTCTATCAATATAAACTGAATATGTCCAGAAACTGGGGGTGTCCAATAATGGGTACATTTGACATATTCGAATACACTTTTGCTAAATTTATAATATCGAAATCATACAAAAATAATATTTTAGTAACATACAATTAATTAATATGTTCTTTTTATCATCCGTAACTTCACGCATGTGCTCTTAAACAGAAAAATATTTTATCTTTAATAACTCAAAAAGTATTGATTATACAATAGACATATTACTTATGACGATGATTTTTAGACTATTTGTACTTGGAATATATTTTTAAATGCCTAACGAAGGGATTAAACATCAGAATCGTTTGTTTGCTTAATAATATAGTATAGTTGATCCAAAAGATGGCATAATCCAGACATCCAAAGTGAAAGTTATCCTTCAACACCAAATTGTTCTATATGGTCCACAGAATGTCCAGAAAAAAGTCACACCATTTTGAGCGTCGGGTTTGGGGGGGAGAGGGGGGAGAAATCGGTAAATTCGTAGTTTTTTAAGTTTTTCGCCAATATTTCTAAAACTATTCGGTTTAGCATGAACAACCCTCTATACAAAATTGTTCTACATTAAATTTGAAATAAAAAAGGCCCTATGCATAATCTTTCTAAAATGAATGGTTCCAAAGTTACGGAGGTAGTATAGTCCAAAAAAAGGCCTAACCCAAACATACAAAGTAAAAGTTTTCCTCCAACTCCAAAATGTTCTATATGGTCCACATATTGTTCAGTAAAAAGTTACACCATTTTGAGCGTCCGGTTTGGGAGGGAGATGGGAGAGAAGCCGGTAAATTAGTAGTTTTTTTTTTCTTTTTTCGTCAATATTTCTAAAACTATGCTTTAGCGCCAACAATGTTATAAGATATGAAAGGTGTAAGATATAAGATATCAAAAATGATCTACGAGAAATTTAAAACAAAAAATGTTCTATACAGAATTGTTATAAAATCAACGGTTCCAGAGTTACGGAGGGTGAAATGACGAAGTTTTCGATACTTTTTATATTTTTTGGGCAATATTTATGATATAACTATACCAAAAACCCAGACATCCAAAGTGAAAGTTATCCTCCAACACCAAATTGTTCTATATGGTCCACATAATGTTCAGAAAAAAGTCACACCATTTTGAGCGTCGGGTTTGGGGAGGAGAGGGGGTAGAAATCGGTAAATATAAAAAGTATCGAAAGCCTCCACTTTTCACCCTCCGTAACTCTGGAACCGTTGATTTTATAACAATTATGTATAGAACCTTTTTTGTTTTAAATTTTATGTAGAACATTTTTCTATAGAACATTCCTTACGCTAAAGTATAGTTTTAGAAATATTGACGAAAAACTTAAAAAACTACTAATTTACCGACTTCTCCCCCATCTCCCCCCCAAACCGGACGCTCAAAATGGTGTAACTTTTTACTGAACAATATGTGGACCATATAGAACAATTTGGTGTTGAAGGAAAACTTTTACTTTGGGTGTCTGGGTTAGGTCTTTTTTGGACCAATTATACTATACTACCTCCGTAACTTTGGAACCGTTCATTTTAGAAGGGTTATGCATAGGACCTTTTTTATTTCAAATTTAATGTAGAACAAGTTTGTGTAGAGGGTTGTTCCTGCTAAACCGCTTAGTTTTAGAAATATTGACGAAAAACGTAAAAAACTACGAATTTGCAGATTTCTCCCCCTCTCCCCCCCCCCCCAAACCCGACGCTCAAAATGGTGTGACTTTTTTTTGAACATTATGTGGACCATATAGAACAATTTGGTATTGGAGGATAACTTTCACTTTGGATGTCTGGGTTTGGGTCTAACTATACCATACTATAAACAAATTAATCAATAAATGATTGGACTAGAAAATGTAATACTACAGTAAAGTGTGTGGTTTTTTCAATCGATAGCTGTTGTGGCAGATGTAAATTCAAAGGCTGCTGTTTTGTTGTTATTCGATATTGATGTTCACTACAAGTTTCGAATATTTGCCTAAATACCCTTTATTGACTTTATGTGTACAGATCAACTAGATAAGAGTATAAATAGGTAGGTACTCAAATTTGAGAATTTAAACTTTTTTAGTGCATTCTAAATGGACAGATAAATTTATGTTTTATTTTTGTGTTTTCTAGAATCTAGAACTCTTAAAAATAAAAACACAACAGAAACAAAACCCAAACTGTTATTTCCATTACGCGGACTACATTTTGTTCGAGTTTTGTTTTTGATTTTAGCCCTTTTCCACTGGTTTTCACGAGGAAGACAAAGAACAGCTTTTTCTTCAATAGCCAAAGAACATGTTTAAGAGTTTCTGTTCTTGGATGTGTCTGGCCGAGACTGAATTCCTTGAAAAAAAAGGGATTTCTGGTATGCATAAAACTTGCGTTATAACCAAAACACGTAACACCTTGATGTAAAATTTTGTCTTATCCAGATTTCTTCATTTTTTAGAGTTCCTTCTTTCACGTTAATATTGTGAAATTATATTTTTAATTTTATTTCTCTCTCCTATAGCGCTATAACTATAACCCAAGTCGGGCTCTGGTTTCCCCCAGCATCCGCCTCCAAGTACACATCTCTGTTCCTGACTGTTCTCCTCAAGTTGCCCACCATCAATATCTTGTAACCCTTAATTCTTGAGCGAAAGGCCACACGGGCGATAATTTACGGCGTCGTAAGAGCAGTAAACCCATTGGTTACTAACTCCTCCACCAATTGTAGATGAAATAGCGAGTTAGTCAACCAATGCCTCGTCAGGTTTACTGCTCTTACGGCGCCGTAAATTATCGCCCCTGTGGCCTTAGTCTACGGCTCCACGGGCGACAAATTTACGCTAGCAGTAGCCGTAAAACGAACTTAAGGTTCCGCGGAACGGAATAGGAATAGCCGAACTGAACCGACTACGCACAAGTCCTGTAGTCGATTCAGCTCGGCTATTCCTATTCCGTTTCGCGGAACCTTAAGTTCGGTTTACGGCTACTGCTGGCGTAAACTTGTCGCTCGTGGAGCCGTAGCCTTAGCCTTAGTATAGAATTCTCATTTCGTTTATCCACCTCTTCATTGATCTTCCTACTGCCCGACGTCCCACCCTAATCCTCTAAGCGTTCTATTAGGTATTCTGTCATTATCTATTCTTATAAGGTGACCTGCCAAGCGCAATTTTTGTATTTTTGCATAATTTGCTATAGAGGATTCCTTGCAATGTAGCTCGTGGTTGAACCTTATTCTCCTCATACTATTGTAGATAGGTCCCGATATCCTTCTCAATATCTTTCTTTTCTCTCATGAGTCATGATCCTTGTTTCTACGCTATAATAAAGGTACTAGTACACTTTAGACTTTAGAAGACAAAAATAATCATTTTTTTCAAGAATTTTTTTTTTCAGAACCTTTATTAGAAATGAACATAAAACTTTTTACATATTAATATCTAACTCTTAGAGAGTACAAAAAATATATCTTTTTTCATTTATGCACGTACACTAATATTGTAGAGGGCGCAAAAGTCGAGGCCTCGAAAAATGATGGCGGACAGTTAATCTCAGGAGTGGGATATCTGAAACAAAAAAATCGTACTGCAATTGAAAAAGGAAGGTTTCTTACGTGAAAATTTACAACAATTTGACTAAAAAAATAAAAAATAACGATTTTTTAAACATGAAAAACTGAAGAAAAACGGGCGATTTTTTCACAAATTTTTCGCAATTTTTTCAAATTTCCGTAAAATCTTTTTTTTGCGAAATTCTTCACTAACGGTGGAAAATTGTCACGTAAGAAACCTTTCTTTTTCAAATGCCGTACGATTCTTTTGTTTCAGAGATACCAATCCTGAGATTAACTGTCCGCCATCGGAACTACTTTTTTTCGAGGCCTCGACTTTGGCGCCCTCTACAATATTATTGTACGTCCACAAATGAAAAAAGATATATTTTTTGTATTCTCTAAGCGTTAGATATTAATATGTAAAAAGTTTAATGTTTATTTCTAATAAAGGTTCTGAGAAAAAACTCTTGAAAAAATGCTTAATTTTGATCTTCTAAAGTGTACTAGTACCTTAGGTACGTATCCATACAAGGGTGAACCCCGCTCCGTGTAGATGCACAAATGGATACGGCATGCGCTCCTCTACATATAAACCGCAAACCGGTTGAATCGAAGAGGGTGAGCGCCGAGCGGGGTTCACCGACGTATCCACTATGTGGAGCTGCTACACGGAGCGGGGTTCACCCTTGTATGGATACGTACCTTTATGTTGCTATTTATCGTATGATAGTTTTATATATTTTGAACCTCCGACAGAGAGAAGTATGCTTTGTTAAGTTGTGCTCACAACGAGGCGCGCCGACTCTCGCTTCCTGGTATCCCTCGTACTGCTCGTACGCCAGAGCCGTGCGGTACATTTTTTCAATATGATGCAAGTCTTCGAAATGGCGCCCATTAAGTATTATTGAAACTTGACTTTTATTTTTATTAAATGAAACGGCACAAAATGAACGAAAACCTTTATTTTAAAAACAAAACATACCTTAAATTAAAAGAAAGATGTATTAACATTAAATAACATTTAGAAAAATTACAATTTTGCCCTCCTACCTTTAATTTTGGCAAACTCTCAATCCGATTGGTGTAGTCTAAAGTAGCAGCTAGTGAGGGATGAGTGAAATAAGTGGTAATTTTTTTGAAGTTATACTTCTTTACGGGCGTAATGACGGTGAAATTTTATATGGTAAAACCTAGCGACCGGGCGCATGCGTATTATAACTTTGTTCTGATTGGATGTTCAAATGACATGACAAAAATTATCCAATATGGCAGCTGTGGCACAGCTGTGGGACTGTGGTTTGGTTATAATGTATGCTTGTTGTGTTTTAAAATTTGTAGGAAGAGAAACAACAAACAAAAAGTTAGTTAATGGTTATACTGCCTTTTTAAATAGTTTTCATATTATATTTTTGGACTTACTTACATAGAAGAGATGATTGTTGCATGCCAATGTGAAAGCTCATCAAACTGTGACTAGTATCTATGAGTGCCGCAGATCTCGCTTATTCAAAGCTAAAAAATCTTTCACTGGTAAGTGTTTTATAAATAGTTGATCAAATTTTGTTATGATATTTGAACATAGCCACTTTGCACGACGCAAGTGATTGCGAAATTTATTAGTCGTTATACGGGCTCCGATACCTACCTTGAACCTACCAAAATACATAAGTAGTATGTAATACTTTTATTTACATAATTTGATTACCATCAAAATTTCTATCAATATTCACCTAATATACTGTTTTCTTACTCTATGTTTTGTTGTATTTTTTCAATTCTAAATCATTTCAATTCAAAATCAAAATAATTTGATTTATATAAGTTAAAAATGTCAAAAGGTTAATCTGTTTAGTTAGACGATCTTCGCACATAATGACAAGCTGTCTCTGTGGCGCAGTTTTAATGCGAGTGAATCCCAATACAACGCAAATACCAGCCGCGTGGTAAGTTGGTTCGAATCCCAATAGAAACTTTTACTTTTTTATTTTTTTTATACATTTTATTATTGTAAGTATATTTATTATATAATTTTATTTTCAGAAAATACGTATTTAGTTAAAATAAGTATTTTTCCGACAATTAATGTTCAGAAATCATTTGTGGCATTTTTAATGTGTTTGTATGTGTTTTATTTTTTTTTTAATTTAATTTTTGGCAGTGTTTTAATAAAAATGTTTGAGAAGTAGTAAGTATAAATTAATTTAATATTTAAATAAAATATAAATAAAAAGTATATTAATTTCGTTTATAATCATATAATCGTATAATAGAAGTATAACTTCTTACGTGCGTACAAAGTACACACACATTCTTTTTTTTTTGTTTTGTTTGTCTTTTTTTTAATGGCATGGACTGTATGTCAATCAGCCAGCCACAACATGACTAATATATCAAGAAGAACAACATTTTATGACCGTAAAATTCATATAATATCAGTAACGAAGAAAAGTTAGTTCAGTTGAGATTTAATTTAAGTAGGTACTTTGGAGCTTCGTAAATAGTTTTTAATAATTTTTAATTTTGAAAAAAAAAACTTCTTTCCCTAATAGCTACCGAGACAGGCGGTGTTAATAAAATTTTTATTGATACAACTACATTTGGGTATAAAAAACTAGGGTATCTTGGCACAAACAGTTCAAAATCTCAAAACCTTAAAAAAAGGTTTCATGGAGTATGGTATCATTTGAGATATATCACGCAATTCTTCTAGAAGATCATTTGAATCTATATCCAATTCTTATTCTTTTTCTATTGAAAATATTGAATGAAGATCCATACAATATTTTTCTAGTGTTTTATCATCTACGTCCCTCCATTTAAAAGTATCATATAAGAATTTACAGAAGCGAAAATCGGCCAATCAAAGAATTAATGGCAATGTCTAAAATATTGATGAAACCATTTATTTTAAATTTATCTTCCTCTGTTAAGAACTCATCCAAAGATTTTTCGTAATAAAATTGGCGCCTTTTTCTCGTGGCTCGAATTTCATTTTCAGCTGGAAATTCGGAACTTATATTAAGATTTTCTGCAATTTCATTAGCAGTAATTCGCATTTGGTCATAGCCACTTTTCATTTTTTCTGTAGTTGCTGACAACATTTTTACACAATCTGGCAAATTTATAGTTACATGTTGCAACATCTTTATACTACACCGCTTTTCCATAACTTATTAAAATTTGTAAAAATACGTCCTGTTACAATAAACATTCACCGGTTGAATCACTAGCTTCAAAAAAACCAGTAAAAAATTCCTCGATAATTCATTCTGACTAGAATAAATAGCGACCACTTTTATCGTCAATGAGAGCTGTTTAATATGACTTACGTCTGGGGTAAAATCGGCGATTATCGAAAAATATTTAGCGATTTTTGCTATTTCGACAATTTTGTTTAAAATATCATCACCTATTAAACTTATCAATTCATCTTGCCTACTGTTGCTTAAATAAGTCACAAACCACTTATCGGACTCTCGTTAAACTCTTCTGATATGTTCTTCCATTACTGGATCAAACTCAGAGAGCAATTGTACTAAAAAACTTTTCATTTTTTCTGTAGTTGCTGACAACATTTTTACACAATCTGGCAAATTTATAGTTACATGTTGCAACATCTTTATACTACACCGCTTTTCCATAACTTATTAAAATTTGTAAAAATACGTCCTGTTAAACATTCACCGGTTGGATCACTAGCTTCAAAAAAACCAGTAAAAAATTCCTCGATAATTCATTCTGACTAGAATGAATAGCGACCACTCTTATCGTCAATGAGAGCTGTTTAATATGACTTACGTCTGGGGTAAAATCGGCGATTATCGAAAAATATTTAGCGATTTTTGCTATTTCGACAATTTTGTTTAAAATATCATCACCTATTAAACTTATCAATTCATCTTGCCTACTGTTGCTTAAATAAGTCACAAACCACTTATCGGACTCTCGTTAAACTCTTCTGATATGTTCTTCCATTACTGGATCAAACTCAGAGAGCAATTGTACTAAAAAACTTTTCATTTTTTCTGTAGTTGCTGACAACATTTTTACACAATCTGGCAAATTTATAGTTACATGTTGCAACATCTTTATACTACACCGCTTTTCCATAACTTATTAAAATTTGTAAAAATACGTCCTGTTAAACATTCACCGGTTGAATCACTAGCTTCAAAAAAACCAGTAAAAAATTCCTCGATAATTCATTCTGACTAGAATGAATAGCGACCACTCTTATCGTCAATGAGAGCTGTTTAATATGACTTACGTCTGGGGTAAAATCGGCGATTATCGAAAAATATTTAGCGATTTTTGCTATTTCGACAATTTTGTTTAAAATATCATCACCTATTAAACTTATCAATTCATCTTGCCTACTGTTGCTTAAATAAGTCACAAACCACTTATCGGACTCTCGTTAAACTCTTCCGATATGTTCTTCCATTACTGGATCAAACTCAGAGAGCAATTGTACTAAAAAACTTTTCATTTTTTCTGTAGTTGCTGACAACATTTTTACACAATCTGGCAAATTTATAGTTACATGTTGCAACATCTTTATACTACACCGCTTTTCCATAACTTATTAAAATTTGTAAAAATACGTCCTGTTAAACATTCACCGGTTGAATCACTAGCTTCAAAAAAACCAGTAAAAAATTCCTCGATAATTCATTCTGACTAGAATGAATAGCGACCACTCTTATCGTCAATGAGAGCTGTTTAATATGACTTACGTCTGGGGTAAAATCGGCGATTATCGAAAAATATTTAGCGATTTTTGCTATTTCGACAATTTTGTTTAAAATATCATCACCTATTAAACTTATCAATTCATCTTGCCTACTGTTGCTTAAATAAGTCACAAACCACTTATCGGACTCTCGTTAAACTCTTCTGATATGTTCTTCCATTACTGGATCAAACTCAGAGAGCAATTGTACTAAAAAGTTTTCATTATTAGATTGAAACAAATGATCAGTTGCTCCACGAAAAACTAAACATTGTGAGGCCAAAAGTCTAATTCTTTTCACAACTCATTTTAGTTCTTCTCCCCAATCTTGAATTATCCATTATTACATTAGATTTTATTATATTATGCCGCTCCCCTTGTGATGCCGCCTGATGCGACTGCCTCACCGCATCATAGCACGGCACGGCCCTGCTCGTACCATATTATTATCGATCGCCAGATGCATTATTTTAAATGCGAGCGTTCACCAAAATGAAGAGTAAGTAGGATACTAAGCTCTATGCTAGGATACGATGCGATAGACTCCGTGGTGAACAAACCCTTAGGCAAGCCGCACACCAAAGAAACATGAAACGTAAAACATGTTTCATGAAAATAAAACACTGCTAAACAAATCTCAAAGTCCGCCTACCAATGAATCGAGTATGATTCATGCTCATGACACATTTTTATTTTCGGAGAGTTTCATAAATGGCCGGACGTATATTTGTTTACCAGTGGTTTATTTCCATGAAACGTAATGTACGTTTCATGTTTCTTTGATGTGCGGCCTGCCGAAGGGTTTGCTCACTACGGAGAGCAATGGATTGTATCCTCGCTCCGACCCTTGCTCCCTGGTATTTATATTCGTGAATTCTCGCATTTAAAATAATGTATTTATTTTACATTACATTTTACATTACAAATACATTATTTTAAATGCGAGAATTCACGAATATAAATACCAGGGAGCAAAGGTCGGAGCGAGGATACAATCCATTGCTCTCCGTAATGAGCACAACTTTAGAAAGCATTATCCTTTTCCGTATTTCTTCTCCTCGCTGCCATCCCCAGTTATTTGTTACGCTCAGGCGTGTGAGCTGTTTTACTGCTTTAATAGAGAGATATCGAAACTCGGAGTTAAAAGTTCCTTTATTACAGGATCTTTTAATAAAGGACAAATACAGGACATGTGTAATGAGAGTTATCGAAAAGCAGTTTTAAGGGATCTTTTATTTTGACAAATGACATTAAATATTTTTGTAAATATAAAAATAACCTATAAAATTCTATTTGTAATCTCGTATAAATAAGACCATAGAAGAGTGAATAAGACCTTATTATAGAGATAAAAATTAAAATAAGAGTAAGAACAAGACAATTAAGAATAAGATCATTGAAAAGAGTAAAACGTTGAATTTAATTATTTTGTCATTTAAAGAACAACATAACCCATAATACTTAACATAAACCATAGTACAACATGAAAGTGAAATTAGAAATACTATGTTATAAGGGAGTTAAGGAGTTGTTAAATACTTTTGCATATTATGGGTATACGAAATGGAGAATTTATGGACAATGTATCTGTTAGGGAGCAGTTGAAGTGCTGTGTAATTAATCACAAATTGCTTCAAGAGCTGTTATTGAAAGAACATTTTGTATTTTGAAGAGAATATTTCCAATATTAATATGTGAAATAAGATGCAAGTTATATTTAAAGAATAATATGAGCTTGTTCAGTTTTACAGTTTCATTGAAA
Source organism: Diabrotica virgifera virgifera (assembly GCF_917563875.1). Classification (NCBI taxonomy): domain Eukaryota; kingdom Metazoa; phylum Arthropoda; class Insecta; order Coleoptera; family Chrysomelidae; genus Diabrotica; species Diabrotica virgifera. The sequence continues at coordinate 10,889,885 of NC_065445.1, forward strand.
TTTGCACTAACAAATATGAAGGTGGTGCGATTTAATGGAACAAGCTTTGTTGTTTATTTGGGTTTATATTTATGACTGCCGACACTAAATCCATTCGCCAAATCGAACATGCTGTAGCAGTACATTTTCAAACAGGAGCAAATCTAGTGCAACTACATTTTGTGTGTGTTTGTTTGTGGTAAAATTATTCGCAATTTAAGGCAAGTTTAAATGGTTAATGTTGATAATTTTATTTTTATTGGACTGCAGTTTGCTAGTAAAGTTATAAATAAATAGGTATAGTATATATATAGTTTAATATTGGTGTCTGATTTTAAGTATTTTATTATTAGCAGTTTTTTAATAAATTTATAAATAGGTACATATTAATGTTTGATTTTACGTATCCTTTAAAATATGTTATATCACTTTCCGTTAAAAGGACTTCCACAACTAGCAAAAATGTATGAACAATTTGTTTTAACGGGTTTTGTAGAACCGTTGATACACAGATGCGTTGCAGAGCACATATAGAAAATTAAACAGATTGTGGATGAGTGGAATGCCCTATACAAAGCTTGAACGCCACAAAAGCGACTAAAATCCAGGAAAAGCTTCCTTGGAACAGTGCAGGATGAGTATTTTCCTCTTCCCTAGGTTCAATGAACCAGACAATCTCTAGACCTAGACTTTAAAACACGGAAAACTATAAATAGGATAAGACCAGGGGTCGCTCCAGTAAAATCAAACATTATAAAATGGAGGAAAATAGACCAAGATGATGTGAACTGTGACTATGGAAAAATACAGAATATGGAACATCTTCTTACATGCAGAAACTATCCTTGTACCCTCGAAGATTTGTGGCTCGGCAACAAAGATGGAGCCGACATAGCCCAAAACTGTGTTTTAAAGGACAAAAATAATAGATGAATTAGCTTTATGGTGGATGAATTATTTTGACAGTATATTTAAATAAACAAAAGCTGATGGCACGAAAGTGTAATACTTTTGGTTCAAAACGATATAGATTCTAATACATCAAGGATAAAAAATTTCAAAAATAAATACTTAAACCACTTAAATCTTTGTTTTATTGTATGAACCCGTTTATATTTTAATACCATTTATGTTATATATCTGTTGAATTGAACTCTACCTTTGAATGCAGAATTTGAACAAATCCTAAACTTTTCCACAATGTCTCAAGTATGATACTTGTGCATTCAAATTAATTGAAATTAGGTAGGTACATCTTATATATCTGTAATAAAAATATTTATTTCTATACAAAAATGTCTGGAGTTTAAATGAGTTGTAAAGAAATTCTATGTCTGATTATTGTACCTAATTATTAAACACTAAAATTATTTACAAAAATTATATTTAAATTCCTGTTTACAAACTTTTTCTAATAACTCAATGGTCTTAAATATTCTTTTTTATATTGATTTGGGTCAAAACATTAATAATCTATATCTGAGAATAAACTGTTATTCCTTTATTTAGGAGTTCTTTTTAATAAATAAAACTTCAACTTAGATCAAAAATATCCAGATGTGATAAAAACATAAATAAAAGTGAAGTTAGACGACTTTCTTTTCTTGTTTCTTCGCATAATTTGACAAATATGTCACATTTTTGACACGTTACGTCAAAATACAGGATCCTTTATTAAAAGATTTTTGTCCTTTATTTTTCCTTAACCCTACGTTAGGCGCGTCGTTATTGCTGACAAGCTTAGGCGCGCGGTCTACGATTGTAGACCAATAGTTTTTTGTCGTATAATACCGGATTTTGACAAAATTAACAAATTAGTGGTTAATAACATGTTTATTTATGTTCGCACTTTGATATTAGATATGTTCTGTTCCTTGGCTTTTCTCATTTTGACAGTGGTAAAATTAAAAACGAGGTCATGATTTTTTGGGTCTTTATTCGCAAGTAAATGAAAATGGTCACAAAATTAAGCTCAATTTAGTAATAAACACAAATATTTTTTATCTTTGAACTTATAGAATGACCAATAGGGATAAATAATAAAGAATGGAACTAAAAAGTAAAAAAAGAACAAAAATGGTCAAAGTGGCACAATTTTAGTCCGTCAAACATTCATTGCAAATATCCCCAAAATGATCCTTGAATGCAAATGTGTCACATCTTTGGCATGCCCTTCTTGTTGACATATTGCAAATTCATGCACAAATACAACATCGTCTCACGTAATTTGTTGGAATATTAGGGGAAGAGGGTACGACTTCTTGAACACCGAGCAGTACGCGAGCTCGTCGTCTAAGTTCTCTTAGCAGGGAAGGCATAGTTGATCGATATTCAATTTGCTGTTTGATTAGTTCCCATGCTAAGTTTTCAATGAAGTAGCTTCTTGAAATATTTTCATTTATGTTATTAGCTTTATATACACAGCAGGCTACATATTAGCTTTATATATACAACTAAAAACTGGAACGCGCTTAGTCGCGTGGTCTACGGTTGTAGACCAGTGCTCTTTGAATAATGGTAAAAAATAATGCAAACAGATCGGCGGCGTTTAGCAAACTGAAGAGTAAGTTGGAAGTATTAGTGACAGCTACTAAGCGGGATGGGGGCGTATGTGCAGTTTTATGCAATTGGCGACCACTTCAAGGAGAGTGGTCTACGATTGTAGACCACGCGCCTAACGGAGGGTTAAATACAGGCGGCCTGTATTTTATTACAGGACAAAAATAAAGGATGTGATACTGCGCTTGCGTATATGTCAAAATAAAGGATCTTTTATTAAAGGACGATGTTAAATGGGGTTTCGATATCTCTCTAATATCAGCGTCGCATATTATCAAATTCTTTATCTGAATATACCAATTACTCCCTGTAAAATTTTTGCCAAAAGACATAAACTTTCCAAATGGATAATACTAAAATAATAATAAAAACGCTGATAACAAAAACGTAAACAAAATTTATTGACCAGTAGATAAAAGACGCTTGTTTGACAAAGTTCTTTGGTGCAGTTGTTTCAGTTGTATTCCTTATCGCAATTCTTTTTGACCGGATATTGTGAGTCACTGTAGTTCTATGCGGAAAATGGCGGAAGTACGAGGAGTATAGAAAGTTTCAATACAGATTAAACTTTCTGTCGCCAAACTGCTAAACATTTTGTTATCTATTACACAAAATGGTACCTAATAAAGTTTCAAATGTATACAGGGTGATAAAAGAAAATAAGTACAACAATAATTAAAGCTGAACCGTATTTCTCTTCTACAGATGCAGAACCATATTCAGTATCATAAATGACATTTAAGAATAAAATATTATCTTCTTAACGTGCCCTATCAAGTTTCCTTGACGTTGGAGATTAACATGGCGAAACTGTCTCTGTCTCAAGCTATTCTAAATACCTAGTTGCTCTGCTTTCTTTATTCCTGTCCACTCCCTGATATTCTTCAACCATGAGTTATGTTTTCTACCAATTCCTCTGCGTTCTTCGATTTTACCCATCATAAGCTGAAGAATATTATATCGGTCTCCCCTTACTGCGTGTCCAAAATAGGCCATCTTTCTACAGTTTATGTTATCAATCACCTCGCGAGTAGCATTTGCTCTCTTAAGGACTGCCACATTTGTCAGCATAGCCGTCCATTGTATTTTTAGTGTACTTCTGTGCAGCCACATTTCAAAGGCCTCCAAAAGATTAATGGTGGAAATTTTTAATGTCCATGCTTCGACACCCCATAAGAGGACTGCTCAAATGTAACATTTAATCATGCTCTTTCGAAGTTGAAATTACAAGTTATCATTACAGAAGAATGACCACATTTTTAAAAAATTGTTATATTTATATGGATAGAATAAAATATATATTTTTTAAATTATTTTATTGTGAACCCTTTGCACCCTATGGGTAGCAGGATATTAGATAAGTGTGTAACTACTGAAGATCTTCTTGCATTTTATCTCCAATGATATAATAATTGACAATTCTTAAACACACTAATAAAGAAATTGCCAGACAATGTACCAATTATGCTAAATCTGAATCCTGGGTATCACACGTTTGAAAATCTTCTTTTTCAATTGCCATCTCCGCGACGGAGGTGGGCAATCATCATAGCTATTCTGGTATATCTCCCTCCTTTTTTCTTATTCCTGCGAAATTACTCTGATGATTTATGATGCTCTGCGAGCGAAAGTACTTGGGCCAAATTTAATAAATTACTTTACTCGATATCGAATTACAAACAAGAAAAATCAATACATTCCTGTTAACGTAAATAATACTCAGATACCATATGCCGATACCGCAAAGTATTTGGGTATTACTCTAGACGCTAGGTAGGCTACGCTGGAGGGCCCATGTTAAAAAGAAACGAGAACAGCTTAACATAAAGTATAAAAAAATGTATTGGCTATTGGGAAGACAATTCACTCTCTCGATCTACAATAAAATACTTTTGTATAAACAGATTATAAAACCTATATGGACATATGCATCCAGCTATGGGGCTGCGCTAGTAATACCAATTTAATTATCATTCAACGATTCCAAAACAAAGTGCTAAGGAGCATTGTCAACGCTCCATGGTACTGCTAAGGAGCATTGTCAACGCTCCATGGTACTATAGGAACAGTGACCTCCATAGGGACCTAGACATGGATACTGTTAACAAGACCATAGAAAAATTTGCCAAGAGTCACGAACAACGACTTCTTCAACACGTCAATGTTGAGGCCATCCAGCTCCTCGACAACACGGATCTAGCTAGAAGACTCAAGAGGAAGAAACCCTTCGAGTTAGTTAAGTGAAAAATAGTGCACGGTGCAAGTGATGGTACAAGTTAACATTTGTGCAATATATTAACAGAACCTAAGGGGTACTATCGAGTTTGTCCTTAGTCTTAAGTTTTTTAGTAGTAATTTAGGTTAGAAATAAGTTGCTCATTGATCACATTATTTGATCAGATTGTAATGTCCTTAAGCATCTTATTGGTGTTTAATAAATAAAAAAAAAACTCGATATCTGACTTTTATTTCTAAAATTCATATATTCCAGCATTTAACCATATCTTACTTTAATAACAACAATATCCTTTTTATACTGATTCTTTTCTGTTTGTTTCAGAATCTACAACGCCATATTGGAACCAAACCAAAGATATAATACGAGTTAACCCCGTCAAAGTAGAAGAAATGGCTTCAGATTTAATAGCACCGGCTGTTGTCGTTGTAGGCCTATTTGTTATAAATGCCGCAGTTCTCTTCCTCATCCGGAGGGCAAGAAAAAGGTAAAAATATTATTTTACTGTTAAGCGTCGTTTAAACACAACGACAAGTCACAGCAACTAGTTGTCATGACAAGTTGAAACGCTGTTTAGACGCTGCGATTCAATGCGATACCACCTTCAACCCAACTCCAACTTTGATAAGTTGTGCGATGCACCGTTTACACACAATGATAAGTTGCAACAACTCGATTGACCTTGATAAGTTGTTTGATTTATCGCTGTGTTTAAACGATCCTTTAAGGTACATCGTTTAGTCAACACTGCAATCTTATAAAATTAGTTATGTACTTAAAAATACAGTAATTGTTCAATGTGTCGAAAAGGTATTGAAAACAGGTCTAAAATACAAACCAACTACTTTTCTCAACTCAATCAGAACATAATGAAGTACTTGATTTATGCAATTTCTAGTTTTTTTGTATTTCTGTACATATTTCCAAATATAAATACAGTCATTAGACGCAGAAACAGGAAACCACAATCCCATACTCATAGAGATAGGAACATAGAAAGTGGAATGCCCAACAACAAGGAAAAGGAAGAAAACAAACTGGGCAAACTTCAAGAGATTAGTTAGCGAAGGGATTGATAAAACGATGGCCGTGATATAACACTATCTTCTCGGATTTCTCCTTCTTGTTCGAAAGAAGTTTTCCTTCTTGGATTTCGCCTTTTTAAAATCCTTAATTTATTATAACTTCTATTTGTTAGACGCTTTGTCCCTCTTCCTTAGTTCAAAACACGATGGATTACAGACTTCTCTAATATTTTCGTGTATAACTTAGTAGATGTGTTCGTAAAATGCACCTGTTCCTCTAAATACACTATACAGTTATAAATATCTAAGGCAGGTGTAAGATGCTGTCACGGTTTTCGAACTGTCGAAACGATATGAATAACAAAGAAGTGTTTGCTATTAATGCTTCTTTTATTTTTTGGTGAAAATAAGTCAAATAAATCAAATTAAATGCTGAAACCAGTTAACTAGGATGGAATATATCCTAGCAAATAGGATGGAAGGGTCATAAATCAAAGAATTTTGAAACAAAGGAAGGAGTAAGACAAGGAGACCCACTATCAGCGACTCTTTTTAATCTGATACTGGAAGGAATAATTAAAAGAAGCAAAACAAATATGCATATCTTTAAAAATGGCCATCAATGTATAGCATTCTCAGATGATCTAACACTATTAACGAAAAGTAACAAATAACTAAAAATATTAACGAACAATTTATTAAGAGGCAAACAATTTCGGCTTGTAATAAATAAGGAAGGTAAACCACATGCATGTTCAAAAGATTTTCAGAATTTATTTCCCTGAGCTAATTAGATGAAAAGGGTCACAACGAAGAAAAGGTAAAGGCAAGAATAACAAAAAGGAAACAAAAAGTATGGAGCATTGCAATCATTGATGAAATCTAGATATGTCTCAAGAAAAACAATAATTAGAATCTACAAAACAGTTATCAGTTCCACAGCTGTATATGCGGGGTTCGGACAAATAATCCCGAACAAAAAATTTCCACAAATTATCCCTGGACAAAAAATCCCCAGACAAATAATTCCCGGACAAAAAATCCCCACAAAAAATCCCCTGACAAATAATCCCCGGACAAAAAATCCCCACAAAAAATCCCCTGACAAATAATCCCCGGACAAAAAATCCCCACAAAAAATTCCGGACAAATAATACCCACAAATTTTTTGGACAATGGCAATGTTTTGAACATAGTTATTCAAAGCAGAGTGAGCAAAAGATTTAAGCGAATAATATTACAACATGATTCCCACAGCCTTAGCTCATTCCCTATAATAAATCTTCCAAGATTTTTGAAAAAACTCACACTCTTTTGTTATGTAAAATTTGATGTTTTCGACATGGAATTGGAATTCCAAATTTGATAATCGAAATAACAATTTATGCTTAATATTAACTGCTAATCCATATTGTCGTGCGGTTTCATGGCGATTTCTATAACTCTATCTAGTGCAGTCACTGAAGGTGGATATGAATGAGCTATTACCTCCAATTTCGTTGAACGTCCATCAATTTGCATGAAAATTGGTGAGTGGTTAAAGAATGTCTCAACGAACAAAGGTGACATGGTGCCAACTTGCGCTTTTACCCTGGGGATGGATGCCACCCCTTCTCGGGGGTGAAAATGAGTTTCTTAAAAATAAACCCATACTTCGATAGAAGGACAAATTCTAAGCAAAATTTGTTGTATAAAGTTATTCAAATAAATCAAAACTGTCTGAGTTATTAAAGATAAAAGATTTTAATTTTTCGTGAGAAAAATGCATGTTTTTAATCGATTTTTGATAAATAACTCAAAAACTATAAGTTTTAACAAAAAAAGTTATTCTTACCAAAATTGAAGCTAATAAAAAATAAAATAAACTCCTTAGTAGAAAAATCTTTTAGTGTTAGGTAAGTAAAAGTGAGTTATAGATAATTGAATGCATATTTTTCGGCGAGTACCCAAATCTAAGTATTCAAGCTTAAATTACGGAGAAATGATGCATTTTATAACATAAACTTATTAAATATTTGTCAAAGTACTTAGAAATGTCTATCAACTGAGCCCCCAAACAAGTTGATTGCATTAAAATTTATGCTCCAAACTTTTTTTTAAATTTATCTTTTAAAATTTTTTCCAAAAAATGTTATTGTGTTTTTTTTACATAACTCCGTTAATTTTTACGATATCAGGTTCACCTGAAAATCATTTAAAAGTTAATTTCAAAGGCTATTAAAACGCGTTGAATTTAATCTATAAATCCCTTTACTTTTTTTAAAATAAAACGTTAAATAACCCCGGTTACATGGTTCTCGCAGCAAAATTTAAACTTTAAACGTTTCTATCTCGGTTATTTTTTACCCTACAGAAATAGTAAAACTGGTATAATAATAATAATAACGTATGGCATTTTTGCCGGGGAGATCCTTTCGGACAATTACAGCGCCATTTACATCTTTAACCCTGTTTCAAGTAACTAGTGCCGATGTACACTAGCTCAGGGGGACCGACGGCTTTACGTGCTCTCCGAGGCACGGTGAGACGGCTCGTGTCATTATTGGAAATGAAAATGGTTTGTCTTTGGCAGGGCTCGAACCCACGTGCACTGGCGTATGAGGCCAGCGAATATGCCGTTACTCCACGGCCGCTCACTGGTAAACATTCAATACAGAACAAACTAAAATTTGGTTGTATATCATATTTTACGTATATTGAGAATTTTTGGAGTTATTATCAAAAGAAAATGAAAATTACGATAATTTTAAAAATTCTGATTTTTTTAAATTATACCTTTTTCAAAAATATGCATTGATTTTTTTAAATTATACCTTTTTCAAAAATATGCATTGTAAACCTGTCAAAATTGTTCAAATCATTGCTTATGCTTATATAAAGAAATTATGGTAAGGATTACTATAAATTTTAATTTTTTTTGGAAATGGCGTATGTTTTATTTTTCAGTTTTTCCTAAAAAATTCAAAAGGGTTCTCGTATTTTCATCATAACTTGCGTACATTTAATGCTAATAACTTCTTCTGGAGCTGATTTGAAAGGTATTCCGAAGTACTTTGGCAAGTATTAAGCAGGTATATTTTATAAAATGCATAGTTTTGCCGTTATTAACGATTGAATACTTAGATTTGAGTACTCGTCGAAAAAAATATACATTAAATTACCCATAACTCACTTTGAATGAAAATTAGCCTAGTTCTTCAAGTGAGAAGAATTCAATCTTCAATTTTGGTAATTATAACTTTTTTGTAAAAGCTTATAGTTTTTGATTTATACGTGAAAAACAGCTTTAAAACATGCACTTTTTACGAAAAAATAAAATCTTTGATCTTCAATAACTCCAAAAGTATTGATTTATATTAATAACTTTAAATAACAAATTTTGCTTATAACTTGTCCCTCTATGGATTAGTGGTATTATTTTTAACAAAATAATTTTCACCCCAGAGAAGGGGTGGCATCCACCCCCAGGGTAAAAGCGCAAGTTGGCATCATGTCTCCTTTGTTCCTTGAGGTATCCTCTAACTACTCACCAATTTTCATGAACATCGATGAAGGTTCAACGAAATCGGAGGTGAAAACCTTCAGTTACTGCACTAATGTTACACTATGTTTCACTGAGGCTGAAAGTATTTGAGTCCGAGTCGATTGCATTCACCGGAAAACTTTTAGAGAACTATTCGGCAGCAAATATTTCTTGGGGATTTTTTTTGGGAATATTTTGTCTAAAATATTTGTGGAGATTATTTGTCCGGGATTTTTTGTGCTGATTTTTTGTCCGGGGATTATTTTTGTCTGGGGATTTTTTGTCCAGGGATAATTTGTGGGAATTTTTTGTCCGGGGATTATTTGTCCTAGCTTCAGCAATGTATGGAGGTGTGAAAATCGATGGTCAAAGTTGAACAAGGAATAGCTATTTGTATAACAAGGGAGGAAAGTGCTACTTTTCCTCCCGAGAATGAAGTTTACTGCCCGACGCGTAGCGGAGGGCAGTAATCATTCAAGGGAGGAAAAGGCACTTTACTCCCATGTTATACATATGGTTTTTCCACCTTCCTCAAATAACAAGTCATTTTTTCATTTTTACTTAATTTATTTATGTAACTAACCAACAAAATTTGTTAGAACTAAAACTAATAAGTAGGTACAATATAACTGTCAACTGTCTATAATATAAGTCAAATTATTAATGTAAACATTGTTAAATCAGAATAACAATTTACTGTTTTTTACCATTCTGCAAAATACAGAGTGTTTTTAAATGAACGTTAAAATGTATAGATACTTACGTAATAGAAAATATATATTGTACAGGGCGTCAATAAGTTATATTTCATGAATGAAATACTATGACGTCCCTTTTACTTTTCCTCCCTAGGGAGGAAAAATATTTTCCTCCCTAGGGAGGAAAAGTACAACTTTGCTCCCTACAATCAGGTCTGGAAAAGTATACTTTCGGTAGAGGTAGGTGGAAATAATAAAGAACTGTATAACGGACCAAAAATAATGACAGTAATCAAGTACAGATAACACGATATTTAGGATACATTGCAAGAATGGAAAAGGAAAGAATGCCGAAAATGTAGACCAAGAAAGAGATGAAAGGACAGCGTACATAAAGACTTACAAAAGAGTAATATGTGTTAAGAATTGGAAAAAAACATTGGACAGAAATCAATGGAAGGAAGAGGTTAAGAAATGCATGGAAAGACTGTAAGAAATATTAAATGTATTTTATATTAAATAGTAATAATTGTAATAGAAAATTGAACTTTTCATCATTAGGTCTTCAATGCCTGTATAAATAAATAAATAAATTTTTACGAAAATAATTGAAAAGTGCGCTAGGTGATCTATAGAAACACTAATGGTATATAAATAATTTTATTGTAAAACAAGCACTGTATTCAAAGTCCTTTTATCCAAACTGTTATTATCCATTTGATATATTGACTCTAACTGAACAATACATATTTCTATTTCACTGATAAACGAATGTTATTAATATTTATTATTTTTGTTTTCAGGCAAGATTTGACAAACATAAATGACGAAGAATTAGGTTCATTTACTCTCTCCTCACCTGTTGAATGAATGTTGCCTTAATTTATTTGTAATTTGTAATATATAAAATAAAAATTATATACATTTAATATTTTTTCCTATGAATAAATTTATATTTATGTCGAAATATGTACCGTTATTTCGAAGTATCGAGTTTTGAATATATTGTATAAGAATTACAACATTCTTAATAAAAATTTTGTTGTTTTATTGACCTTGTTTATATCTACTGAGTTTGCGAAATTATAGTTTGCCTATTTACTCGTATTTTTAAACACATACTTTTGCTGCTCATTGAATAACCAATACAAAAGGTAGGTACATAATGTAGGATCGGAGGATATACTAGATATTATGTCAATGTACGAGCTCCGAGTGAATAGGCTGTAGTCATTGAGACAATTAAACTAGGAGTTCCACTTTTGATGGCACGAACCCAAAAACTTTTTAATATAAGTCTGCATAATGAAATCAAAACAAATAAATGGAAGAATTCGGTTATAATCTTCATAAAAAGGAGATAAATTAGATATTGAAATATATAAACCCATTAGCTTGCTAAACCACTTATACAAGCTCCTTACTCGAATACTCACAAACAATTTAGAAGTAAAATTCGATTGCTAACATTCAGAAGAACAACTTCCACAAAGCATTTGACACAGTGAAAACAGTCATTATCTTAGAAGCACTATCATAATGCGAATAGATCACAGGTATGCGAATATTATTCGACATATATACGAGAATGTGACAACAACTGTAAACCTTCATTGCATGACTTAGAAGATAAAAATTCTAACATCGAAGTAAAACAACTTCTATGTAATAGGTATAATATAAAATATCCTAAAAAATCCCAATGGATTGTATAAAATGTGTTCAGAACGTTTTCGGACCTATCAGTCCATCATCAGTAAACTCATATACTTGCTAACTAGCCCTAAAACCAAACAATAGTTGTAATTATAATTCAATCTACATTTTAGTGTGTTGAAATTAAGAAGGCTTATCGGCGATGTTAGAAGATACCTCTGGGAACATGGTGAAACCCTAAACGAAAACTTTAACAACCAACAAGATAAAAATTGACAGACTCAGAGAGTATTATACTCGATGGAAAGCTATTAAATCATCCCCGATATGCCGATGACATTGTTTTATGTCGACAGATGACTTAGAAGAAGCTAGAGCTATGCTACAATAACTAAAGAAAGTTACACACTGAGTCGGTTTAAAGATAAACTATTGAAAAACACAAATGATGACCAATCTCGTTCCCAATGAGCTAATAGAAATCGCCCATAGAATTTACGGAAAAATATGTGTATTTGAGTTACGACATAAAGTTAACACGAAGATGGAAATATCTGGAGGAGGCCCAACGGCGTAACCAGGATGATCCTGGGGGGGGGTGTAAGACTACTGAAGAGTCTCTAGGGGTATGATGTTAAGCGTATAGAGCTTAAAGTTCTTCCCAACGGGGGGTTATAACCCCCAAACCCCCTGGTTACGCCTATGAGGAGGCCTATGTTCAAAAATGGGTTATAAAAGTAAGGGTTAATTGATGATGATGACTTTTCTGCTGTGGGAAAGAGCTGTACAATTGATAACTAAATAAAAAATTAATAACTAAATAACTCATTATTAACTCCTTCGAATAGTGTTCCAAATTATCGGAATCTCATCCTTTTCAGACTTTTCTACTCATAAACATAAAAAGCAAAAAATTATACATAATCTAACTTTGGGCACAGTTGCCTTTAGAAAAAGCAAAAAACTAAAAGGCAGAAAGCAAAAACACGAATTAAGATTCATGCAGAGGAATAAGGCAAGGTGACACAAGACAAAAAACTAAATTGACAAGAGAACGGAATAAAAAGAAGTGAATTGAAGAGGAGTTAAAGAACTAGATAGAGAAACACGAAAGATCGGACTTAAAATGAACTATAGGAAAACAAAAGCAGTAAGTAACACCTCAGGGAAAGCCACAATCATCATGATTATCTTTTCCTTTATACCTATGCGGGGTCGGCTTCCCTAACTAAATTTCTCCGTAAATTTCTATGTTGAGGTAAACTAATATCAATGCCCTTTACCGACATGCCATTCTCCTGCACACTCACGTCATTCCTACTCCTCCCAGAAACTAATAGATCTTCGTGTATGGTGATTAACATCTCGACATTGGACATGACCAAACTGTCTAAACCTATGCTCAATTAACTTAGTATTTGGTGCCACCCTTAGACTTCCCCAAATATACTCATTCTTAATTTTATCCTTTTTTGTTACTCACCTCATCCATATAAATATTCTCATTTTCGCCACATGAATCCGTGGTTCCTCTTTCTTTTTAACTGCCCAACATTCAGTTCCGTTCATCATAGCAGGTCTTATGGCTGTTTTATAAAATTTTCCCTTCAGCTTCATTGGAATTTCTCTGTAACACATCACACACCACTGGCTTCCTTCCACTTCATCCATCTATCCCTAATTCTACCGAATATATATCCATCTATTTCCCCAATACTCTGTAATACTCATCCTAGGTACTTAAACAATTATTTTCCACAATCATTTTACCATACAAAGACATAATTTTATTTGTAGTTAAATGTAACATTTCAAATACTCTGTTTGTGTCCTACTAAGTACCTTTTTCCTCAATAGTTTGTTTCAATTGTTCCAGTTTTTGTTCTAAGTCGCTTTCACTATTTGTTACTGACGCTTCATCATCAGCATACATTAAAAACCAGGGAAAGTTATCCTGTCGTTTCGCTGTTATCTGATCCAAAACTAATGGGAATACGCATCTAAGGACTAAGCACCGAACCTTTGCGCTGACCCGGCCAGTCAGACTTCTTACGCTTTTGGCCAAGAAATGCATAAGCGTCCAATACTCCACAAGAAGGGATGGAATTATTAGAGCGAGAGAGGGAGAAGCGCGGAGCCTTGGTGCAATCCTACTCTCACATCCATTTTATCAGTCTTCTATACCTGCCATAACACATAGTTGTTACTCCTCATACATATCTCCCACAATCTTTACATATCCACCGGGAACTCCTTTCTTATTGAGTGCCCATTGTAGAATTTCTCGAGTAACTCTTATCATAATCATATGCTTTCTCAGTATCGTAAGATCGATGAATACCATATGAGTTTTTGTTTCTTTATTCCTGTATTTTTCCATCAACTGCCTTATAATGAAAATTATTTCTAATTGATGGATTCGACCGTTACTTGATGGAAGTTCATTTTATCTAACAATAAAACACTGAAAACCTTTGTTTTCTATACTTGCATAAAATTTATTATAACTATGTGACTACAGCTGTTTCGGCAGAGTGCCTTTCTCAAGTGATTTAGTTAACTATGTGTTTGCCTTTTTAAAGTTTTTAACTGAAGAGGTTGAGGAGTGGGGAGCTGTTTTTCTTGAGTTGGTTATTCAGAATTATATCTGTAGTTTTTATTTTATTAATTTCCATAGATTCTAATAAAGATAGCTTAAGGCCTTTATTTTGAATATGCAGAATTTGAAACTCTTGATTAAACGAATGATTATGATCTAGAAGGTGAAGTGCGTATGTAGAAGTGTCTGTTTTTCTATTGTTGAAAGCCCTTTTGTATTCTGCTATCCGTTTGTCAAAAGTTCTGCCACTTTCACCGATGTAAGTTTTCGGACAGTCACCACAAGTTAGTTTGTAGAGTTGTTTTCTCTTTCGGCTAATATTGTTCTTAATATATTTGCTTAAGTTGTTAGTTGTGAAAGCTGGTGTTATCCCTTTCTTTTTTATGTACATATCTGGCTGTTTTTTTTGTAATAAGATAACAACCTCATTGTTAACAACCTAAGATAACCCTCTTATTGTTCTTAATATACATATTTGCTTAAGTTGTTGTCAGTTCTGAAATCTGGTGTTACTCTGTAACAACCAAAGTGTAAAAACAAAAATAGCCAGATACATAAAAAAGAAAGGAATAACACCATCAGCTTTCAGAACTAACAACAACTAAAAGCAAATATATTAAGAACAATAGAGAGTTATTAAGAGCCTAAAGAGAAAACAACTACAGAGTGGTGTCTACAAACTAACTTGTGGTGACTGTCCGAAATCTTACAACGGTCAAACTGGCAGAACCTTTGTCAAACGGATAGAAGAACACAAAAGGGCTTTCAACAATAGAAAAACAGACACTTCTACACATGCGCTTCACCTTCTAGATCTAGATCATAATCATTCTTTTAATGATGAGTTTCAAATTCTGCTTATTCAAAATAAAGGCCTTAAGCTATTTTTATTAGAATCTATGGAAATTAATAAAATAAAAAATACAGATATAATTCTGAATGACCAACTCGAGACAAACAGCTCCCCACTCCTCAACCTCTACAGTTAAAGACTTTAAAAAGGCAAACACATAGTAAACTAAATCACTTGAGAAAGGCACTCTGCCGAAACAGCTGTAGTCACATAGTTATAATAAATTTTGTGGAAATATAGAAAACAAAGGTTTTCAGTGTTTTATTGTTAGATAAAATTGTTTCTGTTGTTGATCTGCCCTGCATAAAGCCAAATTGATTATCGGATATTTCAGTTTCTTCACATATCCGTCTATCAATTAATCGCTCCCATATTTTCATAGTGTGACTAAATAGTTTGTAAGGCTGTGTATTTCCCTTATTTTTGTAAATTGACAATAATAAATAATGTGAGATATTTCGGTTTCTTCACATATCCGTCTATCAATTAATCGCTCCCATATTTTCATGGTGTGACTAAATAGTTTGTAAGGCTGTGTATTTCCCTTATTTTTGTAAATTGACAATAATAAATACTGCTTCTTTATTCGTCTGGCTTTTGTCCAACGTCCACAATTCTATTAAATAAACCCATACATAGGCACCCATACCCATGGGCAGGGGGGCCGTGCCCCCCCTAGCTTTTCGGGTGCTTTAAACTATATATTATTATCCTTAGTATACAAAATGTAATGTTCAAAATCGCCTCCCCCCTGAAAATTTTTATATGGGCGCCCATGAACCCATAACCAAACTTACTCCTGTCTCTCCTAATGCTCTCCACACGTCCCTTATATAGGAATATCATCTGCTATAATTGCTTTTGCTTTCTTTATTTTTTGAAGTGCTTCAAAACTGGAGCACATTCGGAAAACTGTGACAGGAGAATTTAAAAAGATTCTCCTGTTACAGTGGAGTGGCAGTTGCCAAACTCCTCCAATACGTTTACAGGTGGGAAACAATCAATATAATGTAAATGTATAGGTTTCTATTGATGATATTCCCCATGTCTACTAGTTTCATCTCTTTTTATTACATAATGTATAGTGGAACCTCGCTAAGTCGGATTGATTGGGACCGCAGCCGATCCGGGTTATCGAAAATTCGGGTTAGCCGGAGAATATGGTAAAAATTAATAAAACACGGTATACTTAATACTTAAAATAAACTCCTTTATAATTGCAAAAACATGAAATACATATGCACCGTACATCTAAATTACGTACAGTTGTATTCAGTATTGTTTATTTCTTGGTAAAAAACTCAGTCAAAATAAAAAATTGTTTGTTTTTTCTGATGAAAATCGGTCCGGGTTATCGGAGGCCGACTAATCGGGGTTCTACTGTATTATGATTTCCGTCTTTTGCGTTATTTTGCCGGTTATTAGCGGACTCATCACTGTATACGTATAAATAAATATAAATTGTACAAATAAATTGTCAATGTTTTATTTATAATTATGTATAAATTATTTATTACATTATATTTTATTATATTTGTTATTACTACTAAAAAATAACTGAAACGTCATTTTTGAAAAAATATTGTTAAAAATATCTACACTTTGTGCACAGTCATTTTGATTCCATTGAGAGGCACCATAAAGGGACTCCTTGGATTCAACATCATCTTATCCGGTGTTTCTGAACATTTGTCTATCTTAAACTTCCGTAAAAAGTACACTAATCCAATTTTAGCACAAATCAAACCAAAACGATCACCTGCAACAGAAATATCATTATCAGAGAAAAAGTTAAAGCAGTTGGACCAGATGATATTCCTGGGAAATGTGGACAGCCCTAGGAGAGACATGAACAAGTGGGTAAACAGGTTTGTATAATAGAACTGTCTGTCAAATGCCAGGTGAATAGAAACGCAATATACTAGTACCTGTTGGCAAATACAAGGGAGATATCAACAATGCAGAAACCATAGGTTATAAAACTACCTAGTCATATCACGAAAATATGGAAGACAGAAACTGAAAAGGGTAAAAAATGCAAGAAGAAAGAAACACACATATGGTATTCATCGATCTTGAGAAGGCATAGATAGAGTTTCTCAAGAGATTCTGTGGTGGGTGCTCAATACGAATGGAGTTTCCGATGAATATTATGGAAGACATATATAAGGAAGTAATAACTATACCATCCAGAAGAATAATACAAGGATGGGTAGCATACGGAGCTCTTAGGAACATTTTTAAGAGTGACATTGCAACTAACATGAAGAAAAAAAGTTTTCGGCCAATGCGTGCTACCGGTGATGACCTATGGTGCAGAAACATTATCGCTCACAAAGAAAAACGCATAAAAATTAAGAGTAGCGCAGAGAAGAATAGAGCGATCAATGATAGGGGCCACTCTGCGAGACAGGATTAGAAACGAAGATCTACGAGCTAAGACCAAAGTCATAGACGTCATTGGAAGAAGCTGTAACTTAAAGTGGAAATGGGCTGGACACGTTGCCAGAATGAAGGACGGAAGATGGACTCGCAAACTAGTTGAATGGAGACCAAGAGCCGATAAACGTAGCAGAGGAAGACCACCAACACGATGGCAAGACGACTTACGAAAGACAACAAAAAAATGGATGCAGAAAGCACAAGATAGAACACTTTGGAAACAAACAGGGGATGCCTATGTCCAGCAGTGGATTGAGAGAGGCTGATGATGATGAATAACTATACCATTAGGGCAGCTATGGGAGAGCCTGATAAATTTCATGTGATAGTAGAAAAGTAGGATTTTGGTCTAAAAAAGTCGAGAAAGAACTTTCCAGAATTCACATGTGTAAGACCAGCGTAATAAACTTTACCAAATGCTTGTCTGATTGATAAGAAAAAATGCCAGAGCTACACCTACATCCCTAATTTCTAGTGACTGTCTACTTTTATAGACTTAAATATAAGATGAACAACTTCCTCAATTTTAAACGAATATCTGTTAGACAGGGCTTATCATTTAAAGGGCGTATAATTTCTTCTCCAGTGTTAAAGAGAAAATTTATGCATATGTGATTCTTATATTTACCAAGGCTTTATTAAAATGAAAAGCTTATTTTGTAACAGTAGCATTAATACAACAACAATTAATAACAACAACTATTGAAAAAAATAAGAGTATGAAATGCCTCAGACCGACACTAGGAAGACGTCAGATAATATCATTAATGGGAAAAGACGAAAATGAAATTACAACTAGAGAAAACATACTGAAACGAATAGAAGAATTTTACACGGAACTCTACAGAACACATCAACAAGACGATGAAATGAGACCAGCACGGAAATTAATAAAAAATGTTGGATCGGAAATAATGCCAAAAGTAACAATTTCAGAGGTAACTACAGCATTGGGAAACATGAAGAGAAATAAAGCTGCAGGAGAAGATAGTATTACTACAGATATGATATTAGAAGGAGGTAAGGAACTCATTGCAATTGTAACTAAGCTTATAGACAGTTGTTTACACCAGGGCAAAGTCCCTAAGAGCTGGAACAACTCTAAAGTAATCTTATTACACAAGAAAGATGATAATCGAAAGTTGGAAAACTACAGGCCCATCAGTATATTGTCACACCTATTTAAAATACTCACCAAAGTCATAACTACCCGACTAACAAGAAAATTAGATGAATACCAACCATATGAACAGGCAGGTTTTAGAAAAGGCTATTCAACTTCCGATCACCTGTTAACCACAAAAATATTAATAGAAAAATGTAACAAATACAAGTTTCCAGTTTTTATAGCATTTGTAGACTACGAAAAAGCTTTCGACACTATAGAACACACGGCCGTAATAAACGCAATGCAAAATTGTAGAATAGACAGCAGATATATTAACTTAATAAAAGAAACTATGAACCAAGCTACAGCTACATACTACCTAAATGAAAATGAATACTCGAACCCTGTACCATTAAACAGGGGAATCAAACAGGGAGACACTCTATCACCCAAACTGTTCACCTTAGTTTTGGAGGACGTTTTTAAAAATCTAAATTGGAAATATAAGGGAATAAACATCAATGGCCGCTATCTCAGTAATCTACGATTTGCGGATGACATAATCCTGATAGCTACTGACCTACAAGAACTGCAAACCATGCTTTCAGAACTACACACAGAATCTTCTAAAATAGGACTGAAAATGAATTTAAACAAAACAAAAGTCATGCATTCCGAAGAAACGATGACAATAATAAACAACAAAGTTATAGAAAAAGTTGAAGAATATATATACTTAGGACAAAAATAATACTAAATAGGGAAATTCAAACGGAAGAAATAAAAAGAAGAAGAAAGTTAGCATGGGCAGCATTCGGCAAACTGAACTATATACTCAGAAATCAGCAAATTCAACTACATCTTAGATCTAAAGTCTTTGATGCATGCATTATTCCGATATTAACATATGGGGCACAAACATGGACAATCACAAAAAAGAATATGAACATACTCAGAGTCACTCAACACGCGATGGAAAGAGCAATGCTTGGCATATCACTTAAGGACAGAAAAACAAACACATGGATAAGACAGAAAACCAAAGTCACCGATGTGGTACAAAAATCACTAAAATTGAAATGGGAATACGCTGGACATGTAGCTAGGAGCGATCTTAACAAATGGCACAGAACAATTCTAACCTGGAGACCATACGAACACAAAAGACCCAGAGGCAGACCTCCTATGAGATGGACAGATGATCTGAAACGAACTGCCGGGAAAAATTGGCTACAAGTAGCGTACAACAAAAAACAATGGAAAGGAAGACTTGAAGAGGCTTATGTTCAGATGTGGACGTGAATGGCTAGACGAAGAAGAAGAAGAAGCATTAATACAGTCTTAGATATCGTTTTCTGTATTACTTTATGTTCAATACTATTGTATTAAACGGAAGCCTGGACGCTCAACATAAAGCTGATGAACAAATTAGAAGTCTTTGAACTCTGGCTTTATAGAAGGATTTTGAAAATACCTTGGATAATCCACATCATCAACGAAAATGTCCTGAGAAGAATAGGTACAGATAGGGAGCTGCAAAAGATCATCAAAGTTAGAAAAGTTAGCTACCTAGAAGACATAATGAGAAACGAACAATATCTCCTCGAGCAACTGATCATCCAGGGGGAGATTGAAGGAAAAATGGGTTCCCGGTAGACGCCAGGTTTCATGGCATAAAACTATCAGAGATTGGACCGGCCTTGATTCAACATCTTTGCTTAGAGCAGCATTGGACAGAGACAGTTTTGCCAGTGTAGCCGCTAATCTCCACTAAAGAAGACAGCATCACAAGAAGAATATACTCACCAATACAGTTCCTTGGTCCCATTCCAAAAGGCATATACACGCACGACTGAAGATATCTATGTTTATTTCCATCGACGAATCTATCAGGATCAAATACCTCTGGATTTGGAAAATATTCAGGATCATAGTGAAGACCATCAAGAGGAATCAACACAGGAGTTCCTTTTTCTATAACCAAGCCAGTTTGCTCGATAACATAATCTTCTCGGCATCTTCTGTTGAGGAATGGTCCAAAGGGATATCTACGAAGGGTTTCTAGCAACAAAAAAAATTGGTTAATAAATTGTCAGGGGACATTCTACATATAAAATATACATAAAATTATAAGTAAATAGACTGGCAAGATGCCTTAATAAATATGAAAAAACCGACATATTAAGGCTGACTCAAGGCTTTATAAAGCCAGTGTAAGACCAATAATGACATTTGCATCAGAAACAAGGCCCCATACAGCCATAACACAAAGACTACTGCTACTGGAAACGGCAGAGATGAGAGTACTGAGAAAAATTATAGGAAACACACTGAGAGATCGAAAGAGAAGTGAAAGCATTAGAAGAAAATGTAACGTATAGTGTTTAAACGAATGGACAAAAAAGAGAAAAGAATGGAATAGCCACATAAAGCCCAATGGACCCGTGAGATCAAAATCGCAGGAGATACTTCAATAATCCTTAGAGGTATCCGTAGACAACCCTCCCTAGATGTATCAATATCAATCCGCCAATGAACAAGCAGAATTGCTTATAAAGCGGAAGGAGGAGAAGAAGAATAAGATAGTTGACATTGGTTTTACCATTGGTTTCTAAACACACTGTTTAGAAACGATTTAAACGAAATGACAATGCATTTCGTGACTTTTTCTAAAGTGTTACCAAACCCAGATGTAAAAAATTTTGTTTAAAAGAACCTCGCAAATATAAGTTTTTGTTTATTTTATATGGAAAAATGTTAATAACACAATCGTAGAAAGAGGGTTCTGTCATTAATCCATTTAAAAAGCGTTACTCAATGAAAATTAAAGAAAATGACATTCGATCTTGCAATTGGATATTTCTTTGGCATGTTTTAATCCGTTTCATTGCTGAGAAACTTTTTTCAACGGATGCACTTGTACAATTATTGTACATTTTTTTTTAATATAATCTGGATCGTTATAAAGAACTGTCAATTTTGTTTTTTAACTTTACTGTGTCAAATTTTTGTCCATATAGCTGTACAAATTGATGAAAGGCCATATCTGAAAATTTTTTGCTTTAAATTAGAAAACCTATTTTTAAGTTGGATAACCATAGTGTCAAAAATTAAAAAAAGAAAGTCGTCAACGACACTCATCCATGTTTAATTTCACGCACACTGTAATAGGTGAGTAACCATTGTAACCATTCCAAAAAGTGGTAACAAGAATACTAATATCCACAGCGCGCTTACGCCTTCGCCTTTCAAAATTTTCAGACACGAGCCGTCTTCGACCGTCCGATCGATAGCCGATGGACCTTCATTTGTATTCACATTTAAAAGTGGTAACATTAACCTGTAACTAGGGCTTACAATACCGAGACAAAATCTCAATACCGGTATTTGGTATTTAAAATTTCAAATACCGGGATGCCGGTATTAAAACCGGTATTATGAATAAAAAATATACACGTTATACTTATACTATCCTCAGTTGTTGTTATATCGACTTGTTATTAAATAATATATGAAACCTATTAAATTTTGTATTGAAACGAGTAGAAGATGTTGTTTATAACATTACATAGAGAGTAGGAATAGACAGATTACAAAAAATGTGCAAATAGAAAAACTGTATAATTTGATTCTAGGATAAATTTTGCATATAATAGGATAATACTTTTACTTATGAAATTTGCTATTTTTAAATTAATTTAACTTTAATAGTTATTTATGATATAAGTGTTAAAAATACAATTTTAAGGCACGCATGTGAAGGTTTGCAGAATGAGCGAAGCGAATTCTGCAATTCACATACCTAAGTGCCTTAAAAATGCAATTTTAACACGTATATCATACAATATTTTTTCTACAAACGTCTTATATATCAACAATTATAATTTAGTCATTCTCAATTACAGGACAATACCTACAAAAACTTTTACTTGAACTTGACTGACATTCCATTTTTATATTTTTCTTGACATTACATCAAAACTGCCTATACTGTCAATACGTAAATCATAACAACTATAGAATAACATCTACTTTTATTGTTGTATATTCTAACAAATTTTAATAGTTTTTTTCTACAAACGTGTTCAAAATACAATAATACAGTTTAAAATAAATTTTAAAAAACCTTCTAAAAAACCTTTTTCAAATTGCGCAAGTTGTACTGTTAATATTAATGTTAATAAATGAAATATAAAAAATATTTTGACGTGTGTTTTCAAAATTTGACATTTCAATTTTAACTGCAGTGCCTTAAAAATTTTAAAGCACTAGTGCTTTAAAGTAACATTTTGAACGCTGCTATGGAGTGCTAAAAGTTGCATTTTTAACACGTTTGTAGAAAAAATATATTAATACAAAGATTAACTTACTGTGACAAATATTTTGGATTACTCTGTATTTAGACCGCTATATATTTTCAATTATTATTAATAATTCAGAAAATAAGTGAGCCTAATTTATACACCACAATTAATACACAAAAAAAATGAAAAATAGATCTGAAAATGTAAAAACAATTCTGATTAATAAATCTTACGGCTTATTTATAAAATAAAGAAGTGTAATTTTAAATATTTAAGAATTTTTATATAACTCATTTTATGTATTTGTATAGACGAGATTTAATAATTTGGTTGTAGAAGCTGATATAACCCTTCGTCTTAAATTAACGACATTTACGCTTTTAGAAAGCGCTATACTTGACTTGTATGTGTAATAAACGTGTTTAATAAATATTTTTTACAATGATATTGGTTGTTTATCTTTAAAAATAATTTCTTGTAATAGCAAAAAATATCTTAGAAGAAAGTTTATTGTGCATCAATTCACTTTTTATAAATTAAGCTAATACCGAAATTCCGGTATTTTTATTATAAATACCGGTATCAAATACCGGACAAAAATCGTCTGGGATCCCGGTATTCGGGATCCCGGAGTTCCGGTATTGTAAGCCCTACCTGTAACCGAGTCGCATAGATTCGCCAATATTTTCGCGCGTCTAGTTGGCTTTTTAGTGAATTACTATTAACACTCATATATTTCTATTGAAAAAAAATGGAGTTATTTGACAGTAGTCATAAAATATTTATTTGCAAGATTTTTAACTGTTACCGGTGGTAACAGTGGTTACATGGACGCTTCGCCAGTGATGGCCAAACACTATAAAAGCCACAATCTTAATCTGGAGATAAAAGTGAGGCTCTCGCGATGTTATATCTTCTCAATATTATACTACGGAGTTCCTGGAATCCTGGACACTCACTGAAGCGATGAAGAAAAACTTGAGGCCTTCGAGATGTGGCTATACAGGCGAACCCTAAGGATATCATGGATGGACACGATAACTAACGAGACCATAGTACGGAGAATGGGGAAAGAAAAAGAAGTGATGTATACGATTAAAAGGAGAAAGTTCGACATTCGAAAGAATATCTCGGACACATAATGAGAAACGGCACTAAATACAGATTACTGAAATAATCCTTCAAAGAAAAGTATTCGTAAAACGAGGAATTGGGAGAAGAAGAATATCATGGTTAAAAACCCTGAGGAAATGGTTCTCCACAACAACAACTAATCTATTTAAAGCATCAATTAATAAAATAATTATAGCCAGAATGATGGCCAATATTCGAATCGAATAGGCACCAAAAGAAGAAGAAGAAACAAAATGAGTGATTTTGACTTTACCTGAAAGAACCATGTCCAGATATCTCAACTTCTGTATATTTTCGTAGGTTATATCCTCCTCTGTTTTTATAACACTCAATATTTCCTCCCTCAGCCTGTCTTGACAATCCGTTCTGAGACCGAGCTCATAAAGTGCGAAAGCTACAGCATTGCTAGTGGTCTCAAATCCAGCGATATAAAATGTTATTAATTGGGAAATCAGTCTATCGGTACCTGCAAATCAAATATTTATTTATAATTTATATTATTGTGTATTGATACGCACAATAGGCCATTAAGACCTAGAGCATTGTTATAAAATACGATCATAAGATTAGGTTAGGTACAGTCAGAAAAATGAAAGAATATCCATGAACGATCACATCAATCACTTATTTTGTATTTGCTATCTTTTTCTATAACAAACGTTTGTTATTTATAGAAAAAGACAGCAAATACAAAATAAGTGATTGATGTGATTGTTCATGGGTATTCTTTCATTTTTCCGACTGTAACTAATTTAAATTATTTTAAGCAAAACTCAAACTTAAGTATTTACTTTCTTAAATAATCTGAAGACTGAAGACTGAACTATTTGAAGACCAAAGAGATAACACCTTTGAGTTATAAGAAGAGGTAAATGATGGACCAAGAATATTACAACAGAAAGTTTATTCTGCAATAACACAGCTAAAGGATGGCAAAGCAGCGGGTCGGGATAATATACAAAGAAATTACTCAAACTAATGGACAACGAATCAATAGCAATAACCACAAATATATTCAACAACAACAACAACATATACAACTCTGGAGAAATACCAACAGAATGGCTGAAGTCCGAGTTTATTGCATTTCCACAAAAACCAGGAGCAAAAAAAATGCAACCGTACGATAAGCCTGATGAGTCATCTTCTAAAATTGTTCCTAATGATAATCTATACGAGAATTTACAAGCTCTGTGAAAGTCAAATTTCGCCCAACCAGTTCGGGTTTATAAATGCTGTTGGTAGAGAGGCTTTGCTTTCAATACAAGTCTTATTCCAGAGATGCAGAGAAGTCATTTGTGATGTATACGCATGTCAGTACGAGAAAGCGTTTGATCGAGTACATCACGCCAAGATGATCCAAATACTAAAAGAAGCAGGAATTAACAACCAAGATCTGAAAATAATTAGAAACCTTTACTGGAATCAGACTGCAAACCTCAGAGTTGAAGGTGAACACACCGAATATGTGAAAATCATGCATGGAGTGAGGCAAGGCTGCATTTTGTCCCATCTAATTTTAAATCTCTACTCTGAAAGAATAAAGAATATATATCGAAGCTTTGTACGAAACTGAAAAAGGTATTCTACTAAACGGGTACGGGCTAAATAACATCAGGTATGCAGATAACAGCATAATATTTGCGGACAACCTAGAAGACCTGCAAGCCCTCATGAACAAAATCACGTATTACAGTCAACAATATGCAGTACCAGCGCTAGGGTATAAGCCGCTCGCCTGCAAAAGAAGCATAGGCGCTCTTCGGTTTCTTTTAAATTATTATTTTGTATAGCACCGGTAGAAAAAAAAAAAGCTCATTTTGGCGCCCCCCAAACAGGGGCGCCCACTTGCAGTCCTTGCAGACCCGTTATCGCCGGCCCTGACAGTATGGACTCAATATAAACGTAAAGAAGACAAAGCTTATGATCATTAGCACTAAAAAGAGATAAGAGCCCGGCTCGGAAAAGCTAAATCCACCTTCAACCGTTTGGGGGCCTTTTTCAAGAGCCACAACATTTCTCTTGGTATAAAAGTAAGAATTCTGCGATAATACCTCTTCTCTGTTCTTTTTTATCGTGTTGAATCATGGACCTTAAACGAAGATATGCGCCGAAAATTTGTAGCATTTGAGATGTGGCTATATCGGAGAATTCTTAAAATCCCGTGGACTGACCAGGCCACAAATAAGGAGGTCCTTAGAAGAATGGGGAAAAACCGAGAGGTACTAACCACCATCAAATCTCGAAAGTTGGAATACTTTGGACACATTCTGCGAAATAAATCCAGATATGGATAAGGAAAAATAATTAGAAAGAGAGGTCCAGGAAGAAGAACATCCCTGGTTAAAGAATCTCAGAACCTGGTTCAACACAACCTCTCTGCAGCTTTTCCGCGTTGTTGCAGATAAACTAGAAAAATAGAGAATGGAATAACCACTTAAGCAAAATGAAGGAGGCACGTGTGGTCAAATTAGCAAGAGATAGATTACCAATCGGTAGAAGAAGTATCGGCTGACCGCGCAAAAGATGGAGTGACAACTTTCCATAGAGGTATCAATCCGTAAAATAAGCAGAATTGTTAATAAAAAGGAAGAAGAAGGAGAAGAAGAATTAATAGGTCATAAAATTTTCATATAGTCCATTGAAATGTTACATTTAGGGTTGCATTTCTTAGAGGAGTCAATTTTGTTTTTGTAATGTGTAGGGGGGTTCAGTAGAAGCGCTTAAGTTCAAGTTTTTGGGGTCGACACCCTTGTCCCTCGGCCGTCATATTGGAAAAAGGGGTGCAAAGGGCTTTCGCGCTGTATCTCCTAAACTAGTAATCCTACAGAAAATTTAATTACACATAAAATGTAGCAAATTAAATTTTCTACAATTTTATATCTATTACTTTTTATCGTGAAGTGACCAACAAAAAAATTATAAACAAAAATAAGAGAAAATTTTGTAAGAAGTTTCCTTTTGGAGCTTATAACTTTTTTTACGTTCATTTCACAATAAAATAACATCATAGCGATTTTGTAGAGAATTTTTCAATGAATAATTTTCACTATAAAGTTGTTTAATTTTATTTATTATCTAGGTTTTACAGCGCTCCAAACTTGACCAGATTCTCGAATTCTCATAGGAATACAATAAAAACAATACTTTTCTATCTATATATTAGGCGAGCGGCATCAACCGTTATGCTGAGCACGAAAATAAAATTTAAGGTGAATGACCAATTTTGGTCTGTTTTTATGTTTTCGAGGTCGCTGAATCCGAATATGAAGTTTATTTTTATCTAAAGTTGGTGGAACATGTTCAAAAATCAAATTTTATACAAAAATGCCAAAAATCAATTTTGATGATTTTTCAAATTTGCCTCGCTGTATCTTTGGTCGCTGTAAATATTTCTTTTAAAAATTTTACTGTGTCATCTTTGAAGTATGTAGATAACAATGAAATTTGTCCAAAATGTTTAAACACATTAAAAAAGGAGTTGTTAATTTTTAAACATTTTGTCATCATATTTCGTTAGTTTCATGTTTACTTAAAAAAGTTGAGTGACAAACTTTTTAGTTTATAATTTTAACCAACACAACAATAAAATATAATACATGAAGAAGTTTTTTGGAGAATTTTAAGTCAAAATATACAATAGGAAAAAAGTTATGTTACTTCATAGACAAGCGGCACACCCCAAAAAACGCTTATATCTCGAGATCCTGACCACGGTGTGGTGAATGGCTAATTTTGATTATACTTTATGATTTTGATATCAAACATCGTTTTCTCGCTCTTCTTAAGAATTTTGCATTTTACGGTTGCGTCATTCTTCTTTTGAACCGGCGAATTTGACCTCAAACAACTTCTTGGGCCTTTTCTATATATGCTTAGGGTTATAAGTTTTATAGTGAGGAGAAAGGTCAAAAACAGATTAATAATAGCATAGGAATGTTAAAATCATAATAAATTGTATGAATAATATATATATATATATATATATATATATATATATATATATATATATATATATATATATATATAAAGAAAAAAGAAGTACTTTGTTGACTTGTTTATAAAAAACACTTTTGAGTTTCGGTGGGTTGGAGTCAATAAAAAGGGGCTGTTAGAATACTATTTTTTATTACTCGAGCTTTCGAATGTGTTTACATTCATTTTCAAGAGCTAAAAAGTAACTGATAAAGTGGAAACAAAGATCATGTAAAAATATAACTCACCAGATAAATCTAGATTGGTTATTAAAACTTGCTAACATTAATACATATAAATAAGAGGAAAACTATTAATATCCATAAAATGAATTCTTCCCAGACTGCATAATATAAATTAATGGCCAAAAGATTTAAATTTTTTTTGAAATGAATTTTGAATTTGTATGATCGGTAAATTGGAAAAAATTTTAATACAAAAAGTCAATGTCAGTGAAAAAATCAGCCTACATCGACAAGTAGCTAAAAGTAATTTATTTAAATATATTATAACGTTATATTATGCAGTCTGGGAAGAATTCATTTTATGGATATTAATAGTTTTCCTCTTATTTATATGTATTAATGTTAGCAAGTTTTAATAACCAATCTAGATTTATCTGGTGAGTTATATTTTTACATGATCTTTGTTTCCACTTTATCAGTTACTTTTTAGCTCTTGAAAATGAATGTAAACACATTCGAAAGCTCGAGTAATAAAAAATAGTATTCTAACAGCCCCTTTTTATTGACTCCAACCCACCGAAACTCAAAAGTGTTTTTTATATATATATATATATATATATATATATATATATATATATATATATATATATATATATATATAATTAGATAGAAAAGCAAGCCTAACTTTTGTTTTTACTGTAGCACTACGAGATTTCGAGAATCTGGTCAAGTTTGGAGCGCTGTAAAACCTATATAAATAAATTGAATTAAACAACTATATAGTGGAAATTGTTGGCTGAAAAACCCTCTACAAAATTGCTATAATGTTAGTTTATTTTAAAATGAACTGTTAAAAAATGTTTACATATTTTTGTTTATTTCTTTTTTGTTGGTGACTTGACGATAAAAAGTAACAGAAACAAAATTATAGAAAATTTAATTTGCTACATTTTATGTTTTATTAGATTTTCCGTAGGGTTGGTAGTTTACAAGATATAGCGCGAAACCCCTTTGCACCCCATTTCCAAGATGGCGGCCGGGGGACAAGGGTGGTGACCCCAAAAACTTGAACTTAAGCTTCTACTGATCCCTCCTACACATTAAAGAAATAAAATTGACTCTTCTAACAAATGCAAGGTATGGCTTAAAAAATGTAACATTTTAATGGACTAATACGTTTGTATGATTTTTTTAATCGTAAAAATATAAAGATTTATATTCGTAAAAATTCGACCCATTTTTGCAACAAATGGTACGACAATGACATATTGCACTTCCAAGTCACCAAATTGCGATAAATGATAATATAACTTCCTCTTCCACAAATTAAAAAAGTGTAGTCTTTTAAGTCTAATCTTTTAATTTTTAACTAGTGTCACATCCTGTGAACTTTATCACTATAGGTGATTATTAATTAGCAGTATGTACTTACCAAATTCAATCTCGCAATCTTCTTCTTTTTTACAATTCGTGTTGAGTTGTTTCAGTAAATCGATAAAATCATGTCTCTTGATATTATTCGTCTCTCTATAATAAAGAGTATCTATAATAATTTTCTTCAACAACGCGTTGTCCAGAAAGTTCAACTTGAACAGCGACACAAAAGTAGGAACAAAAAAATACGAGAACAAACGGAAGAACGGCAACAGCGCTACTTTATGAGAAAATAAGTTTTTAGTGAAATGGACGAAATCTGATTGGTCGTTTCTGAAGCATTTTACTTCGTAGCCAAAGAAACATGAAGCTACGATGTCAGTCAAGAATTTTGATGAGACGTCTTTAATTTCTACTATCTTATTGTCGCACTGGGATAAATAGTTTTGCATTTCTTTTGCTGCGTCTTTCATAATGCCCAGCATAAGCTTCAGCTTTCCAGAAGTGAAAATAGGCGTTAATTTTGCTCGTATGTACTTCCAGTCAGGGTTCCTCATGATGAAGAGACTATTAGCCGCCATATCGTCAGCATTTTTGTCACAAGCGAAGGTTCGATCATCAAAATTTTTGAAATCTCTTATGGTGATGTTTTTAATAATCTCCGGGTTCCTTAACACTAAATAAGGCTTTCCTAATATGTATATTCCAAAGTAAGGAGTATTGTATTTGCTGTACAAATAGCCTAGATGCTTCCCGATTTGGCGTTTGCCTGAAAAAACGTCCCAAAAGTTTCCCGCCAAAAAGTATGGTTCTTCGTAGGGTACACCTTTTTCTTTCCAGTAGTTATGGTTTCTGGTTAGGTACTTGTAGAGAAGGTAGACGACAAGTCCGAAGAGGAATAAGGTATTCCAGTTAAAGAATATCATGATCTAAAACAGAAAAAAAATTATGAGATTTTCGATGTGGTATTATAGTAGGGGAGGAAAGTATACTAAATTTTCAGTCACTCGAGCGTTATGGGGACCTATTGGGTTGTGAATAGTACGTCCTAAAACCAAAAAAAGTTAAGTTTTCCATTTTAGCGGGGACTTTTTATTTTTTAATTCAATTTTCCATTTCCAACAATCGTTTCTTCCGATTATAGCGCCATCTATCCATAATTCGAAAAAATGTCTCCAATAAAAGTTACTTATTTTCACGTAAGGAATCCAAATCTACAATAAAAAATGGGGGCTCCTATTTAAGCTTTTAAAATAACCCCCATCCAAACTCCGGGGTGGGGGGGTTCGCGTTTGGTGCCATTCGATAGATTTTTCAAAAATATTGAATACGTGTATTTATCAGTTTTTTGATCTGATGTTCATTTCGCGAAATATCGCGGGATTCGTATTTAAAATTTTAAATTTACCCCCCACCCCTCTCCGTGGGGAGTCGTGTTTGGTATCGTTCGATATATTTTTGAAAAATATTCAGCACGTATTTTTTAGTTTTTCAATCGGTCATTTATTTCGCGAAATATTCGCTTTTTTTGTGAAATTTTGGGATTCACCCATTTCCTTACGTTAAGTAAGAAATTAAGCTCAAATCGTTAGATTTTTTAAATATACTGTTTTGCATGTACTTAACTTACCTTATCTTAATCTGAAGTTTTCGAGTTTTTCTAAGGATAGATTTTTTCTTTTTCGCCCCCCCCCCTTAACGAACTCCCCTGCATTAAGAGCCAATATATGGTAGAGGTACATTTTCAGGGTACAAGGTTTCTCCCCATGTAATAATCTGACGCGCTCGAGTAACTGCAAAAATCCCCGCTTGGGTTCCCCTACCAATATATTTATGGGTAGAATGTTGTTTTGGTTTGCACAATAAGAAGAATATCTTATTGTTTGGGATATCAAAAAAACTTTTGCAATGCCATTTTCCTGGATGTTAGTCAAGCATTTGACAAGGTCTGACATCCAGGATTGGTATTCAAACTGAAGAAAGAAGTCTCTCAGCCGCTATATACGATACTAAAATAATACCTCGAAGAAAAGCTAATTTATGCAAGATATGAAGAAAGTGCGTCTAATATCCACAACATAAATGCTGAGGTCCCGCAAGGCAGTGTCTTGGGACCAATTCTCTACACAATCTTTACAGCTGATTTCCCAACTGGAGAAGAATCTACAAGCGCAACATTCGCAGATGACACTGCAATTCTGGTAAAAAATCCAGATCCCATACAGGCAGCTTAAATATTACAACAAAACATACATTTAATTAAAATATGGACTAAGAAATGGAAGATAAAGATCAACGAAGCAAAATTAGTTAACTTAGTATTCGCTAAATGTCACAAAGAAACACCGAATATTCTAATGCTTAACAATAACACTCCTAAAAATGATACTATAACATATCTTAGATTACACCTTCACAAGAGAGAACACACATCTGAATATACACATATCACATAGAGAACACACATCTGAATGAAGAGAAGCAATTAGGAATGAAATTCAAAAACACTACTGGTTACTTGGCCGTAAATCCAACTTATCTTTATCTAACAGAATAACAGTATAAAGCAATGGGAACTGCAGCAGACAGTAACCTAGCATTACTAGAACGATTCCAATCTAAAGTTCTTCGTGCCATCACAATAAATGCACCGTGCTGCAATACAAATGTAGACATTTACAGGGACTTGAAGATCAAGACAGTGAAGCAAATGAACGTCAAATGCAGTGATAAATCTTTTGAACGACTGGAAAAGCACCCCAACGAATTAGCAGTGAATTTATTGGACAACTTCACACAACTAAATAGACTAAATTTAATATTAGAATAGAACTCCTCTTGACTTACCATTTAGAAAATAAGTGTCTATACTTAGTTTAGTTATTAGTAATAAACCCACTAGGAGTTGATGGTCATTGGACTAAAACTCTTCTTACATATATGTTCGTTTAACAAAAATGCTTGGTGTTACTTACTAGGATGTAACAGATTGTATTTTAAAACAAATAAAAAAATATAAAGGTCTTGGTCAATTTGACCAAGAAAAAAGGGTAAAACAAAAAGCATTCAATTATTTATTATTTACGTAGGTAAATATTGTAGGTAGCTAAATATTATTATGTGTGTTTAATTTTTAAACATAATTATGAAATATCAACAAATTTTAAACTACTTTTAAGAACATGACAATAAAATAATGCTTACCTAGTTAAACACGATTTACTTAATAAAAGGTACGTAATGATTTTACCTTGGGTAGAATTGTTATGGCTAAGAAGCTCATGTGGCTAGACTGCCACAAAACAAATTTTCAAGTGCTGACTAGTATAAATGATAAGTAAACTTCAACAATAAGAACGAAAAACCGAAACATAATAACCTATACCTATGCATACCTATGTACATTATATTGTAAGACGTTATATCTATGTCTGTATGACTTTTGTTTATGAAATCATTGTTTATAAACAATGTTTTTATTAGACATTTATGAGGAGTGATAATATACCCCGACGAAATAGTTTATTTCACGTAAAAATCTTATACAGTTTTTTCTTCTTCTTTACGTGCCATATCCGTGACGAAGGTTGGCAATCATCATTGCTATTCTAACTTTTGACACTACAGCCCGAAAGAGTTCAGTTGAGCTGCATCCACACCATTCTCTGAGGTTTCTCAGCCAGGACATTTTTCTTCTACCTATGCTGTGCCTGCCTTGAATTTCTCCCTGCGTTCTCATATCTACCACCCCGTGTTATATGGCCCAGATATTGTAGTTTTCTTATTTTGATGGAATCCAGTATCTCCCTGCTGTTCTCTATTCTTCTTAGCAGTGGCGTAACAAACTCCGTCGAGGCCCCCCGCAGAATTGGAGCCCCCTTTAAAAAATTACTAAATGCGACATATGTAACAAATACCTATATGTGTTACAGCCCAGTAAATGAACGTAAAATATGGCGATACCGTGTAATTTTCAGTGTCACGACCGAAGTGGTCAACTCAAGACTCTTCGAGTTATTTATTAGTAAAAATGTTTATTGTTCAATAAAAAAAAACACCAAATAGTTCAAAGAGTAAGTATTTGATCGAAAAGAATATTGTTAGCAAAAATGTATCTAGCTTATAAAAAAATGAAACAAAAATGAAGTCTATCGACCCAGTAAAAGAAAAGTTGTACCTTATGAAAAATTTTTCTTATTCGTCAAATTCCAAATCGAATATTTCAACGTAAAATAACCAAAAAATGAAATACTTTTTGGAGAAACTCAATACAACTTTTTTAAAGTGTTTATAAAAGAAGCTTTATTTTTTACAAAAGTTTCTAGCATCAAAACTAAGCCAGTTACGCTCAAAATACAGTTAATCCCATTTTTTGGTAAAAAAATTGTGAAAATCTCCCCCTATTTAGCACCCCAAATGAAACTAATCATTATCGCCTTACAAATTACTTAACTTTTTTATATGACCTGTAAGTTTCACCGGTTCAAAGTGCTTATCTTTAAAAGGGTTCTAGTTGAAAGGGCTTGAACGAGTCACTAATCACGAGTATATGCAAATTTTAAGCAGCCATATCTTAACTAATTTTTGTCTTACAGAAAAACAAAATAAAGCCAAAATATTTATAAAAGCAAGACCTACATTTCTTTACTCTTTGAGATTTTTCGTACCACTAATACTTTTTAAGTTATTTTGAAAAAAAGGCATTTTTCCAAAATAAAAAAACTTTTTTTACTATGAAACCAAATTTCTTCAAAAATAGGAACTTCGATCCGGTCAAACTTACAGATCATATAAACTATAAACGATAAATGTTTAAAGTAAATGGCAAAGCGCTAACGATAAATTTTATTTGGGGTGCGAAATAGAGGCATATTTTCAAGATTTTTAAACCAAAAAAGGGGCCAACTTTATTTTGAGAATAACTCGTATAGTTTTGACGCTAGAAACTTTTATAAAAAATAAATATAAAGCTTTTTTTAACATTTAAAAAAGTTTTAATGAGTTTTTCCCGAAAAGTGCTTCGTTTTTTGGTTATTTCAGGTTGAAATATTAGTGGTGTATTCATGCATTGTTCATGACGATGACGACTTACATTTGTCATCTTTATTGGTATAGAATAAAATAGAACAAAAATTACTAAATGATTACCTTTTAGTACATAGTATTATTCTATGAGCTGAACAACTTTCTTCGTTCACTATCTACTGTCAGCGAATTATCTACAATTTTATTAATTCGGATGGACAACTTCATTTTCAATACTGCACTGATTAAAAAACGTATGTATGCAAATAATATAACAACACATTTTTACATAATATATTAGACGACAAGATGGGGCCCTTGACATATTGGGGACCCCGTAAGCTTCATGCTGCGGGGACCTCTGTTAAGCCTCTGGATAATTGTATCGAAATACTAAACGTAGGTAAATATTAAAGAAAAAACCCATTTCTACATTTAGAAATATTGTTCTAAAATTCGGCAAATTGCAATTTTCAAATCTTTTAATAGTCACGTAGTTCAATACAAAGCATTATTTATAGTTTATTGCCGTCGCCATAAAAGTTCGTGAGACCGGAAAGTATTATGTTTCTAGATATGAGATGATTCACTTGCCGAATACGCCTATTTAGAAATTTACGTTTTTAAATTTAAACACTCAAAGTCCAAAGTAAAATCATATACCTATAACAGATTTTTACATAATATCAGTCGACAAGATGGGGCCCCTGATCGATTGGGGCCCCCGCAAGCTTCACGCTGCGGGGGCCTCTGTTACGCCCCTGCTTCTTAGTACTTCTTCATTGGTTATTCTGTCTGTCAAGGATATTTTCATCATTCTTCGATATGTTCACATTTCAAATATATTAAGACATTGTTTATTAAGAGTCCATGTCTCCACACCATACAAAAGGACAGAAAATACATAACACTTTTGTACCCGTTTTTAAGATTTAGGCTTTGGTACTTTGGTCTCCACTACATAATATTTGTTTCATGTTATTTAATGCCCTTCTAGCCTTTTCTATTGTAACTCTGACAGTTTTTTGAAGGTTCTAAAATGTATATGAGCGATAGCTGAGGACAAATACTTAAAACTTAAAGACATACAGCTGCTTTTGCTTTGTTTTTTTAAACAATCATAAAAAGTGAAAAATCATTTTTTTGTCTATAAAATTTTCTTATAGATCTTAGAGAAAAATGGTTCAACTAAAAGTTGCAGATCTTGAAAAGTTCTTTGATTTGCGAGTTTATAAATTAAAATACATCCCTGACCCCCAGGGGGCGCAGACCCCCCTACATGTGACACCATACAGTGAGGATGTTTGAGTTTGCATAAATTCATTATCTCGAGAATGGGCAAATTTGAAGAGAAATCCTCAGACAGGTCGATTTTATTTTTAAATTAGGATTTTTTGGCATATATATATAATTCTAGTGACGTCATCCGTCTGGGGGTGATGACTTAATCGATGATTTTTTTTAAATGAGAATAAGGATTGTGTGATAGCTCATTTGAAAAGTAATTCAATTCTCTATTCAGCAATATAAACAATAACCTAATTATTTATACAGGTTGGCTAAAAAAATTTTTTTTTATTTAATTAATTCACATAAAAAAGTATGTATGTAATTTATTTAATTCAAAATAGATTTTACTGCTGTCAGATAAACAGGTAATAATGTTTATTTCACAAATATACATTGTTTTTAGCTTAAATTCAATGTTCAAACTGCTAAGAGACAGGTGGGTGGCAGTTTTAACATTGAATTTAAGCGAAAAACAATGTTTATTTGTCAAATAAATATTTCTTTCTGTTTTCTGACAGCACTCGAATGTATTTTAAAATAGATGAATTACATACATTCTTCTTTTTGTCTCAATTAATTTAATTCAAAAAAAATTTTGGCCACCCTTTATAAATAATTAGGTTATTGTTTATATTGCTGAATGGAGAATTGAATTACCTTTCAAATGAGCTATCACACAACCCCCACTCAGATTTAAAAAATCATCGATTACGTCATCACGCCCAGATGGATGACGTCACTAGTATTACATATAATATGCCAAAAAGTCCTAATTTAAAAATAAAAATCGACCTGTCTGAGGATTTCTCTTCAAATTTGCCCATTCTCGAGATAATGAATTTAATCAAACTCAAACGTCCTCACTGTACAGTTGAGTCCGCGAATCTTTACCCGTGCGTCATCATTTAAAACATACGAAATAAGTCGATGATAAGTCGGAAATTGAAATTTGCTAAATGCAACAGCAAGTGACAGTAAGTGACTTGCTGTTGCGTCTAGTAAATTTCAATTTCCGACTTATCATCGACTTATTTCGTATGCTTTAAATGATGACGCACGGGTAAAGATTCCCGGACTCAACTTGTATATACGCGAAGTTTTCGATACTGTCAACCTGACTGAATTAAAAAAACCTTGCCAATCCACATGTTAACGATACATTTTGGTCCAAGAATGTGGGTCTTACGGCCCTCCCCAATTGGGGTATGTTTTTGTTCTCGTCCCCAAAACTCCCAAAAATTTTGTCCGACCTCGACAGCTTCTGATAGTATTGACCTTTCCAACGCATGTCTAATTTTGAAAATTGGTTATACGCTGTGAGCTCGTAGGTAGAGGGGGTAATTACAAATTCGCGAGCGCCAGTAGTTACAAGTTTGTAAACCTTTACTGAAAATTTGCTTTTTGACGTTCTGCATTAAAAGTTGCATATTATAGCTTTTAAATGTCTCACGTTTTTTGTATTATTAAAGAGTGTCGAAATACTGGTTACAATAGTAACTGTGTATTCTACAACTTTCCTGTCGCTAAGCATAAGGTGATTCAAGGACAAAAATGGATTGATGCAATTAGAAAAAAGTAAGTAAACACAATTTTAATTTTAAAACGGTAGAAAAATTTGAGCTAAAGAATCAGTTAGCACACTCTCGAATTTTGACGGTTTCAATTTTACAATCCAATTCTGAAACAAAATTTGAATGCGTGAAGATAACGACCAATCATAGCAAACCTAGGATGCCGTTAACTGTCATTCATAAGTTAATATTTAAGAAGTATTATACTATAAGTAATTATATTAAATTATTATACTTTTTTGCAGAATAATTTTTTTTTAATATTAGTTGTCAACATAAACGTCAAAACGATAAGCAAAATCTTAAAAATAATCATAATGAATAATAAATTCTGTACTTACTGCTATTAATTATCGATTACAATCCAATTACTTCTTTACGTTGTAAATATTACACGATAAGAATTAAATAATAAGTTTGAAACAACTATTATTTGCTTTTCTACTGTCGTCTTTAAAATTCCGGCCACTAGTCAACCGTTAGATGGCGATAGCAGCCATACCAGCGAAACTCACAGAGTATAGGCAACACTTTTTTCTTTCCAGAAAATTTCCGGTAAAAGTTATACTAGTAATCCTGTAGGTAGGTGGCGATACCAGCGAAGCTCGGAGCGGATACCGGTCAAAAGTTACCGAGCTCAGAAATTTGACTCAATTTTTATTTAAAAATGGGAAGAGGTTGTTCTGAAGCTATTTCCTTGTGGCATTTTTATGATTAACTATTTAGATGGGAAATAAGCCACAATTAAATTGAAAAAATAATTTTATTCAATAAAATTATTTTTATTGAATATTATATTTTATTATTATTCAATAATAAAATAAGCCACAATACAATTATTTTTTCAATTTAATTGTGGCTTATTTAATAATAATAATAATAATAATAAATTGCCTTTATTTAGTCTGTAAAAATTTACAAACACGAGATACATGAGGCGAAGTCTAGCTAGAGCTGGACTTCTAGCTAGAGCTTTAGATTTCCCATCTAAATAGTTAATCAATGGGAAGATGTTTGTGAGTATGTATTGTATGTATGTATGTTTGTATGTGTGTGGAAAAGTTACATCGATCTGAATTTTTTTTCTGTTTCACGAGGGGTTCTGGGCCGATTGAGAACCCGTGTAGTTTGTGACTTTTGACCACCTATAGGCCAGCTATAGGACTGGGTAGGTACAACAGGGCATATTTTTTGGGTGAATAAATCTCAGTTTCAAAGAAACATAGGAAAACCGCAAATACACCAAATCAGTAGCTGTGAATTCAGCTTTTAAACGATGCCTACGTGGCCAGGATCGGACATACACACGGCTCAGTATAGCCGAAAATCTGAAAAATAAACTATGACAATTTTTGTTTTTCGACAACTACTCAAAATTTCCACGTACGAATTGCTCCAGTAACTAAGCGTTTTTAGGAGGACTTTGGACGTGTCTAACGGTATACCTATATCTCATATCTACGAAAATTCTAATATTTAAGTTATAGGCCTCAAATTATGATCAAATCCATTTCTTATGGGAAAAACGTTTTTTCAAGCTCACTAAATCCTTTAATATCTTCAGATATCATATTTTACCTTGGGTGCATCAGATATTACTTGTCAATATAATTCAAACTCATGTTTAGTGATCAAAATCGGTTAAACCGTTTAGAAGTTATCAAGCTCCAAAAGTATAATACATTTAACGATTATCGCCGAAATGGTCTAGTGATTACGACGGTAAACTTGATCGGGCAATCCGAGTGCATTTGCCAGCCATCCCAATATTTTTTTAAATATGTATACCGAATATAAAAAAATCTTTTGTCATTTCCCAATACTTCGGTACAAACTTTTTTACTTAATCTAATAAGTACCTAATTACTTAAAGAAAAACTGCAATTTACTACTTGTTGAAATCTAGAACAACTTGAGGCAATTTAAAAATAAACTATACACATCACGAATATCACCCACATTTCAAATATGCTTTATAATAACATTCCTTCTTAAGATTTCGCTAAATTACAAATTACATGGGAGATTATTCTAAATTCCCAATAAACTTAAAAACTCAGTGTTTAATCACAGCATTACTAAATTTATGCAGACACCTCTAAAATTGACTCAACGGACTGCCCCCAATGCACGCCCCTGTATTAAGAGTTCATATTATGGTATAGTCGGTTCGCTAAACTCAGACGCAGCTGGCTAGATATTTTAGTCGATAATTTTTTTGTTTTTTGCCAATTTTGCGAAAATTGGCAAAATTACTAACTATTTAGTGATTATTAATTATTTAGTAATTATTTTTTGCCAATTTTACTAAAATTGGCAAAATTACCGACTAAAATATCTAGAAAGTTGCGTCTGAGTTTAGCGAACAGACTAGGAGGTATTAATAGGA
Source organism: Diabrotica virgifera virgifera (assembly GCF_917563875.1). Lineage (NCBI taxonomy): Eukaryota > Metazoa > Arthropoda > Insecta > Coleoptera > Chrysomelidae > Diabrotica > Diabrotica virgifera. Next base: position 10,929,810 of record NC_065445.1, read on the forward strand.
GTACATTTACAGGGTAAAAGGTTTCTCCCCATGTAATTTTCTCTCCACGCGCTCGAGTAACGCTCAAAATCTCCGCTTGGGCTCCCCTGCCATTATAAAATGTAAGTACTTACAATAATGGGCCAAAAAATTAACCAACCAAAACCAATACAGAAATTTACGAAACTGCTTTATATATTTAAAAAAAATATATTATTTTGAACGCCCCCTGTAGCATTTCGGTAAACATGTTCATCGGTACGGGTGACTGTAGTCGTAGTCAAAGCAGACGTCCGTTATTAAAAAAGAAGAATCTGACATTGAAATCACCATAGAAAAAAGTGTTGTGTGATTTAGAAATCACATAACCTAGAAAAATTGGTGTATTTAATGCTCTCTTTCCTTGTCTAAGATTTAATGGTCTAATAATTTTAAATTTAAACATTTGTTAGTGTTTTTTAAAGCTCAAAATGCCTTTTATGATAGGAAGAGCTCCTATCAGGAGGACTATAAAATACTTAGAGGCAGGAAAATTAGTTTTAAAAGACAAAATAAAAATAGTTACAGTGAATTATAACATACATGGACAACCACATCAAGGAACCAGGTGAGATTTGCTATTTATTGCATTCTACACAGTTAAATATGAAGAAAATAAAAGAATTACTAGATGATAACAATTTCACACATTTTAAAGTTGTATTCTTATGCATGATATTACAATGTTTCGAAGGAAATAATAATTAACTGTTTCCGTAAAAAGTACAGATTCTAGTCATATTTGTTTTTAAAACGTCCTATTTAATTTGCAATCTGTAAATTTTACAATGAGCAAATGTTAATGACAGCAGCACTACAACCCGAAGTGGGCCTTGGCTGACTGAGATGGTTCGATTCCATCTCGAATGGTCGTCCATGATAGTTGAGTCAGTGGATAGCCCCATTATTCTTAAACCTGGCCATATGTTATCTCTCCATCGAATTCACAGACCTTTTGAGGGTCTTCTTCCTGTCACGGCTTCTTCCCGAATTAACTTGGTAAGGTGGTTATTAGGGAACCTATGGACATAAACAGCTTATCTTAGATGTTGTGATTTAATCTCTTGAAAGCTTGAACAATGTCTAAAAAGACACAGTAGCAGTAGTCTTGATCTTCAAAGGATTTACATAATTTTTTATAACTCGGTGGAGTTGTTCTATAAGGGTATGTTTTGCTCTAACTAAATCCAAATTGATGGTTAGGAATTAATTCTTATTTGTATATATTTGTATTTGTTATTTGTATTAAATACCTTAGTCCCTTATACGAAAGTGCTTTCAGAATTTTAGCACTATTTCAGTTGTGTTCTGCAGATTTTTTGAATTCTTTATATATATATATATATATATATATATATATATATATATATATATATATATATATATATATATATATATATATATATATATATATATATATATATATATATATATTCAATGTCTAAAATATTTTAAGCAGGATATGGTTGGAAGATGTTTTCTAAGTCCTTGACAAAAACATTGGCTTTGTCCTCATTACTTTTTGCCCATTGACCATTTGGAGTATGTATATGAGGGTTTCTAAATTGAGGCCTTTTTAATTTATATACAGCTTTCCATAAATTATAGTCAGTAGCTTCTGAAGCTGTTAGTTCCTAAGATAATTTTGAATTTCATTGTTTTTATTAATATTTAGTTTAGTCGAATAACTTGGTTTACATAATTTATGTGGAAAATTTTCCTTATATGTGGATTTATTTAACTTTCTTACATTTTAATTTTTAGAGATTTTGTTTTTTGGTACCTTCCGCAAATCCAGTACAAAAATCCTGAGGTGCAGATATCCACTTTGAAGAATATGACACCTACACCCTTCATCAGATGTTTCTACGGTAAAAATTTCAACAAAAATTAGGTTTTCTTCTTGTTTTAACTTATATTTGTTTATTTTTTAGATACTGGTGAACACATGCTGGTAGATACTTACAATCAACCAAAGGAAGACATTCTGGAGCATTTAATAAGTGTTGTCGGAAAATCAAAGTAAGTTCAGTATAATTTTCAAAATTTAGTATGGGGAGCTATACTATAATATACATTGTACACTAATACCTCGACTTACGCTACCCCGACTTACGTGAACCCAGAGTTACGCGATTTTTAAATCTGGTCGATTTGTTATTTGATATGCGATTTTAAAATCTTGTCGATTCATTATTTGGGTGCCACACAATCGTTTAGTTATCGACGAGATAGAATTACCACCTACACACTATTGCTCATCCAATGTATTATATGTACTTGTTTGGACTTTTCACACAGAATCAGTGATTTTATTTTGTATTAGGTTTTTCTTATCTGCAGTTTTGTCCAATGGAGTGGGTGTTTGTTACTTTTGTAAAGGTATTTTTTGTTTTATATGTAAGAAGACTTGAAAGAGTGCATTTTTTTTAACTTCCGGTCCCAATTAAAATAATTTGTATATATAGATACATAATATACGAAATTATACCCTGACTTACGTGAATTCGATTTACGTGATTATCGCTTAGTCCCACCTATCGCGTAAGTTCGGGGTATTACTGTATCTCATATATTACCAAAATACCGCTCACTATAGTAATGAATAAGCCTGCATACACAGAACCTTAATATCCGGGTCCAGTCTTTTCACCTCGGAATAACTACTTATCGGGAAGTTTATCTGACAGATTTACATGTAATCTGCCAGATAAACTTCCCGACAACTAGTTATTCGGAGGTGAAAAGGCCGGGCCTGAATCTACTTATTTTATTAGTCAGATTATACAAATTGGTTATATATTATCATTAAAATATGGTCATATTGTCTTTCAAACAATTATGGGATATATTAGATTTTTATAACATTCTAAGTGCTCTAAACTCTGTTTCAAACGCACGCTAAATATAGTTGCTCGAAATGACATACAGTAGGAAAAATAAAAGAATACCCATGAACGAACATATAAATCACGATGTATTTTCCTGTCACTGTGTCATACAAAAAATTGGCCAGCGCAAGTACATGTGATAATAATTATTACATGTACTTGCGCTGGCCAATTTTTTATATGACACGGTGACAGGAAAATACAGCGTGTTTTATATGTTTGTTCATGGGTATTCTTTCATTTTTCCTACTGTATGTCATTTGAACATGTAATAATTATATTATTACATGTACTTGCGCTGGCCAATTTTTTGTATGACACAGTGACAGGAAAATACATCGTGTTTTATATGTTCATTCATGGGTATTCTTTCATTTTTCCTACTGTATGTCATTTCGCCAATAATAATTATTATTACATGTACTTGCGCTGGCCAATTTTTTCTATGACACGGTGACAGGAAAATACAGCGTGTTTTATATGTTCATTCATGGGTATTCTTTCATTTTTCCGACTGTAGTGTAGTTTACCTCCAAGGTGCAGATATAATTTTTATACAAGTGATATATTATTATAGTATATCTCGATTATGCCTCTTCTAGTGATACATTATATTTATATTAGGGCATTAGTCCTGCGTTATACCCCTCCTCACTTTCCAGTCTAACAAAACTAAGTGGGTTTAGTTGTGTTTTGTTAAAAGGACAAAAGTGAGCAATTTATCAAGAGTGTGAAATCAATATCTCTTCAGTCTATAACAATTTACAAACTTTTCATCACTTAGTTCTTCAAATAGTGCAAATTCCTCGCATTCTCTTCTGCATTTTCTATGACTAGCTACCCAGAATCATTTTTTCTATTCCAAGGAAGCAATAATCAACTATTTTCAATGGGAAATAAGTCAATTTTACCAAAAAAAATGATTTTATTAACGTTTCGAAGCCCAAATTGGGTTTCGTTGTCCAAATACAAAATACTACTAAAATAAAAAAAATGTTGTTGCTAAGTAAAAAAATTCTTCTAATAATTTATTTAATCTGACTAATTTATATTGGCAATTCAGACGTATATTATACATTTTAAAGTGGAAGACTTTAAAATGATATCGCCGATATTTATGAGTTGTGTTCCTGGGACGACTTTACTAAAAGATAGTTCATTCGATTACATGAAATCAATACCAACTTAAGAATATGCGTCACAAAAAAATCATAGCATGTGATCTGTCTTTAAAAAGGCAACCAAATGCAACGATGACAGTAAAACTCTCGCGTTAGAGATTCCATAGTAAATCACGTATAGTCCTGAAAGAATCAGATAGTAAAAAGAGAAAAATCAAAGAAGCGGCTCTAATTATGCTAAATGAAACCAATTGTGCCGCAAATTCCTCGGTAGAATGCAGTAGGATGTGGTTACCCATACTGAAAGAGGAAGTCAAAAGAAAGAAAATAGAGATTCCATAGTAAATTCCGAGGGAAAACCAGGAAAAAACCTCGTGATACTATCCCGACATCGTAAGTATTTGGTCTTACATTTAATTTACTTTCAAAAAACTAATACCAAATTCTGACTTTAATATGTTTAAATTATAAATAATATTAATAATATATAGATATACAATAAGTAATACTAAAATATAAAATTTGTACTAATTACATATGTTATTGACTTACTAATCGTGGTATTTTCTTTCTTTTGACTTCCTCTTTCAGTATGGGTAACCACATCCTACTGCATTCTACCGAGAAATTTGCGGCACAATTGGTTTCATTTAGCATAATTAGAGCCGCTTCTTTGATTTTGCTCTTTTTACTATCTGATTCTTTCAGGACTATACGTGATTTACTATGGAATCTCTAACGCGAGAGTTTACTGTCATCGTTGCATTTGGTTGTCTTTGTAAAGACAGATCACATGCTATGATTTTTTTGTGTCGGATATTCTTAAGTTGGGATGGATTTCATGTAATCGAATGAACTATCTTTTAGTAAAGTTGTCCCAGGAACGCAACTCATAAATATTGGCGATATCATTTTAAAGTCTTCCACTTTAAAATGTATAATATAGGTCTGAATTGCCAATATAAATGAGTCAGATTAAATAAATTATTAGAAGAATTTTTTTACTTAGCAACAACATTTTTGTTTATTTTAGTAGTATTTTGCATTTTGACAAGGAAACCCGATTTGGGCTTCGAAACGTTAATAAAATCATTTTTTTGGTAAAATTGTGGCTTATTTCCCATTGAAAATAGTTGATTATAAAAATGCCACAAGGAGATAGCTTCAGAATAACACCAAGGAAGCAATGTTATGGCGGCATCAACTTCAGCGTCATAATTAACCTGAGCTGAACTGTCAATTAAATCTAACAAGAAATTAACACTACTTGCCGCCATTATCTGTTTATGAGATTTTGATTTAATCAACTGTTTTCCATTTATAGGGATGTTTTGGAGGCAGAAATTATGGCTAAGGAGAAGAAAGACAATCCTGCCAACTTCGGGGAAGGTTACGACAAACAGTGCATTTGCGAAATCCCTGGGCAAGTACCTTGCTCTGGCACATGTCCGTTACCCAATCAGTGGCGTGGAAAATATAAATATAATAAAGTTGTTGAATAGTTTATAGGTATTAGAAATAGGCAGTAACATGATACTTTTTATTGTAAATAAATAATTTATATGGTTTTAGAGTTTTTATTGAAAATACTGAAGGGAAAAGAAGAATAAGGAAGAAATAAAAGTTTGAATAACAGTTGATTTCTAGCAAAAATAGGTTTCATGAAGTTAATTAGACAGTGATTCACCTTGTGGTTATCTATGAAAAAATGCTTCATATACAGGGTGTCCCGAAAAGATTGGTCATAAATTATACCACAGATTCTGTGGTCAAAAATAGGTTGATTGAACCTCACTCACCTATATACAATAGTGCACACAAAAAAGTTACAGCCCTTTGAAGTTACAAAATGAAAATCGATTTTTTTTTATATATCGAAAATTCTTGGAGATTTTTTATTGAAAATAGACATGTGGCATTCTTATGGCAACAACATCTTAAAAAAAATAAAGTTAAATTTGTGCACCCACAAAAATTTTATGGGGGTTTTGTTCCTTTAAACCCCCCCCCCCCCCAACTTTTGTGTATGTTCCAATTAAATTATTAATGTGGCACCATTAGTTCGCAATGCTTTTAAAAATTTTTTGCCTCTAAGTACTTTTTCGATAAGCCAGTGTTTATCAACATATTTTGAATATTTGTTGAATTCACCAAATATTTTTATATGGTTAAGTACGATTATAGAGACCTGTTAATAATCTGAAAATTTATTTATAATTTACATTTTTAGGTATATTTTGAAAAAGAAGCCACATCTTGATAAAAGGTGACTTGTCAAAAAAAGACTAGAGGCAAAAAATTTTTAAGAACACTGTGTTTTCCTAATGGTACCACAATAATAGTTTAATTGGAACGTACACAAAAGTTTAGGGGGGTTTAAGGGAACAAAACCCCCATAAAATTTTTATGGGGTGGACAAACTTCACTATAATTTTGTTTTAAGATGTTCCTACCATAAGAATGATACTATAATTATATAATATTATGTATATACTATAATAATATATTTTCAATAAAAATCTCTAATATTCTTTTTCTCAGGATCATCTTTCAGTGCGTCACAGTTTTTCGATTTCTCTCTAACGCATTAAATTGTATGTGACAGAAAAAAAGGCACGTCTTTGAATACTTTGGTAATTATTCTAGTTCGGTGATTATTCTAGTTGTCGATAGATGGCGCCATAATCAAAAAAGAATTATTTATTAAATAAAATAATAATATTATCAATATAATCTGTACAATTTATAAGACTATACAAATGAAAGAAAATACCATTTGATAAATGCAATAGACACAATTGATTTAGTTTTATTCCAAATTGAAAATAAAATTTGACAACTGTCAGATTTAACAAAAATGTCACGTTAGAATAAATGTCATAAATGTGTATTATCACGGACTTACCTTTTTTTCTATAATTTGTGACGCACTGAAAAATGTTCATGAAAAGGAGAATAGTTTTCGATATACATATTGAAAAAAAATCGATTTTCATTTTGTAACTTTTTTTATGAGCATATTTGTACTAAGGTAAGTTAGGTTCAATCGAACTATTTTTGACCCCAGAATGTGTGGTATAATTTATGACCAATCTTTTCGGGACACCCTGTATAAGAGAAGAAGTAAGAAAAACCAATTAAAAAAGAGATGATAAAAACGTATAAAGTAAGAACCAAAGAAATGAAAAACATATTTGAGAAAAAAGTAAACAAAAATTTAGAACAATAAAAGAAACACAAAGTAATAATGATATAAACAATCTATGGGACAATTATAAGGATCTGCTATTGGATGCATCTAAGGAAGAGTCAACAAAGAAACAAATAGCATGGTGGTCCAAACAAATAAAAAAAAGCTAGTAAAAGTGAAGAGAAAAGCATGGAAAAGGTAAAAATATTAGTAACAACAGCAAAGAGAAATAATTGGGAAAAATTCGGAGATAAAATGGAAGAAGATACAAAAATAACCAACAGCTATTCTAAAGTACGCTGAAAATGATAAGAACACAAAAAAACATGTAATATACAGCATTAAAGATAGAAATGGAGAATTAATGCTAGAGACAAAACAAATAGTTAAAAGATAAAAAAACACTTTGAAGAAGTACCTATTTTAATGGTCTAAGAGCTAGCAACGTTTTCGAGAAACTATTTTAAGACAGCTGATTCTTTCATATATTGTTCCCTATGCTTTCTCGAACACCGTACCGGCCATCTGGCTGCTGATACAGGTTGCGTTCATTATTGCGCAGCACACCTGTACAGGTAAATACAAAATCAGGGTGATTGATTAGTGTGATAAAGCTTAGTAGATCCGCTATAGTAATAGATAGCAATAAAAGTTAATAACAAAACTTATAGCCAACTTTGAGCTTCACATTACAAAATTAGTTAGAATGTTACAGGGTGTTCGATATCATAGTGGCAGACCAAACTTATATTTTTTTAAATGGAACACCCTATATTATATTTTATATTCGAAATCCTGTTAACTTCTCCATCAAAAAAATATAAAGGTTTGTTATGTTATACAGGGTATTTACAAAGTTATAACCAATGTTCTACGAAAATCGTAATAAGTTCCACCTCCCTGTATAAATAAAAATAAGCACAACCACAGCAATGGTTTATTGGTGCCATCATTTTTTGTTGTTTGTCAAAATTTATAAAAATGGTTGATATTGCTTATTTTCTTTATATCAAATACAGGATGAGTCAAAATGCAAGTATATTATTTTCTCAGTATTTTTAAATAGAACACCTTAATTAATAACTTGCTCTGAAAAATGAGAATATCTCGAAAACTTACAAATTTAGGCAGATAGAATATTATACAAAAATTAAAGTACGGTTATGATACTTTTCGATGGTGATATAAAATACAGAGTGTTCCATTTAAAATTTTTGAGAAAAGAATGTACTAGCGTTTTGACTCACCCTGTATTAGATATAAAGAAAATTAGCAATATCAACCATTTTTATAAATTTTGACAATCAACAAAAAATATAGCACCAATAAACCATTTCTGTTGCGCTTACTTTTATTTATACAGGGAGCTGAATTTGTTACGTTTTTCATAAAAAATTGGTTAAAACTTTGTAAAAGCCCTATATAACATAACAAACCTTTATATTTTTGTGATGGAGAAGTTAACAGGATTTCGAATATAAAATAAAATATAGGGTGTTCCATTTAAAAAAACATAAGTTTATTTTGCCACTATGTTATCGAACACCCTGTAACATTCTAACTAATTTCGTAATGTAAAGCTGAAAGTTGGCTACAATTTTTGTTATCAACTTGTATTGCTATCTATTACTATAGCGGATCTACTGAGCTTTATCACACTCATCAATGACCCTGTATATTGCATTTAAATTATTTTGGGACGAAATATTTTTTTGTCATTACTTTTTAAACGATAAAAATGTCTGGCAATTATAGTTCATATTTCTAATAATGTTTAAAAAGTTTAATAATTTTTTATTAATAACAAAATAATTTTTCGTCTTACATAATTTTAAATTCGATATGTTTACCTGTATAAATGTGCTGCGCAGTAATGAACGCGACCTGTATCAGCAGCCAGATGGCCGGTACGGTGTTCGAGGAAGCATAGGGAATAATATATTAAAGAACCAGTTGCCTTAAAATAATTTTTTTTCCGACGTTGCTAGCTCTTGGTCTATAATGGATATGTAGCTAGATATATTGCTATGGCATATGCATAGAATAGAATAGAAATATGCTTTATTGTCATGAAAAATTTAACAATTTTATAGACAAAGCTTACAAGAATCATAAATAAAAACAATAACAAATACAATTTACTAAAATTATACAAATCGTCAATATAAATAAAACATAATAAAGTCAAATAAAAATCAGTAACAATCTATTGCAAAATTTAAAAAAAAATTTCAAATTGCGTAATCTACCTTAAGAAATTTAATAAGTGATTTAATAAGTTATGCTGCTGCATATGACACTCAAATATAGATTAAGATTCTACTTATACATAAGAATACTGTAATTTCTTAGTTATTGGTTAAGAAACTCTGTTATTGAATAATATGGTCTTTCAGATAAATAGGCTTTTGTCATTTTACGGAACTTGGGGAAAGATGTTACAGATTTAAGTTGTAGAGGGAGATGGTTGTATAGTTTTTTTGCAGAATATAATATAGATTTCTTTACTAACTCACTGGACGGGATCGGTAAATAGATGTCAAAAGTAGAATTCCTGGTGGAATAGTCATGTCTAGGTCTTTCTGGAAAGACATGTAGATGTTTACGAATTAAGCAAACAGTTTCTAAAATATATAAAGAAGGTAATGTTAGAATTCTGTGATCTTTAAAGTAGCTTCTGCAATGTGTTGTTCTTCTGAGGCCAAACAGATATCTGATTGCTCTTTTTTGCAATTTAAAAATAACATCGGATTGGGCAGCTGTACCAAAACCCCAAAAAGGCAGACCATATCGAAGATGGGACTCGAACAATGAAAAGTATGTTATTTTGGAAGAGGCTAAATCCATTTCCTTCGAGACAGATCTTATTGCAAAGCAAGCTGAGGATAGTTTCTTGCTTAACACATCGATATGAAGGGACCATTTAAGGTTGCTATCTAAAAAAATACCAAGAAACTTTACAGAATCAACGATACCGATCTGGCTGTTATGAAGAGGTAAGGGTTGAAGAGTTCCTTTATAGGGTAATGCGACTGTTTTATCTACGTTAAAAGAGAGTAAATTAGAATCTGACCAGGATTTTATTGTGAGTAGATCAGAAGTTATAGTAGCATGAAGAGTTGCGATATTTGAGTTGCTCCAAGTGATACTGGTATCGTCAGCAAAAAGAAAAACTTTTCCATTGATTTTTAAACTAGTGATGTCATTAATAAAGATAAGGAAAAGTAAAGGACCCAATACTGAACCTTGTGGTACCCCACATACAACATTTCTGAGACTAGAGTCTGTATCATTTGCTCTAACCAGTTGTTTCCTATTTTCCAAGTAAGATTGAAACCAGTTCAAAGAAATACCTCGAATTCCATAGAAATCTAGTTTTTTTATCAAAATGTCGTGATTTACACAATCAAAAGCTTTGGCATAATCACAAAAAACAGTGGAAGTGTGGAGATTATTGTTTAATGCTTGATAAACCTCATGTAGTACAGAAAACATGGCATCGGTGGTACATTTATTATTTAAAAAGCCGAACTGATTTTGTGATAAAATCTTGTTATCAACGAGAAAGGACATAAGTCGGGCTTTTATGAGTCTTTCAATAATTTTGGAGAGAACCGGTAGTAATGCAATAGGTCTATAATTGCAGGCAATAGATTTTTCACCACCCTTATGAAGAGGAATAATGATGGCCGTCTTTAGGCACTCTGGAAATTTACCTTTCTCAAAAGAATCATTTATTAGAGAGATGAGGACTCCCAACACATTGTCTGGGAGATTTGAGAAAATTTTTATGGATAGTCCATCGGTACTACAGGAAGATTTGCTTTTGATACTCTTGATTGTTTGGATCAGTTCAGATTTACCAATCGGTCTTATAAAGAATGAATTCGAAACCTTTCCTGAATTAGGGAGATAGGAAATGGGATCTTGTTGTGACACAATAGTTGATGTTATATTTTTACTCACATTAACAAAGTATTCATTTAGATTTTCTGGGTCTGGAAGGGAAAATGTTTGAGCTGTGTGAGTTTTACTTCGAAGATCGTTTATTATGGACCAAGTTTCTTTTGCAACACTTTTGGAGCTTCTCAGACGATTTTGATAATACAATTTTTTAGCCGATTTTATAAGTTTTAAATAGATTGCCCTGTACTTGATGATATATTCAATAACAAAGACGTTGGTAGTAAATTTCTTGATATACAGTAGAGAACGCATGTTTTTGGCTGATATGCGGACACCTTTGGTAGTCCAGGGTTTGCGATGTTTTTGCTTAATTGTGATTAAAGGAAATGCTGTATTGAAGATACAGACCAGCTTATTCAAAAAATCACTGAAATTATGATCGACGTCCAAGGAAGGAAAGTGCCACTCAGAGGTTAAGCATAAATTTTGGAATTTACGAAAGTTCCGACCGGAAAAAATCCTGCCTAAACGTCGAGTTTTCGAGGAGGACTTGCTAAAGATATTAAACTTCGTATAAACCGCTTCATGATCAGATAGTCCCGCATTAACAGTTGTAGCGCAGACATCAAGGGGTGAGAAATCTGAGACAATATAATCAATTATGGTAGATGAAGTCTTTGAAATCCTTGTAGGAGAATCAATGTGCATTGATAGACCATATGATTCAAATATGTTGACCAGGGATATTTGTGTAGCACAAGCAGCAGCATAATTAATGTTGAAGTCCCCGCATAAAATTTTTCTGCTTTTATGTGGCAGGTCATCTAACAAATTAAGCTCATAGATATGTTGCTAGCTCTTGGTCCATATAAAGATGACATCAATGAACAACAAAATAATATATTCGAAGATAACATAGAAAACTCAATAAACGAGGAAGAAGCAATAAAAACGTTAAAGTATGGAAAAGAACCTAGGGTTGATATTGTTCTGAAGCTATTTCCTTGTGGCATTTTTATAATCAACTATTTTCAATGGTAAATAATAGGGTTGATAGAATAACAGCAGAAATTATAAACGTGGGAAAATTTTTAAATATAACTAAAAATAATGAATAAAATATGGGACAATGAAGATTGAAAGTGTAGGTACTATTAGTACCCATATATAAAAAAAGGATATAGGAGAAAATCTAATAACTACCGAGGATCGAAGTTGCTAAGTATGTACATGAATGAAACTCTTAGAAAAAATAAACAAACGATTAAGAATAGTAACGGAGCACACATAGAACAAGCGCAAAGAGAATTTGGAATTTTTACTTTAAAGGGAATATTTACTTTAAAACAGCTAACACAAAAAGCGATGCAAGAGAAAAAAATATTCCTAGCATTTCTTAACATAGAAAAAGCTTCAAAATAGTTTTGAAAAAAATCCTTCACCGGTTTGTGATATGTTGATTATTAGCTCATAAAAACTGTGTTAAATAATTTTCAGTCGCAGTCGGTACACATAAGTTTATTTCTAAAATGTTCTAAAATTATTTTATCATTCGTATTTTTGCCTTGCACCATTTAAAACAGTTGTGATACTGATTCATTGAATCTTTCACCACAGTTAATAGGACAATTTGCCTGTCTTTTTCAATTACATATTTTATAAGCAAATATATTGTTGCTAATAAAATGAGTGAGAGTGAAACATTATGTGGCACGTGTTGAATTACAGTTAATTCCGTGAGTTTCCGAATTCTAAATTGTTTTAACTTCGTTATAACATATTTAGGCCAGTCGCCAGAGACGAAAATGTCTCTAAAAATAATACAAACTGAAGCTTTTTTTTAATTTTGGATCCTCAAACAAGATGTAAAAAAGCTTGGCACTCCTACCCCCAGGCTTTTCTTTAAAACCCCCCTTTCCAGCGGGGGACGTCGATTTACAAAAAATCTGTACACCGTAGAAAAAATGTTTCAAACAGGACATATATTTTTGATATTTTGATATTTTTGAACAAAAATGTTTATGTAACACTGTAAAACAGTATACAGGGTGTCCCAGACTAATTTATCTAGGCTATATATCTCTTAAACCAATAGAAATTTTCGAATTGGACAAACACTGATCTATTCCATTTATAGTACTCTTCAATGTGGCGTAGAAAAATCATCGCCTAAATATTCATCCCTTAGTTACAACCCCTAACTTTAATTTTTTTAATAGCACCCTGTATATTTTTTATAGTTTTGGATGTGGTCTTCTATCGTCTATTTAACAGATTTTTTAAAAATAAATTCGGTTCGTAAGTAATCAAGAAAATATCAGGCTATATTTCTTAAACGAATAGATATTTTTGAATGGGACAAAAATTGATCTATTCCATTTGTAATACACTTTAATATGGCTTAGAAAAAAAATCATATCCTGAATATTCATCCCTTAGTTACAACCCCTAACTTTAATTTTTTTAATAGCACCCTGTAACTAACTGATGAATTTTTTCTACGCCATATTAAAGTGTACTACAAATGGAATAGACAAATTTTTGTCCCATTCGAAAATCTCTATTCGTTTAAGAAATATAGTCTGGGACAGATAATTATTAACAAAAATAAACTGGTATTTTCTTGATTTAAAAAATCTGTTGAAAAGACGATAGAAGATCACATCCAAAACTATAAAAAAAATATACAGGGTGCTCTTAAAAAAAATTAAAGTTAGGGGTTATAACTAAGGGATGAATATTTAGGGGACGATCTTTTATACTCCATATTAAAGAGTATTACAAATGGAATAGATCAGTTTTTGTCCCATTCGAAAGACACCCTATATACAGAACAACTTGTTCTGTATATAGGTACATTATTCAATCGGATGTAATGGACCAGGAGTTGGAAAAGTTGCATACGGTTTAACAAGACATATTATGAGAGAAATTCCTCAAACTACCAAAAATAAAGAAGAAATCGTGGATGACAAACGAGATTTTAGATATGATGGAAGAGAGGCGAAAGTCCAAAGATCAGGACACATCATTATACAACAGAATAGATAAAGAGATCAAGCAATTAGAACAGATACAGATACACGACTAAGAGAACAGTATGCGGAAATACAACTATTGTAACATAAGCAGAGGATTCATTAAATATCAATATGCACAAAAATGTTAAAGAAGCTGCAGGCTTATACAAGCTTAGAAGAGTTGGGTGTTTGGCAGATAACCAAGGCAAAGCACTGTTAAGTGTGGTAGAAGAACTAGACACTTGGAAGAAATATGTGGATGTAATTATTGCAGATGAAAGGCAGAATACCATCGAAGACACTGAATGTCAAACAGGACCCCCGATTACCACTGAAGAAGAGAAGAAGTCATGTCAATCGTTAAAAAAACTAAAGATGGTATAGCTGTAAGGCCTGGCCAGTTTTTTGCAGAATTCCTAAAACTTATGGAAGAACAGAGAATAAAATGGATAACAACTAGGTACTATATTCAACAAAATATACGAAACTGGAAGAATACCCCAAATCTGGTTAAAGTCGACCTTCGTAACTGTATCAAAAACTGTAGATGCCAAAACATACGAAGACTACAGAACAATTAGCTTAATGAGCCAGTTACTTAAAATGTTTTTGAAAGTGATACACGGCAGTAGATATTAGGTCTGGATCCCGCGTATGAAAAAAAAGTTGATTAATAGCAAGCTGAAAATTTGTTAATAGCTTAAGGGTGTCTAGTCCGATAAACTTTGATATATGGGAACACTGGAACAGGGGCAGTTTTAATTGTGGAACAGGTTAAAAATTTGGAACGGTCAGACCACGAAAACGGCACATTTATTTTGTCCGACAGAACACACTTAAACTCTCCGAACAGAGATTAAACTCTCATGCAAAAATCAGACTGCTATTTATCACCAAATGGGCGTTTTAAGGAGTGGAACATGTAGAAAATGTCAAATGACAGGAATTATGACAGGTGATAAATGGCAGTCTGATTTTTGCATGAGAGTTTAATCTCTGTTCAGAGAGTTTAAGTCTATTCTGTCGGACAAAATAAATGTGCCGTTTGCGTGGTCTGACCGTTCCAAATTTTTAACCTGTTTCACAATTAAAACTGCCCCTGTTCCAGTGTTCCCATATATCAAAGTTTATCCGACTAGACACCCTTAAGCTATTAACAAATTTTCAGCTTGCTATTAATCAACTTATTTTTCATACGCGGGATCCAGGCCTATATATAAAAAATGCGAAAAACGGGTATCATGAACACAGTTTGGATTCCGCGATGCCTTAGGCACCCGAGAGGCTATATTCACTGTCCACGAGCTTATGCAGGGATGTTAACTGTGTATACAGTCGAACCGCTTATTATAATATCGGTTATAGGAATATCCCGGTTTATGGAATAGAAATTTGAGGTCAGAAAAGGTTTCTACTAGCCACCAATGATCGTTTATTAGAATATCCCGGTTATAGAAAATATTTTGCTTGGCACGAAGGCTATTCTAATAAGCGGGTTCGACTGTATTTGTTTTATCGACTATAAAAAGGCATTTGATAGAGGAAAACATGATAAGGAAAGAAAGGCCGAAAGTTCCTTAGAATAAACAAAAAGTGTCTTATGAATGAAATATTTGAAATTAAAAACCACACTAAATTTTATCTTTTTTTCGCCCCTGAAACTTATTAAAATAAACATTATAGAAGTTTTCAGGAACTTTCGAGTTTCGGCCCTCGGTAACAATGTGATCTTTCATTCTGCGTTTAAATTTTTCAAAAATACTTATTAGTTTTCTCAGGATTCGAAAAAACATTTAAATAGTATTGGACCAAGATTTTGCACCTACTCCCTTAATGCACACATTAATTTCGAGTTTGCTGTAAAAAATGATCTATTTTTCTATTTCATAATTATACATGTAAGATAATTATTAAAAAACAAACGATCTAAGGGGCGTAATAAGTGAATTTTTCGTGACAGGGGCGAATTAAAAGAAACACTAACGCCCAGTGATCTATTTATAGGACGGGTAAAAATTCAAAAATGCAAAGATATAAAACAATTACATGAATATTTCCATATTAAGAACAATATTATTGATAATTATATACCTAAGTAATATTTTCAAATTTGAAAAAAAAAATCGGGCGTTAAGTAATGGATTAAATAATCAAAGTTGCATTAAATATAAAACTTACTCAATATAATGCAGCTTAACAACGGCACAACAATCCAATCCAACGCAAGAAACGGAAAGTGGATTCACTATAAACACTTTAGTCTTCGTGGCTGTCTAGTAGAACACACGCAGGTGAGTGAAGATGAAGATCATTTTCAATTCAACAGAATGTACCGGATAACCCGGTCGAGTGGCCAACGCTGGCCTGGCTGGTGTATTGTTACCTTTTGGGCATTCCATTATGATTCCTTAATGAGAGCGAGCAGGGCCGTAATAAGTGAGCAAGCACTGGTTGAAAAAAATTTAATGATATAAAAAATTAATGAAAATCCTTTATAAAAGGTATGGGTGATTCCATTTCAAATCACTCAATTTTGGAGCAAAAAAAACTATGGATCTCCGATTTATGTCTGAAAATTGGTATATAGCTTCTGCGGGACGTAAAAATAAGATATTTAAGGTCAAAAAATCTTCTTCTTTTTTTCTCAAAATGTTATTTTATGCGATTTTACAGTGATTTGGTGTTTATTTAAACAAATTTGCATTTTCTATCGTAAAGTATCAATGGAAAACATAATATATTAATAGAAGGGGCTCAAAAATGTCATTATATGGCATTATAACAAGAGTATTTTGATTCAAAACAAGTTTTTGATCAAATTTTGTAGTGTAGAAAACGTTAAAATACCGTTTTTTACATTTTTCTCCATTCCCAAAATACAACATAATTGATTTGGCTGAAAATTTGCCCACAGATAGCAAAAGCATAGGACTTTAAGTGGTGAGAAGGATTTGAATTATATTACAATACCAAAAAAGTTACATGCAATATCATAGTCAAAAATATAGGCGTCTACTGTAAGTACAATTAACTCGAAAATATCGACCTCACGACAAAAACTGTGAAAAAGAAATTGTAATAATTGTAAATACGATTTATTTGGAACAATTTCAGTTCCTAACATTTTTGTCGAAAAGTTAAAAATGGCGGATATATTGAGCAAAACAGGTTCTCCTTTAAAATCAAGATCGCGGCTAACGCAACGGAGGAATTCATTCGTGATTTCAAATTTACTACTATTGATTCCCCTAAAGATTAGAAAAATATAATTTTGGGCAGCTCGGCATGCATGGTCAAATGCTATCCCGATTGGACTAATATACTTTTGAGTCTGATATTACTGCATGTAACTTTTTTGGTATTACAATATAATTCAAATCCTCCTAACCACTTAAAGTCCTATATTTTGGCTATCTGTGGGCAAATTTTCAGTCAAATCGATGATGATGTATTTTGGCAATGGAGGAAAATGTAAAAAACGGTATTTTAAAGTTTTCTACACTATAAAATTTGATCAAAAACTTGTTTTAAATCAAAATAACTTGTTATAATGCCAAATAATGACATTTTTGAGTCCCTTCTATGTTCACATATTATGTTTTTCATTGATATTCTACGATAGAAAATGCAAATTTGTTTAAATAAACACCAAATCACTGTAAAATCGCATATGTAAAATAACATTTTGAGAAAAAAAGAAGAAGATTTTTTGACCTTAAATATCTTATTTTTACGTCCCGTAGAAGCTATATACCAATTTTCAGACAAATCGGAAATCCAAAATTTTTTGCCTGAGTGATTTGACATGAAATGTACCGTATATATTAATTACAAAACCCTCAAAGGGCCACATCTAAATCACAGAACGTTTTCGATCTATATAGATCATCACCAATGCTGATACAGGCTAATCACATGCTGAACCACCAAAAACATAGTGTAATAGGTATGTCCTTACATTATGGAGGGTGGGTAGCAACCAATTAATCTTCTTCTTTAGATGCCGTGTCCGTATTCAGACGTTGGCCGTCATCATGTTTAGAAGTTCCTGAAACCTTTTCGACCAATGCATCTCTTTCCCGCCACTTTTCCTTGTATTATAAGACGCAGTAGATGATATTGAGGTCCTCTAATTATATGGCCGACAGTATAATATTGTCGGCCATACTTCCACCATGTGTACAAGTCAAATCACAGCTCAAATGTTACCTGGGGCATAATAGCAAATATTGCAAACATCCACGCTAAGTCAGTATTTTTAATCGATGTTTCCTTAACGGATTACTTTTACAGGGCTTTGACCCTAATATTTTTGTAAATTATATCTTGGTGGTTAGCATGTAAACTTCACGTAAGCATTAATGATGACTGGTAAACCAGTCGAAAACTAGTTATGTGATTGTGATGTAGCCCTTTTTAGGGATTTTAAATATATACTTTTTATAAAGGATTTTACTTTCTTTTTAATATAATATGTTGATAATTTAGAGAACATCTTCATTGGAAGTATGCGAAACCCACGATATTTTTAGGATTGGTAGATAGAGCACCATAATTCGAATGCTTCTAATTTGTTTAGCATTTTTTAATGTCCATGTCTCACAACCATACAATAAGATAGACCACACACAACATTTCAGGACCTTTCTACGGAGATTCATCGACAGGTTTTGGTTACATTAAACTGGTTATCAGAGGTTATAGAAATCTTACGTGATATTTCGATCCTGGTTATTATCTTTTCATCAGAGTCGCCAAGAGTCGATTTACATTTAACCAACTGCCAACGTATTTAAAATAGTTTACCCGTTCTATCTCCTCTCCATCAAGAGAAAGCACACCTTGATCTACATTAATCTTTCCAACTGACATCCACTTTTTCTTTGAAATATTAATTTTTAAGCCTCTCCGATAACTTGCTTCACTGACTAGATTTACTATGTGATCTTGTAAATTTTCTAGAAGAATGGCTGTATCGTCAGCGTATCTGATATTGGTGTCTTACTCTCTGTTGTCTGCCGTCGAATGCCTTTCTAAAGATTTCTTCAGAGGAGAGATTAAAAAGACTGGATGACAAAACACAACCCTGTCGTACTCCAACAGGGACAAAAACGACGCATTTGGAATGTTCATTTAAAGACGCAGTTGTTATAAATCAAATGATATCTTTGGATGGTGAAATGATAATGAAAACTAATAGTTGTAAGTACCTAGGATCGGTTTTACTGAGTAATGGGGAAATAGTGGAAGGAATCGAGTGGCGTGTTGTATGACAGAAAAATTCCAATGAATTTGAAGCAAAAATTCTATAAACCAGCCATCAGATCTGCTATAGTGTAAGAACTGAATGTTGGGCAGTTAAAAAGAGAGAGGAACCACGGGTACATGTGGAGGTAATGAGAATACTTAGATGGATGAATGGAGTAACAGAAAAGGATAAGAGTACGAATGAATATATTAGGGGAAGAACAGGGGTAGCACCAAGATAAGATGAGATAAGTTAGGATGGTTTGGTCATGTTCAACGTCGAAAACTTAAAGACCCAATACGAAGCATTACTGCTCTGCGGGTTTCTAAAGGGAGTAGAAGAGGAAGACCTGGGGTAGACATATTATATGTATATATCATAATTTACAATATTTTTCTCGAAAAAAAACATTATTCTGTTATCTTTTCTTCTTTCATTTATCAGTCTTACTTGTAGTTGACGAAAAGCGTCATGAAATCCCATCGAAACAATCAACAGATAAATCATTGAGAATCTAAAAGTAAAATTGAGTTAATATGCTCAGCACGTAGATCGTTATAAGTTGGTTGACATTGGCATTACATATTCCTTTTTAAAATTCAAATATTATGCAAGCGTCTTCTTTTTCAGACACTTACATATTTAAGAAGAATAGCTATTAAAAACGCTTAAATTTACATGGATACAGTTCTGAAACTATCTTTTTTTGTGGCATATTTTTTCTCAATATTTTATACAGTGTGTTAGTAAAAGTGCCACAAACTTCACGAGGAGATTCTGCATGAAAAAAAAAATAATTACAGTTTACTGTGTTAACGTATATCTGCAAATGCTTTATTTCTTGAGATACTTACCTTGAATCCCAGTTGTTCTTTGGCTTCTATATCTTTGTATTCATTTTCTATTCTATCCTTATTCAATTTTCTGTATATTCTACCGACTGAGTTTGTCACAGCGATGTGTCTATAGTTTATAGTGTTCACTATCATCCCTTATACTTCTTCTGGAATTTCTGTTCCGTTAATGCAATTTTGGAAATTTGGGCTAGGCTTTCATATAATTTTGCTGTGCATTATGGGTTTTGTTGTTATCTTTGAAGTCTGGTCAGTCTTCATTGAAAAGTCTTCCGAAGTACTCATTTTGTGCTTCTAAGTCTTCCTAGATAGGAATTTATCATGCTACACTTTTGTTGCCAGGCTTCATTTTTCTTACATCTTTCATCGCACTTTGCCTTGTGTTTTCTTGTATATCAGATTTTATATATCGTCCTTTGTAAAATTTTTGTATATTTCTCTCTTTTGTTTTCTATTTCTTGTTCTATTTCTTCATACCACCAATACCTACGGGAGTCCTGTCTGGTTCTGAATTTGGTGTTTAATGGCAGTCTATTGGCAGTCTAATTTCTCCATTTTATATTCTTCCTATAATTTTTGTGTTTTCACTACTCCAAATGTGGTCTTTACCTTTAATAAAATATGGTCACTGCCACAATGTCCACTGTATACTTGTACATCTTATAAGATTATACACAATCAAAAAATCTAACTCAATCACAACATTTTACAAAGATTGAGATGCTTGATAATAAACATGAAGGTTTAAAAATAATAAAAAATATTAAGTTAACGTTAGATTTTACTCTTTATTTTTATAATAACATCGATACTTCAGCATATCCTTTAGTAGTCAGTCCAGTTACTTTAAAAACAGCACCATCATCTGGACCTGGGGTGATTCCAACCTGTCCACTGGTTACATAAAGTTCGTCTAAATTGGCTCCACCAAAGCATACGGAAGATATCTGGAAAATATTAAAATTAAGTTTAAGATTTCATTTTCCAATAGTAGTAAATATCTTCACTTTCTCGTCATATAAAAGCATTTTATAATTACAAGTAAAATTTAATAAAAAATCTTGGTCTTGGTAAAAGGTATATTATTTTAAAAAGCCCTATAGGGCTACAAACATCGAACAAAACGTTTTCGCTCTAAAAAGAGCGTCATCAGTGTGATATGTTATCCTAGGGCCGTATCCTTAGGAATTATTTCCATCCTTTGGAATTTGCTATGTTAGTATTTTGATGTGACTTTTAGTCCATTTTTGAAAGGCTTTGACCTTCGTATTTTTTGGTTGGCTCACCATGTTCTTGTAAGTATAACCAAACTTTGCTTCTACCTTGGTCATCATTTTAAGTTTAAAATTTTGATAATTAATATGGTTATACTTATTTTAGGCAACACTGATGATGCTCTTTTTAGAGCGAAAACGTTTTGTTCGATGTTTGTAGCCCTATAGGGCTTTTTAAAATAATATACCTTTTACCAAAACAAATTTTTTATTAAATTTTACTTGTAATTAATGGTATACAGCCAGCTACAGGAAATTCTTCCTTGTGGACATTTTATAATTGCCAGTATTATGATGAATGGGGAAAATACTCCCCAAACCAAAAATTTTCTCCCAAGGAGTTACGTGTTCTATAGATACAAGTTTAAGAACTTTTGGAATTAGGTTGAAAGGAGAATTCATTTACTTCGATCAGCTGTGATGAAGATTAAGGACTCCTCGATGATAACTTCGATATAAGAGGTACGTTTCAAAAGAGATACATATAAATATGTAAGATAAATATAATAAATATGAAAGAAAGTATTGCATTTATATCAAAACAAATGTATTAATTATTACTGTGGAAAGAAATAGTGAATCCCTCAGTAAAAAAAATAAATATATAGATATAATACTTGGTGACATTCGTTGATGACATAATCTTCATAGAATTTCCAATCATACCATTTCTACATACCAATATAGTCAGTATTGGTTGTAAAAAAAGAATTTTGTGTAATAAGTACAATTACAGTGAATATAATAGTGATATATATTCACATAATATATACTGTGAGTACCATTTCCCAATTTATTAGTATAAAACCAACTATTAATTACATAGGTACCAGCCAAAAACCCGATCATGCCTTCTACCTCAGTTTGTTCGAACTGCTCAAAAAACTTTGCGACAGCTGACCGTAAACTTCAGTGCGATGGTTATAAACGGCAAATACATATTACATGCACGGACCTTTCTTCCGACGATCGCGTAACTCGACAAAAAATTCGTGGATTAAGTATCCTATGTAATTCCTGCAGCTCAAATATTTCTAATATTTCGGAAATAAAAGATCTTCTGCTGAACTTTAAAATGGATATTCATACGCGAATAAATCATTTTGAAAATAAATTAACAGAGTTAAATAATAAGCTCAGCCAAATTGATTTATTTAAGTCCACCGAATTCACTGATAATATTGCAAACGAAGCTGTAGATCGCATGACACGTGCTAAGAATGTTCTAATCAGAGGTGTTCCAGAATCTTCCTCTGGGGATGCACAACGCAGAAAAGATGACGACGCAAATAAGATTAACCTTGTCTTGGAAACTGTTGGCTGTCAGGAAAAGCAAATCACTTTCTATAGAGTCGGCAAAGCAAACCAACGTTTTCCCAGAATGATAAAAGTAGTAATGAGTTCGGAATACCACGTTAAAAATATTCTGAGAAATAAAGCTAAACTGTTGGAGAACAACGCCACGAAAAAATTCTCAATAATTGATGACAAGACGCCCATCCAACAAACTCGCTTAAAAGAACTCCGAAATGAACTAGAAACTCGCAAAAATAACGGTGAACATGATTTAACCATTAAATACATTAATGGCACTCCAAAAATCACGAATTTTCGTTCATAATTTTTCTACCAACAAATTTAATGACTGGCTATTTCTATATACCAATTTAGATTCACTTTCCGCTAAATTTGACGAATTTGTATGCACAGTGCAACTTCTTCAACCACACGTTATTTGTATTGCCGAAACCTGGCTTAAACCTTCAATTCCTGACTCATTTGTTAACATAAATGGATATACAATATATCGTAAAGACAGAGAAATTCGTGTGGGTGGTGGTGTATGCATTTATTTATCTAATATTATTACCACAACTTTCAAAATTGACATTAAGCCATTAGATATTCCTGGAATAGATGCTATTCACTTATCTATTACTAAAAATCCATTTTGCCTTAATTTAGTGTGTATATATCGCCCACCTTTGACAATACTTGCTCACGATAATGTTTTGCTTACTAAACTTGACGAACTATCATCTTTTGATAATCTTATCATTACTGGAGATTTTAATTTCCCAGAGATCACCTGGCCAATAACTGCATTATCTGACGCCGAAAACGCTCATAATTTGTTTAAAAACTTTGTAGTAAATTCGAACCTGATACAACTCATCACAGAACCGACCCGATTTAGAATTAATAACCAACCTTCTATTTTAGATCTAGTGCTAATTAACGACGAAGAGCTAATTTCATCTCTTGAAATCAGTTCTCCTATAGGAAAGTCAGATCATGCAGTTATAACAGCTCACATTCAATTCAACCAAATACTACCCAGCAAAAATAATACTGTAACATATACTATTACCAACTTTTCTGAAATCGACACTAAGCTATCTCAAATCAACTGGCAATTATTTTTTGCTGACTTAAACGACCCTTCATTAATGTGGACTGCATTTCTCGATGCCGTCCACAATATAATTTCTACAAACACTACCTTCCGTAATATTTATAAAAACAATCTTAAACCCTGGATAAATCGAACAGCAATAAACCAAATTAATCACAAACGACATATCTGGCGGAAATTTAAACAGACCGGGCTTCTCACTGATTTTCAAAACCACCGCAGATATTCAAATAACTTACAAACTTTTCTAAAAACTTTAAGACAAAATTTTGAAACAAGTGTTATTGACAGTGGTAATATGAAAAAAGTCTACAAATACATAAGGTCCTCATTGACGTCTAAAGTTTCCATTCCTCTACTTCAAAAACCTAATCAGACTTTATGCTCTTCTGACAAAGATTCTTCTGAAACTCTATCTTTAGCATTTTCACAGGTTTTTACTAAAGAATCGAATGATGGTAATCTACCTCCTATTAGGTGTAATCGTGTCGGTGCATCCTTACGGCAAGTCGAATTTACAGTGGATCATGTCAAACAACACTTAATAAAACTTCGCACATCCGCTTCACCTGGTTTAGATGGTTTAACACCAAAACTATTAAAAATATGCGCAGACACACTTGCAATACCTTTAACGTTAATTATGCAAACTTCTTTTATCCAGAATTCCTTACCCCCTAATTGGAAATTAGCATCGGTCACTCCTATTTTTAAAAAAGGCAACAAACTCGATCCCAACAATTATCGTCCGATTAGCTTACTACCAGTAGTTAGCAAAGTCATGGAAGCCATTATTTCCGAGGAGATGACTAAATTCCTTCTCCAAGAAAATGTTATTCCAACACAACAACATGGATTTGTTTCTGGTCGCTCTACTCTAACCAATCTCCTACATTGTGTTAACGACTGGACGTCATCTATTAACAGTTCACAGCCGGTCGACGTTGTTTATCTAGATTTCTCTAAAGCCTTTGACCGTGTTCCTAAGCGCAGACTTCTACATAAGCTAGATCATTTCGGAGTTCGCGGTACTTTATTATGCTGGATTGATGATTTCCTGAGAGATCGACATTACAAAGTTAGAGTTGGCGAATCTTTCTCAAAGGACAGGTTAGTGGAAAGTGGAGTGCCGTAGGGTTCTGTCCTTGGACCTCTGCTTTTTACGGTTTATACCAGCGATGTTCCTTCCTATGTTTCAAGTAAAATATCGTTATATGCTGATGACACAAAAATATATGCCAATCCTATCACAAACCAGTTAGCCCTCCAAAGAGACTTGGACTCTATTTTTACTTGGTGTTCCCAGTGGTTACTACCCTTAAACACGGAAAAATGTGTAGTGCTTAGAATTGGTAAAAACAATCCACTTGTGCCGTACTTCGTTAACGGACAACCATTAGATTCAGTGTTCTCGTATAACGACCTCGGTGTTATCGTAAACAGCAGCCTAACGTGGTCCGACCATATTCAGTCTATTTGTAAACGTGCGAACTCCAGACTATATCTTATTCGGAGGTGTTTTTCGAGAGCTTCAATGCAGTCATTCTGTAAACTTTACACTATTTACATAAGACCGATTCTTGAATATGCTGGCCCAACGTGGTATCCTGATTTGGTTCGAGACAAAATTTTATTGGAAAACGTCCAAAGAAAAGCCACTCGAATTCCATTGGGACTGAGAAGACCTTCCTATGAAGAAAGGCTCAGTATGGCCCACCTAACTTCTTTTGGACTTCGCCGACAACGTGGCGACTTAATAACCACATTTAAAATATTAAAATTTAATTTCGGAAATCTCGACGAAATTTTTACAATCAATCAAGATGAACGCCTTAGAGGTCACCAATTTAAACTGAAAAAAGAGAACTTTTGTACGAGACCAAGACAGAATTTTTTAACAAATAGAGTTTTCGATATTTGGAATAACCTGGATGATAACATTGTCTCAGCCCCCTCTACCAACACATTTAAAAACAGACTTGACAGTTTTCTATTATAGTTGAAATATTTTTTTTATGTAAACTCAAATTGTATCTTTTTTTTTGTTGTTGTTGTTTTTTTTTATATTGTATTTACTAGTAGGTTACTTATGTAATTTCTTTGTTTTTGGGCATAATAGGGACTTGTCCCTCTGCCCTTGTTTATGTATAATAATAATAATAATAAAATAACGAAAAACCGGATGAAATGAGGAGAAGAGACAGGAGAAGGATAGGAAGGAATGAAATCTGATTCTAGAACAGACCAAAACCCACCATGATGAACAATGATGTTGATGGTTCAGAAAAGAACGAAAAAAATGTACTTACTATTTTTGCTGGCATCATGATGGTTTCTAACAAAGTCTCCGGCTTTCTGGGGTCAATTTTAATTATTCTTGAACCCCACACAGCTACGTAGAGATTTCCATCAGTATCAATAGTCATGCCATCAAAGACCATACCGTCCATATCATTTTTCTTGGCGGTGAAGATGGGTTTTCCATTGGCTATATGAGTGAGAAAGTTATATAAATTTTTCAATCCATTTTTTACCATCCACCCCCTATACTTACCAATTTTTCCAGTAGCCATATCCCAGTCATACTGGTCAACAGTACCAGTACGAGAATCTATATAGTACATCTTTTTCAGATCTGTGTTGAAGGCAATACCATTAGCTATACCGATATTAGAACAGTGTGGACTAGCTTTTTTATTTTGAATACTGTACAAAGTGCCCATACCCAAGGGGATGTCTGCGATTACAACTGGTGGACCCCCCATGGTACCTTAAATACATAAAACAAGTTTCAAGTAAAAATGATACCAAAATTAGTCATTACGTTAAACCAGTTTCTTCTTTTTTCATCTTCTTCGGTTTTTACCATTATTAGTTAAAATATTATAAGTTATTATAAGTTATTATAAGTTTAAAAAAAAATTAAAAAATTGTTAGGTCAATATGTTTTTTATAGTCTGGATGAATTCTTTTTAATAAATTTTAATGATCTAGACCAGCGTTTCCCAACCAGTGGGTCGCGACCCACTAGTGGGTCGCGAGCGGATTTCAGGTGGGTCGCGGCGTGGCTCTTACAGTAGCTGAATACCGTAAATATATAACATCATGGGTGAGGGATTGGTCGCGAATATGAAAAAATATCAGAAGGTGGGTCGCCACACATAAAAGGTTGGGAACCACTGATCTAGACGGTTCCAACGCTTAGGCTAAAATCACATATTGTTCTTGTACAAATATTTTTGTTAAAATTATATTTATTGTAAATTTGTGATTTTTTGGAATAAAGATAACTAACTAACTAAAAAAAAATTAGTTCGCTGTGTTCGTCCTCTCCCAGACACCTTCTCTGAGGTCTCTATCTGTCATATCATTTCCTCTAGGAACCTTTTCCATCTTGTAGTAGGCCTTTATCTTCGTCTTCTTCCCGGCGGGTGCCAGTCCAATATTCTTTTCGACCACGTGTGCTCTGGCATTATTTGTACATGTCCGTACCAGTGGCGTGCTGTGTTTTCCAACTTTTTTTTTAAATTGAACATTCTATTTCCCTTCTGTTCCATATTTCCTGTTATTCTATCCTCTCAGGTGATTTGTCATCAGAATAATGTTTTTAACAACGTGGAATGAAGTAAACACTTCTGTTGTATGTAGGCATATGAATTTATTAAAAAATCCTTAAAATTTATCCACAAGGGAGTAGAAGTACAAAACGTTTTCGGTCAAACTGACGTTAAACGTCCAGTGTACAACTAATTGAAACTAGCCACTTCAATAGGTACAAAAACCTCTAAATTACATCATTGTTACATTCTATATTAAAAAATGGTCGACATGAAGTCGATGTCTTAAGATTTTGCAGTTCACATGTGAATGTATTTCATCCTTGCTCGAAAATTGCACAAGGTAAGTACTTGTGTTCAAGTGAGAGGTTACCAACCAACTACTATTGAAGTGGCTAGTTTCAATTACTTGTACACTGGACGTTTACACTGATGATGGTCAGTTTGACCGAAAACGTTTTGTACTTCCACTCCCTTGTGAATAAATTTTAAGGATTTTTTAATAAATTCATATGCCTACATACAACAGAAGTGTTTACTTCATTCCACGTTGTTATATTGAAGGTATACAGCCAACTACAGGGATTGCCCCGTTTTAAAGTTTTAATGTTTTTAAAAATATAAATTTATATTATCATTCAGCCTCAAAAATCCACTACTGAACATAAACCTCTTTCTCGTGTTTCCAATCCCCTCTACCTTGCGCCGCTCTCATCCAGTTTTTACTTGGCCTTCTTAAATTGTCCGTCCATTGTGTAGGTGGTGGACAGATGTTTCTCTTGTCTTCCCTTCGTCTCCATTCCAATAACCTCTTTGTCCACCGCCTATCTGTCATTTTAGTTATGTGTCTTGACCATCTCCATTTTAGTCTGACTGTCCTTTCGATGACGTCAGTCACTTTGGTTCTTCTCCTGAACTCTTTGTTGTTTATTTTGTCTCGCAGAGTTATTCCTATGATGCATTCAAACGGAGATTATTGCAAGATATTGTTCTTGTATGTACCTACATATTTCCGTTCTCTCCATTCCATATATTTGTTCTTTTCGCTTCGTTTATGTATACCTATTCCTATCTTTCTCCCTTTTGCTTCTAATCTTGTTATTTATTTTAATTCTTGTTTACTTCTGGTTGTGAGTACTTTGTCATCGGCGAATCCTAGATATTGCTCATTTCGATGATATATAAATCCTGACATATTGAGTTAGGCTTCTCTGACAATTTCGAGAAGGATACTGAACAACAGTGATGACATTTTTGAATACTTAAAACCGCAGCATAAGATTGTGTACAAAATGTAATGTCCAAAATCTTCACGTCTAGCCCCCCCCTGAAAATTTTTATATGGGCGCCCATGTATAGGTTATCCAAATATAAGAGAATCTTACCTATCCACAATTTTCCTGAAGGATCACATTTTCCATCATTAAAGACGTTTTTAGTGTTTTGATCTACTTCCAGTATTTTTTCCATTTTTGATGGCTTTTGACTTAGTCCATCCCAAGTAACTAACATCAACTCCCGTTCGAGACTTATAACAAATTGGTCTTTCTTTCCTTTGACGGGAATAATAACGGAAACATTCTTTCCTGAAAAAAAAACTTTTATTTAAAAAATATAATTTATTTTTGAAGTTAAACCTCTTTAAGATCAAGAGTGAAATTTTATAATGCCGGGCACATGCGCACACAGACAGTATGTATTTCGTTGCTAATCTTTCAAGATATGTATGAATGCATATATCAGCGCTGTCAGCGCAAATAAGTCATATTATATCATATAAAAGGGATATATTAGTGTTCTTAGTAAATGTATTATTTATTATAATTTTTGTGTCTTTGGATTTAATAAGATATTTTATAATAATAATAAGTATATTTAAAGTATTTTTGTATACTCACTTGGTCTATTAAATTTGTCAGTATGTATGAAAAATCTTGTAACCTGTCAAAGCAAAAGTAATATAGCTCAGTGGTAGAGCGTGTGACCGGAGATCAAGAGGTCCCGGGTTCAAATCCCGGATGATTCATATTCTTTTTTTTTATATTTTTGGTATCGTTTTAATAAAAAAATTTTAAAAGTGGTAGGTAAAGAAAGTTAGTTTAATATTTAAATAAAATACAAATAACCTGTTAAGTATATTAATTTCGTTGAAATCATAATAATAGAAGTATAACTTCTTACGTGCGTACAAAGTACACACACATTCTTTTTTTTATATAAATAAATAATACGGAGCCATTTTTCGTTGGAATTTTACCGCGCTGTACAGACGAGAAGTGAGATGCAACTTTTAGATCTCCCTCAGCCTTCTTTGCTCCGGCAATTCGTTGGTTTGCAGATTTTAGAAACCACGAAGGTGTTACCAAAAAATTGGTCCCAATAAAGCTTTGTTTTTGATATTATTTTAATTTTATTAAAAATAAAACTTTCTCTTGGCTTCGTGTAATTTATTTTTGGTTTGTTAAAAAAAAATCAATAAAAAAATTGTTTATTGATGTTGAGTTTGTTGAGTATTAAATATCGAATACTGGACCCTTATGATGGAGAAAGATAAAAAGATTATAGACGTATATTTTGACATGTACCTGCTGCTGGACACGAATGCTGAGAATACCATGGGTGGCCTGAAGAACAAATGAATATATCATTATAACAAACAGACAAATACACCCCAGGGATATAATAGATGTGCGCACTCTATCGTCCGCCAATGTAGGATCCGACCATGGCCTAGTACTAGGGAAAATAAATATAGAAATCAACACACAGCGCAAGCGAAATACAAAAGTCGAAGAAAAGTTAACCATAAAAAGCCTAGAAGACGAAGGGACACAAAACTTGTATAGAAATAAGCTAACAGAAAAGCTAAACAGCCATAACCTAGAGACTAAAAAGGATATAGAAGAAACCTGGAAAATTATTAGAAAAAGTATCCTACAAGCAGCAGAAGAAGCTTTAGGTAAAAGAAAAGTCAACAGAAATAAACGGGAATACAAAACTTCATGGTACAACGAAAGGATGAAAGCACTAGCAAATCAAAAGAAAGAAGCTTTCCTAACATACAAAAGAGTGAAAACACCGGAGGCACGAGACGACTACGTGAGAATGAGGAATAGAGTAAACCAAGAAATAGATAACATCAAAAAAGAACACTGGGAGAAATATACCAAAGATATGAAATACGACCTCTATGGATCCCAGAAAAAGGTGTGGAAGATGATAGGGAGACAAAAAACAGAAATGAATGAATTTGTACTGATAGATAACATTACGGAGAAACAATGGACTGAGCATTTCACGAAATTATATGGAGAAGGAGAAGAAGAGAACAGAGAAAGAAACATTAATGAAATCCACGATAGAGTACTAATATCAGAAGAAGAGCTACAAGAACTAATAAAAAAATTAAAAAATAGAAAAGCACCTGGTCCTGATAAGATAAATAATGAACTGCTAAAATATAGAGGAGGAACACTACTCAAATGGCTCCTAAAATTATTCGTCGATATAATAAATATCCGAGTAGTACCACGGAATGGAAGAAAAGTCTCCTGCTACCGATACTTAAAAAGGGAGATCGAAAAATCCTGAAAATTATAGAGGCATTAGTCTGATGAACAGCAGATTAAAATTGTTGACGGCAGTCATAAAAGATAAAATCGAGGAAAAAGCGAACATAGCAGATGAACAACAAGGCTTCCGGAAGAACCGCAGCACAATGGATGCAATGTTTATTATCAGACAAATAGTAGAAAAGTCTATTGAATATGGAAAACCAGCATACATGTGCTTTGTAGATTTAAAAAGTGCTTTTGACAGGGTGAGGCGAAATGACATCTTAAATTTATTACAAGCTGAACAAATAGACCACCAAATAATAAGGCTAATTAATGAAATTAACAAGAACAACAAGACCAGAGTTATAATGTCAACAGGAGAAACAGAAGGTATAGAACTAAAAGGAGGAATCCGCCAAGGAGACTCGCTCAGCCCATTGTTATTCAATATGGTGATGAATCAAATAATTCACGAAGTAAGAAAACGACGTGGATACCACATGGGAGCGCATAAAATTACGATACTATGCTATGCCGATGATTCAGTACTAATTGCTGATAACGAGGATGACCTACAAAGGCAGCTCCACACTTTCAATATCACAGCAAATAAACAATGTGAGAATATCAGTAGAAAAAACTAAATGTATAGTGATAAGTAAAGAGCCGCGTAGATGCAAGTTAGAAATAGACGGCAAAATTGTAGAACAAGTAATGAAATTCAATTACCTAGGAGTAGAGATCACTAGTGACAGGAATATAAGAACAGAGACCACAACACAAGCAACAAAAGCGGCAAGAGTAAGTGGTTGCCTCCGAGAAACCATATGGAGAAACAAATATCTGGCCACTGAAAGCGTACACAAGACAACAGTAACACCTATCCTAACATATGCAGCGGAGACAAGGACCGATACAAGAAAGACGAAACAACAAATCAACAATATCGAAATGAAAGTATTAAGATCAATAGCGGGCATATCATTAAGAGACAGACAAAGCAACAGAAGTATACGAGAACGATGCAAAATTCAAAATATTAACAGGTGGATAAAAACAAGAAAGAAAAACTGGAACGAACATGTAAACCGAATGGAACCAGATAGATTAGCGAACATCTGTAAAAACAACAAGCCGTATAGCAGAAGACCCGTTGGAAGGCCGCCGAAAAGGTGGAAAGACAGAAACTGAATACAGAATAAGAGGCAGACAAACAGGAGTAGTCCTAGTCGCACGAAGAAGAAGAAGAAGAAGAAGTAAGATATTTATGTTTCGAAAAAATGGTCTTGACTTACCATCCAGGGAAAGGTAGAAGGCAAAATAAGTTGAGGTAGATCTCTTACACTATAGATGGACCATATTGTTACTATTATTGGCGCTCCATTGTCAACATGTGTTATACCTAATTGCAGAATATAGGGAAAAATGGAGGAACATTAGAAAAATCAGCTAATAGCTTTATATCACTAAAAAGAATGACAAAGACAATTATGCGGTTTTGTTTGACTTACCTACAAATGCACTATTGTGTTTCTTCGTCTTTGGATCGTATCTATTGATGGTGTATCCATTGATATCCACAAAATACAACATTTGGGAACTCTCGTCCCAATGGGGAGCTTCTGCAAGCTTGAAATTTCCACATAACTTTTCAATTTTCGGTGCCATTTCTAAAATACTGTTCCACTTTATGGAAAGATCACACTGAAGTAGTGTTTATTACTCTTTCGTAGCTATATATACTTGCAGTTTATCATTTGTTGTTGCAATTTATACTAGATTATATAAACTTGCAGTTTATCATTTTGTAATCATAGGCGGGGAGTTCAATAATAATAACAATTAAAAAACGTGGGATTATCTCAGTGCATTTTTCTTAAAATTAAAAGATTTCGTTAAAAAACATTTGCAATAAACCCAAACATGACATGTGGTATAGTAACAGTAAGGTCTGATATGAATTTGTCAAAATATAAACATTATTGATTTATTTTCAATTGCATAAAAATAATTTTGATGATTACTTAGTGATTTTATTTTCTTCGCCCGTTAAAGCTTAGATAAAATGTTACATAAGGTATACCTCTTCAAAGAAATGTAAACTTTGTAGGAAATTTATATTTAACATTTTCAAGTGGAACGTGGAACCGAAAATTTAGAAAAGTAAGAAGAATAAACAAAACAGAAATAACTCAAAGAAAAATGGAAAGATCTATGTTTAAAACTGCAAGACAGAAAATCAAACAAATGGATAAGAGAGAAAACAAAAGTAAAAAAATGTAACAGAACATATGGGGTTAAAGTGGAGATTTGCGGGCCACAATGAGAGACAGGAAGAACCTGTCTAAAAAACTGGAGACCGTGGACAGAAAGAAGAGGAAGACTTCAGGTGCGTTGGAGGGACGATCTTGTAAAAGCTGCAGGAACTCACTGGAAAAGCGCCGCCAAGGACAGACAGATATGGAATGAAAATAAAAATGTTGAATGGGTTGCATATGTGAGTTCATTTTAAATGAATGAAGTAAAGAAACACAGACGTACTCACAATCTTTTAATTACTTCGACGACCGGTTTCGATCTCTACAATATACAGATCATCTTCAGGTCGGCGTTACAAGTGATTAAATGCTACAATTAAAGAAAGCCAAAGTTAGAACAATGTCTGGTTGTATGAAAACTGATAGAAAGCCCAAAACTTTGAAAAGTATGTAAATGTTGATATTTCAGAACAACCAAACAAATACATACGTATGCACGCACATGAGCAAACAGATACTCATAAGCACGCACACGCACACAGTTGCTTGTGGTTTATGACTATTTGTTAAATTACATTAAACGTTAAAAAAAAATTTTAATTTTAAATTTTTTTGGATTTTTGATCTACTTACATGCCGTTACAAGGGATGAGTTGTAAGTTCATCAGTAACATATTTAAACGTCCAGATTATGCTAGTAGGTTAGCTAGATGAAGGATTGGGTAGGCGGACATGCTTCGTAGGTCAAAACACAGTGAAATTGGAATGGATCCTGAAGGCAGATGTGTTATGAGAAACAGAGATATATGTGTTAGCTATGAGAAAAACAACGCTTGGATGGAAAGTTCGTAGATGCAGCTAAAGTGCAGATTGACTGTGTGTACGCACTTGTACGATTGTAAAGGTCTTTGCTCTTAGATCTTTTCGAGCTATGGGCAAAGGTCGAAGTAAGGAGATTGACAAATAGGAATCAGCTGCAAGATTGTATTCTTCTCGGTCGAAGGACTGAGGGGTATCAGTACGGGTGTTGAGTATGTCTGTGTTTCTTTACTTCATTCATTTGAAAATAAAAATGTATACTTCGTCTAATTTACTTCCCGTTGCACGTCATCCGCGTAATAGCCTGTGACGTCACATGATACCAACACGAAATATTTAGGTGGTAGGTGTGTTCTTTTTTAGAATCATTTTGCCTAGTACACTGAAATTACAGCCACTAGACATATTTTATTACATACGCGTAGAAATAATATTTGAAGATTTCTATTAATGTTATCCTAAAGAAATACACAATAATATGTTTCATTTAAATGTATAATAAAATGTATAAATGGATTATAAAGAGTTTTTATGGAGCACGTTTGTTCGGAATACACTGTAACTATAATCGAACGAAGGTGACATTTTAGAATAAATTGGTAACATTTATTTGACAGTTGCGGTGATGACACTTCATATTTGTTTATATTCTTTACTGTAAGTATTTGTTTTATTATATTTACTGTTTTTATTATTTACTTTAATGTAATTCAATTCTTGTTTTCTATTTCTAAAGTTTTAATTTATTTACATTGAATATTAATTTGTTTTGTTGTATAATCCATGTTTACAATAATTATGTGAACTATTTGATTTAAAATGGATTCAGGATTTTTTTATACTTTGTCAACTATGTCGACTTAGATCTCTGGCGAAGATAATGACGTGCAACGGTAAGTAAATTAGACGGACTGTATACCATTTTTATTCAGTTGCAATGCGAAGGAACAACTGTCTTATTTTTCAATTAGAACAGGGAGCGCAAACCAGCAATCTGAATCGACGATTTTCGACTCTTTTTGGAGTCATCATCGGAGAGGCGTAGGGCTTAGGCTTGCTGCTCTCTGCTCGAAGTGACAAAACCACGAAAGCTTATCCCCGCATTGCAACTGACGTTAATGGAGTAGGTGACTAGCGTCATCTGGCCACTGAAAGGCAAAGTTTTCAACCTAATATAAACATTAATAATATTGAAAAATATTAAAAATATTAATAAAAGATTTTTAATTGAAAATTTATTGGTCCATTTACCTGGTAACACCTTCATGGCTTCTAAAAATTGCAATCCAAATGGATGATTCAGTGAAGACAAGAAGGAAGTCTAAAACGTTGCAATTCACAACCCCCGTCTGCAGCTTGGTAAAGTTCCAACGGAAAAATGGACCTAGTTACTTTATAGGAGTAATACTAATAAAAATAAAAATGTATACCATTTTTATTCAGTTGCAATGCGAAGGCAAAACCAAGGGCGGATCCAGGGAGGGGGCCATGGGGGCCATGGCCCCCTCCGAGAATTTAAAAAAATATAAATTTAAATATTGGCAGTTCAAATATTCTTAATAGTTTCAAACATATATAATATGTATAAAACAGGGGATAAATATGTTTTCTGGACTAGAATTGATTAAAAGCAGTAACAGAAGTTTCAAGAATGACATAGGATGTTTTATAAATCAAAATATAGATAAGTGCCAATTATTAGAACGATCTTGGCAGCTATCAGAGTCCTATCAATTTCTATATTCTATACACACAAAGAATAAAAAAGAAATGAAGCGTTACTTGGATCACCAGAACTTACAACAAAGGAGTTGGTTGGTATTTTCGAACAGTCAAAAGGGATTGTTTTACAAGTATTGAATTTTATTTTTCTAATGAAAAATATGGTCATAATAAAGGGATGACAGCCGAAAGCCTTGTCATGAAACCTTAAACATCTTTCGCCAAACTCATGGGCAAAGACGAAGCCATACAAATCCATGAAAAAACATCATATCACAAGGAGTGCGTTGAGGTATAGGTGGATTTTCTACAAAGTTATCACAACCCGCAAAAGTCAGTCAAACCAGAAAGACCCTCAAAGGTCTAAACAGATACAAGAAAATAAAGAAAGACTACGACCAATAGTAGTCTATAGTGTTCTTAGGTCGACAAAATATTCCTCTAAGAGGCTGTCGTGATGATGGCCTTCTGCTTCTCGACGAAGGTGCTGGACCTAGCAGTGAGGGGAATTGTTAAGATTTAAAATCTCATCAGAAGATAAGACTATTCAACGACACCTATCCACAGCAGCATATATTAATTAGTAACACCAGTCAAAATCAATAATTAATAACATGTTGTGGTGAAGAAATAATTGAATAAAACATGAATCAGGTTCAAAGTGCAAATTATTACTCTGTCATATTTGACTAAATAACCGACGTATCTCACGTAGAACAGCTTTATCTAAATTTGAAATACATACTCAATAACAACATTCGTGAAAACTTTGTCAAGTTAATTGACGCGTATGAGAACATAAAAACAATTATTAGTGAAAATCAAGAAAAAGGGGAAGAACAAGGCCTGACAGAGTGACAGGAGAAGCATTGGAAAAAATAGTATTAAAGTTGTTGAAAGAACTGCACTTGGATCCGAAGAAATGTGGATGAATCGGTAACAACTTTAATAATACTTTAATAACGATGCCTTTTGAATGTCTTTATAGAACT
Organism: Diabrotica virgifera virgifera; assembly: GCF_917563875.1. Classification (NCBI taxonomy): domain Eukaryota; kingdom Metazoa; phylum Arthropoda; class Insecta; order Coleoptera; family Chrysomelidae; genus Diabrotica; species Diabrotica virgifera. The sequence goes on from NC_065445.1 coordinate 10,966,653, forward strand.
CAAAAGTGTGTAAAAAGTGCCTTCAAACTCACCATTTTAACCGTAATTTTTAAAAATTACCCCCTGGCCCCCGGTACACCTCCCCAAAAAAAGTTCATGGCCCCTCCCGAAAATCGGTCCTGGATCCGCCCTTGGGCAAAACTGTCTTATTTTTCACTTAGAACAGGGAGCGCAATTAAAAATTATTAAAAAATTTTCAATTAAAAATCTTTTATTAATATTTTTAATATTTTTCAATATTATTAATGTTTATCTTAGGTTGAAAACTTTGCCTTTAGATATGGAATGATTTGGGGAGGCCTATGTCCAAAGTTGGATAGAAATGGGCTAAAGAAGAAGAAGAAGAAGAAGAAGAGAGAATATAATGTTATAGAACTATAACCAATACATTTGTATATAGTCCAAAAAATAAGTTATTCCCGGGTATATAGATTAGACCCAGCCGCAATCGAGGAGATGTTTGATGTTTATGGACATCACGAACTAAAATCTATGTTTTTGGTAGTGGGTTCGGTGGATTTTGTAAATTATTAACATTTCTACAAGGACTTCTATATCTGTGACTTCATTCTTCCATGATCTTCGGTGTTTGCCTCTTTTTCTCTTTCCTATTTAACTCCAAGCCGACATCTTTGATATGTATTTACCTTGTGAAAGCTGCTCTTCTCACGTGTCAATATCAAATTAAACGATTTTTCTCAATAAAGCTTAGCATGTCTTATTCTATGGTCATTCTTCTTTTTATCTCCTCATTTCTAATCCGACCCAGTCTTGTTGATTTACAGGTTCTTGTCATCAACTCCATTTAGGTTGCTGGACCTTGTCCTAACTTTGGACAAGGTTTTTCAAGGTATTTCATTTGTTTATCTACCAAGGTATTATATACATACCAACTCTCTTCTTTGTATTTCAGGTAATCTGTCTAATCTAGTAAGTTGTGCTAATCTACTGGTTATCTTGTTCAGTGCTTCCACTCTTTGACATTATCAATCCTATGTACATATTTTGAAATGTTCAGCGCCCTGTCTTTGTCCATTTCCAAGTTACTTACTGATTGTTATTCTATTGTTGAGTAGGTACTCCGGTTATTTGTAGGTTTATTTCCGGTCCATTTTTTGTGTATTCCTCTAATAGTTTTCGGAGCTAGGATAGATCTTCTTCATCCTGAACCGTTACCTGCCATCTGCAAAACTTAGTGTGTACAAACCTAAATCTGATTCTTTTCCCTTACCTTGACATTTCCTTCTCTACGGCTTAGTGTCGGAGATGTAGATCATCCCTCCAGTAAGCCTTTTGTACTCTTAAATTCGTTCGAGTATTTCTTTCAGGTTTTAACTCTTACCCTGTTGTTGTTGTATAGGTTTTTTACGCCTTCATGTCATACGCCTTTTTTAGATCGATGAATGTTAATGCCGATGTCCGGACTATTGGTTGCCATTCTTTTCTCAATTAATTGTTGAAGTGTATACATGCAGGACCTTCCTTCAGTAAATCTTGTCTGATCACCTCTGACTTTATTTGAGATAGATTTTTCTAGTTTTTCTTTCAGTATTTTCCCATATAACCTACCCATAGATGCTATCACACTAATGTCCCTGTAGTTTTAGCATTTATTCCATCTCCCTTTTTATGAATCTTGGTAATATGAGCGTTGGACCATGCATCTGGTATTTCGGTCTCCTCTGGTAAAGGTCCGATATAGATTCGTCTTGCAGTATAGACCAGGGCTCATCTGTAAAAATATTAGTACATTTGGATGTTGAGAGGTGACTCATATTTTTTTGCAGAAATTGCTTGAAAATAACTCATATATGTAATAATATTTGAGTTATCCTCCCACTCAAAAAGGTCAAAAATCAAAATAATCAAAATGTCAAAAAATAAAGGAAAAATTCGATTTTTTTCTTGGTTTTTTGATTATAACTTTAAAAGTATTCATTTTCGAGAAAAGTTGCGCCGACATAAAAGTTGCGTAAGTAAATTTCCTACAATACAGGATTAACTGAAAATTTTAAAAATTGTCACCCTTCTTGCAAAATAGCAATAATTTCGAAAAAATCATAAAAAAGCAAGTATTCGCATTTTACGTTTTTCAACCATTTATGCTAGGACCTTCATATTTCACCCTGAAAAACTTTATGATATGATAAAACAATACTGTAAATTTCATTAACATCGGTTTAATAGATTTTGCAAAATAAATTTTGCAATCCAGCTTTCGCAAAAAAATTATTTTTTTCAAAATGTTGCAGCACTGAAAGTAAAGCAGAGAGCAAGTTGAATTTTATTTACTCATAAAAAATTCTGTACCTTTCATTTTCAATTTGCAAAATTAAAATCGGTTAACTACCACGGCGTCAGGAATTTTTATAAACATTAATTTTTGGTGCTACGCGCAGGACAGCGGATACGTTCGCTCTGATTGGACATTCCAATGACCTTTGATAATGATTGATACATTTGTTTAGTACATTTCGAAATATAAAAATTAATTTGTTTATTGCAAAATAAACGTACTCTGTCCTTTGAAATAACACTTTTTTTAGCAAAAACTTTCCTTGTTCGTATATTTTAACTTAGAAAATAAAATTGTATTATTTTTAAACATACCAATGCAATTGTTTCACAAACAATAATCAAATTAGTTTCATTTTTGTGGAATTAAAATATGAACATACAACAAAATATAGAGTAAGAAAATAATATATTAGATAAAGATTGGAAGAAATTTTGGTGGAAATCAACTTGTGTGAATCGAACACCGCTGTCCTGCGCTTAGCACCAAAAATTAATGTTTATTAAAAAAAATTCCTGACGCCGGCCGTGGTAGTTAACCGATTTCAATTTGCAAATTGCAAATGAAAGGTACAGTATTCTTCTATTTGTAAAAAAATTAACTTGCTATCTGCTTTATTTTCAGTCGTGCAACATTTTGAAAAAATGATTTTTTTTGTGAAAGCTGGATTGCAAAATTTATTTTGCAAAATGTATTAAACCGATGTTAACTAAGATTTTCTACGACCGTTTAATAACATGCTCATTATTCGCTATTTTTTCATAGATATGTAATAGCACCCATTACTGTACCCGTGAGTAATATTTCATTACTCACGGGCTGAAGTTAGATTCAAGTGACGCATGTCACTTTTAATATTAATCGTATATAAACTGCAAATAAAATTACTTAAAGTTGTTCATTTAATACAATAATTATTGTAATATATATCAATAATTGACTTCGAAAAATTTTTGAAGGAATTTGAACTGTAACAATGTCAGTATACTTTTTACGTTTATATCTTGTTTACTAAAAATTTTGACGTTTATCATTTATTTTAGTGACAGTGA